>NC_139512.1:290036207-291236207 GCF_947247035.1 Vipera ursinii
TGCCAAATATACATGTGAATGAAAGTCTGTAAACTGCAAATTAATTTTATTATGGTCCGTATAAATTTCCCAGTGGATACACTTGGTATAGGTATTATTTCAAACAAAAGCCAGCAATTTATCAAGTCCCCCCCTGTTCCCACTATAGCTGCTTAATATATTTTCTATTTTCAGAGTATAATTCAGCTCCAGTTTCATAGATCTAAAGGCATATGTTCAATTCCAAAGAATGAGTTCTAGTGTAAATATTCAAAGCTTCCTTTATATCTTTGTCTGAGTTTCTAGAATGGAATTCTTTCATTTTTTCCCCTGCAAGTGTTGTAAGCTGTTATGTATTGGGCTCAAGTGTAACACCACATGGTAAGCTGGAGCAGCTAATGGCTCTACAGCAACCTAGACTTCAGGTCTCCAGTGCTGCTATTGGCTTCCCCTAGGCAGCAATGGGTTGCTTTAAACCTATTGGCTGCCGCCTAGGGGCCAGGCTATAAATTGCTGCAAGCTGCAGCCCAATTCTCAGTTCAGATCCTGCAAGCAATAAACCATGAGCTTTGTTGAACTCACCTGCCTCGTCTCCTTTCCTTTGCAAAGAACACTGCACAACACTGGCGACAAAGGTGGGATCCTGCTTCTCCAAAAGAGCTGAAGTTCACTAAGGGGGAGGCAGCTCACGCCTGGAGGGAAAAGGCATTTCCCCCCCCCACACACACACGGTCGGCTAGCAAGCCATGCTAGCAACCATGTACTCAGCGGATTCAGTCCCTGGGCCTTGGAGAAGCAGAATCGAAAACTGCAGGAACCAGCTGAAGACAGAATGCCGAAAGTCAGAAGACTATGTGAATTCAATGTCAAGCATCCAGAGGGATGGCCTTCCTACTTGTCCCAGGTAGAAAACTACCTCTGGGCAAACCACGTTGCAGTAGATGGGCTGAAGGCTGCCACGCTGCTCTGTGTGTGCAGCCCAGATACATCCGACCTGGCCGAAAACCTCTTTGCCCCGACGCCGCTGGAGGCAGTTTCCTACGCGGACCTCAAGAAAAAGCTGGGAGAGCATTTCCAGCTGAAGATGTCATTGATTGCTTGGCGTTTTAAGTTTGAACAGCGAATGCAGCAGTCCGGCGAAACAGCGTCAGAATACATCACGGCCTTGAGGCAGGCTGCATGCCTCTGTAAATTTTCCGACGTAGAGGAGCGACTGCGAGACCGGCTCGTCTGCAGCCTACAGAACCGAACGCTCCAGCAAAGACTTTTTGCCAGACCAAATTTAACCTTCATCGAACCCAAGACGAAGTAATGGCAGACGAAGCTGCCAGGGGTGCAGTCCAAACAGTCCAGCCCACCAAAACGACAAAACAAGATGAAACAGTCCACCACGAGGACACCAAGCACTCAGAGGAATCTTCGGAGGAAGAAGATCCTGAAGTCAACAAGCTTCACAAGCAACCCGACGCACAGCACCGCAGCAGCAAACAGCAGGAGAACACTTACAAGGCAGTTCTCTTACCTAGATGTAAAGGTTGCGGCGGCAACCACCAACGCACTGATTGCAGATTCCGGTCAGCCATGTGCAGGGCCAGCGGCAAAACCAGCCACATCGCAGCGGTTTGCAGAGCTCGCCAGAGGGACCAGCCACCCAAACACCAGTCGGAAGATCTGACCAGGAGAGGTACTGTGGCCCAGGGTCCGTTTAGTTTGGGGTTTTGTAGAAGCCGTAGAAGTGTATGCCACACTGGGGCCCGATGCCTCCTCAAACCTAAACTCAAACTGCAGGTAGAGCTTCAAGGAGTCCCTTGTAAAATGGAGTTGGACTCTGGCTCTGCTGTCTCCATTATTTCCCTGGACACCTTCAATTTCATGTGCAGTCGCAATAGAAAATGGGCCAAGCTAAGGCCCTCCGACATAATTTTAACTGACTTTCAAAATATTCAAGTCAAAGTTAAGGGAGAAGCCACCTTGGTCGTAAAATTTAAGGGGTTTTATGGGCACCTGGATGTCATAGTAGTAGGGGGCCAGAGAACGAGTCTCATAGGCCTCGATTGGTTTGATGCTTTAGGCATTCAAATAACTGGTATCAACCAGACACAAGATGCAAACCTTTCATCAGTTTGCGAGGACTTTGCAGACGTTTTTGATTGAGCCCTAGGAACATACACAGGCCCGCCTATCTCATTCAAGCTAGATCCCAACGTAGTTCCCATTAGGGTTAAGCCTCGAAGGGTCCCTTTTGCCCTCAACCATAAAATTGACTCAGAAATAGACAAGCTTGTAGAACAGGGCGTTTTACAACCAGTTGATGGTGGGGAGTGGGAAACTCCTATAGTCACTCCACTTAAGGCCAATGGAGAAATCAGAATATGTGCAGACTATAAATGTACAATTAACAAAGCCCTTAAACAACACGCTTGCCCTGTTCCAGTGGTGAACCACATTTTAGCTTTTTTGCAAGGGGGCACTATTTTCGCTAAATTAGATTTAGCACAGGCCTATCAGCAATTGCCGGTTGATGAGGCCACAGCCACGGCTCAGACGATCGTGACTCACAGGGGGGCTTTCAAAGTAAAGCGTTTACAATTTGGAGTTAGCGTTGCCCCAGGCATTTTTCAGGGAATCATGGAACACACACTTAAAGGCATTCAGGGTGTTTGCCCTTATTTTGATGATGTACTTATTGCTGGAGAATCTACAGAAGTGTTAGCCAGCAGGCTCAGGGCTGTCTTACAGAGGCTTTGAGAAGCAGGCCTCAAATTAAAGAAGAGTAAATGTAGTATTGGGGTTCTTTCAATGGAATTTTTAGGATTTTGAATTGATGCTAACGGTATTCACCCTGCTGAATCCAAAGTGAAGGCCATTCAATTGGCTCCTAGTCCTAAATCCAAAGGAGAGCTTCAAGCATTCTTGGGCTTCCTCAACTTCTACCATGCCTTCCTGCCTAACAAGGCTGCATTGGCAGAGCCTCTTCACAGGCTCTTAGATAAGAAAGCTCCATGGAAATGGACCAGCATTCATGAAAAAAGCTTCCAGGACTTAAAGGCACTATTGTCAGTTAAATCCACTGTAACTCATTTTAGGGAGTCTAAACCGGTCTGTTTAGCATGTGATGCATCTCCGTATGGGGTGGGGGTAGTCCTGAGTCATTTAGAAAAGAATGGAACACAAGTCCCTATTGCATTTTATTCAAGGACACTGTCCTCTGCTGAGAGTAACTACACTCAAATTGACAAAGAGGCACTAGCCATTGTAGCTGGAATAAAAAATTTCCATGACTATTTATATGGACTTCACGGTCTTTACAGACCACAAACCACTGTTGGGACTCTTCACAACAGACAAACAAACCCCCCACATACTTTCCCCAAGAATATTGAGATGGTCTGTTTTCTTATCTGCATACACGTTTAAATTGGTTCACAAACCTGGTAAAGAAATGGGCCATGCTGATGGCCTCAGAAGACTTTCACTACCACTAATGGAACCAGACCCGGCCCCTGCAGCCAGAATTCTGTCCATTCAGGACCTACCAGAATTTCCCCTCCATGCTGGGGACATTGCTGCAGAAACAGCTACAGATAGAACACTTAGTAGAGTGCTCTCATGGGTACACACGGGGTGGTTAGATAAAAGCCCAGGCTCTGAGTTTCAGAGTTATTTTGTCAGAAGACATGAGATATCAGCTCACAAGGGGTGCATCCTATGGGGAAACAGAGCCATAATCCCCTCTTCACTGAGAGACAGGGTTTTACAGTCATTACATGAGGGCCATCCAGGCATTGTCAGAATGAAAGCTTTAGCAAGAAGCTACCTTTGGTGGCCTGGCCTTGACAAGGACATTGGTACATGGTTGTTATACATGCCAGCAATCTAGGCCTGAGATGCCACATGCCCCAGTTCACAGGTGGGAAGAAACGCACACTTCCTTGTCTAGAATTCACATAGACTATGCTGGGCCCTTTCAGGGACAGCTCTTCCTCATAGTGGTGGACAGCCACTCCAAATGGCTGGAAGTAATCCTAGTTGCAAACATGACTACTGCTAGGACCATCCAGGTGCTGAGAAAACTCTTTGCCACACATGGGTTGCCAGATGTTTTAGTTTCAGACAATAGGGCCCAATTCACTGCTGCTGAATTTCAGGCCTTCCTAAGAGCAAATCTTATCAGACATGCAATGTCTGCCCCTTTTCACCCGTCTTCTAATGGTCAAGCTGAACAAATGGTGAGGACCACGAAGGAATCACTCAAACGCATTGTAATAGGTGACAGGCATCACAGACTGGCAGATTTTTTTACTCTACCAACATTATACGCCCTGCACTGCTACAGGCAAAAGTCCTGCAGAACTTCGTTGGGGGAGGCTACTGATTACTAAACTGGACAGGTTGCATCCAGATAGAGTGGCAGCAGAAGCCTCTCAACCAAAACCCCCAAGGGGGCTGCAAGTGGGCAATTGGGTATGGGCCAGAAACTATGGACATGGGAATCTGTGGGTTCCTGGTAAAATTACCAAATCATATGGTCCCCTTTCTTACGAAGTGGGGCTGGAGGGAAGGCGAGTTGTCAGACGCCACATTGATCAACTCAGAAAATGGTTTCCAGAATGGCCACTAAGCAAGGACTGCGTCATAAGTCCCTCCCAAAGTCCCCAAGCTGGCAGCCAAGCCGGCCCATACATGGACTCTCAAGACTTTTCCTTCTTAAGTAATGAGGAACTGGGCGTAGAGGAGGGGAGTCCAGAAGTGCAACATGGATCCCCTGAAGGAGCAAGCCAACCAGACTTTAACAACCACTGTGCCAACTCTGCTGATCGGTATGACTCTGGGGTGGGCCAACCTGGAGAGGCCAGCCAGAGAACATCTAATTCCTTTGACTCAAGTGCATCAAGAGACTTTGGTCTACCTAGCCCCATGGGTAAGCTGGTAGACCAGAAAGTGACTGGAACCCCAAGGCGTTCCACAAGGGCACACAAGCCTCCTTCTTATCTAGCTGATTATGTTGTAAAATAAAGGAACTATAAAGTTGTCTGTACTGTAACTTGTCACTGTACTGAAACAGTATTGAAGCTATGATGTAAACTGTCTTGTGTGCTATAATGGAAGTCCATTCATTCTGGCTAACTGATACTCTAATGTAACTTGTACTGTTTTACAAAAGTTGCTGTGATGTTGAGTCTTATAACTTGTACTGTTTGCCAATTATTGCTATGATGTTTGTCTGATCTAAGAGGGGAGGGGTGTTATGTATTGGGCTCAAGTGTAACACCACGTGGTAAGCTGGAGCAGCTAACGGCTCTCCAGCAACCCAGACTTCAGGTCTCCAGTGCTGCTATTGGCTGCCCCTAGGCGGCAATGGGTTGCTTTAAACCTATTGGCTGCCGCCTAGGGGCCAGGCTATAAATTGCTGCAAGCTGCAGCCCAATTCTCCTACAAGCAATAAACCATAAGCTTTGTTGAACTCACCTGCCTAGTCTCCTTTCCTGCGCGAAGAACTCACTACACAACATAAGCTATGTCTAACTCATATGAATTTTTTGAACATATCCCAAACAGTCCTCAGTTTGCTAATTGTCTACTGAATATATCAATATTTAGTAACAAATATACTTTGTTATTGATCAAAAACTGAAACTGATCTAGAAACATACTGAAATACCATATACCATACCTCTCATTTGAATTTGCTTGCCCACAATAAATAATAATATAACTGTAGCATGACTAGATACTTTAATTGAGCCAGCATTATACTTTTCAACTAAATTATCTATGGATTGAGGCATTAAAGAGTAATTTTCACGTAAGAATATCGGATTGTTAACGTTATACAGTATTTCTGTTTACTTAAATACAATTGTCTTCATATGTCCACCAGATTAAATGCCTGCTTATTTGGAATGTTGGTTTTGGATATTTTATTCTCATCAATCAATGGATCCAAAACTAAATTAAAAGCCTCAGCTAATATTATCTCATTTTCTTGGAAGCAAAATAGTTTTGCAATCAAAATATAAAATGCTTGGTTAATTTATTTCTTTTCCATACCCCTGCCATAGTTAAAGTAACTTTTGTTTGGCGGGCTACCATTCTGTTGCAACCATAATTTTTTTCCACCCTTAACTTTAAAATAGTTGACAGCACTTTTCAAATAAGTCATAGAATTTCTTTACTCTATTATCCAAGGATTAGCCAAAAAATGTCAGGGTAAAGAAATCAACACTTTATCTCCTATTTGGCAGTGAAATGAACTTAATTTAATTCTCTATACTTTTCTACAACTCTTGGAAGCCGATTTCAAATAATCATTCCCCCCCTCCCCCAATATATCCCAAGATATTTGCCTTCCTGGTTAGCTGCAGAACCTTGCCAGTCAAGATTTCCAAAAATATTCCTACTACCAGAAGATTGCATCATTCAGTTTTCTGAACTTTGCTGGCAATCAGTAAACTATGTCTAAAAAAAATTCCTGTATTCCATTTCCTCATGGCTACCCCTAAAGATTATTTGACCATTGCATAGGAAAATTATTACATGAAGAGATATTGCGTGCTTTATGTATATGTTATAATCACGTGCCAGTCTTCAATTCTAACTGACAAATTTTCACAAATCTGCTTGATCTGATTTGCGAAAAATTAGCTGCAGTCAGCTTGTTTTCTTTATTTTTTCTTTCTTTCCTCTTTGCTGCCCTTTAGTCATTTCCCTTATTTTTAATAGCCCAGATATGGTTTCTCTAGAGCAGTATGCCTTAAGGGTTTTTTTTCCCCCTCTCAGAATCCTTTCCCACTTTTAAAACTTATGCAGGACCCCATATGGTAAATATCTATAAGTATAACCCATACAAACAAAAGAGCTTTCGGACCACACTTTAAAAAAACACGGCTCTGGAAAACATGTGGCGGGAGTGAATTCTTTGTTATCCTTCTTCCCCATCAAATAGCTTCCCTACTAAATACATGATCAATCACTTCTGTGCATACCCAAATCGCTGAGCAGTACAGTTTTTCTGTCATTATTGGTAGAAGGTGACTTCGTCATATATCCTCGTTCTTTGCCCTCCAGGCAACTGCCGCCCTGTTTTGATGATTAAAACCTCTACAAGACCGAGGAAGCTTCCCATATTGCAATACTTGCATTTTTAGTCCTCATTACTTTTACAGGATCAGAGGACCCGGAAATTGAATTGGAAACCTCAAGAGCTTTCCAAAGTGAGACGAGAGCCAGATAGGAAGGTTATCACTGTCAGTTCCATATGCTTAATTAGGAACTGTGAAGATTATCATTTCCTCCAGTAGAGTGTCAAAGCCGCCTTTGGAGTTGAAACTGATCACAAAACCCATATAGAAAATAGGGTTTGTGAACCATAACTAAAGTCTGTTTATCTGAGGCAACCACTGGAAAGAGGAAAAAAGGGGGGGGGGAAACTGTGTGAGTGGCATTTCTCAAGCAGAACTCTAATGCATAATGGAATAATTAGCTATAAACCACTAGTGTCTGTATAAAAGGTGTTACTCTGTCAAGGTGTAAGGTGTATTGCTGCCTTGGCCAGTGTCTTTTACTGGCGAAAATAATTAGCCCTCCTTTGCTTTGTGACTGATTTTGCTATTCCCGTTTAAGATTTTGAGCTTTAACACTGTGAACTTGAAACATATCTCTCTGATGCTTATATAGTGGAAGGGATTAGGTTCTTTCACCCTCTCCCCTTCTCCAGATCAAGTAAAGCTTAGAAGAAAGTGAAACTCTGTTGGTCTGTCATGTATCATGCATCTCGTAAAAATTAAATGTGTGGCAGGCAGGCAGTACCACGAAATGAAAGGAAGTGCACAAAGAGCAACATCCGGATCTTTATTTCCAAAAATACCCTTATGTTGCCTACAAAATCTGTAGGTGTTCTTGGAAAATAAAACAGGTAAATAAATGCAGTTAGTGTTTTATTTTATTTTTTTTTAAAAAAGAAAAATAGAAACTGGGAGTTAAGTAAGTATCCTGAAGAGTTAGGAAAAGTGACAGGGATTTGATATCATCTGCTGGCCTCTTGCAAAAGAGCTGGAACTGACCAGATTTTGAAAGATTTTCTTTTTTAAAAAAAGTAGATTGTTTTGTTACAAAAAATGAAGATATGAAAAACGAATCTTTATTTTTTATTTTTTTCTAAACCGTTTATACAGTTCAGGTATTTACATAGCCTGACATGTTTAGATTTGTCAGGAATCATAAAGTAAGTGCTCTTCATCATTTGGAAATTAAACCAGAATATTTATTTCATCTCTGTGAACTGAATACTGTATACCGTAGTTTCCGGCGTATAAGACTACTTTTTAACCCATGACAATCTTTTCAAAAGTCAGGGGTCGTCTTATACTCCGGGTGCTGAAAATTTAGGGACAGGGCTGGCTGGAAAACCTGGAGCGGATCTCCCATTTAGTCTGCGCAGGGAAAGCGGGACCAATTGGAGAAGAAGCTGCAGTCTGTGATTTTTTACAGGCTGGGGTCTGGGCGTCTTTCCTTCTAAAGTTGAAGAGCAGCTGTAGTATATCCCAACTTGAAAGGCAGGTGGGGAAGGCAGCAGCCAGAGCAGCGGCTTAGCTCTAAGGACACATTTGACTCAGGAACTGGGCGGGCTGGCTGGAAAACCTGGAGCGGATCTCCCATTTGGTCTTTTTTTTTAAAAAAAATCCCATTTATATCCTGCCCTTCTCCGAAGACTCAGGGTGGCTTACAATTTAAAGCACAAATCAATGTGCTTAGCAATAGCCTTCATTCTGTGTATATGCCTGTTTATTAGGGCTTTCACCACCACCCCAAGCAGCATTATTACAAAGTCAGCTTATTGCCCCCAACAATCTGGGTCCTCATTTTACCTACCTTGGAAGGATGGAAAGCTGAGTCAACCTTGAGCCTGGTGGGATGCGAACCTGCACTAATTGCAAGCAGCTGGTGTTACGTAAGGCTCTGTGCAGGGAAAGCTTTAGAGTGAATTAGGAAAAGTGAAAAAGTGAATTAGGAAAATAGGGAACGGTTGCTGGAATTGGGTATGTGTAGTTTAACAAAGAGAAGGGTGAGGGGTGAAATGATAGCAGTGATCCAATATCTCAGGGGCTGCCACAAAGCAGAGGGAGCCAAGCTATTCTCCAAAGCACCTGAAAGCAGGACAAGAAGCAATGGATGGAAACTAGTCAAGGAGAGAAGCAACCTAGAACTAAGGAGAAACTTCCTGGCAGTTAGAACAATTAACCAGTGGAACAACCTGCCTCCAGAAGTTGTGAATGCTCCAACACTGGAAGTTTTTAAGAAGAGACTGGACAGCCATTTGTCTGAAATGGTATAGGGTTTCCTGCCTTAGCAGGGGGTTGGACTAGATGACCTCCAAGGTCCCCTCCAACTACTACTACTTCTTCTTCTTCTTCTTCTTCTTCTTCTTCTTCTTCTTCTTCTTCTTCTTCTTCTTCTTCTTATTATTATTATTATTATTATTATTATTATTATTATTATTATTATTATTGTTTAATCCACTTGCACTGTTTTATGTTTACATGTTTGATGACAAACACCCTTATGTTTATAAGTGACAGTTTTCCTACTAAGCACCAGCATGTCATAAGCATTTGAATTAAAATTACCATATTAAAATCAAATCTGATGTTTTTAAATTTTTATTTGGTGTGCGTTGGAAGAGGGGTAGTCTTATACGGCGAGTATAGCCCAAACCCTATAATTTAACAGGAAATGTAGGGGGTCGTCTTATACGCCCAGTCGTCTTATATGCCGGAAAATACGGTAGGTATTTGTACTTTGCAATCTTGCTTTGTTGCTGATGATGAGGAAAAGTATTTACATTGTAAGACATGAAGTGGTAGAGTGGCACTTGGAAAAACAACCCAAATTTATCCCCCTGGACATAATATTCACAATTTGGTGGAATTTCTAGACATCTTAAAGAATAAATGAGCATTGGGATACCTGTGCCTTCTCACTAGCCACCTACAGTAAATGAAAGTCTGGATACTAAGCCACTCTGGGTGCAGAAGCATTCCGAGAAATGGTGAAACATATGGTATTTGGTGAGGAAAGAGAGTTAAGATTAAGAACCATTCTTCCTCTCTATGGAAAGTAAAGTCAAAGGCTGATTGGTTGCTACAGGTTCCAGCCAAGTTTAACTGTTGTCGTAATTAATGCTTGACCTACAGTAGAGGACTTCTAAGCTTGATAGGGAGATTCATGTTATTTTAATTAAAACAACAAAAAGATGTGCTTAATACTTCCTGGCTGAAAACATCTTTAGAACGGGTGCTTTTTAGATACAGCAAATTGTCAATTCTGTTTAGCCACTCTTGCTGGGTTGGAGCTGCAAAAACCAAAGGAGTAATAAGAACTTTTGTGCTGCCATCTGCTGGTTTGGAATATATTCGTTTATTTACTTGGTTTACAATTATTTCACAGAGTAGGAGAGTTGGAAGGGACCTTGGAGGTCTTCTACTCTAACCCCCTACTCAAGCAGGAAACCCTATACCATTTCAGAAAACTGGTTGTTTGTTCTTATAAACCTCCAGTGATGGAGCACCCACAATTTATGGAGGCAAGTCGTTCCATTGATTAATTGTTCCGTCAGAAAATTTCTCCTTAGTTCTAGGTTGGTTTTCTTCTTGATTAGCTTCCATCCATTCTTGTCCTGCCTTCAGGTGCTTTGGATAATAGGTTGTCCCCCCACTTCTTTGTGGCAGCCCCTTAGATGTTGGAACACTGCTATCATGTCACCCCAGTCCTTCTTTTCATTAACTAGACATACCCAATTCCTGCAACCGTTCCCTATATGTTTTAGCCTTCAATTCCCTATTCATCTTTGTTGCTCTTCTCTGCACTCTTTCTAGAATCTCAACATCTTTTTATATCATGGCAACCAAAACTGGATGCAATATTTCAAGTGAGGTGAAGGTGCTCTACATAACCTTTTCCAGTGTTATCCCCACAATAGGAATCCTGAGACATAGATTGAGTTGGAACAGAACTTTGAGTCTTCTGGTTCTTACCTAAGCCAACATGCTGTCCTTTTCATGTTGTGGTTTTTTTCAATTTATTGCTGGAGAAAGATAATTCACAATGACCTAATATTGCTACATTTCCACAAATAAGAAAGGGATCCCTAGTCATTGACTATATGTTTCTGTGTATAGATTTATAATGCATTGAAAGATTTGTAATGTATTGAAAGATTTATAATGTATTGAAAATCGAAGAGAAAACAGTATTATCTGTGTTACTAAACCTTGGCTGATGCAATATCTTTAATTATATGCCTTAAAAGCTGTCGTTTATCATAGGTGTGCATTTAGAAGTGAGAAAGGGGCTATTGTGATATTCAAATTAATATCACAGAGGTCAGAGAGGTCAACCTAGAATTTAATCTAAAAGAAGAAAAATATTCCCTACACAGCAGAGCTTCTCCTTTACAGCAGACCTCAACTTACAGCTATAATTGAGCCTGGAATTATGGTCATAAGTTACTGCGGTTAAGTGGGTCACTACATCACCAGACCTGACTTTAAAACATTTTTGCAACAGTTGTTAAGCAAGTCCATTATATCCAATGGGTGTTTTACAGTGGAAACTGGAGGTAAATACTGGAAACCAGCAAAAATGTCAAAATTCACAGTCATGTGATCTTGGGATGTTGCAAGCAGCCATAAAAGGTGAGCCAGTTGCTAAGCACTCAAAATGCGATCATGTGATTATTGTTGGGAGTGTGTGACAACTGTGATAACTTCAAAATTGGGTGATAAGTACCTTTGGAGATCCTTCGTAACCTCAATACGCAACTGGTTATAAATAAGAACTATTTGTGTACTGACAATAGAATTATAGTGCCCACTGCTAAAACTAAATAACACTGATTTATAAAACATACTTTTCCTAATTCATTTTCTGTCAAATATGTTGAATTACAGAACTCATAGTCTCTTATCAGACAGTACCACACAGCATATCCAAAGGACATCAAATTGAATAAGAGTACATCTGAACATTTTCTACATCTTTAGAAACAGTTGTGGTAGAAATATTGAGCATGTGAAAAATTTTCCTTGTTTTAAAATGTCTTGGAACAAATTGTATGGGGCAAAAGCAATGTAATTATAGCTGTACATAAGAAAAAAAGCGGAGCATGCACTTGCAGGAAAAATGATGATGATGATAATGATGATGATGCACAGAAGGAAAAGAAGGTCTCGCAACTCTAGCAAAAACTTCAATAATTTTGTACAAACAGAAGCATGTGTTGTGCTACTTTTAATAATGACACATTTGCAGATACATCTCCATATCTTGATGTAGTGCAGAACCTTTGTAACAGATAACATATTGAAGTGGGTCCAAGTGATGGATACTTTAACTTCATCAATAACAAAATAGCATTGTTGGAAGGGACCTTGGAGGTCTTCTACTGTAACCCCCTGCTCAGGCAGGAAAATCTATACCATTTCAGAATGGTTACCAAAACTCTTCTTAAAAACCTCCAGTGTTGGAGCACCCACAAGTTCTGGAAACAAGTCATTCCATTTAAATACCAAAAACTTATAAAATCCGTAAGTGCCCAAAATTACATCTTAATATCTTGTTCTGCCAACAATAAATATTATTCAGTTTAGGTTGGTCTATCAGTAACATATATTCCTCCTTTTAGAAAGAAAGGTCAGATGAAAACATAAATTCTCAAAGCATGAATTTGCTGGCATTAAAGCCACCTTTAAAAATACTCCAGATTTTTAAAAATTAATACTGCATTCTGCATTCTTTAATTTTCATGGTATTCTACTTAGTTTCACATAAATGAAACTACCAAATTTTAGGGCAGACTTTCATGAAGATCTTTATGACCCTTGCTTCCCCCCCCCCCTTACTAACAATGAGAAGTAGCTTTTTTACTTTTTGAATAAAATCCTCTAATCCTGACATTCCATTTTTTTCTGTTTGTCTCAAATTTATTAAAGTCAAAATAATACCTATTACTTTCAATGAATTATTTTTTCCTATTAGCTGCACAACTCCATGTATTGTGTCAGGTGTAAACCTTACTACATTGTTAATTAATTTCCTACCTAAATGTAGTTTATCTAACAGAATGAGAATTAAGTTTAAGTTGGCCAGCATAAATGGCACCTGGTCTAATGTCTGTTGGCATATGGGATGTCTTTGAATATGTTGGCAATGATTTTCATAATTCTTTTTGCCAATAATTTGACAGAAATGTTCATGCTTCTCTCTGAAAAAAAAACAGGACTCTGTTATGTCTTCTGTTTTCCTAACCCCATTATGTGTGGCTTTATCCAATACCTAGTTACTAGGATTTATATTGAGCTTATTCCATTAATTTTAAAATTGGCTTCAGTACAAATATTTAGTTGTTGTTATTTTTTAACTGTCCTGAGAATTGAGCTGTAATAAATTTGGCTGCTGTCCATTTTAAGGATAATTTTGAATTAGCAAAACCAGGATACTGTTCTGTTTGGGAATTAGCAGGATAATTCCCAGGTGCATCTGGAGGGCAGCTAGTTGGGAAGAACATCTATTCACCTATTAATAAACACCTGTAATCATCATGTTCCTGTTCCTTCCTTTCCTTCTTCTGACTCTGATTTTACTGTAGTCAGTTGAAACTTTGTGTAGATGTAAGTAACCTTGGTAGGTTAAATGTATTACTTGAAATTATATACACAAGTAGGGATTCTTTTCTTACTGAGTTCATTATAAAATTTGCCTTTGAGATTCTACCTTTTCATTAGTGATGCCATAAAGTGCGGATGTTAAACTCGCCACGTCACGTGACGTGTCATGACGTATCACAACTCTTTTTGCATTTGCCGGCAATGGGTTGGGCACGGCTTCGGTAAGATGAAACTTGCCCGTGGGCCGGCAGTTTGACACCCCTGCCATAAAGAGATTGAGAGGTGTCTTTCAAAAGGACATTTTTGCTATCACTGTGTCCTGCATGCCAGGCCTGGGTAATACATATGTTATTTTTTCTTGGCAGTTTAATTAAACATAGTTTTTTTTAATAAGGCAGTGTATGATGCATGCCATTTTATACCCGTTAGATATATATGCAATTCTATGATCACTGATTTGATAGGATTCTGATATAAGACTTATTGCAGTTTTTGTAGGGCTTTAAATGGCATGAACGACACAAAACTGAAACTGTTCATTGCATTTTAGTTGGTTCGGAAACTATTTTTTGGACTCTGTTCTGACCATCTATTGTATTGCTATTTACAATTGTCAGGGCTTTTTTTGTTGTACAACGCTCAGAACGGAGTTCCAGCACCTTTTTTGAATGGAACCTTGTAGGGTAGGCAAGGCGGGTTGTATGACATGTGTGAGTTCCGGCACCTTTTTCTTTTACAAAAAAAGCACTGACAATTGTTATATATAGACAGAAAGATGCACTGGATAAAATCCAACTGTTCTCCCATGTATAGTATATAAAATGAAATTAGAGCTATAAATACAGACTTTTTCTCCATTTGTTGGAAAGCAATCATCCTGGTTGGGAGGGCAGTTCAAGCATGGAATTAGCCTAAAGTCAAGAGAGTTGGGTCTGACCTTCCTTGAATTGCTTAGAGCAATAGTAGTTCACATATGAAAGCTGCCCATTTGGGAAGTTTCCTGTGTAATAGCCGAGAATAATAAAGTAATCAGCTTGAATCTTATATGTGTGGGTCTAGTTGTTTGCACCCGACATCATCCTACTTTCAGGCCCAATTTTAGATTAGGTATAACTATTCTTGGGACACGGTGGCTCAGTGGGTTAGGACGCTGAGCTTGTCGATCAGAAGGTCAACAGTTTCGCGGGTCGAATCCCGAGTGCCGCGTAACAGAGTGAGCGCCTGTTACTCGTCCCAGCTTCTGCCCACCTAGCAGTTCGAAAGCACGTAAAAAATGCAAGTAGAAAAATAGGGACCACTCTGGTGGGAAGGTAACAGCGTTCTGTGCGCCTTTGGCATCCAGTCATGCCGGCCACATGACCACGGAGATGTCCTCGGACAAGCGCTGGCTCTTCGGCTTTGAAAGGGAGATGAGCAACGGCCCCTAGAGTCGGAAACAACTAGCACCCATGTGCGGGGGAACCTTTACCTTTTACCTATAACTATTCTGAGGATGGAACTGTAGTAGAAGGGAATCTTGTAGAAACCTAAGCCACTGAGTCCCTGGTTTGGCCTAAAGGAAGACTTGTATTCATGTGATGTGTGAAGAATGAAGATCCTCTATCACATCCTTTTAATTTAAATTATGAGCATGTTACATAAAGGCTTGTTACTGAGAATTAATGGATTTAATTCTTTAATTACTTTTCTCTTATTGAAGAGTTAGAATAGAATCTTTTTGAGTAGAAAAAGGAATCACAAAACAAGTCTGCTAAAACAGTCTTTTCCTCCCTTTTACATTCTCCCTTTTACGAGAGATGTTGATCCGAAACCACTACTGTGAAACACTATGGAGCAGATGCAATCTGCATTAGCAACTCAAGCTTATAAATCGATTTGGAGCAGACAAATCTTGATAGCTCCAGTGTGCAGCAGTGAATTAAGTTTTGACATTATTCTGAACTTCTTCCAGAGATGTTTCTCATACAGTTTTCCCTTTTTGCTTTAACATGGGCTATGACCAAGTTAGGATGTTGACCCTGCATGTTATCTCTTTATCATGTCACCTCTCTTCACAACCCGTAATCCCATATGTGGGATTTCTCTTTGGAGCTCAGAATTTTTTTGCTATTTTTCTTTATCCAATAAGTTGATGGTTAGTTTCTTTTTTACATTTTAATCTTTTATGATCCCTCAGGAACTATTTTTTTTACTGTTTATAGTAATGTGGTAGTACCAGATTACTACTGGAGCATTAAAATATAAAAATAAACAGAAGAGATTTGAATTATTGATTTATTGTTGAGGTCTAGCACTGTGAGTTCTGAGATTAACTGAATTACACATAAAAGCTTTTAAAAGGAGGAAATGATTTCAAACAAGGAAGTTATTCACACCATGAAATGCAGACACAGCCAGATACTGTTGAATTAAATAAGGTCTGGATGAATCATATGAAAGATCAACCTAATCCATTTCTCATAGTAGCCAAATGGTTTTTGAATGTCCCCGTACAGGTTTTGAAGACATTGGCAATTTGTATTCAGGAGTCTCTAATCTGCAAAGTTTACTATAGTCATTACAACTAATAGTAATTAATAACCCTAGTAAAATTCCTGATAGATTCTGCACAAAGTCCTTATTCTTATTTTCAAAGCTTTGTTCCCATTCATTTTTTGGATGCTCGGTTGTGTTTGTGTGGGTGTTTCTGTGATGCTCATTTGTCTGAGTCCACCACACCCAGATATTCAAAGGTCTCCTGTTCCAGGCTCAAACAATCCATTGTTCTCTGTTTTGCTTTCTCCAAAACTTCTGATGTCACTTTTCTTCTGTATGAATAAAACAGTACCTTACAATTGTAATGCAACAAAATACCACGCAAGTATATTAAATGTTTAAAATTTTATTAAATAAAATACAGTGAAAATGTACAATGTACAATTACGGTTTAATTAACAAGGAACATAATTGATATATGGCAGGCAAAGTATTAGTGGGATTAAAATGAGTAAGAACTGAAAAAAGACATGAAGAGCAGGCAAGCTAAAAAGGATTCTGGTATAAAACTGCATTGGTTCATTGTGAATGGACATAAATCACTGAAAAATAGAATAGAATAGAATAGAATAGAATAGAATAGAATAGAATAGAATAGAATAGAATAGAATAGAACATAGCTGGAGGGGACCTTGAAGGTCTTCTAGTCCAGCCCCCTGGAGAACCTATACCATTTCAGACTGTCTAGTTTCTTCTTAAAAATCTCCATTGATAGAGTGCCCATGATTTCTAAAGGCAAACTGTTCCACTGGTTAATTATCCTCACTGTTAGGAACTTTCTCCTTAATTCCAGGTTGCTTCTCTCTTTGATCAGTTTCCAACTATGGTTTCTTGTTCTGCCCTCTGGTGCTTTGGAGAATAGTTTGATGCCCTCTTCTTTGTGGCAGCCCCCGGAATACTTGGAATACTGCTATCATGTAACCCCTGTTTCTTCTTTTCTTTAGAAAAGCCAAACCCAAGTCCTGCAGCCGTTCTTCATATGCTTTAATCTCCAGGCCTTTGATCATTTTAGTTGCTCTTCTCTGAACTTTTTCCAAAGTCTCAACATCTTTTTTTGTAGTATGGTGACCAAAATTTGTTGCAGTATTCCAGGTGTGGTCTTGTTGTTAGTTGTGAAGTCGTATCTGACCCATCGCGACCCCATGCACTCTCCTTCTTCACTCGCAACAAGAGGCTCTTTAGTTCCTCTTCACTTTCTGCCATTAGAGTGGTATCATATGCATATCTTAGGTTGTTGATGTTTCTTCCAGCAATCTTAATTCCAACTTTTGATTGATCTAGCCCTGCCTTTCTCATGATGTGCTCTGCATATAAGTTAAACAGGCAGGGTGACAGTATACAGCCGTGCCGGACTCCTTTCCCAATTTTGAACCAATCAGTGGTTCTGTGTCCAGTTCTCACTGTTGCTTCTTGACCCACATATAGGTTTCTCAAGAGAGAAATAAGATGGTCTGGTATTCCCATCTCTTTAAGAACTTGCCACAGTTTATTGTGATCCACACATTGAAATGCTTTAGCATGGTCAATGAAGCAGAAGTAGATGTTTTTCTGGAACTCCCTAGCTTTCTCCATAATCCAGCATGTTGGCAATTTGATCTCTAGTTCCTCTGCCTCTTCGAAATCCTGCTTTTACTTCTGGTAGTTCTCGATCCACATACTGCTGCAGTCTAGCTTGTAGGATTTTAAGTATAACTTTACTAGCATGTGAAATGAGTGCAATGGTGCGATAGTTTTAACATTCTTTGGCACTGCCTTTCTTTGGAATTGGAATGTAAACTGATCTTTTCCAATCCTGTGGCCACTGTTGAGTTTTCCAAATTTGCTGGAAAATTGAGTATAGCACTTTTACTACATCGTCTTTTAAGATTTTGAATAGCTCAGCTGGAATATTGTCACCTCCACTAGCTTTGTTGTTGCTCAGCTTTCCTAAGTCCCATTTCACTTCACATTCTGGGATGTCTGGCTCGACGTCAGTGACCACCTCATCATGGTTATGAGGGACGTTAAGCTCGTTCTTGTATAGTTCTTCTGTGTAATTTTGCCACCTCTTCTTAATCTCTTCTGCCTCTGTTAGGTCCCTGCCATTCTGGTCCTTTATCATGCCCATTTTTGCATGAAACGTTTCCTTCATCACTCCAATTTTCTTGAAGAGATCTCTAGTCCTCCCTATTCTATTGTTTTTTTCTATTTCTTTGCACTGTTCATTTAAGAAGGCATTCTTATCTCTTCTAGCTATTCTCTGGAATTCTGCATTCAATTGGGCGTATCTTTCTTTTTCTCCCTTGCCTTTCACTTCCCTCCTTTCCTCAGCTATTTGCAAAGCTTCCTCAGACAGCCATTTTGCTTTCTTGCATTTCTTTTTCTTTGAGATGGTTTTAGTTGCTACTTCTTGTACAATGTTGCGAACCTCCGTCCATAATTCTTCAGGCACTCTGTCTCTCAGATCTAATTCCTTAAATCTATTTGTCACCTCTACTGTATATTCGTCAGGGATATGATTTAGTTCATACCTGAGTGGCCTAGTGCTTTTCCCTACTTTCTTCAGTTTAAGCCTAAATTTTGCAACAAGAAGCTCATGGTCTGAGCCACAGTCAGCTCCTGGTCTTGTTTTTACTGACTGTATAGAGCTTCTCCATCTTTGGCTGTAGAGCACATAGTCAATCTGATTTCTGTGTTGACCGTCTGGTGATGTCCATGTGTAGAGCCATCTCTTGGGTTGTTGGAAAAGAGTGTTTGCTATGACCATCGTATTCTCTTGACAAAATTCTATCAGCCTGTGCCCTGCTTCATTTTGTACTCCAAGGCCAAACTTGCCTGTTATTCCGGTTATCTTTTGGCTTCCTACTTTAGCATTCCGATCCCCCATGATGATAAGGACATCATTTTTTGGTGTTAGTTCTATAAGGTGCTGTAGGGCCTTATAGAACCAGTCAATTTCATCCTCTTCAGCACCAGTGGTTGGGGCATAGAGTTGGACTACTGTGATATTGAATGGTTTGCCTTGGATTCGAACTGAGATCATTCTGTCATTTTGGGGATTGTATCCCAGTATTGCTTTTCCTACTCTTTTATTGACTATGAAGGCTACTCCATTTCTTCTGAGGGATTCTTGCTCGCAGTAATATACCTGATGGTCATCTGAATTAAATTCACCCATTCCTGTCCATTTTAGTTCACTGATTCCTAAGATGTCGATGTTCAGTCTTGTCATCTCTTGTTTGACCACGTCCAGCTTTCCTTGATTCATGGATCTTACATTCCAGGTTCCTATGGAGAAAAAATCTTTTCACCACCAGATACATCCACAGCTGACCGTCCTTTCGGCTTTGGCCCAGTCACTTCATTCTTTCTGGCGCTACTAGTACTAGCCCTCTGCTCTTCCCCAGTAGCATACTGGACACCTTCCGACCTGAGGGGCTCATCTTCCAGCATCATATCTTTTTTCCTTTTGGTACTGTCCATGGGTTTTTCATGGCAAAGATACTGGAGTGGGTTGCCATTTCCTTCTCCAGTGGATAACGTTTTGTCAGAACTCTCTGCTATGACCTGTCCATCTTGGGTGGCCCTGCACGGCATAGCTCATAGCTTCATTGAATTATGCAAGCCCCTTCGCCACGACAAGGCAGTAATCCATGAAGGGGAGGTGTGGTCTTACTAGAGTTTTATAAAGCGGTACTAATACTTCGCAGGATCTTGATTTTATGCCTCTGTTTATACAACCCAGGACTGTATTACCTTTTTTGGCTGCTGCTACACACTGCTGGTTCATAGTTAAGTGATCGTCTACATCTTTATATTGTAATTTTCACAATTACTACCAGTACAGCATTCCTAAGGATCATTTCCAGATATAGAAACCTATAATAAGTGGCTATTACAGTGCTAGGGCCTTTAATGGAGGAAGATACTCCCTTATTCTATCTGTATGCAATATTATGGATACTTCTGGTCCCCATGGATGTTTGAAAATATTAATATAGCAATTCAGAAATCTTTCTCTCTTTGGTCATCAAATGTATCTCCATCGTAGATTAGATATAAATAAGGGCTTTTCCTTAGTTTAGGCAGCAGTCTAATGGAAAATAGGTCTTCCCACATGTATTTTGGACAGATACATATACTGCATGGAATCCTTGCAATCTATTGGATATAGAACTTTAGACTACCTCTACTAATGTAGTCTTTAGTTCAGTCCTGCCCAACCTTTTGCTTCATTACCCAAAACTGATTCAAGGTTCAGCAAAACGTTCAATTTTGTGCTGTTTATGAAGGCAAGAGTGGAAAATTCCACTTCGTAGGTGCTTGGAAATGGCAGTAATTGCAATGTGACCTTTCATTGTGGATTCTTACCAAAAAAGACTCCAAATGATCCTTCCAATAAAATTTTGCACTGTCTGCTTGACCTAAGCTCAGTCATTTGTTCTGCAAAACCTTTAATGGGTTTGTGTCATTACCCAAAGAAGAACCACTTTTACCCAGTTTTGGCAATTTACTCAGCTTTGGGAAGTCCTATTTTAATTGGCTTAATCTAAGTGAGATTCAAGGTGCTGGTGATGACCTATAAAGCCCTAAATGGCGAGGGTCCGGGATATTTGAGGGAACACCTGCTGCCAGCATCAAGTTCCCTTCGTCCAGTGCGCTCCCACAGGGAGGGTCTTCTCAGGGTGCCGCTGGTTAAAGATTGCCGGCGGGTAACACCCAGGGGTAGGGCCTTCTCAGTGGGTGCATCTGCCCTGTAGAACCAGCTGCCTGCGGAGCTTAGGACTGCCCCCGACCTCTGTTCATTCCGCCGGGACCTGAAGACCTGGCTCTTCAAGCTCTCTGGCCCAGGCTGAGAATTTTTTAATTTTTAATTTTAACTGGTTTTTTTTATTTTTCTCAGGGTTTTATTTAATCTTTTTAAATTTGTTTTAACGTTTGTATTGATTTTCTTTTAAATACCCTGTAAACCGCCCTGAGTCCTTCGGGAAAGGGCGGTATATAAATCTAAATAAATAAATAAAATAAATAATATTTTAAATGATTTAGAGAGATCTAGAAAGTTGCTTAGTTTATCACCATTACCTTATATAAAGTAATTCTAAACAGCAAGGGTTTTCAAGGTAAAAATATGTCAGGAAGAGTTAAACGGTTTTCTACTGAAAACAGGCATGTGTATCTAAATTTATTAGTGAGTCATGGCTTAGAAAAATATTTGGGGAACTAAATGAGCAACATGGATGAGAGAGATAAAAGATTATCAGAATGTAAAGCAACTTTGGGAATTGAGCATGCAGTCCAATATATTGCTGATAGGGCACCCAGTAAAAATATAATTTTCACTTATTTGATCATAATTAATTTAAACAGGTTTAACAAATATGTTACAAATACATAAAAACTCAAATACCTATTTAACGTTACTCCTTTCACATATTCAGTCCATAAAAAATTATATCATTTAGTAAGAAGGATGATTACTAAGATTCAGAATCAATCCATTCTTTCCTGGGCCTCTTTTAGAATGAGGAGTCAAGTTCATGTCTTATACTGGAGCTTGTCATATCACACTATACAAATTAAGAAAAGGCATACTCTAAAGTCAAATTTTCCTATTTATATTAGGTAGACTGAAATGTTGCTCTCTGAAATGTATTTTGAAAGGCTAGTTGTGAAATGCTTGGATTTTAAAACTGTCCAGTAATAGACTTCCCACTTTTGGGGACCAAAGTAACCACACAACTATCAATTACATCTGCAAACAATTCTCAATATATTTTAAATCCAACCCACATTTCCTGCACTTTGCCCTCAGTATATGCAGATTGGAAATAAATTCAGCATGTTGTTAAATATAAATGTTTGCAAGTCTAGAGATCATGGGCAACATCTTGAGGCAATAATTGTTCATGTCAGGCTACCTCAGAGTTGACTGCAGATACAGTCCATGAACATTATCTCTCCCTGCTTCAAACTTTCCATTTTTTGAGTTTTTTGTCTGGTGCGGTTTCCAGTGCTTGATTGATAAAGCAGACAACTCTTACCCTTAATCTCTCCCTTATATTAAAAAAAAGAAGCAAAAGATTCTAGCACTATGACAGCGCTTATATTTATAGCATTTTCTGTTTATTCTTTTAAATTGAAAAAGGGACTTTCTCAGTGACAAATATTACAAAAACAATCCATCATTTTCCAGACTGTAATCACCTCACACTTGGCTCTAGTTGCATTCTTACAATAATTACAGAACGTTTTAAACTCCAGAGCAGAGTAAAACAGGAGAAACATAGAATGGCAGACAAATCTTAACTTTCATTGAGAAATCTGTCCATGGTCTGTTTAAAGGCTCTAACTGACAATTGATTGTGTTTTTTACTCTATTTTCAGTATGTGTACTTGGGTATGTTGTAATTACCAGAATTAAAACTGATGAACTTTTTAACAATTACACTGACTCTAAGTTTACTGAAACAAGGGAAGAAAACAGGTCATAAATTTGGAGTATTAGTCACTTGTTTACCATGTATTTGTGTTGAGTTCTGTGTGTAGGACAATTGAATGTCATTTTTGTATTTTGATTGCTCTTCTGTTTACTATGGTAATTCTAGCTGATGACTTTGCATGTTTCCCTTTTTTCCAAAATTGCCAGCAGAAAAGTAATTCTGAACGTTGATAAATGCGTCACATTTTGTTGGCAAAACATGTATTTCATAATAAATAACAAAGAGCAAAACATACATCTCATATTGAAGAATAAACACTTTTTTCTTGGGGTTTCCAGCTAACAGACTTCTTGGCTCAGGAGTTTTTATTCTATTTATTGAAACCACGATCATTTTCAAATTACAATTTAAGAATAGTGTGAGACAGCTTGTACGTCCCTAGAATCATAATGCATCTGCCAATTTAAGTCTCAATACTTGGTTTGCTCGTCCCTGAAATACAATCAATTATTTTCAGCAAAGTTCCAACAAAACAGGCCTTTTTTGCAATGTAGAACATTGTACGTTTGAAAAGTGACAAAAATTACCTCATTTGGATTTTTGCAGCCATTCAACATTTGTTGGCTCTATGTATTGCCTGTCAGCATTTTTAAGTAGTCCATTTTGTACAGTTATGCCAAGGTAGAGATATGTGTCCTTCCCGCCCAAAAAACCCAAAACAAAACCCAATGCTTATGCTTATGATATAGATAGCCTTCTTTTAACAATCACTTGTTCAACGACCATTCAGAGTTATGATGGGGCTGAACAAGTTCCAGCTGTTCCTGCATCTCCACAGTCCCATGGTCATGATCTGGGTACTTAGCAACTGGCTTACGCTTATAACAGTTGCAATGTCCTGCAGTCATGTGATCACCATTTATAACCTTCCTTTTCTGGCTTTCCACATACTAAAGTCAATGGGAAGCCAGTAGAGAAGGTTACGGACTGTTCTAATATGTCATTTGCACCCTCCTCTACCTGACAGTAGCCACCACTGGGCTTGCTATGCTCACACTGTGCCTCAGGCATCCTTCCCCATCTGACATAGCCAGCTCCCCATTACACTCATGCTATGCCATGAGGGCACCTTCACACTCTCCCCTACCTAGGAACGGTCACCCCTGCAATGTTTGCACTGCACTTTACCTGTCCGCCAGCCTGTTTGGAAGCCATCTGGGACTTGTTTAATGACCCTCGTTCCTTGTTTTAACTATAGCAATGGGAATTGCTGTTGCTAAGGTAGATAGTCCTTTAACCTTGCACTTTACAACTGCATTGCTTAGAAATGGAAATTCCAGTCCCAATTAATGTTGTTAACCAAGGACTAGCTTAACTGGGAAAATGAAAAATTGAGGAAAAAAGATAATAAATGCTACTTTTATCAGTTGCTGAAGGAAAGTGATTTCAGTACCAAAGCCTATTATGGAGTGATATACAATGAGAGTATAATGTATTTAGATAAGGGCATTCCATTCTATTCCCTACCGGTATCTTTTTCCTGACTACCATATTTTTTTCTGCAAGGAGGACAGAGAGTGCAATGAAGGACCAGCTTCAGGATTCTGTGGACTCTCTTAAAATGACCATTTGTCTCACTGCTTTACCCTACTGCTCAGCCAGCCCTTCCAGTCAGAATTGCTTTTATGCTGTTATGCAGGAACTAACAGCAGTGGTAGCCTCATTTAGGGAAAGAAAAGAGGTGGAGGGGCTGCAGAGAAAGAGCCATTGTGATTGCAATCCCTGCCTTAATGGGTGTTCAATAGCATGTAAACACTGCTGGCATACATGCAAACTGTATGCTTGTGGGTTCAGTGTGCATAATGTGGAACAGGGCAGGCAGCACAATCTTTGATCACTCAGACAAGTCTATGCATATACAGTTTATATGCATGGCAGGGTGTGTTTACACAGGCTAATAATGGGTGAGACGAGCAGCAACCAACTTCGGTGGTGCACTTCCCTCACTTCTCTCTTGAGTGTTCTTGGATGGTTTGTCTGAGTTGGGCTAATAAGACTCAGGCTAATCAGTTTGATAAATTTGGTGATTTAGGACATTGTGAGCCATTTTAATAGTTTTCAACATGTTCTGAATTGATTTTTTTATATTTATAAGATCATAAGATGTTAAAATGTTGGCTTGTTTGCTTTCTTTTTGATCAGCCACTACTGCCTTTTGCGGTTTATCTGGTGCTGTTTATCTCTTGAGGGTCTCTCACTGTACAAAAAAGCTCTCTTGAGCTGATTAAATTTGGACCTGATGAAGCACTAGGATTTTCCTTAGGCAATGCTTCACTGCCTTGACCCTTACAACTTTCTATTATTTTAGAGGCTAAAGTCCTCTAGGAGAGAAATATTTTGTATTGAGCCAAGAAGGAGGGAAGCTGTCCAGACCCAGTAATAATCATGCTGTAAATAAATATTTTGGCATTCCTTTTAAAATGGGCACATTCAGTGCAACATACTTCTCAGTTACAATTGGATTTTTCCTGGTGCAACTGTGGGGCCTTAATCCAACTCAGTATTTAAAATATAGAATTAAAATATAAATTCTATTTGTGTTTGATTTTTATATGAAATTATTATAACATACACGTTATGTTTATATCTGGATATGATAATATTCTTTATTATTTGTTATGGACAAAGTAATACAACTATAAGAAATAAATATGAATAAAATATTAAACTGAACCAGAAAGAAATTAAGAAGGGATAAGACAAAGGCAATTCCTTTAGTAGTACTGTAGTAATAGTATTTTAAAATATGTAAAATACATACACATGAACTGTGTTGATATCATAACTTTAACTTTTCCCTTTCAGCTTACTTTTCTCTAAATCATATATTACACCTATCACTTTTCTATCTCATATTTGGAAACCATTTCAGATCACCACAGTCTAAAACCACTTTTATATTGTATAATAATCTCTATATTTCTTGAGTAACAGGTGCTCATGAGTATTCAGCTGCGTCAAAGCTATAAAGTTATCCCATGGTCTATTTTATCCCTGCTATCAGTAAACAATTACCTTGGAAAGAATGCGCACATTTTCAATATGTAATTGGCTAGATTTATTTAGATCTAACAGAAGGTCAGTCAGTTAGTTAACAGGTGAATGCTTTAATTACTACTGCAGAATCTATCCTGTGTTACAGCATTCTATTTTTCCATGACTAGAGAACTTTCGATTCCTCTCTCACTTCAGACAATGCAAATTTAAATTACCTGAACTCTCCTGAGCAGTGCCGATCTTCAGTGAAATAATTGTTTTCAATTCAGTGGGCTACTACATACATTCTGTCATTGTTTTTCAACCAGTTTAGCCTCAAATCAGGTTTACTCTGCCTCTGTTTAGTAGCAAGGTGATGATCATTTACAACTTCATTGCCTTTTCAGAGTGGCTGCTATATTCTAAATCAGGATTTTTCTGTTTTGGGTTAGGAGCATAGCATTTCCTGAGTTGTGTTTTGTAATTAGATATAACTCCATGGCAGCCATTCTGTGAAATATGGAGAGCTTGGTAAAAGCTTATTATTCGCGATATCTATTTTTGTTGTGTCTGCCAAGTATATTACAACTTCTTTGTCTCTTTCTTTATAGGTGTTTGCAAAAAGCTGTGAGGTACTAGGCTTAGACAAGCCTCAGGTCACTATAATTGTTTTCTGCCACACTCTACTGATAACTTCAGTAAGAAGCAGAACAATTTGGGTGTGATGACTTAAGCAGAATTACTGCATTGCCAATCACTGGATATTCATTGATGAGAAATGTATGTACGTGTTGTCAATTATTGGAGTGTTGCCATTATTTGAACATACTACGATTAACTGGATTGTTGTGTAGTCGGTTTGTTGCAGGCGATAAGCGAGACGAAGGTTCCAAACAGTAACATGCTTTATTGCAGTCAAGCAGAACAGAACTGAAACAGTGGATGCTGTGCAGTTATTTATATGGTTGGCCACTAGGCAGCGGCCAATAGATTTGAAGGAAGCCATTCCCGCCCCAAATCTACCAATGATAGTCCTGGAGACAACAAGTCTGGCTTAGTCAGTAGCCGTTACACATGCACACCAATGAGCAACCGTTAATGCAGCATTTAAACAGACACGTGAATCAGTACAAGCAAAAACCCCAATACGTTACAAGGATAGTGCTGCCAATCATCGTCAAGTAATAGATCAGAGGTATGACTTATCAGGAAGGCAGATGATATTATTATTCTGAAAGTAAATTTTGTCACAAAACGACTGTCACAGAGTTTGTGTCTGTTAATAAAGGGACTGTTGTGAGAGCCTGGCCATTCATTATAAACTCTTTTATGTGTAAAAAGCAAGCTAGTTAAAGGATGCTCCAACCCCATGAATGCTTCTTACTGCCCCAGCTTATCTTTGTTTTTTATCTAGGCAGCTGCTGGGCACACTGTCAAAAGAAGTACTAGGCTGTAGAGCTACCCAACATTATATATTCAAATGTCTATGGAGCCTGTGGAACATTATTTTAAATAAAAAGGGTGCTTGAGGCTGGGACTTGTTTAGCCATGTGTCTGCTTCCAGTTTTCAAAATTAAAAAAATAAAACAAGAATTAAAGGCAGATTAAAGGGAGGGAGCTTGGCAGGAGCCGGGGGGAGTTGTATGTAGCACATGAACCTATTGGAGCAACACTGCCTATTTGGATTTTAACTCTGTTGAGCTTCTTTCATCTTTGGCATTCTCTCTCTTTCTCTCTCCCCTCCCTTTCTCTCTCTCTCTTTCTCTCTCCAAATTTCAAGATGGATTATTCTCCCATTATTAATAAATGGAATAGTAATTTATTATCTATAATATTTATAGATAATAATTAATGGCAGCCTGCCATGTGCCTCCCAACAGTGTTGACTGTGCTATGGCTGTCAGCTTTCCTTCTCTCCCTTTACCTTCCACTTCTGTGTAGGTTTATCACATGGCATTGCTGGGTATACTTGCAAAAATAAAACAACATTACACTAGGCTGATCAATTTTAGACTCAATTTTAGACTCATTTCACAGCCATAGAGAGCTTTCATATGCAATGTAAGGAAGTGGGGCCAATCCTGAAACTGGGTTATAGGTGAACATGAGGGTCAAGATAAGAGAAAGCTCTGAAAAAGACTCATGCAAGCAACATCTGAAAAAAGATCCAGCATATAGGTGTTTCAAAACAAGTGGTGGAAGACGTTGAGCTAAAACGGGAGAATCCTAATTCCACCCCCCCAGCATCTTTTACCAGTGGCTGTAGGTGGCATCTGCTTTTCCTTTGTGTTACAAAGTAACATGTGTGCAAGAGTGTTTCTACTTTCCCTTTGTGTATTATTGTGTGGTTATTATTTCTGTGTTCTGTTTTCTGTTAGGAATCTTTTGGTTTATTATTGTGCACAACTCTTAAGTCCATATGCAATGTGGCAGTATGTAAAGCTCCCTGTAGGGCAGGGGTGTCAAACTGCCGGCCCGCAGGCCAGATGCATCATGCCAAAACCGAGCCCACCCCAGTTGCAGCAATGGGGAAAATGTTGTGATAGGTCGAGACACGTCATGTGACATTGCAAGTTTGATACCTCTGCTGTAGGGGGAGAGAGGGAAGCTTCGAATGGTGTGGTCAGTAGCATTCTGAACTGCCACTCCATTGTGTTTAGTTTTTTTTTAAAAGAAAAATATCCTTCTGACATACAGATGATAAGGCAGATAAATTATCCAGGGCCTTTTTATAAGATTTATTTCCAACTCCCAATTCCATTGGACAAGAAATGGTAAAAAAGCTGGACTAAGGCGGGCTAAGGCTTGATTCAGCAGGACTGCCCTTGACTCATAGATTGTATGTAAGAGGCAAATGTGATATCCGACCAAAAGTCTGGAGAACCACTACTGGTTAGATTACAATGCAAACTGACCAGTAGTCTGATTCAGTATAAAGCAGATTCCTAAGAAGAAGTAATCGTTTAGTTTTATTTCTTTAAGCAAATGACTGAGCTACAATATGCTAATGGAAATTCCAGAAAGATATTTGCATCTCTCTCTCTTTCTTTCTCTCCATCCCTCTTTCTTTCTCTCATACATGGATACACCCAGATATACAAACTGACTCCTTTACATGCATTCATGCATCCATATTTCTTCTCTCCCCGTCCCCCCAGAACACAGGGAGACAACAGCTGATTACTATTTCTTCTCAATTGCTGGAAGATCACATTGTAATTATAGTGACAGAATCTGTATATACTGGGTGAAATCTGTTGATGGACCAAGTGCACTACAGAATGAGAAGTAACCATTGGTTTAAAACCAAAGGCAACAATTTGAGAGTAAAAACTGCCTGAGGGATACTAGCCCTCAAGGTTCCCAAATTTCTCCTTAGAAATTGGAAATGGTGGAATGTGTTTTTTTTTCCTCCTGCTTTTATTATTTACTTTGTGGCAATGTAGTCATGAATCTGGAAGGATCATCAGAGCAGATCTTCCTGTAAACTGTCTTAAAGAAACAGAAGTATAATAAAAATGCCAATGTCGGACTTGGGAGTTGCATAAGGGATATAACTTTGTTTACTTGATGAGTAAAATCATTGGTTCCCTATTATCCCTGTTTGTTAAAAATGTCTGTCTCTCTGCTTTTCACTGTTAAAAGATAAAAAGATGATGGATTTCCTCTTCAGTTGATATTGGCCATGTGCTGAAATAATGCACATGAATGCATATGAGTGACAACTCTGAATCTAGACTGTTCCTTTCTAAATTTCTTCTTCCTTTCCAAACTGCACTATTGAAAAGTAGGTATTATTGAGAAGTTGCCACTGCTGAAAAGTGCTTTGTTTCTTTGACAGGTGTGATGCTACCTAGCATGCCATTCTCTTTTTTTTCTGCAGTATTTCTCTAGGAAATATTGTTAAGCAGTCATCCATCTTAGACGTGTGATTTCCCCTCCACCCCGGTTCGTGGTTAGCATCTTACATTTGTAACTGTTTATAACAATAGTAATAGCTTCCTCATGCTTCACAGCCCTCTCTAAGCAGTTTACAGAATCAGCATATTGCCCCCAATAATCTGGGTCCTCATTTTACTGGCCTCAGAAGGATGGAAGACTGTATCAACCTTGAGCCACTCAGAATTGAACTCCTGGCAGTGAGCAGTGAGTTACCCAGCAAAACTACATTCTAACCATTGCACCACCACGGCTTATATACCAATATGAGGGCCAATTTGGTGTAGTGATAAAGGCAACAGGCTAGATACCAGGGAACTGTGAGTTCTAGTCCCACCTTAACTATGAAAGCCAACTGGGTGACCCCGGGACAGTCACTCTCTCAACCTATTCCAACTCACAGGTTGTTGTTATGGGGAAATAGGAGGAGGAAGGTGAGTTCTGTATGTTCACCACCTTGAAATATCCTTTGCAATTCTCAGTTTTATTACATCTGTATTATAATTTACACTAATACTTGGGGAATGTTATTCTTCTGACTTTCATATGTTATTGGTAATTGGTAATTGACCAGCCTTCTCCGTTACCAGCCTTCTGTCACCTATGGCATGTTCTTCTTTTTCTTTGAACCCCAGATTATTTTTTGGGTTACTGGACATCTCCAACCATTTGCTTGCAAATACTGCTGCCTCTCCTTGCCTTGTTTTTAGGAAACAGATACATCTTCAGATGTCTTTTGCTTGCCTACTAATACTACTCCTTCTGTCTCCCCTTGACCATACATCACATGTGTTCAGTGCATTTATCCAAGCTGCCAATGCCCATTGAAGTCTGCTCATTTATTCACTCCTACCATGCTGATATCTTCTTCCCCATCTTTTCTGCAAATATCAGAGCGTATCAAGCATTTACCTACCTCTTGGTGAATCACCGTTGCTCTTTCTTTTGTTCTTTTCTCACTTCTGTACTTTCTCATGCAATGCACTATACTGGAAACCAGACAAAAGCATACTAGATGAACATGGGCAAATCTGAGCCTCATTTAACTGTCTAGGTCATATGGCAGACCTACCTGATATGTATCAATTGCTTTCTATCTATATGCAAGTTTCCTGTAAAGAAAGATCTGTGTCTAAAGCTTGGGGAGTTGTTAATAGTGAACATAAAAAGTTTTGAGCTACTTGGGTTAATGCATGTGTCTCAGCCATTTACAGAAAATTGAGGTGCCTAACAAAATAAATGTTGGTTGGAGCAAGAAAGGTCCATTGGAAAACAGACAATGGAGAAATACTGACATGCAAATGGATGCTTATTGGAATGATGTTGAATGGCACTTAAGCCCTGTGCAACCGAACATTTCCCTTTTTAGCAGGGTATCTGATGGACAGGCAATAGCTGAACTCAGCTAATCTGTCTAGGTTAGTGTCTCTCCACCTCAGCAATTTTAAGATGTGAGGACTTCCACATGCTGGCTGGGGAATTCTGGGAGCTGAAATTCACATATATCAAAGCTGCTGAGCCTGAAAAACATTGGTCTAGACCAGGGGTAGGCAACCTCGGCTCTTTTATGACTCATGGACTTCAACTCCCAGAATTTCTGACTCAGGAATTCTGGGAGTTGAAGTCCATGAGTCATAAAAGAGCCGAGGTTGCCTACCCCTAGTCTAGACTCTAGACAGAAGGTGAAAACATTTTTATTTGAGGCATTATTATGTGTCTTAAATTCCTCAAATCTTGCCATTTTTATTCTTTCTGATTTCATTTTAAAGTTAGTACGTTAATCAGATTGCTTAGTACTTTTGCATTATAATGGCAATATGAAATAAGGCAGACTGACCGCATTAAAGTAAACTGAATAGCAAGTAGCTATCTCTTCAGATCTGTCCTTTGCCATTTATGAATAGTAATTTTTTAACTTCAACCTTCACAAAGCTATTACATTTGTCATTATAGGTAAAATGATTAGCCTGCTATGAGGCCCTGTTTTTGAAGTAGTCTTCAGAGCCATTTTTCTTCTTGAACAAAAGTTAGGTACGTTGCTATTTGCAGAGATTCTTTTGAAAAAGCACTGATTGAAATCAGCAAATGTGCTGAATATTGAAATGGTGTCAAGCTGAGAGAACAGGAAAGGAAGAGGGGAAAAAATCTGGTTGCCTCACAGAGAATTTTACATGTATTTTTTTTTAGGTCCCAGAAGCTCTAAACCAGACATGTCAAACACAAGGCCCGGGGGCCAGATCCGGCCCGTGAAATGGTTTCATGCGGCCCGCGAAGCCATCCTGGAAACAGTGAGGGAACGGCCCCCCACTGACTTGGCCCTGGCCCAGAGACCCTCCTTCTGCCAGAGACCCTCAGATCTGTCCCACTCCTGCCCAGGCCCCCATAGGAACCCTTGACGCAAATGATGTAGAGCTGGCCACGCCCACCCAGTAGGCCATACACACTCTAGCCACACCCACCCAGTAGGCCACACCCACCCTGGCCACACCCACCCGGCCCCCTGAGGGCAACCACAATGCTGATGCGGCCCTCAATGAAATTGAGTTTGACACCCCTGCTCTAAACCAATAAAACCAGCCAGAAAGATAATTCTGGGACTGATCAATACCTTGCAGTTACAATCTAAGATTTCTGTTTTTTGGGGGTTTTTTGTTTTTTTTTAAAAGATGAATAGGAAGAGTGATTTAATTTTGCTGAGCAAAATTGGGTTATTGCTCACCTGACATCTTTTTTTATTATCAACAATTGGTTCTATTCCATACAAAATAGAAGATTACAGAATACCAGCAGAAATTAACTTGTATTGTAACAATATAAAAGTCTCTTAGGTGTTATCTAGAGAGAAACATAGAAATGGACTGTAGGTTAGACAAGTGACATTTACCTTGTTAAAAGAAGTCAAGGAAAATATCTTATTAAATTTTAAGCTTATATTTCCCTCAAAAGAGTGCCCAAGGGAGATGGCAAATGTTTGACCTTGATCTAAAATAGGTACCAATTTCTTGAGAAATTACCAAAAGTAGAATACAGAGAACTCTGTCTCTAAATGATGCATCATAAGGCACATCATATGACCCCACTGACTTATGACAGCAGTTCCAGCAGTCCTAGTTGTCATCATTAGGCATGATTGCATGCTTGAAACATCACGTGAACATGTGATTGCTATTTGCAACCTCCTGCTGGCTTCCCCATTGATTTTGCTTGTTGGAAGCGGACAGTGAAGTTTGCAAATGATGATGACATGACTACAGGATTCTGCAATGTTATAACTGTAAGCCAGCCTAGACATACTTGAATCACGATCATGTGAGCACAGGGATGCTGCAGTGGTTGCAACTGTGAGGAGCTGTTGTAAGTACCTCTTGTTCAGCACATTGTAACTTTGACTGGTCACTGAATGTGTGCATATTCACCAAGGATTGCCTATATTGCCAAAACTATCTACTCTTTTGCAAAGCTGCTGAGCTGTTTTCCTGTCATAGAATGTAGCACTAAGCAAATGAACGTGTGCATGTGTGTTTTGGGGGAGATGCTACACTTAAGTACCATTGCACGCTCTATGCTCTGGCTCTCTGCCCTTCCTCCTCATAGAAACAAATCACTAGCAGAGCTGTATGAATATATTCAACAGAGTCCCATTTGACTTCTGATGAGAAAATGTCTCAAAAATGAAGGGAGCTGTGCAGGAGAAATTGGAAAGGAAATGTCAAGAGGTCTGATCTGTGCAACAAGCTGTAGACATTTCCCTTAGCACACTTCAGACTTTCTGTCCTGCCTGTTATTTTTATATTATCTTAAAATAATAATAATAATAATAATAATAATAATAATAATAATAATAATAATAATAATAATAATAGGAAAACTGATAAATAATTGTAAAGCAAAGCATTATTCTCAAGCCTTATCTTCATTTTTTAAAAAACTCCCCTGACCCCTATGTAGTTCTCAAATTTATTTCTAGAGAATAAAATTAGTGGATAGCTGCGGCTCAGGATTTCTTTGGAAGCTGTCCTAGTTGCCCAGAAAAAAGATTAAAGCAAGCCAGAGAAGGCGCTGCTTCTCTAAATTTTCTGCTGGTAAATATGTATTTTGTGAATGGCTGTATTTACTGTGGCAGCCATTTATTTGTCAACTCCTCCATGACATTATATGATAAGAATACCAGGCCATGCTGTCACATTCCAAAAATGTTCACTGCCTGAAACAGTGGACTATTCCTACATTATTTAACCTCTAATAATAAAAGTACATTTGGGATGTATACTGCAAGTCAGGAAAAAAGTAACGTCAATTCCAAGAGGATACAGATAGCCCTTAACTTACAATTCGTTGCATAGCAACCATTCAAAGTTATGATGGACCTCCCCAGAGCTACTCCCAACCCAGTTTTGAAGTTCTGATGGCTCTCCCCCGCCTCCCATCTGCACTGACGTAGTTGCATTTTGAGTATTTGGCAATCCGCCTGCATTTTCAGCCATATGCAGCATCACAGGGTGGCATGAATACAATTTGCAACTTTTTTAGCCGAAAACATGGTTATTTCCAATTTCTGGCTAAAATACCCAACTGCTTACCTAACAACCAATGTGTTTGCTTAGTGACTGTTGTGTTTGTTTAACAAGCATTGGAAAAAAGAAAAATCGGGTGACATGGTGGCCCACTTAATGACCAGCACAACTTGCAACTGAATTATGGGTGCAATTATGGTCATAATTGGGGATTATGACCATAATTACCTGTATTTAAATACCTGTATTTAAATACAGGGATTACCTGTATTTATGTGATTAGCAACAGGTTGTTTAATTGATATGAAAGAGGCTGCATCAGAAAATGGAAAATTTGTCTAAATGAAAAGAACAAAAATCATTGTACGTATGTAAAGAACTATGGAATTAAGAAAATTTTGGCTAAAAAAGGCTACTAAACAATAAAAAGCTTTTGAAAATGACAATGTAGATAGAAATGTTATTAATAAGTAATTAGCATATTAATATTAATTGGGTGCAGGCAGTAAAGGGGGGGATGTTTTGATTGTTAAATTTAAAAAAAAGAGTTAAAAGGGGACAAGGATGAGAAGCTCAGGCATAATCTGTTGAAGAGTTATAATTGCCTGCTAAGGCCAGTAACAGGCAAAGGGGAATAAGGATGTGTCCTGATTCAAGCAGCCTGACTTTCAGTTTTCTCATTCAACTCTGGAAAGCAAATTCAGGAACTCATCTAGAAGGGACAGATATGCCTAGTAGAATTGAATCACAGAGCTTGGACAGTTGAAACAAGTAGCCTCCCATTCCTATAAAACAGATGTTAACGCATACAACTTGTTTCTCAAGAACTTTAGTTGCGATTTGATAGCTTAGTTTTTGTTCTGGGGACATTCCATGGAATGGCAGATGGTTAGTGAGAACCTTCTATACCAGAATCAGGGTTCCAAGCAAGAAATCAAATATGTTTGTATGGGAGGGTTTGCATAAATGGGGAAAAATCAAGCTGAACGGTTTTTTACTGGGACTGTGAAACTGGTCAAAGGTTTTAGGAATTGATCTGCTGGCTAAGATCACCTATGAATCTTTCTACAGAGCTCTGCCTTCAAGGGATGGAAGCATCTCAAAATTCTTTGAATGGGAAAATATCCCCATGGAATCTATTCTGCAAACCACAAAGCAGAAGTTTTACAAATTGAGTGGAACTGTAGTTGATTTGGAGGGGAAAAAGCTCTCAGTTATCCAAGGAGAATACAGGCAGTTTTTAAAACACAAGATTCTACCAGAGTTCCAAATATATTTTTTAAAAAAAACATATTTTCAAACCACTATCATTACATACATTTGAATATTTGGTATCAGGAGAATGTGTTAAAAATCAAAACAGGCTAGTTTGTAAATACTGCAATAATTGCTACACATTATAGTTAAGGAACATTAATAACTAGAATGTGGTAGGTCCATAACTTCGATAATTATATTAAGCTGCTCATAAAATGTTGAATTGAGTTTTAAATTGTAATTAAATACAGAAGGCCACTTGCTGTGGTGGTCTTGAATATAATATATGCAAATTAATGAAGAAGCTGCCTGCTTCTAAAGTATTTTAACTCCCACAGAATGACAAGATTTGTAGCTGCTGAGCCTCAGTACAATTACATATAGGTTTTCTGTCACCATAAGTTGATTTTCTGAGAGACAAAGAAATATTTAAGTGATTAGAAATATCTACTGTATGTAGGCCAGGTTTTCTCACTGGAGATAGTAGAAGAATGCAAATCCTGAAAACTCCATAAAACCAATGTAATAACAATAGGCTTTCGTGGCTTTTAAAAAATAAGTTATAATAGCCGATTGCACAATTGGGAAAAGGGAAAAAGTAGTCTATAGCAATTTCAGGAGAAATGCCTTAACCATAATACCACACTGTTGTGTTTTGACACCTGCTGCTATGGTTAATGTGATCTGTGGAAAAGTTTATCAACTATCAGCTATCTTCTAATGTATGGAAGATGAGCCATTACAATCTCAAAATTCAGTTAATAGATCTTTTACATTCCCAGTTAAAAACTCCTGATTCATGAAATATTTCTACAGGAGCCTCTCTGCCTGCCCTCCCCTCCCTCCCTCTCTCTCTCTCTCACACACACACACCAATAAATTTTTCCTTCTTATTCAGCTGTGGATCACAGCATGCTAGTATGTCCTCTGTATACAACATATACAAATTCTAAGCAAGACTTCTGACGTCAGCCCCCACTGTTATGCAGATCATAGCATTAAGCTTGCAGTTACAAAACTAGTCCAAATTGCTGCAACTCAATTCCTATATTTCAGAAATTTCTTCAATTTCACTTTATATTTTATCCTTTGAAACCTTATGGTGTATCTTTAGTAATATTTTTCAAGAGTTCTTCTTCCAACTCCAAAGCGCATAATAGCAACTTGTTATATCTAAAAGGGAGAATGCAAAAAAAAAAATCCTTGTTTTTTTAAAAATGACCTAGAGCTGGGAGGGTGGGGAGAATGCTACATTGAAACTATGCTGATTGGACTGCAAGATAAATCAGTGTGTCCGATTAGAGGAAAATCCCCACAGATTTAATTAGTTATTTAACAAAGGGTTTTCAAAATTTGCAATGCTGGGGCAAATTTTGTATTAAATTATGAATTGGTCCTGACTGTGTGTAATAATTGTATATAAAGGTATTACAATGATTTGCTTTATGACTATACTACTTCCAGTTGAGTTTATTTAACAGATACAATACTATAAAAGAGTGGCTTAAATCACTCAAGGAATATACTGAAATAGTTCCAAAGGTATAACTTGAATAGCTGTATTATTTTAATGAAATTGAGTTTATGATTAAAAGTATAACAGCAGGCAGTAAGGATTTATTTGGCTTTGAAGAGGCAAGCTGATAGGCTTTCATGGAGATATGTGTAGGCATATAAACATATAGACAAAAACACAGATGCAAGCAGAAACTAAAATTATATTCAGTTGTGTCTTGGATCACTGAGCTGCAAATCATTTGCCATTTGAAGAAAGTTACATTCTCAAATTAAATTGAGGAATTCAGGTGTGATTAATCTCACTCAATGGGATCTTCACTATGCATAAACTCTTAATTTTCTTTCCTTTGGTTGCCTGGTCTAAGATTGCAGTCTAATATATTTTATAGGAAGTAAGTTCTACTGAATTCATAGCAGCACTTAACTCTGAGTAGTCATGCATAGTATTACATTGAATTAACTAGCAATCTTGGAAAAGAGCTATTTTAACTAACTGTATAAAACTGCTCACATGGTATATTTGAGTCAGCCTTCCCACAAAACCAAAATGTACCCCAAATGTGTATTTTTCTCAGAAGCGTCAACTCAGAGTTAAATAAATTGTTACTTTGATTCATTTTTTAATTGTTCCTCAATATCAAGAATCATAGTATTCTCTTTTGGTAACAATACATGCATGACACACCTAGCTCTGTATTATAATGAATTTACTGCTAAACCTGGTCAGACCAATATTCAGTGCATGCGTAAAATTTTCCTACATAATTTAACTCTACAGTTCTACTTTTAAACATAATGGAAATTTCCATTTTGGTTTTTAAAGAAATCTTGAGTAGTAAGTAGTTCATGAGTAAGTAGATTTCTAATATAGAAGAACTGAATATCCAGAACTGAATGTTATAGTGCTTTTTCTAGGTAATCAAATTTCAAACATCCTTAAGGAATAATAAGCCCTTAAGAGCCTTCCTAAAAGCCAGGATCTCAGGAATCAAAGTGTTCCCCAGAATGGGAGAAGTCACTAAGAAGGCATGCTGTTGAATTCCTGCCCTGTCACGTCCTGTAGAATGGGCCCCCTCAGGAGTCCCTGTTCAAATAGTGGATGGTCTGGAACAAATCTTGTTGGCAAAGATGATTCTATGAGTATCCAGAAACTAAACTATGTAGGCTTTAAAGGTAATTGAATGGTACATTTTGAATTGTACCATTATGAAAATAGTAACTAGTGTAGTGTCCATAGCATTGGATGAATGCCTGTCTAAATATAACTCCAGTTAGCTGAAGGGTTACAGATTCTGGACTAGTCATAGCTTCTGGATAATCTAAAGGCAGCTTTAGGAAGAATGTGTTGCAATAGTCTAGTTGCAAAGGGAAGAGAGCATGGGTCACTGTTGTCAGGTCCATCAGCTGAAATGAGAGGGTCCTCTGAACTTGATTGTTTTCTTGCAGATGAAAACATTTCATTTGGTAATGAAACAACTGCAAGAAACATCCAAACTCAGACAGCACCAAGGACCTCTCATTTCAACCCTAAGCCTCAAATATTCTCCTTTATCAGGTGAAGCTGGACAAAGACCACAGCTTCCCCTTGCTCCACACTACATAAGCTGAGATTCCACCAGGATCCCAAAATATGAATGTGTCCTTTTAGAAGGTGTGGAAAGTTAGTTTTGGGACCAGAGTTGAGGCAGATCATTTACAGACAAACAGCAGCGCCATCTAGCACAGATTTAATTAATTAATTTCATCCATATAAGCTCTCCAGATTCCAGGTCAGAACTTTTATTACACCCCCAATTTGGCATGATAATATTAATTTGAGTATAGTTAGCATATTGATGATATCTGCCCCAAATTGACAGACAAACTTCCCTAGCAGTTTTATGTCAGTGTTAACATTTTATTTCTAACAGCATTTTATTTCAGATTACTAATTTGAAATATTGTTTTAACAAACTCTGTTGTGGTTTTGTTCCTTCAATTTTGGGAGGGCCCAAATGTAACTCAAAGAACTGTTACAATTGAGATTTGCATTGCTATTAATGGCTGGGTTGATGAAAATCTTAAATCTTAACTTCATTTGGGGAAACAATCTGTACAGATTTTTCATAATTTCCCATACATAAGTCATTGTATAAACTCTTTAAGGAGATTAAAGGTCCACTTTGAATTAGCACCATTGTGATAATCACATTTATACATATAAATTAAGCAATATCTTGTGAACATCAACTATTTTGATGCATTTGGAAAGAAAACTTTCTTAGGCCTTTTCCCATAGATAAGAGAGGAGCTTGTAATTATTATACTATTATCCACAGTCCTTCATTTTTCACTTCTAATAGAAAAAGAGAAAAAATGTAGTATGTGTATTTTACATTCATTTTTTCAATTGTTGGCCAACATGAAATCAGGCTGTCCTGTTTTAATGCCATTCCAAAGGTTAGTACTGTCAAAATGGCATATCATTCTAAGGTTTTGAAAAGACCATTTATCTTCCAATAATTCTTTAAGAAAAAATGTCAGCAATGGATATTTTGGTTCAATACGTATTTTTAAAAAATTAAATACTAATTAAAGTAGCAGAACAACAAAGTGTTAGAATATTTGGGAAAATAAACAGGAGAGATGTAAAAGCATCTAACCGAATATAATAACAGAAATAATTTGGGTATAAACTGTAGATATGATAAAGAATCTGTCTTGGAATTATATGTTGGCATAAATTAAGATGTTGCCATTCTTAAAAATTAATTGACACAAAAGCTTAAAAATATGCAGCACAGGCTTTCAGAGTGTACTCAGGAGAGCTATATGTTTATCTTTTATACAGAATATTTATTTTTGGTAAACATTCATTAAAACCACAGAATTGAAAAAATGGACAATTGAATAACAATTTGGAGGGTAAACGTGTATAAACAATGGAGCAAGATAGACAAGGACTAAAGATACCGTATATACTTGCGTATAAGCCGAATTTTTCAGCCCACTTTTTGGGCTGAAAAATTCCACTTCGGCTTATACTCCAGTCAACAAAAAAACTTACCGAGGACTTGTGCGCGGCCGAGGCTTTGGAGCTTCCGGGATCGCGCTCACCTCTCCCAAGCCACCGCCGTCCGGAGACCTGCCGAAGTTTGGGGAGGTTTGGGGAGGTGCGCGCGCACCTCCCCAAACCTCCCCAAACGAAGCCGGGTCTCCGTTCCTCTGCGCCCTGCCTGCCTGCTTCTTTCCACAGCGGAAAGAAGCAGGCAGGCAGGGGGCGGAGGAACGGAGACCCGGCGACGTTTGGGGAGGTTTGGGCGCCTCTCCAAATATCCCCAAACGTCGCCGGGTCTCCGTTCCTCTGTGCCCTGCCTGCCTGCTTCTTTCCACAGCGGAAAGAAGCAGGCAGGCAGGGGGCGGAGGAACGGAGACCCGGCGACGTTTGGGGAGGTTTGGGCGCCTCTCCAAATATCCCCAAACGTCGCCGGGTCTCCGTTCCTCTGTGCCCTGCCTGCCTGCTTCTTTCCACAGCGGAAAGAAGCAGGCAGGCAGGGGGCGGAGGAACGGAGACCCGGCGACGTTTGGGGAGGTTTGGGCGCCTCTCCAAATATCCCCAAACGTCGCCGGGTCTCCGTTCCTCTGTGCCCTGCCTGCCTGCTTCTTTCCACAGCGGAAAGAAGCAGGCAGGCAGGGGGCGGAGGAACGGAGACCCGGCGACGTTTGGGGAGGTTTGGGCGCCTCTCCAAATATCCCCAAACGTCGCCGGGTCTCCGTTCCTCTGTGCCCTGCCTGCCTGCTTCTTTCCACAGCGGAAAGAAGCAGGCAGGCAGGGGGCGGAGGAACGGAGACCCGGCGACGTTTGGGGAGGTTTGGGCGCCTCTCCAAATATCCCCAAACGTCGCCGGGTCTCCGTTCCTCTGTGCCCTGCCTGCCTGCTTCTTTCCACAGCGGAAAGAAGCAGGCAGGCAGGGGGCGGAGGAACGGAGACCCGGCGACGTTTGGGGAGGTTTGGGCGCCTCTCCAAATATCCCCAAACGTCGCCGGGTCTCCGTTCCTCTGTGCCCTGCCTGCCTGCTTCTTTCCACAGCGGAAAGAAGCAGGCAGGCAGGGGGCGGAGGAACGGAGACCCGGCGACGTTTGGGGAGGTTTGGGCGCCTCTCCAAATATCCCCAAACGTCGCCGGGTCTCCGTTCCTCTGTGCCCTGCCTGCCTGCTTCTTTCCGCTGTGGAAAGAAGCAGGCAGGCAGGGCACAGAGGAACGGAGACTCGGCGACGTTTGGGGATATTTGGAGAGGCGCCCAAACCTCCCCAAACGTCGCCGGGTCTCCGTTCCTCCGCCCCCTGCCTGCCTGCTTCTTTCCGCTGCGGAACGAAGCAGCCGGCGGCGGAGGCTTGCAGAACGGCGGATCGGCTTATACTCAAGTCACCAACTTTTTCCAGTTTTTGGGGGTGAAATTGGGGGTCTCGGCTTATACTCGAGTCGGCTTATACTCAAGTATATACGGTACTTTATAGCCCAGGGAATGATATCAACAAGGTACTCTTGTGGCCTTCACCAAATTCCCTAGGCCCAGGATAAGGAAAGCTGTTTAAAGAAAGCATGGGCATTTGCCAAGAAATATTCAAGTTCTTAGCTGATTCATTTTCAAACCCATACTTCGTAAATACTCTGGTTGTAAAGTCACCCCTTGTACCAGACAGCACTTGATAATTTCTGGTGTCCAGCTTGTATTACATGGGCTAGTATTAGCTTGTCTAAGGAAGGCTTTCTGATGAAGCAAAGTGACATACATGTTTGAGGCAGTCATAAGAAAAGCCAGGCCCAATGCATCTGCCTGTGAGAAGATTATTCCTCAAGAGTAAGGCAGGAATGGTTACTTGAGAAAATACCAACAGCTGACTCTACTACAGCAAAAGAGACAGGAGATAACATCTAAATGCATACTAAATTCAGTTCCCAATCTTACAAACCCATTCCTCCCAAATTTTATTTTGGTGGCAAGTAGTTTTTCAGAGCAAGACATATGTGAGCAGCTTGTCATCCTTCTGCTGTACACCTAACATCTTTGACCACTATGCTTTCAATGCCTTGTTCTAATTCTCTGAGGTCACAGTTTCTTTGTTGAAGTGAGGTGAAATCCATTGACATCATTGTTCTTTTTTAAATCACTAAGTATCATTTCTCTCACCATCTGACTTCACTCTTATCTTTGCAAGTCTTTGATCCTTTACCTTTCTTGGCCTCATTGGCACCCCCATGGAGTTAGTTCAACGTATATTAAATTAATCTAATTACAAGGAGCTCCATTAAACGCATATTAATTTTGAACCAATCAAGATCTAAGATTCACTGTGATTTTCCAATTGGACTGGAGAACATAGAGGAGGAGGAATTAATGCTAATCCAAAGAGATCATCGCAAAACATTTTTTTCAGCTGCTGAAGAGAAGACTGTTTGGAGACATTCATGTGGTAATTGGTCTATACTTGTTCCCACATGTTAGTTGTATAATGGCAAGTCAAATTTGTAGAATTTAAAAATATATAAAAAATAAAAGTACACCAGACTCTTAAAAAAAGAGAGTTCAAAGTTCCAGTCTGTCCAACCATGGAGACATCTAAGGAACTTATAACTTCATCTGTTCTTTGTGTACATATAGTGTAATTACAATTGCAGGAGAAAAACTTTCTAAAATATTTTTCCAGTATTAAAGCCATTCTCATGCACTAGATACAGCAAATTGAAAATTGTAGCCGTATATTTGGAAGTTGGATTGTAGCAATGTCCTAAATTTGAATACAGGAAATGTCTGTTTATATATTGAAAGTATAAGAAATTTGAGTTCTCAGTACTTGAATCAAAGTGCAGTTTATTTAACTTTCTGAGTTGTTGCTTGTATGTTTGATTCTCAGCTGCACGCATACATCTCTACATCTCCCTTTTTTTCCTCTCCCCCTGCATAACAGGAAACAGACTACATATTGTTTTAAGTTCAAAATATCTTGGTGCAAGTTCTTTATATGTTGTTGATTTTCCTTGGGCACAGTAATAGAAATTAACATAATATACTCATAATTGTTCCTTATATCCAATATTTCACATGTATTCACATGACACCCACAACAAAAATATGTTGTGAACCAACTATCCGTTCTAAAACAGAATTTTCTAATATTAACTCCTTTTTAAATGCTGTATTAATTTTGTTTTGGTTGGCTACAACAAGGCCTGTATTCTTACCTGAAGAACTATATAATAAAAAGTACCATGTATAAATTTAACCATTTCTAAATTTTTGCCTGTTTTAATTAAGATTGATTCATGCAATAAACACAAAAAAGTCACTTTTATAGGCAGTTTTGTAGCTGACATCACTTAGCAACAAGGTGGAGATTTCATTAATTATTTTATAGCATTGTCATTTCGTTTTCTTTTTCCTCTTACAGAGCTGCTCAGAAGTTGAATCTGTCATCCAAAAAGAAGAAGCACAGACCCTCAGCATCCTCCGTTTCTGAATCTCATCTATTTGCCACGAAATTCAGCATGATCTTACAGACCTCACCTCCACCAGCTCCACCTTGTTTATTAAGGGCAGTCAGCAAGGTGAAAGATACTCCAGGAGTGGGCAAGGTACAGATTAAACCTTTATACTTCTACTAATCTGTTACAGCAAAACAAAAGTTGTGAGCCCAAAAATGGCATCTCTTAAAGCCTGGGTCTGTCAGTTGGCACCAGCTGAAATTTTTACCATAACTGGTTAGATCAGGGGTGTCAAACTCAATTTCATTGAGGGCCGCATCAGCATTGCGGTTGCCCTCAGGGGGCCGAGTGGGTATGATCTGGGTGGGCGTGGCCTACTGGGTGGGCATGGCTAGAGTGCGTATGGCCTACTGGGTGGGCATGGACAGCTCTACATCGTTCGCATCAAGGGTGCCTATGGGGGCCTGGGCAGGAGTGGGACAGATCTGAGGGTCTCTGGCAGAAGGAGGGTCTCTGGGCCAGGGCCAAGGCAGTGGGGGCCGTTCCCTCACTGTTTCCAGGATGGCTTTGCGGGCCGCATGAAACCATTTCACGGGCCGGATCTGGCCCCCGGGCCTTGTGTTTGACATATCTGGGTTAGATTAACAAAGAGGCAAAATGCAATAGCTTGATTCTTTAATGCCAAAAGTAGCTTCAAAACAAGGAAACGTTATTCCTGCATATGAGATTTTCCCCCTACAACTGTGCATTTATTCTTCCACCCTTACTCAGGCAATGTTGACAAAGCTGACTCCTTAGTACCTATTTCTTTGAAGCCATTTTTAATTAGTATAAATAAATTAACCTCAAAAAATGACCTCAAAAGAGAGCTCACTAAATCATATACTCCACCATAATAGATTAAGTAATAGATAAGTATTAGATACATTAAATAGACTATTCCAGAGTAATCAGTAGATAAATATTGTATTGTAACAGTATGGGTTGAATCAACTATCCCTATTAACTTGATACATGTTTGCAGTAAAAAAAAAAAGATTTGGTTATTTACAGTGTAATTCTATGCACGTTTGCTCTGATTTGATCAGGCTTATTCCCAGGAAAATAGCAATTATCAACGGTATAACATTAACATTTGAGAAAAGTAATTATTTATTATCTTTTTCTATCTCGCATCCCTCTCTATAAATACAGATCAAGTACCAAAACCAACTGGAACTAGAAATAAGTAGCTTCCTGTACATTCTTGACAAATGGTAAAAATGGCAGAATGTCAATCCACCTTGGCAAATGTATTTCACTATTATTCTACTTTAATTTCATGTACATTGCTCTAAAAATAATAGTTACATTGCTTTTTAATGGCATTTAATGCCAGTCTCAAACGGACTGGAACTAAAATTCTTAAGGATAGTGCAGTGAAAGAAGAAAATAATATGTCATGTAATTTCTGACCCTTCTCTTTCTTCTAGATTAATTTCCATCAATTAAAGAAGTGTACATTGCAGATAATTACATGTAGCAAGAGAGTTAGAAGACTCATATTACCTGATATTTCTTTGGACATACAGTATATATGTAGTTGATGGGAATGATTTCATAGGACATTTTAGTGGTCTTATAACTACGTTTGAGGAATTCCAACATTTGCTTCTCAAATGTAAAAAGGATTTTGAACTAGAATTGATAAACAAAGCCATTATTTCAGAGATTAATACAGTAATAATCAATACAATACAATAATACATTAGCTAACCCATACTTGGATTATGTTTATGTAGCAAATAGTTCTGGTACTACTACGATGTTATTTTGATATCATTATAGCTGTTCACTCACATTGCCAGGAAACAATTATGATAAAATAATAAGCAGTTCCCACATTTGCATTAAATGAACCTGCTCTTCGCTTCTGCCCAAGCTTAGCCATGTTTTATTGATCCTGATTACAGACCTGGCATTTTAGAGCCTACATTACTTACAAACAGTCCCACTTTGGCCTATAAGCTTCTTTCTTCTGGCTTTCTTACCAAAGCAGACTACAATTATGCAAATTTAATTCAAGATCAAAGGGCAAGATCAGAAGTGCTTTCTGAAATAATTCTTAAATTCTGGCCTGAATGGAGTATGAGGGTTGAGGAATCATATGCTATATATTTATTGGAGCTTATTTTGTATTTGCATGAATGAGCTTTCTGCATAGTCTAGTAATCGGCTTTATCAAAACCCCAAGTCACGCAAAGAGAGATGCTCAACTTTAAACAAATGTGAATTTAACTGTTCTTCAGATTATTCCCAGCTGAATCCTGGATGATCAGAAGAGTAAAGGGTTCAATGGACAAGGTCTTAAGATGTAGAACTCAAATACTAACATACTTTATTATCGTATATTTGTTAAAAATGCCTGAAATTCTATATCTGAATGTGGAATGTTTCCACCATAAGTAATTATTTTTATTCCATATATTGATAGTTGAGGGCATAATAGGGGAACTAAGTGAGTCCTTTCTTTCCAAAAAAGGGAAGAATATACAAAAACGTCTAAGTGTGCAAAACATTTCAGATTTAATATTCTAAGTATAAAAATGAAAAGCATTCTGTTTCTAACATTTTGAAAGTGTTCTGAGCTCAGATCAGAGTATTTTGAACTCAACTGCTTTTTACCTCAAAAGCAAAATGAATGAGATGGTCTATTTCCCACTGAAGGAGATTTGAGTACAAAATCAGCATTTTGAATGTGAAGAATGGGAATATTTTACACATATCTAAAAGGCATTTTTACAGTTTGTTTTAAGCTGAACCATATATTATGCCAGTTCAGATAAGGATGAGCATGAAGCAAGAATGTTTCAGGAAATATACTATGTGAATAGTGGGATTGGATTATTAATTTGTTTATTTAAAAGACTTTATATTGCTTCAGGAGCAAATGACTCTAAGCAATTTACAGTACAATATACACCAAATCAAGAATTAGAATCGTATATACTTAGTATATTACCACAAGAACTTTATATAAAAACCAGTGCAATGTCTCCATCTCAGATGAAGAGAACCTATTCTAATAAGCAGGAACATATCAAAAAGAAGGCACCTGGTTCAGATTTAACAATATAATTTTTCATCATGAGACCAGTCTTGTGATTCTTCACTGGACTTTGCTTTGCCTCTTTCTCCCATTCTCCCTCAGATCCAGATGAATGGTATTAACTTTAGTATTCAGAGGAAATATACTTCTTTGTAAATCCCTATTCAGGATGAATGATGTTTAAAAATACAGTAGTTCTTAAAAAGTTAATTTTTAATCCTACCTTTATTATTGTTATAAGTAACTGAAGGCAGCGAACATATCTAATATTTCCTCCTCCTGCTCCTCCTATTTTCTCCGCAACAACAACCCTGTGAAGAGAGTTGCACTGAGAGAAAATGACTGGCCTAAGGTCACCTTTTATGCCTAAGGCAGGACAAGAACTCATAGTCTCCTGGTTTCTAGTCTCATGCCGTAACCAGTAGACCAAACATTATTATTAACAAACATTAAAGTACATCATATATAACAATAAAGCCCAAAGAAGACAGTTAGTTGTCATATGAAATATGAGGGTTGTGGAGATATGCATGCAAATGTAATTAACTAAGGTTCTGGTAATTAATTGACTGAAATTTCTTTTTGACAACTGTAATATATGCTATTCATAATGGATCACTGGTGTATTAGCTATAGTTCATTTAAATCATTATATGATTAGTCCTTAGGAGAAAAGACTGTTTCCTTCCTTGTCATTTTAGATTATTTATAGCAAGTATATTTGTTTAGAAATTTGGAGAAATAGAAATCAAACAATATCTTACCCATGTTCAAAAATAAATGAGGAAAAACAGGTTAAAGCACATAGAACTTTCATAGATTCTTTTCATTGCATTCAGAGGTGGACTTTCTTGGCCATTTTTTAAGTATTCTAAATTTTTTGAAAAGTCCATCCAGCTTCTGAAATATGTGCTGCCAGTATTCATCAAGAGAATATTAACAATGAAAAAAAAAGTTATCCTGCCTGTTGAAAGTTCTGCACTGGGATCCAGAGTAAGTCAAAAGTTAATTGCTGTAGGACAAATGAGAGTTAAAACCATTATCCCTTGGAAACAATTTCTGAGAGGAAGAACAAAAACTGTTTCTCCTCCAAGTTACTATGGTTACAGAAATGGGAACAAGGAGGAATACCCCATGAGGCATTTTAAGAAGACATGTGCGTTCATCATTGTAGTCAAACAGATTGTTCTATAAATTAAATAGTTCCACATGAAATGAAAGCCAGGTGGCCTTTAGCCCTCAAGTTGGAGTGGCCCATTACAAGGATATTCTTCAGGAAACAGGTTTGATGGATTGACTGAAATCTTTGCTGGACCGACTAATAGTACATTTTGAGGGGGGGAAAAAAGTTTAGCATCTTTTACTGAGGAAGAAAGAAGGAAGGGAGGCTCCTATCAGAAAGTCAAAGCTGGGGGGAAAAAACCCCATGGACTATCTAGAACCCTTGGCCCAGCTTTCCACAACGATGCTTTTGATGAATATTTATTTTTTCTTTCTGAAGGAAAGATGGGATGATTGTGCCAGTGAGTACTTGACATTTAAGCTAGGTGGTTGTTTTCATTTACTTGCAATAGAATAGTGAATGTGCTTCTAAAGCAATAGCATTTAAACTTATATACTGCCCTGCAGCGCTTTACATCGCTGTCTGGAAGGTTTGCAATGTAAGCATTGTTTTCATATTGCCCCCAACAATTGGGGTCTTCATTTTACTGACTTTGGAAGGAGGAAGGCTGAGTCAACCTTGAGCCCCATCAGGATTGAACTCCAGGCTGTGGCTAGAGTTTGCCGGCAATACTGCATTCTAACCACTGAGCCACCATGTGGCAAAAGGAATAGATATGAGATCCTCTCATGCATTATTCATGTGAGAGAATATGGCAAGAGAGCCTGGTGTATGATGATTTTTCATGAAGGTTTGAGGTATCATCATTTTCACAGAAATGCAAAAAAGCAAAGGATAGAAATAATTTTTAAAGGGTGTTTTGAGCAATGGTATGTATTTGCAATGGAGAAATTGTGAAATGGAGAAACTGTGAAAATAATAAGGGTACGTGTTTGTGATTCTAGCAGCCTGATGCTGAGTAAAGTGAACCGCTTGATATCTCGGAATTTATGCTATAGATTTATGATAGAAGTAAAACACTGTGATCCATTACCATTTAATTACCACTGGGATGAAGTAAATGTCTGGTGTATACTGCTTAGTGTCCCTAAAAATGATCCATGGAATCTGCCGTAACAATTTGTTAAAAATTATGTTCATAGAGGAATCCATTGATTGGTATTCTTATGAGCCAGAACCTTATAAGAATAAATTTTATCTTTTGATTTTTGTTTTGGGGAAAAACAAGATAAAACACACCATTGAAGCATAGCGGTTAAAATGAACAGCGATTTCTTGGTTGGTTTAAGTGCTTTCGGTAGGATGAACATCCACATGGTGGTATCTACCAGTATATTGCTAGATTACAACAGGCCCAAAGTCAACAAAATCTGATTTATCGTGATGGGTGAATTGGTCCTATGTGTTTCAATAAAGCCTCTCATATATTTCATTCTGAAGCCCATCTGACTTCAAGACTTTAAATGTTTTGTTGTTTTATGTGTACCCATGAACTCCCTTGCTCAATGGACAGGATGAAAAAGATGTTAGAGGTTTTGCTGTAATAGTGCTATAATAACAGAGACTGATGATCTAATCTAGTTTATTGATTCAGCTACAACATTACGCAGCTTCTCTGTTTTTGAAATGCACCAACTTAGTAATTGGTGATACATTAAAGAAAATCTGAGGTTATATTTATCGTATAGAGTAGGGGGTGTATTTTATTAGTCTTGTTAGTTTAATGTTTTAAAAAAGTTGCTCAGATATATCTCGTAGTTTCATTGTAAATGATATATAAAATGGTTAAGATTTGAAATACGGTGATGCGTTTTTGTTTCCAAGTATGTATGTTTCATCCATGAAAAATATAAATGTAATATGAAATGGAAGAAAAATCAGCACAATCAAGATGGTAATGACATTTATTAAGATAAAATTTTAGAAATAGAAATTGATGATAATTCAAACTCTAAAAAAGATTCATTAGACATTCTTATATGTGGCAAAATATATATGTTTTAAGTTTTGTTCCCCTTTTTTGTCTGAAAATTAGTGTTTTCTGAACTGTATGATTCCACCAGGCACACTATGCAGAACACATATTTATATTGCTATTATGATAATATTCACATTTTTAACATCAATTTTTCACCTGTCTGCTTCTTCTGAACATGCAAAAGTGAACAGAAACTATATTCATTGGAGTTTAACAACTTACATAACTCCATCTGTAGCAACAGTGAAAATCATTGTTACTCGATCACTACATTTATAATTGCTGTCAGATGAAATGATACTTTTCCACTTTATATTCTAAATTCAATTTATAAACAGACCATGTAGTGCATGATAGATTTTTACACAGTAGTAAAATTAAAGTTAAAAAGTATTTCTCATTTTCTCCATTGCTAATTTTTTTAACTTCTGTGGGTAGAAATATCTCATATGAGTGGCAACAATTGAGGAACAGTGTTGCCAGGAGGAAACTTAGAGACAGAAATCATGGATTCAATTAGGGCAGGGGTGTCAAACTCAATTTATTTGAGGGCCGCATCAGCATTGCGGTTGCCCTCAAGAGGCTGGGTGGGTATGGCCAGGGTGGGCGTGGCCTACTGGGTGGACATGGCTAGAGTGCGTATGGCCTACTGGGTGGACATGGCCAGCTCTACATCGTTGGCATCAAGGGTGCCTATGGGGGCCAGGGCAGGAGTGGGACAGATCTGGGGGTCTCTGGCAGAAGGAGGGTCTCTGGGCTGGGGCCAAGGCAATGGGGGCCGTTCCCTCACTGTTTCCAGGATGGCTTCGGGGCCGCATGAAACCATTTCGCGGGCCAGATCCGGCCCACGGGCCTTGTGTTTGACATGTCTGAATTAGGGAATAAATTCCAACCTTCCTATAATTATTTTCTTCTCTCTTCCCCAAACATGAAGGTAATTGGAATTTTAATTCGAAGTAATTCATTTTGTTTGATTAATTACCACTGGCATAGCTAGAGGCCTCTCCGTGATGTATATGGTTTCTATACAAATGCTCAAAAAAAGCTCTTGTGGGGTAAATCTCTTAATTTCTGAAAGTTTAAAGACTTCCCTTAGCTAAGATAGGACAGATTCTGTCTCCTTTGAAAGAGTAAACGTGCTCGTAAGTTTTATCCAGTTCTATAAACAAATAAGAAGTAGTTAATGCTTCCTTTAACAAAAATAATTTCAGATTCTTAATATATCTTGAGCAAGGAACTCCCTGCCCCCTTTGTGTCTGGAAGATACCAAAGTTTATTGGAAGATTCCAGGATGTTGGTCAAGTCCATTCAATTCCATGAAAAAGAAAGAAAGAGTTCTTTTCCAGTATTGATCAGGTAGTGACATAATCCGCTTCATATCTGAAGCAAAGCATGTTATGGTGGAAACAGACACAGAATAAAGCAGTTTACTTTTCAAAATGTCAGATGGGTTTCACGTTTCATCTCATCCTTAGTACATGTACTTTGCAGCAAATCATGCTCTTTTTCTCCAGTTGCCTCTTTTGTGCTGGCTGTGTCCTCATAATATTACATTTGTGAATTCCATTTGCTTTTGGTATTTACATTTGCCGTTTAGTACTCACGGTGGATATAAATAACAAAAGATAGATGCAGAAGAATGCACAGCTTTCTCCTTTGTTTCTCTAGGTGGAAGATACATTAAAATGCCTAGAAGTTACTCTTAAGTGAGATTTGTAATCTGTTTTTGTGATATATGTTCACAAATGCTGTAAGTACTCTCACAAATAACTGTAACTATAAGACAAATTTGTGCAAGCTAGTTAGCTGGTGGCTGGTTGTGTTAGCATAGGAATAAATGGCTAAACATTATAATAATTAATGTGCAAGTGTTTTCCGAAATTTCCCCATAGCTGTAGTAAACTCTGCATTTCATCAGATCTTTAAGGGCTTAAAATTGATGATATGTCAGTATTCTAAATCAATTTCACTGGGATTTTTCTTTATATATATTTTCTTTATTTACCTTTAAATATAGACTTTTCAAAGAGCATGATATTTTGTTGAAATAAAAGGACCGTGTGGGAAACTTCTCAAAGAGGTTTGCTCAAATTGACGTCTTCTCAAAGCTTAACTGCTTACTTCTTTTAACCCCTCTGAAGTTCAGCATGTTGAAATTCAGGTAGTCCTTGCCTTATGACCAGTTGCTTAGTGACCATTCAAAATTACGATGGAACACCTTGGGGATACCTAAGACCCAGATTCAAAGTTGCAATTATCAAGCCCTTCCTGCAGTCACATTATCGCACTTCAGCACCTGAGCCATTTGCAGTGCCCTGTGTCATGTGACCACATTTTATGACATTTTTGTTGAAATCAGCATGTACTTCCAGTTTTTGGCAATACCAGCCTACACTGAACCTTTTGTTAACTATTTAGATTATTGCTAGGCCCCAAACATGGGACAAATCTTATTTCCTGTTTCAGCCCTAACCCAAGGCCATCCACAGGCAGTGGTCACAGTAGTGACATCTCATATTTGTGTAGGGTAAATCCAATCCCAAAAAAATTTACACACAAACACAGACACATATATATGTGTATAGATAGATAGATAGATAGATAGATAGATAGATAGATAGATAGATAGATAGATATGGTAACTGAGCAGAATTGCAAGCAGACACATTAAAAATAAAAATAAAGTAAAAACAAACCAATATTAAATATTACAATTAATAGTGGGTTTGTCATCAGATAATAAAATCTGCCTAATTTTACAGACAGTATAACAAAATTTGGTTATGTTCGAGGAGACTGAATCAAATTGATCTGATAACAACTGTATATGAAAATATCAGAATTTCCTGGGTGTTTTACCAGGTAAGGAGGTATAGGGTCCTTGATCCTTACAGAAAGTATAGTATAGCTGGTCATGAGCTATAGTTTCAACAGCTCTTGTCCACAAGAGGCGCAGTCTCAGCTCATAGGAGACTTTTTTGTATCAGCCCTCAAAAATTTCAACATGAGGACAGTGTTGAAGTATGCTAACCTTAGTGTTGTTAAAAATTTGGAACATGTGGTGTAAGTATCTCACTGGTTTATGCAAAGGGACTTAATAAGAAAAACATTCTTGGATAGAACAGACTGTTGGGCTTCCAAGATATATTGCTTGAATATGCTGAGTACAGACTCATAAACCATTATTAGGAATCTCGCCTTCCTGGAAAGGCCAAGATGTTGAAGTTTTTGTAAGATTGTCCTGAACCATATTGATCATAACCTGCTATGATACAAGCCAATGGTCTCGTTTCAACTCTAGATAATCTTGCCTCCCTCTTTAATACTACATTTGGAACACAACAAACTACCTGAAATATAGGCATTAGAAATTTAGATTGGATGCTGTCACGAGGAGTAATAGAAAAGTAAAGTTCTAGTTGGCACTGAAAAGTGGTTGTATATTCAGCCTTAGCTGAATATAGGTTCAGTGTTGTTAGGCTATGCTGTGCTTCTCTGGGGAAATGAAAAGATTGAATTGAGGCCAATGGTGTTCGATCATTTTGTATAACATAATTTTGGTGTACACTGCTTTTGGTGGAGCTATAGAAAGCCATGCACAAGGATTTCACAAAATCCTTACAAAGGATTTGTTTTTTCCCCAATACATTGGCTATTTATCCTCCAGTTATGAAGTTTAGGTCTTTTTGGAAAGATCAAGATCTGATTTCAATGCTTTCTTATATTAACTTTGTTAGAAAAGTCATCTGTGCCTTCCTTAGAAAAAAAATAAATACAGATTCAGTCACACATGTATTAGTTATTCCCAGATTGGAAATTCAGACCAGTTTTAGTTATCTCAAGACTTTGCTTGGGAATAGGCATTAGTCTAGAATGATAGATCTGGATAGAATCAATGTCTATTTTGATCCTACTTAAATTGCTTTTTATTTCTAGCCTTATTTCAAAATGTTGATTAAAGCCTTGAAAATCCTTTAGCAGCAAATTGTTTTGAAGTATGTGTTTGAAATGTATAGTAATTTATAAATTTTAGATTTTAGATTTGCATTCTAGCAAAATGAAAGTTGTGGGAAACTTGCTTGTGTACAAAATGGCTGCCACAGAGCATATAACCATGACAAAAGCTGATTTACCAGAAACCAAGCCAGTTCTGAAATATGTTCTCTGACATGCCAGTGGACCTTCATGAGACCCAAAGCAAGGTGGCAGATAAAGATGATGCTGGAGATTATTGTTTTGCTTTACAGATATAGCATCCGTTTTGATTTTTAATTAAAATAATCCTTTCAAAAAATCATTTGGGCCTGATGGGCAAAAAATGAGGTTTATTTTAGTCTGCCTGTGTTCTCTGTGTTAGAGAACTGTCAAATAAGCATGAGATGCCATTCTTCTATTTAATGGCAATCTGCCCAAGTATCCTCTACCTAACTAGAAAAATGAAAATTTCTGATAAGTTATGAGACTGTGACTTTTCCTCCTGATCTCTTAGAATGGTGCAAGGAGGCAACCTGGTGACATAGTAATGTGCCCAGAAGGGAATTTTAAAAGTAGGAATGGAAGAGGAGGTAAACTGCAAACATATCTAACCGTCGCACATATATATCCCACCTCATACAAGGCTAAATGTATTATCTCACTAATGCTGCAATTAGAAATTAGCTGGTATTAGGTAAGCCATGCCCCACTGGGTCATCATTTCAGAGATATTTCCTTTCTTGGTAGAGAAACAGAATGGCCAAAGGTGGACAAAAAAAGCTATGCGATCAGAAGTTACTTCTGATTTCCTTGCCATCTTTCCCATTGAATTTCCTTGTGGGAATTTGGCAGGGAACATCAGAAATCCTTCCTTCCTTCCTTCCTTCCTTCCTTCCTTCCTTCCTTCCTTCCTTCCTTCCTTCCTTCCGTATGATCAGACAACATTCTTTATTTGAAACCTTGTTTAGAAGACTAACTATTCTTCTAAAGGATGTTGTGCAGAAGCATCTTTTTCCTCATCCCTCCCCAGGGAGAGGGAGGGAGGGAGGGAGAGAGAGAGAAAGAGAATAGACAGACAGAGTGACAGACATTTATTTTTGTTTTATCACAAAGTGACAACATCTCAAATATGTGGGAGGAGAACAGATCGTTGTTCTATCCTTATTTCCCTGCCAGGGTAAATGCAAGATATCAATTAAAATATTGTGAGATGTAGTTCACCCGTGTAATAAGCTTTGTTTTCCAGCTGTATACCTGAGTGATTTGGGCACATATTCATAAGATACTTTAAATTTACATTCTGAATTTTTTGTCCTTCTCCAAACCCTTTGCCATGCATGCACATAATTTAAACATTGGATTTTGCCTCTAAATTACTCTCATTTCTCCGGAGCATGCTGAGCTATGTCCTGGCACAAGATCTGACAGCGGCACGAGGGATGGGTGTGCTGTCTGGCCACACAGAAGGTGGAGGCATGCACACTGATTGATAACAGCATGTGCATATGTGATAAACATAAAGAGGCCCAGGCTCCTTTTTGGGAAAGTTGAACAGCAACATAAACGAGGAAACGAGGAAACGGAACTCCCCCAGAGACTTGTACAGTGGGAATCATGAATCTTTTCAGATTGCTAGAAAGATTTATCATGAGGCCAATTCTGTGGCATGAGGCGGTACAGAAATTGAACTTCACTGAAATCTTTTTTAGTTTATCATAGCATATTAATAATGCAGTAGTAATAATGGAAGTACAAATTAAAAATAACTTGATAGAGAAGATGAACAACAGGCTTGAGACTTTGGAGATAGCTTTAATGCAATCAGATAGGAAGGTTAATATAGGGAGAAATTCAGGATTTCCTTGTTAAGTATTTGGTATTTAATAAACAACATGGTATCTGCCTAATAGATTGTTATAGGTGTGGGATTAGGCTTATATTGGGCAAATATACTTACAAATTTTTCATACACAATTAGTTTTGCCATTTTCTTTGTAATTTATTTTAAGTATGGTGTCAACATTTCCAACTTCCCCACCCCAACCTGTGAAGGATTCATTTTGCTGAAGGAGAAAAAGATACTAAAGTTGCATTTATTAGGTTCAGTAGTTTATATGTTGTTCTTACCGGTAGTTGCGAAGTCGTGTTCGACCCATCGCAACCCCATGGACAACGCCTTCCTGTCCTCTACCATCTTCTGGAGTCCATTTAGGCTCACGCCTACTGCTTCAGTGACTCCATCCAGCCACCTCATTCTCTGTCGTCCCCTTCTTCTCTTGCCCTCAACCTTTCCCAGCATTAGGCTCTTCTCCATTGAGTCCTTCCTTCTCATTAGGTGGCCAAAGTATTTGAGTTTCAACTTCAGGATCTGGCCTTCTAAAGAGCAGTCAGGGTTGATCTCCTCTAGGACTGACCGGTTTGATCGCCTTGCAGTCCAAGGGACTCGCAGGAGTCTTCTCCAGCACCATAGTTCAAAGGCTTCAATTCTTTGGCACTCAGCCTTTCTTATGGTCCAGCTTTCACTGCCATACATTGCAACTGGGAAGACCATCGCCTTGACTATACAGACTTTTGTTGGCAGGGTGATGTCTCTGCTTTTTAGTGTGCTGTCTAGATTTGCCATGGCTTTCCTTCTCAGGAGCAAGCGTCTTTTAATTTCTTGGCTGCAGTCCCTGTCTGCGGTGATCTTGGAGCCCAGGAAAATAAAATCTGTCACTACCTCCATTTCTTCCCCATCTATTTGCCAGGAAATGAGAGGGCCGAATGCCATGATCTTGGTTTTCTTAATGTTTAGTTTCAGCCCAACTTTTGCACTCTCCTTCTTCACTCGCAACAAGATGCTCTTTAGTTCCTCTTCACGTTCTGCCATTAGAGTGGTATCATCTGCATATCTTAGGTTGTTGATATTTCTTCCGGCAATCTTAATTCCAACTTTTGATTCATCTAGCCCTGCCTTTTTCATGATGTGCTCTGCATATAAGTTAAACAGGCAGGGTGATTGTATACAGCCGTGCCGGACTCCTTTCCCAATTTTGAACCAATCAGTGGTTCCGTGTCCAGTTCTCACTGTTGCTTCTTGACCAGCATATAGGTTTCTCAAGAGAGAAATAAGATGGTCTGGTACTCCCATCTGTTTAAGAACTTACCACAATTTGTTGTGATCCCAACAATCAAAGGCTTTAGCATAGTCAATGAAGCAGAAGTAGATTTTTTTCTGGAACTCCCTAGCTTTCTCCATGATCCAGTGTATGTTGGCAATTTGATTTCTAGTTCCTCTGCCTCTTCGAAATCCTGGTAGTTCTCGATCCACATACTGCTGGAGTCTAGTTTGTAGGATTTTAACCATAACTTTACTAGCATGTGAAATAAGTGCAATGGTGCGATAGTTTGAACATTCTTTGGCACTGCCTTTCTTTGGAATTGGAATGTAAACTGATCTTTTCCAATCCTGTGGCCGTTGTTGAGTTTTCCAAATTTGCTGGCAAATTGAGTGTAGCACTTTTACTGCATTGTCTTTTAAGATTTTGAATAGCTCAGGTGGAATACTGTCACCTCCACTAGCTTTGTTCTTGCTCAGCTTTCCTAAGGCCCATTTCACTTCACATTCTAGGATGTCTGGCTCGAGGTCAGTGACCACCTCATCGTGGTCATGAGGGACATTAAGCTTGTTCTTGTATAGTTCTTCTGTGTAATTTTGTCACCTCTTCTTAATCTCTTCTGCCTCTGTTAGGTCCTTGCCATTTTGATCCTTTATCATGCCCATTTTTGCATGAAACGTTCCCTTCATCTCTCCAATTTTCTTGAAGAGATCTCTAGTCCTCCCTATTCTATTATTTTCTTCTATTTATTTGCACTATTCAATTAAGAAGGCATTCTTATCTCTTCTAGCTATTCTCTGGAATTCTGCATTCAATTGGGCATATCTTTCTTTTTCTCCCTTGCCTTTCACTTCCCTCCTGTCCTCAGCTATTTGCAAAGCTTCCTCAGACAGCTATTTTGCTTTCTTGCATTTCTTTTTTTGGGGATGGTTTTAGTTGCTACTTCTTGTACAATGTTGCGAACCTCTGTCCATAGTTCTTCAGGCACTCTGTCTCTCAGATCTAATTCCTTAAATTTATTTGTCACCTCTACTGTATATTCGTCAGGGATATGATTTAGTTCATACCTGAGTGGCCTAGTGCTTTTCCCTACTTTCTTCAGTTTAAGCCTAAATTTTCCAACAAGAAACTTATGGTCTGAGCCACAGTCAGCTCCTGATCTTGTTTTTACTGACTGTATAGAGCTTCTCCATCTTTGGCTGCAGAGCACATAGTCAATCTGATTTCTGTGTTGACCGTCTGGTGATGTCCATGTGTAGAGCCGTCTCTTGGGTTGTTGGAAAAGAGTGTTTGCTATGACCATCGTATTCCCTTGACAAAATTCTATCATCCTGTGCCCTGCTTCATTTTGTACTCCAAGGCCAAACTTGCCTGTTATTCCGGTTATCTTTTGGCTTCCTACTTTAGCATTCCAATCCCCCATGATGATAAGGACATCATTTTTGGTGTTAGTTCTATGAGGTGCTGTAGGGCTTCATGGAACCAGTCAATTTCATCCTCTTCAGCACCGGTGGTTGGGGCATAGACATGGACTACTGTGATATTGAATGGTTTGCCTTGGATTCAAACTGAGATCATTCTGTCATTTTGAGGATTATATCCCAGTATTGCTTTTCCTACTCTTTTATTGACTATGAAGGCTACTCCATTTCTTCTGAGGGATTCTTGCCCACAGTAGTATACCTGATGGTCCTCTGAATTAAATTCACCCATTCCTGTCCATTTTAGTTCACTGATACCTAAGATGTCGATATTCAGTCTTGTCATCTCTTGTTTGACCATGTCCAGCTTTCCTTGATTCATGGATCTTACATTCCAGGTTCCTATGGAGAAAAAAATCTTTACAGCATCGGACTTTCCTTTCACCACCAGATCCATCCACAGCTGAGCGTCCTTTCGGCTTTGGCCCAGTCGCTTCATTCTTGCTAGTGCTCTTCCCCAGTAGCATATTGGACACCTTCCGACCTGAGGGGCTCATCTTCCAGTGTCATATCTTTTTTCCTTTTGGTACTGTCCATAGGGTTTTCATGGCAAAGATACTGGAGTGGGTTGCCATTTCCTTCTCCAGTGGATCACATTTTGTCAGAATTCTCTGCTATGACCTTTCCGTCTTGGGTGGCCCTGCATGGCATAGCTCATAGCTTCAGTGAATTACGCAAGCCCCTTCGCCACGACAAGGCAGTAATCCATGAAGGGGGTAGTTTATATATTGTGTGGAATAATGCATCATCATTAATGGGTTTTAAGGGGAAGTAAATGTTTTGCCAATATTATATCCCATAAGAAGACTTTCTAGGATTTGCCTAAGATCAGTTTTGAAAATCCACAGTAATGTCTTATTTTTATTGTATTGAATCACTTCTGCCTGTTATCCAACAAAGGAAAGCTATATGTGTGCATATGCAAAGGCATAAAATATGTTAATACAGTATATATGCAATCATTTTGTGTTATTTGTACAAAGGAGTTGCACTTGTTGAAAGAACAATGGATCTGCCCATTACCTTTCATGGATTCCATCCTTCCACTCCATCTGCACTAAGCATTAAATTCTGCAGTTGGGAAATCTGAATACTTAATCTTCCATGTAAGCTAAAAGCAGGCACATTTTGACTCACATCACAGATTGGGACATGGGACTCCATGTGGAAAATCCATGAACAATTGTTGCCTTTTTAGATAAATTGCATGTTTTAAATATATGTGAATCCAATAGTTTTAGTAATTTAGGAGGGGGACCTCTAGATTTATCTATTCAGAAGCAGCAAAATGTTTTGGATCAGTCCTAGATATAGCTGGTAGGTTAGCATTTTCTTTACCACTGCCTCCCGCCCTCTTTTGTCTAATTATTTAAGGCAAAGATTTGGCCCCTATTTGTAAACTGCTGTGTATTCCTGCAGTGGTACCCATATACTGTATACTAGCAGTATATCTGTACATCTTTTAAGTAGACAAGACACGGTTGTTTTTATATAGCAGCAACGGGAAGAGACTTTATTACAGTGATGATGGGTACACTATTGGAAGATCTGAAGGATCAGGTTAGGAACAGATTGTCATGGAGAAAACCTATTTATGTGGTCTCTAAGATCAGGATAGCAAAGAGAACCTACGCTGAAAACCTGAGAAATCAGTTCTTAGCTAATGAACCAGCAACTGTGTGGAGAAGCCTGAAGCACATCATTGACTATAATGGACCTCCTCCCTTACTGAAGAAAATTGTCAACTGGCAGATGACCTGAATGTGTTCTGCTGTAGGTCTGAGACAAGATCATGTCATTTACCACTACTTTCCCCATCTCAATACACCAAAAGTAGCCTACACCTATCTCTATCCCTCCAGGACCACCCACCTCTGTGATTTTAGAAAAAGATGTGTGAGATCTGTTTTATAGACAAAAGATAAGGGGAAAAAAGCACCAGACTGAGTAACTCCTTGTTTGAAAGCCTGTGCTGAATAACTGACCCCCATCTTCACCCAGATCTTTAATAAATCACTGGAGATGTGTTATGTCCCTTCTTGCTTCAAACACCCTACCATCATCCTGGTTCCTAAGAAATCCCCCATCAAGGAGCTGAATGATTCATATAATTGTAAGTGGAACAATTTAACATGACTATAATACTATAGTAATTAACATGTTGCGGAAGCAGCGGTTTTAGATTGCCATAAAGTTTTCCTTTGCCTTTGAGATGATATACAGGTGCATCATTCAGAATTGTGTTAAAACCGCAAGTCATGATACAGTTCAAGTTTAAAGGAATGAACTGTAGTCATAGCAATATCTCCATGTGTGTGTGCTGTTTTCTTAGAAGGAATAAATGGCTGCATTCACACTTTGCACTGAGCTAAGATATATGGTTTGCTAACCATGGTTTATGGCTTAAATCTGGACCTTGACCAGTGAATTATGATTAAGATTTTTCTACATTTCAGTGTGTAAAACCAGAAACTCTGTTCAATATAAAACTATGTAGGTTCACCAAGCCCTCAACAGGTTGCATTCCTTTGTGTATATATATTTGTTTTTACAGTTTTTGTTACAGTTTTAGCATTTGTTAACTGATACAGTTTCTGACTTAGGCAGAGGAGCTAATTAACCAATGGGGGTTAAGTAAGAATAAGAGGAGGATATTTTACAAGTGAAAAATATAAACAACTTTGAATAAATCAGTTAAAACAAAACAAGCACTCCTTAAAAACAATAAATACTAGCATTAAATCAGGAAAATTATTTTAAAAAATAAGAAATAATACGATGTGCTACCTGAAAGAATTGCAGTCCTAGAATGTTATCCTGTAGTGTTTTTTTTCTTGTTGTTCATTTCTTTATCTTCTTTCCAGTTTAGTCTTTGATCAGAGTGATATTATAGATACTAACTCTGTTTAATTATTTTATCTGGAATTCAGGGAAAACATTTGATGGATGTTGCTGTTGGTAGTGCATTTTTGTATGTCTTAGATTATATATCAAAAATGCAAATTCAAATGAGAAACTAAAGTTTTTCTCAAAATTTCTACCTCTAGTATAAAAGACAGGTTGTTTTTTTTTTTAGAATAATAGGCAAACTTGAGTTTTCCCTTTGTCCTGTCCTGAGTTTGGAATGTTGAAAAAGATGCTCACAGAATCAAAGAGATGCCGTACAAATTATTTTACTCTGAAGTATCCATAAGTCTAAATGTACTTTTTTGTTAATAATTCCCATTAAAACAATTTCTTCTAAGGGAAAAGAAAAGGTTTCCCCTTTCCAGTCATGTCCAACTCTAGGGCGTGATGCTTATCTCCATTTCCTAACTGAGGGAACCAGCGTTGTCTGATGACATTTCCATGGTCATATGGCCACCTTGACTATGCACTGAGGCTATTTCACTGTTACCCTCCCAACAAAGTGATACCTATTTATCTATTCATATTTGCATGCTTTCGAAATGCTAGGTGGGGCAGGAGCTGAGTCAAGTAACAGAAGCTCACCCCCTCGTGCGTCACTCTGGTCTCAAATCCAGGCTGTCAGCTTTCCAGCTGACAAAATCAGCATCTTTAAGCGCTGAGACATCACACTCCGTCTTATAAATATATACAGTTGTCAATCAAGTATCATGTATCAGTTCAGAAAGATTCCGTAAACATAACTGCAAATGGTTTCCATTCTCCTTGGGATCTGGGGCGCTTGTGCTTGGTTTTCTTCAGCAGCAAATTGGCTCTCCTATTGGCATCTCTAACTGTAAAAAAAAAGCCACAAATGTGAAAAATGATCATAAGTCACTTTTTCAGCACTGTTGTAACTTTGAACGGTCACTAAACAAATGGTTGTAAGTCGTGAACTACCTGTATATACATTTACCAAATAAATAAATAAAATGCTGGAGAGACTATTAATACTATATAACTGTTATAATGGTATTTACAAAATTAAAAGTTAAGTGGTAGAAAATTTAATTAGTTAAAGTTAACAGCAGCTTCTTTAACTTTTCAACCAGTTATTTCATTCTTTCGGCTGATAGTAAATACATTAAAATCTAGCTATACGTACCATAGTAGAACAGAATGTTGATACCTTGTACATTTCTGATAGCTGCGTTAACACTGATGTCATACTGTGCCGTCTTACCCCTCTGCTGTGCCATGAGAGAAAGGTGTGGTAGCCCTTGATGTTATTCTCTTAATTTCCCCACACAAAAGGATTGGTGCAAAATTCCCAATAGTAATTTGCACATAACTATGTGGCTCAGTGGGTTAGGATGCTGAGCTTGTCGATCGGAAGGTCGGCAGTTTGGCGGGTCGAATCCCGAGTGCCGTGTAGCAGAGTGAGCGCCTGTTACTCGTCCCAGCTTCTGCCAACCTAGCAGTTCGAAAGCACATAAAAATGCAAGTAGAAAAATAGGGACCACTGCGGTGGGAAGGTAACAGCGTTCCGTGCGCCTTTGGCGTCTAGTCATGCCGGCCACATGACCACGGAGACGTCCTCGGACAAGCGCTGGCTCTTCGGCTTTGAAACGGAGATGAGCACCGGCCCCTAGAGTCAGAAACGACTAGCATGCATGTGCGGGGGAACCTTTACCTTTACCTTTATGCCCCATCAGCAAACGTACATAAAGAGTGTACTTTCATAAGTAATGTAGGTAATTTTCAATTACATGTGTGTACCATGTTGCAGGAATTTCAGAAATAATTTTGCTGAGTTACTGTTTTGTCAGATTTTTCCCAGATTTACAAACAGTAGCATTTTTCACATCTAATTCAGGACTTTCCTTTAATAGTATATGGGGTTTTTTCCCCTGTGCAGCAGACTCGTATCTTTTTTTCACTTTACTTTTTCTTGGTTTCTTTTCAGCACGTCTACTGTGTTTTCTTTCACCAATGTTTTTCTTTTTACCTTAAACAATATTTGGAATACATTTCCCAACAAAGTTTCTGTGTCTGTTCACTAAAATGAATTTCATTAATTTTGTTTGTAATTCTAACATATTTTATTTGTAATTATAATATATATGGACATGTTTAAGAACATCTATTTCTTAAACAAATTCTTATGCTGAATGATGAATTGTCTTTGAAATAATAATAAAAGCAATACTGTATATACTGCTGCTTATAAACTAGTCCCTTATGATATATTACACTTCCCAGCCTTGTATCAACATAATGTTCAACAAGGTATTCATTCAGAGTAGAAGAGGTAAAATATATCTACCTGAAAAAAATCAATATTGTCTTTATTAACCCGATGATTGGTAATAAAAGATACAACCCTTCCATTGTCCAATACTATGCTAAGTAGAAAAAGGGTAGTAGCAATATAAGTTTAATGTGGGCATTTTAGGATTTGAAGAATCACGTTTCATAATACTGAACTGAATACAAATTGAATTAAAGAATTATGCTGTGGTAAGATATTTAAGTGAGTGATTACTAGGCACCCCTAAGACATTTTTGGATGAAATTTTTAAATCCATTTAAATTCAAAGTTTAAGTTACTTTAAGGTTCACTTAACTTCTGATGAACAATCCTTATGTATCTAAAAGTTAACCATACCGTTTTATGTCTAGTGATTAAAAGTGAAATCCTACAGAAATCTCCCTGTTTTAGATTTTATTGCTTACAGCTACATAGAGAGTGAAAAAGAAGCAGAAACAAGTTAAGATATATCCTCATAGTTTCTTTAATTTCATAGTTTCACAATCATGCTATCATATTTTTTTTGTAGTTCTTTGGAAAGAAAGAGAAAAAAAATATGTCCAACTGATTGACCCAGTCTTCTTGGATCATGTGCTATTAGCACCTATATTTGAATTCACTAGGCTGGGGAAAAGGATTACTTCTTTCTGTTGGCCTTCTGTGAACAGAGTTCCTGTTTTCCATTATCCTTCATTTATTGCATACTTCTAGAAAGGCTGAGTTGGTCAATGGTCAATTCCAGAAGATGGAAATAGGGAATTCATATTTGATCCTTGGAAATTATGTTTGGAGGGCCTACAGGGCTGTGATTCTTCTTACTGTAAAACAATCACACGAAATAAATTCAGAATTTTGCATAATGCTACATCTGAATACCAGCAAATTGAAGCTCAGTTAAAATAAAACAGAAGTCCAAGTACTATTAATGAATAGTTCATCTCCCAAGGATGTTTGTGCATTCATCACAAACCCTAATTTTGTATCCCTTAGGAGGATGAATATATTAAAGTCTCATAGATCTTAGGTGGTGTTACCAGCATATTCTGTCATACTTGAGAAATTGGAAGGAAAAGAACTGTTGTTAAGGGTATCCTGGATCCTCAAATTAATAGGTTGTCTTAAGGTCATTTACACTGTACAGCAATTACTATATGTAATATATGCAGCTTCATGATCTTTATTACGCAACATATTCTTTTTCCTTTTGAATCTCTCAATATACAAGCTGCATGTTACTGTCTGCATAAGGGCAGATAACACTGACTTTCCTTATAGCCAGTACGCCTGGAAAACCCTATGTTTTTCAGGCACCTCTTAGGTGGAATTTAATGTGACTTAAGTCTATATATATTATTGAGTGGATATTTCAGTGAACATTTAACAGGCAAATTCTTTGTACTTTGTTGAGAGAAAGAATTTGACTGTGTAGTCCATTTTTTGGCATGGAACACCCTCCTTTAATGTGTGCTGATGTGTGCTCTCTTATGCTCTCAGACACATACATTCCTATCCTACATCATTAAAATACACTATGGTTAATCTAATCCATAACAGCCAGTATGATTAGATTAGCAGTTTGAATTAGCAGCAGATTTCATAAAGTTCCATTAATAAAATAGAAAAGTACACAAATAAAATGAAATAGAGTTTTGTATTTTTTTAAAAAAAAAACTTACAGCAGTGGAATTAACTGGATACATTTACTTGTCAGCTTGGGGCAAAACTCATGTTATGCTAGAAAAATTCAGTAAACAGTTTGTCATTATATTTCTCTCTTTTAAAAAAATCATATTATAAAAGGTCTGTGCTTTCAGATGGGAATGATTACTCTTTCTTTGTTGCCCTTGAAGACTTGATTCACATTGACAGTGTTTTTACTATTTCATAGTTAACAAATGCCAGAGTGTTGCTCTAAAGGGCTTATATTTCAAGCTGAATACACATACACACATACCAAGTACATACTATACTGTTTGAATTCAAGCTGGTGATAGGGGTAGGACCCTAGCACCAACTACTCAAGGTTTTAACAGTTTGTTGCATTTCTTTTTCTTCTGAATAAGCTAGAATTATGGTGCTTTATGAATGCTAGAAAATCAAATCATATTATTCCAAATGTCAAATATCAAATATTATGAGGACAAGAAAAGATCTTCTTGTAAACTGAATGTATTAAATTGTCTAGCACAGGGGTCGGCAACCTGAAAAAGCAAAAGAGCCACTGGGAACCGGTTCCATCACACATAAAAAAAGTGGGAGCTGCGCGCGTGCATCCACGCACATGCATGTGCATAAAACAATGTTTTGCGCATGCGCAAAACTTTTTTGCGCATGCGTGCATACACGCGCGCAGTTCCACTTTTTTATGTGGACGCACCTGCACGCCAGTGGCGACGGGTCTCCGTGGTGACGGGCGCTGGGTTGCGGCACCGCCTTCAGCCCGGGCGTTGCCGGAGCCACCCCCGGGACCTCAAAACTGCCGCCCGAACACCCATTTGGAGACCTGCTGGTACCGGTTAAACCGCACCTCCGCTTGAACACCAGCAGGTCTCGACACGGGTGTTCGGGCGGAGCTGCGCGTGCTTTCTAAACCGCACCTCCGGCCGAACACCAGCAGGTCTCCAAACGGGTGTTCGGGCGGAGGTGCGAGAGAGGTGCGCACGCAGCTCTCCAAACCTTTGGAGTGGTGCGCGCGCACCTCCTCCCATTTGGAGTGGTGCGCACGCACCTCCGCCCGTTCGGAGAGGTGCGCGCGCACCGGGCGACTGGGAGCCGCAGGAGCCGACCCGTGGTCTAGCAGTTATAAGGAAAAATGCATCATGGTTCTCTACTGAATAGGTTAGCTTGGTTGTTAGTTGTATAATTTGCCCTCCAAAAATGCTGAGGTAACTGACCATTGTAAATTATACAATAATTTGTAATGAATTTTTTTGCTATTGTCCTAGAATCTAGATAGAGGCAAGAGAACATGCATCATAAAAAAATGAGACAGAAAATTAGATACTAGAAGAGGTGGGAAGTGCAGTAAAGCTCTGCCACCTAAAATGATAGCATGGCCTTGTAATTTATCACATGTAATTCCTACCTACAGAAAATTATATCAGAAAAGCTTTCCAATCATGATGCTTTTGAAAAAGGATATATCTTAGAAATGAAATGAAGGTAAGTTATTAGTTCTTGGTGAGTTGTATGGAAAGCTATAGGTTCTAGGAGGATGTAACGTTGTTGCATGTTCAGTTAATGCTGGAATCTGAGCTGCTTTGAGTCTGAATATTTTCATTATCAACATTATCGATATATATTATTAATCATTACCCTGTTTCCTTTCTGCCACCAATTGAATAGAACACACAAAAAGTGTAAACTTTTTTTCATTCTGTTTAAATAATCATTTTTTTAAGCTCAGAGATATATTAATGATGAACATTCAGAGGGATCCATGGATATAGGATATAGAATGTAATTCTAAAATTATGAATGACATGCTTTCATGATGCAAATTCTGCTCCTTTTGTACATGTGTCATGATATTCCACACATGTATGAAAGGGGCAAAGCTTGCTTTTGCAATGTTGTTTCATCGTTTTGATAAAATTCTTGGGTTTTATAATTTAAGTACAGCATATGTAATTTTCTGCCCTGCGATAGGTTTCTTATCTGGGGCCAAGTTTATAGTGTGTGCCATTCCATTTCCAGTCTCCTCCCCCCTCCCCAAATATATAGAACCTCTGCCCTTTTTTGGACATATTTTTTCAAAATGTAAATGCTTCTCTAGCACAGTATCATCTGAATTTGTTAATTTAAATTGAAACGTGACGTGGTTGATTTTCCTATCTCTACCTCGGCATGCAAGAGTTATCAGCAGTGTTGTTGTTTTTTTAAAAAAAATAATGAAAATTGCCAGGGACAGGGAGGAGCAATGGGCATATGTTTGAAATTTTGCTGTTAGTGTTCATCCTCATTCCATTATTTGTTGGTTTCACTGATAATCATTGGAAGATTTGCTTTTGGAATTGAGATGAAGATTTGGACTCCAGATTAAGTCAGCATCTCAAAACCATCAGTGATGAATTGATCTATATTCTGAATTTGAGCCTGAACCATATCTTGTTGCTGCATAATATTACTATTCCCCCTCAACAGGTATACTGTATGTCCTGCCAATATTGAGGGTTGTAAATGTCAGAGGTGCAGGTGATTGGTGTTGCTAGGTAGACCTTATGGACCTTTTACTTCAACAATCTGAGAGGAGCAGCTTCCTCTCTTTGCTCAGAAAGCTGGCTTATATTAAACCATGGAATGATGTATCTGCCTGAGAAATCCTGTTGTTTAAGTACGCTTTGTACAATAGGATCACTTCTAATTGCATGGGCTAGTAAGGAAAAGACCATGTTGGTCATGCAACCCATGAAATATTTTATGTTGAGGTTGCAGCAACCATTGGAAAAAATCCTGAAATTGAAATTTAGATCAGCTGCTCTGAGATTTCATGTATCAGATATAAATTAAAAAGAAATCTAAATCCCAGATGAACTACTAGGAAAGATTCCAAGTTTTTTTTTTATAATGGGAAATTGCTTTTACATAAATCACATTTTTCCCCCCTTGGCTAGGTTTGTCTGGTCGTTTGCAATTACCCATAAATCTCAGAAGATGGTTTGCCTGTGGATGTGCATTATTTAAGAGGATTATTAAGTACATTTGCCTTACCGTACATGCCAATGAATGATGCTAAAAACTCCCTACTTTTGTAAAATTGGAATTATATACCAGAACATTTCTGGAATATTACAGTAGCTTATATAGGGAATGATTTATGGTTTAGTATTACTATATTATGAAAGATAAGCATTTTTAAAAATTTTATCAGATGAAGGCTATTTTCTTTATCTTAGGAGTTTCTCCTGACCTCCTTGTACTCGTCTGTTAACAATGTGGCTACTGAATGGAGAAGTAACTCATAAACATCTTTCATCATGCCATACCTAGTACAGAGCAGATCAGCTACGCTCAGTCTCCTAGAAAGAGAGGAGGGAGCAGAAACCTTCTTGCTTTTTTTCATGCTGCTGTTGCTATTTCCATCCTGCCCTGTTTTCCCCAGGGGAGTGGTCCACTGACTAAATTTAATTCAAATATTATCTGCAGAACTATTTAGAATTAAACCTGATTTTTTTTCATCATATTCACCATATTTTTAAACCTGACTTATCTATCATATTTTCTTTTACTTTGGTTTTATACCTTCCAGCCTATAAGCCTGAGGTTTGTTTTTTTCCTTGATTTTTGTAAACTGAAGAGTAATCTGCTAATCTTGATGTGATATTAGCGAATAAGAAATAATTAGATGGACGAGAAAGGATAGCAGAAACATTGAGCAAAGTAACCATGTAATGATGTAATTTTGGGGTCCAACTCTGAACTTGGTTGTTTGCTTGCAGACATTTCATTACCCAGCTAGATAACTTTATCAAGGTTTGTGGGGTTTGCTCCTTGTATATGTTCAATAGCTTGCTCTGCCAGTGTTGGTGGGGATGTGGTTTTCTCCTTGGTAATTCCTTGATTAGGGTATTGTTTTCTGCTTGATTTTTATAGCCTATTACAACTATATGGCATCACCTTAGCATACAAACCAAATAAAGCCACCAAAAACATCCTAAGTAAACAAAAAAATCAAATCTCAAGAAGAAAAAACAGGAGTCATCTGCCACCCACAAATGTAACAGCCACTATGTAGGACAGATAGGCAGAAGACGAGCAGAGCACATTCATGATTGCCAACTAGCAGTCAGAAGATGTGATGAAAATTGACAACACGTGGACATACTCAGCTGTAGTTTCAACTAAGAAATGGTAAGCAAACTAGATCAAGTGAAATCCAAAAACAATTCAGATAAATCATCCATCAATAGACCGATAGAGATAAACCACGTGTATATATACAATAAAAAAAAGCTAAGAAGGAAACAAATTAGAACACATCTTCTTTAGCACCTTGATAAGAAGGGATGAATACTAGACAAATAATCAAGGTGATCATGGCCTGTTCTTCCTTGTTCCAAAGTACAGGCACCAAATGATAGTTTTAAGTTACAAGCAGCCAGATTCTATTTGAAAATTAGCAATAAGAATAGAAACTTGTGGGTTCCCTTTCACTAACTCTTCTCAGACAGAGGATAGATACCCATCTATTGGGGTTGCTTTTATTTTGATTACTGAACTGAGCAGGGATCTAGACTGTATGGGTGATATAATCCTTTCTGACCATATGATTCTCTAAGTAGATTAAAGGAAGACTCAATTGAAAACTGAATTACTGAAAAGCTAAGTATACAGGTTGCTGAAATTTCAGAAGGTTACAAGACTCTTGTTTCATACCATTCGTTAGAAATAGGATTGCATACATACTTTAAAAATGGATGCATATGGAATATGCTATGAATAAAGAAGGTCAAAATGGAGAAATAATGTGTGAACAGAAAATTCAGCCATCTGGTTCAACATCATTAAACCCAAACGTGGTCTGGAGCCTTTTCACTTCACAGTCTCTTTCTACAATAGAACTACAAACAAATTCCCCACCACCCCAGCACATTTATAAGTCAGGGATTAAAATGTTCCATGCTGTCTTAAACTATTTTTAAGGTTTCTGTTGAGACTTAACAGCCAGTTCAAAAAAAAGAATTGGCTTCTGTCGTTTTGCTTGCTCTTAAAAAGCGTTTAATGTAGATTTCCAAGGTACAGGAGGACCTTTCAGTTGTATGCCTGGACATTAAAACAAACAGAAAGCTTGCTATTTCTTTGGCTTACAGTTGTTTGCTCAATTGATTTGTTAATCTGTGAATTTGAATTACCAGTGTAAATGAAGTTTGCAAACTGATTCAGTTCATGCTGCTAGGCTACATAGAGTTACAAAAGGCAATTATTTTAAAGCACACCTGGAAATCAAAATAACTGCCCAAGTTAAAAAAAAAGCAGTTGGAAAACAAAGTGCCATGATGGATAACTTCTTTTTAACAAAGCTTTGCTAATTGCCATCACGTGCACTCTCCATCCAATCTTATTTTGTATTTCAGTCCTGAAGAAAAGCTAATTATGAAAGACACAAGAACTCATTTGCAGGATTCCACAAACTTAGATTTAAAGTCTTTGTGAATAGCAGCTGCCGGGCATCAATCTGGGTTCGTGATAAATGCTTCTGACATTTTCCACAGTCAGAATTAATATGGAAGGCCTTTGTATTTATTCTCATATGTCAGGGTCTGCATTATTGATCAGGTGCCATTCATTAAAGGTTGCTACATGCTAGGGAAAAAAACTATACAGACCCTGAGATACACTCTACAGACTGAATTTAGAAGGTTTTCATTCATTCGGCATTAAAGTTGCATAACAAAAACTTGAAGCTGTGTTACCAGATCTTATCAAATATTTATCAAAATATTTTCAAAACAGTATTTGTTTTCAGTTCCTACCAAAAAAATTAAAAAAAAAACCAATAAATTTGCTGGAGTTAGAAATAATGCATGCAATAAATGCCAATAGGCTATGCTCTAAATAGTGTAATTGTCCATTTCATTCATAATAAAAATGTAACATAATAATCTCTCTTGTCTGGTTTGCAAGAATGCGCCTATGAAGTGTCCAGGAGTTGAGCTTAATTAAAAAAAAATTTTATCTTTTTATATTATCAGAATGGTAGTAAACAATACTGGAGGTGTCTTGAGAGATTGAATATATTGTTTAGTTTCATCAGAGCACTGGACTGCTTCAGTATTAGTATTAAAGATCGATAGGATAGGATAGGATAGGATAGGATAGGATAGGATAGGATAGGATAGGAAGGGACCTTGGGGGTCTTCTAGCCCAGCCCCCTGCTCAAGCAGGAGAACCTACACCATCTCAGTCAGGCAATTGTCTAGTCTCTTCTTAAAAATTTCCAGTGATGATTTCTGGGGGTAAGCTGTTCCACTGGTTGATTGTCCTCACTGTCAGGAAGTTTCTCCTTAATTCCAGGTTGCTTCTCTCCTTAATCAGTTTCTAACCATTGTTTCTCGTCCTTCCCTCTGGTGCTCTGGTGAACAACCTGATCCCCTCTGCCTTGTGGCAGCCCCTCAGATACTGGAACACTGCTATCATGTCTCCCCTATTTCTTCTTTTCTTTAGACTAGCCAAACCCAAATTCCGCAGCTGTTCTTATTTTTAGCCTCTAGGCCACAGGTCGACAACCCGTGGCTCCAGAGCTGCATGCGGCTCTTTCAGCTGTCTCCTGCGGCTCTCCTGCCATGTGCAGTCCAAAAAAAAAAAAGTAAGACTAAAGAAGTTCAACCAATCATGGAAAAGAAAAAACTTGTGAAGTTTGAATTGATTGGTTGAAGTTCTTTGGTTTGTGGGACTGCCCACAAACCTCTTCTTCTTCGGACTGCAGAGGAAGAGATGGGAGGACTGCTGGAAAGGTGAGTGGGTCGGTCAGATGGGGCGTGCGGGTATGGTGGTGGTGTTTCTGAGCAGCATATGGAATCTCAGGTGCTGCCACACCCCTCCTTCTTTTGCCCCTTTCTCTCTCTCTCTCTCTCTCTCTCTCTCTCTCTCTCTCTCTCTCTCTCTCTCTCTGTCAGACCCGCGGGGAACGGCTGGTAGGGAGGTGGCAGTCCAGCATTTTTTTCCCCTCTCATTTGTGTGTGTGTGTGTCGGACCCGCGGGGAACAGCTGGTAGGGAGGCGGCAGTCTGGCATTTTTCCCCCTTGTGTGTGTGTGTGTGTGTGTGTGTGTGTGTGTGGGACCTGCGGGGAACGGCTGGTAGGGAGGCGGCAGTCCAGCATTTTTCCCCCCTCTCATTTCTGTGTGTGTCAGACCCGCGGGGATTGACTGGTAGGGAGGTGGCAGTCTGGCATTTTTTCCCCCCTCTCATTTGTGTGTGTGTTGGACCCGCAGGGAACGGCAGGTAGGGAGGCATCAGTCCAGCGTTTCCCCGCCCCTCATTTGTGTGTGTGTGTGTGTTTGTGTGTGTGTGTATACTAGGAAGGCGAAGCCTGCCAGCTCCAGGGCTGGCCTTTCCAGGGAAAGTTGCGCGCAGTCGAACTGTCGGGCCAGACATCCCTCCCCACCCCTTCAGGCAGGTGTAAGCTGGGGGGAGCTGATTCAACCTGGGACTTGACGGGAGACCAGACTCATCACTCTGCCTTCTGGGCTGGGAGGGCGAGGACACTGAGGAGAGGCTTCAGCCTGCGAAGCTCAGCAAGAAGAACCCTTCATCCCAGACCGTGCACCTCACTTGCCCAGCCGGCATCAGCTTACCTATCTCTCGTGCCTCCGCAAGTCCCGCACAAACTCCCGGGCCAAGTGGGAACTGCATGGCACAGCCAGCAACTTTCCCTGCCCCCGCTTCCATCCCTCCCGGCTTGCCTAGCACAGCGTCTGCTGCAGGAGAAGCCAATGGTAGGCATGGCCTCCCTTTGTGTCAGACCTGCGGGGTAACGGCTGGTAGGGAGGCGGCAGTCTGGCATTATTTCCCCCTCTCATTTGTGTGTGTGTCAGACCTGCAAGGAACGGCAGGTAGGGAGGCATCAGTCCGGCGTGTTCCCCCCCCCCGGCTCCGCCAGTCCCGTGCAAACTTCCAGGCCAAGTGGGAACTGCATGGCACAGCCAGCAACTTTCCCTGCCCCCGCTTCCATCCCTCCCGGCTTGCCTAGCCCAGCATCCGCTAGAAGACCCCCAAGGTCCCTTCCTATCCTATCCTATCCTATCCTATCCTATCCTATCCTATCCTATCCTATCCTATCCTATCCTATCGATATTTAATACTAATACTGAAGCAGTCCAGTGCTCTGATGAAACTAAACAATATATTCAATCTTTTTGGGTTTTTTGCCATAGAGCTCTATGATATTTATGAGGTAAATGCCCTCAAAGAAAAAAAACTGTAAAAAATATGTGATTATGTGTAAAATGTGAGTAGAACTGGATTATTCTGTTCTTTTGAGTTCATGTCAAAAGATAGCTACACAAACATGATTCTAATTAAACTATGGTTGTGCTTTTAATCCATGTATATCTCCTAGAGTCACTTTTGGAAATGGTTTAAATACTTTAATAAATTGTTGAAATAATATGAATTAGAAAAATCTCTATATTAACTATACACATTGTGCCCTTGCTGCATATTGTAGAACAATATTCTGTGTTACAGGAGAGACTTAGTAGAACTAACTTGATATTTACTAAATTTTTAAAAAGGCACTTATTACCTGTCTCTTTTTTTATGATGCAATGATTTTGATACCTATCCATGTTTCTTGTACAGAGTTAGATAACTGGCTGTGAAAACCTAAGGAAGATTAATAGCTATCTTTCTTATTTCTGGTGCACTGCTGTAATAAAAAAAATCAGTGGGTGTTGAATCTACTGTTCTGTTCCACTCATACTTTTGGAAATTGAAATAGATTGATTTTGTCTGCTTTTCTTCCCTTTCCAAGCAAAAACACTACCTGTTTTATGGCAGCAGAGAAGCTGCCAAAGCCTAAAAAAAATGGTGGGAGTTTGTAAGGGACCATAAAAAAGGAAGAAAAAAGTAAAGAAGGTGTCATCCCAATTCAGTCAGTAGAAAAGATTTCCTGTACCCTTTTGATTTAGACTTGCTGGCAGGCTTTTAGAATTCAGTGTTCCTAGTTAATTATATGATCATTAGCCTTCCAGGTAGATCAGGCAGGAAATATGACCAGCTGAGCTAATTCTACTTTATTATAAAGCTACATTAACAGAATCTTGCAACTATGAAAGCAGAATTTTCCTGCCATCTCCTTTACAGCCTAAGAAACTAGGGAAGGTTCTGTCTGAGCCTTTTGCCTCACCTGATTTCATTCCAGTACCCAGCAGTAGGTTATGCTGTCTCTTATCTGATCATTCTCTAGGCCAGATATGTCAAACTCTCAACGTCACGTGACGCCTCGCGACGTATCGGGATGATTTTGCCATTGCCGGCAATGGGGTGGGCGCGGCTTCCGCATGACGCATCCGGCCCATGGGCTGGCAGTTTGACACCCCTGCTCTAGGCAGTGTTTCTTGGCCTGTCTCCCACATACCGTTACATTTAGTTTCAGTCAATATAGATGGCTGTATATCTCACAAATGTGACTCTTGGCAGCTAACCAAATTTAAAAACTTTATAGTACTCCCAGTAGTCATATAAGAAATAAACTAGCATACTATGGCATCTGAGAAAATCAACAACTAATCACTGGGTTCCTTTAACTATCTGACTTATATGCCTGGGGCGGGGGGTGGACAGGTCTTAACAGCTTTCTGAAAGGCCAAGACAGTCAGGAGTACTCTAACTATGGGTCATATGGTATTCCAGAGGGCAGCAAACATTGTGAGAGGAAAGACATACTTTCTGGTCCCACAAGATGGCATTTTCTAATCAGTGGGCCTGGAGCATGCCCCTCCTGCCAGATCTGATGGGAGAAAGGTGATTTCTCATGTAACCCAGCTCCATGTCATGAAAGGCATAATAACAACCGGAACCTTGAATTGCACCTGGAATATTTTCAAGGAGATGCAAAAAAAACAAAACAAAAAAACACCCCAAAAACCAGTAGCAATTGTTTCTGCTTTTGTATAAAAGAAAAGCAAAATTGAAACAACAGCCTGTCAACACATCTTGTGTCTGTACTTATTTAATAGTCATTGCCCTGGGCCAAGAAGCTGCTCGCTTTGAAGCTACTCATGAAAGTTCAGTTGACCTAACAAAGACATGTTGAATAATAAAAAAAGGATTTATATCAGATTCAACTCTTGCAACACTAAAATACCCTAGATAATGGCAAGAATTAAAACACCGCACAGTTCATTTTTCTCACTATCCCAGATGTGCTGGTTTAAATCTGGATAACTGCCAATCTTACTGTGAACTCACTTGATTGAATAATTTCAGAGTCATGATAAAAGAAATATAATTCCTTTTTTTGTTTCTCATTTGCTGCTGCTAGACAAAACCTCTCTTGTGAGAAAATGGCCATAAGTCACAAGATGATACAAATTTTATTATACTGTTCAGTTCTGCGACTGCTTACAGTAAGAAATGATATGATTCCTTCCATTATTTCAAGCAGTGGCAATGAAGAATTACAAAGCCTACTGTTGATTAACCTCAAATAGGTCTGTTCCTGTAGTCAGCAATTGCCATTATGTTGATGGAGTGCTAATATAACTTGATAGTTCTGCTCTGCCTCTGTCTCCATGGACAGTGCCACTCTAACCAAACCCATGGCTGTAAAAAACATGTCCAATAAAGGGTGCCAGAATGACTGATGGGATTAGTGACTCATAAAAAATACCCTGCCCAAAGAGAAAGTTCCAGCTTTATCTGTTACACAAAGAGCTAAATAATTCAAACATGAAACCTTACAGTTTGGGGTTAGGTAGAGTTACTTATACTACTGATAAAGGTCTTTGAGTAACCCACCACATCTCTTCATTATTAATTAGTGGTGAAAGAAAATTTCTTTCAATTCCAACTTTGATAAATATTTCTCCTGAAACAGTTATTCTTCAGGATGCATGCATTTCTAAATCCTGTACTGCAGTTATTTGGGGAAAAAAGAAGTCAGAAATCTGTATTACAAAAATTTTACACAAAGTGCACAAAAACTGAACGGATTCCTGTATAGACTTTTTTTCATTTTTGTGCAAGCAGGGTGAAGCAAAGATGGTGAAAATGGGATATGCAGAAAAACCAAACTTAATACATACAGTTCTTTCTAATTAAAGACATCCTTCCTAAGATCTTTTTTCTGGAAAAAAACCCACCATTAAAAGTGCCTTTGGCAACCTGCCAACACATTTATTATTTCATGAGTTTTCATGGATCATGTAAAGTCCAAGGTCCTCTGAAATAGTTTCATATGTATATGCAGCTATTTGGTAGGGGAAAAGGAAGAAAAGCAAAAGGGGGGGGGGCTTGACAATAAGTATAATGATAATAAATTGGTTTCTATACTGAGACAATAACCGGAAGATAAAAGAAAAGAAAAGCCATTAGGGAACTTCAGACAGAACTTCAGTGTCAAAGACTCTAGAAATAAATTGAAGAAGCATATTCTGCTTTGTCACAATTATCAGGAGTAGTTCGGAGAGTTAATAGCAAAAAGGATAAAGTCCTTACAAGAAAAGCCTGATGCAAGTTCCAGAGTCAGTAGAAAGTTTCTCAGTTGGTGATGGAGATTTGAAAAGCTGTTCGAAATAGTTGCTAGAGTATTTGAGTTTTTTCCCCTCCTTCCGTTCAGTCATGTCCAGTTCTTGGAGACTGCCTGGACAAGTCCCTGCAGTTTTCTTGGCAAAGTTTTTAAGAAGTGGTCTGCCATTGCCTTCTTCCTAATGCTTGACTGACTCAAGTTTACCCAGTTGACTTCATGCCAAGATAAACAGTACTTACCATTTCCCAATGTCTAGCTTGATATCTTAACTACTACATCAAGCTATTTGTCACCCAAATGTAAAACTTAAAAATAAATCTGTAACTAAGTGTTTTGTGTCAAGCAAAAAAAAAAGGGTTGAAAACAGTGGTTTCAAACAAATTATCAATTATGGGAAATTAAAACTACATTATATATTCTCCAATATTTATAGCTGTTGTAGTAGGACAGAATATTTTAATAATGCAGCCAGATAATGTTTACTTAGTTTCTTAAGACTTGCTAGGAAGAAGATATGTATAAAATTGCATCTTAGGTTGATTATAATAATATTAATCTGTTCAGTGTGATTTTACTCTTTGCTACCTTTTATTTGTGGCACTTGGTAATTGCAGCCAATTAAGAATCACGTTATAAATGAAGTAACATCATTCTTTGTTAACCATTAAATTTGATCACAAATTTAGCCAATTTGGTTCAGTGATTAAGGCATTAGGCTGGAAACCAGGAGATAGTGAATTCTAGTCTATTCTAGTAGGAATAAAGCCAGCTGGGTGACCATGGACCAGTCACTTTCTCTCAGCCCTAGGAAAGAGGAAATGGTAAACCTCTTCTGAAAAACCTTGCCAAGACAGCTGCAGGGACTTATGCAGGCAGTCTTTTAAGAATCAGACAAGATTGAACAAAAGTAAAAAAAAATTAAATGAGAGTAACAGAAAATAAAGACTGTTTCTGAGACACAAAAGTGACACTATCCAATCTAGTATGTCTGAATAAGTAGGTATTGTTGGGTAAATGGGTAGGTATTTTTTAAAAGAAATGATTGAAAAGTTCTCTCAATCAGCAGTCCTCAACCTTTCTGGAACCAGGGAACAGTTTCAGAAGAAAAAATTGTCTTTCACTGACTGGATGGGGAAGAGGAGATGGTTTCACCTGCAACCTAGATCTCATGAATGCATAGATAAAACTTTGCTCACTTGCCGACTTTTTGCCTGGCCCTAACAGGCCACAGACCAGTACCCCTAAGTAGAATGTTTTTTTTCCAGTTTATTCAAAGTATTGATAGAACAACAGAATCTAGCAGTTGATTAATATTATTTTGGTCAAAATATTTTTTTTGTCTGAAGATGATCTAAACAAGGTACAGTATGGGATCTTTTTTGAAGTATATGTCATTTCTGTCATTTCTACTTGAGTTTTATGTTATGTTAGATATGGTTATCTAAAGCAGAGGCCCCCAACCTTTTGAGCACCAGGGACCGGTTTTGTGGATAGAGGTTTTTCTGCGGACTGGAGGGGGTGTGGTTTCATCCACTGCCTGCATCCCGCAGATGGGGCTTTGCCTGTTTGCGTGGCCCCATTTCTGGCATGCAGTGGCCCAATGCTGGTCCATGGACCGGGGGTTGGGGATCCCTGATCTAAAGTATATAGTTGAAGGTTTGGGATTACAATGATTCCCCCTTATTCAGTCTTCTATTTTCATAGGCCAGGAAAAAAATATTGCTAATCCAAATGTATCTCTAATTACTACTAATAAAAATATATATTGGGGAATTAATTATTGTGAAACCTATCGGACCCTAAGCATAGGATTTTTACAATATACTTTGAACTTTAAATTCAGAGCAGAGTCTTTCAGTTTAATATCTTTTTCTTCTTGTGTCTGAATTGTTTAAGGAATACTGACTGTATTCACATGGAGCAATAGTAACAGCATTTAAGGTTATATTCACAGGATGAAATAGAAACCAGCATGAAGTTTATGTATTCTCTTCCTCCCTTTCTCTGTTTTGTTTCCTCTTCTCAGTAACTGGCAAGAAGAATACACAAGACTTTAGTCTCTCTGTATCATATTCCTGCCATGTTATTTAAGAATTATGGTTTCAAATAAATACCAATCAGTTGCTAAACAAACAATATAGAATTTGAAACTTTTTTAAAAAGCCAGTCGCCTTTATTTTAAAACACCATTCTAGATTTGATGAAAATTAAAAAATAAAGTGCTAAGGTAAAATTAGCGTACTTTGTCTTGTGGCTGTCTGGGAGAAGATGAGGGTGTTAACTGCTGGATATTGAATTGGAATTACCAGAATATTCATTTTAAATATCCACAAGTTTGTCATTATTTTTATAGCATTTAATGAAATACGATGTTATTATGTTTTTACTAACAGGTGAAGGTCATGTTGCGCATTTGTTCTACTCTGGCCAGGGACTCCTCAGAATCCAGTTCCTTCTTAAAGGTTGATCCCCGCAAGAAACAAATTACTTTATATGACCCATCGTCTTCTGGAAGCCAGAACGATTTCCAAAAAAGGAGCACCCAAGTGCCACCCAAAATGTTTGTATTTGATGCAGTTTTCCCTCAAGACGCTTCCCAGGTACGCAGCAACTCTAATAAAGCCTGAAGCATCATTCCATCAACATTTTCAGGGTTGATTGTTTAGAAGTAGTGAATCAATGATGATACAATTTTCTTCTGAAATGCACACTGAAATGTGAACTGCAATCATTTCAAAATGTGCAACCTGTTTTATTCCAAAATAAACACAAATATATAAAAATATATATCAGTGTGAGATGAAAATGGGATAGAATTGACAAATGGTGACAGTAGTTAGCAAATACTTTTGTATTAGCTTGTAAATTCGCTTCTCTTCATTTCTGCTTGTCTTCTTGAATCTTCTCGTGTACAAGTGCCAATATTTCATTCCATTAACATCAGCACTGCAGAAATTTCATAAAAGTCCTTCTGCCCTTCAGCAACTCATCTTTTCTTTTGTGTGCCTGCCATACTCAAACTGCATGTTATCTTTAGGTTTCTGCAAATAATTGCATTCTACTGTTACAATGATTTCTTATTCCTTCTCCAAGCAGCTTTAAGTGGGCATCTAGTTTGCTTCTTCTCCTCTTTTAATGTTACATAATCCTATTAGCTAAAGTAGACCAAGCAGTAGGGTCAGTTACAAAGAGTATCATGAATGAGAGGAGATTTGATCTCATATTTCTGTGCTTTTAGTTTGGTATTCTAAACATTGTACCATACTCTCTCTGATGGATGAGTGGAGTAGTGAATAGTGGAATGCCACTATTAAGATCACAAGTGTCCTTATTGTTGAGGAAGTAAAGCAACTCAAGCAACCACTCTCACAATTGATTTATTAGCCTCCATGAACAAGGTATTGTGATCTTATCCAGTGGCTCTACACTTGCTCCATGAAGAGAAATATTTGCATTCAGTAAATAAAAAATTACTCCTTCTTTTTGACAGGCTGAAGTATGTGCAGGAACTGTAGCTGAAGTGATCCAGTCTGTGGTGAATGGTGCAGATGGATGTGTATTTTGTTTTGGACATGCCAAACTTGGTTAGTATATTTTTTTATTCAGGTAATCTTACATTGTATTATATGTATTTTGCATGATATACTTATCTGTTTCTTACCTATTAATGTGTTTTCCTTCTAATGCCCTGAAATAGGAAATACATATGTGTATACTTACCCTTAGCATAGCTTTAGAGTAGAAGGTTGATCATATTGCTTGGAAGGATTCTGAGTATAAAAAAACGGTTAATAATTGTCATGTTTAGAATAAAAGAAGTAGTTATGCTTACATTCCCAGAATTACTAGCATATTTGGACACTAATGCTTAGAAACATTTTGAGAAATTGTTCCTTGATTCAAGGTCATGTTTACAGTTGACTGGATGCTGTTGATAAACTGTTATCCATGAATAGGAATCATATTTTACAATTTTAGCTGTGTTTTATTTCATATAGTTATAGAATGGAGATCTGGACTATAGAAATAAGCTTGACTGAAGATTTGAATAACTGTGAAGTTTTCATTTTTCTTTACATTTTCTTATGTATGAAAATGTATTTGGTGTTATTTTAATCTTTTCTCCTGTATTCCCAATCAGGAAAATCATATACCATGATTGGAAAAGATGACTCCATGCAAAACCTTGGCATAATCCCTTGCGCCATCTCCTGGCTTTTCAAGCTGATTCATGAAAGAAAAGAGAAAACAGGAGCACGTTTCTCAGTCCGAATCTCTGCGGTAGAAGTGTGGGGAAAAGAAGAACATCTGAGAGATTTGCTGTCAGAGGTGGCAACAGGTAGCTTACAAGATGGTCAGTCACCCGGTGTCTACCTTAGTGAGGACCCCATTTGTGGCATGCAGGTGAGTATAAAACTCTTTTGTGTCACAATTTAACTCATGGTGCCCTGTTTTATGAGCTTGGTTTTGAATCATAATAAATACTAAAGCATACATTTTTCTAACTAGGAAGTGTTTACTTTTAGGCTTACAAGAAACTTTATGACCTGCAGCTGCAGATTATCTGCTCTCCTAATCTAAACATTTGTGCCTTTCGTATAACTTGATATGCAGCAGCAACCTCTCTTTTCTGTAAAATGTTAAAGGATTCAGATCATACTAAATGTCTGTTTCTCCTATAATAATTTCTTCAATATATTATAGCATATTAAAATATTTACAATATTGCACAAAAGCTGGAGGCCAATAATATATGCCTGTGGGTGGAGATACAGTTTGTGGAAATGGCCCAATTTAGAATAATAGGATTAGTATTGTTGTAAGACATACTAATAGCTACTTATTAATTACTGCCAAGTTATGAAAGAAGCCAAGAATAACTCACATGTTCTTTGAACAGGAACCCCCAACTGGTAGGTGTGGGGGAGGGAAACTAATTCCTGGTTAAATTGCAGAAGCCTTGTTGCCAGAAAAAGCCATACATTTCCTGTGTGTGAAAAATATCTCCTGTTTTGGGTATCTATTATACTTCGTAGTCTAATAGTTTAAATTAATGTGGGTAGAAAGAGGTAAAAGCTAGAATTCATGATTTTAAGAAAAACTGAAGTTGAGCATAGAAGGATGTGTACTTTTGACTTCAAATTTCTTTTTTTTATATATAAATTCAGTGGATTCCATAATAGAAAGCTAACAGGTAAAAAAGCTCAAGGTTTGTAATGGTTCTTTACAAAGATAGAAAAAACACAGCACAGAGAATTCTAATAAGCAAAATAGAGAAACAAAAAAGAACATAGCAAGACCTAAAAAGGTACATAGGAGAAACAGAAAGAGGAAAAGGTGACCAAGAAAAAAAATATGTGGCAGTGAGATTCCATAAAAATAGTACCAAGAAAACAAAAGCTCAAAAGAAATCCATTATTCAGGGAAGTGTTGGGCCTGCCTTCACTTCAAGAAGAATGTTAAGAGCCTACTGTTGTAGATGCTTTAATTGGATTCCTGCATTAATCAAAGTTGGACATGAAGACCTAAATAGCCTCACCCAACTCTATGATTCTGTGTGACAGAAGTATGCATATAATATGTTTGTAGCTGTCATTTTCAGCAGTAGTAATGCCTAATATATATATACAGACAGATAATATTAATTATAAAATATATCATTGGCCCTAAATTTTAAATAACTGGCAGCTGGTTCCAGAGGGCAGGCCCCCCACTGAGAAGGCCCTATCCCTGGGCGTTACCCGCTGGCAATCTCTTACCGGTGGGACCCTGAGCAGACCTCCCTGTGGGAGCGCACTGGACGAAGGGCACTTGATGCTGGCAGCAGGTGTTCCCTCAAATACCCCGGACCCAAGCCATGTAGGGCTTTATAGGTAATGACCAGCACCTTGAATTTCACCCGGAGGGCAACTGGCAGCCAATGCAGCTCGCGTAGTAGAGGTGTTACATGGGAGTATCGGGAGACCCCCATTACAACTCGCGTGGCTGCATTCTGCACCAGTTGAAGCCTCCGAGTGGTCCTCAAGGGCAGCCCCATGTAGAGAGCGTTGCAGTAGTCCAAACGGGAGGTCACGAGCGCATGAGTAACTGTGCGTAGGACATCTCGGTCCAGATAGGGACGCAACTGGCGCCCCAGGCGAACCTGGGCAAAAGCCCCCCTGGTCACGGCTCCTATGTGGTCTTCAAAATTGAGTCGTGAATCCAGGAGGACACCCAAGTTGCGAACCCTATCAACGGGGGGTAACACCTCACCCCCCATCGTTAGAGATGGAATAGTCTGGTTGACCCGAGATGCCGATATGCACAGCCACTCAGTCTTGGCGGGATTGAGACGAAGCCTGTTTCTCCCCATCCAGACCTGGACCGCCTCCAGGCACCGGGACATCACGGCGAGGGCATCACTTGGTTGGTTCGGGGTGGAAAGAAAAAGTTGGGTATCATCAGCATACTGATGATACCCTACCTCGAAACCACGAATGATCTCTCCCAGCGGCTTCATAAAGATGTTGAACAGGAGGGGCGAGAGAACCGACCCCTGAGGAACTCCACAAATGAGAGGCCTCGGGGCGGATCTCTGCCCTCCCATCAACACCGACTGCGAGCGGCCCAGGAGATAGGAGGAGAACCACCGTAAAGCGGTGCCTCCCACTCCCAACCCCCTTGACCATGCAAAATAAAATTTGGTTATTTCAATTGTGTTGAAAGACTGCAATTTCAGAAATAATCACATGTATCTACATTTCAGGATTGTAAATTCAGAGTGAATTTTGTCTTCCATTCTTCACTGCACAGTAAATCAATAATTTTTTATACAATGATACATTCCAATTTTTATATATAAAATTTAAGAACATAGTCACATCTGTGAGCAATGGTTGTCAGTATAAAATCATATTGACAGTTCTGTGAATCTGAAACAAAAATATAACCATTGATCAACTCAATATATTGATAAGGGTTCCTTCTCCGTATTATACAGTATTATAACATAGTAGAAATTGTAATTTCTTGGAACATTCTCTGAGGAATCCAATAAATATGGAAATGAAAATCTTGTGAATCACTCATTTTTACATCATACAGATTGCTAAAATCCATCGTTATTATACACATTTTAAAGTAATTCAAACAATAGTTAACTTGCCATCTGTTACACATTTTCATAGGGATATTAGAAACTATTGATAGTATTGCTAATCAAATTAGTATTAGTTCAACTTATTTATTTATTTAAAACTTTCATATAGCTGCCCAAATGCCCATTGGAAGCATTTCAGCTGTAGATATTCTGTAAAGCAACATGTTCCTTAATTAGAGCAAAATTGTATTTTGACTTTGTTAACTGAAAGTTACTTAGTAGTGTTGAATCTCAATAAGCTTTGAATGTCTCTGGGTACCTTGCAGCTTCAAAACCAAAGTGAACTCCGAGCTCCCACTGCAGAAAAAGCTGCTTTTTTCCTTGATGCTGCAATTGCTGCCCGTCGAAGCAGTCAGCAAGATTGTCAGGAGGAAGAACAGAAGAATTCACATATGCTCTTTACCTTGCACATCTATCAGTATCGAATGGAGAAGAGTGGCAAAGGGGGAAGTAAGTTTCATTGTTTTCCCACCCACTCCTATGATTAGCCATTATTCAGATGTCTCTGTATCTTTAAAGAGACTCATACATTGTTCTGAACCAGCCCTCTTCTAACAAACCCCTTATCAGAAAGAAGAGACTGGAGAGCGTCCAAGGCTAAAAGGCTTCTGCCAAGATTTAATTACGCAGTTAACAAAAACACTAGAGCTTGTCTTCTCAAGCGGAAAAGTTGCTTTCAGCAACCAGCCCCTCCCCAAACACTCCTTTTATAGAGAGCTCAGGGCGTGGTCTCCCTGTGCCTCCTCCCGAGGAGTCCCATAGCCTTTCTTTGTTCCTGCTCGACTGCCTCCTGCGTCGGGCGTCCTTGAACAGGGCCAGCTGTGGGTCATCATCCTCCGCACTCTCGGGCTCACGCAGCTGAGAAGAGGTCCCCGGCTGAGGACTCTGCAAAGCCTCCAAACCATCATCAGCCGGTTCGTCTCCCTCCTCCCCCTCATCTGAGTCCTCCGATACGTCGGAGCCGGCTGTCGGACCCACAGGCTGGCCCTGAGTCACAACATACATATAAAACAAGTATATTATATCATGGGGCATTTCTAAATAGGGGAGTTTATGTGATATGCTGATCAGGTCTATTGTTATTTTTGGCCTCATATACATATTGATGCTGTGATGTTAAGGATGGTTCAGAATGAAACAGGAGACAGTTAATTCTGTGGTTTACTTTTATTTCTAGAAATGATTGTGCCAGCCTGTTTTCAGTTCTTGTTGTGTGGAACCAATGCTGAAGGCTATAAGAAAATACTGCAATTTGCTAACATGCTCACGTTAAGCTTGTAAGCCGCCCTTAGTCTTCGGAGAAGGGCGGGATATAAATGGAATTAAAATAAAAAAATAAAAGAGTAGAGAGCGCAATTTCTCAAATAGTGAAAGCAAATAATTTTGCTCTATAAAAACTTCAGGCTCCATTGTTCCTAAATATCTTAGGAACCTAAGTATGTCTAAGTGCCAGAAATTGCCCTTTTGTCAACCGTTCTGACTTTGATGTAACCATGTTTTTGCCAGGGAAATGAACTGGTTGTGTATGTAGAAACATGTGGAAACAGTAAGAAGACACTTCCAAAGCAACCTTTTGAATCTAAAAACATAACCAGCTGCTTTAATGAATCAAAGAGGGGTGATTTGGGTCCATTTTTGCACATTCCAAAGCACCTTTTCTAAAGTCCTAATTTTGCATAGTCATTCATGTATGTGGCTTATTTTTTCCCCAGTCCGCACAAGAGGTAGAGTATTAATTGGCTATTTTTAGCACCATGTTCAAATACCTATGGAATTCAGCAGGACCTCTGACAGAATGTTGGGAATAAAGTTATCATTTATGCCCAAATCATACTTTCAATGAGATGGTATCATTTATTTTGTTTCTTTTATTTTTTTTATGATAGTGTCAGGAGGCCGTAGTCGCTTACATCTCATTGATCTGGGAAGCTGTGTTAAACCGCTCAGCAAAAACCGTGAAGTGGGTTCTGCACTCTGCCTTTCATTGTCTGCATTGGGCAATGTCATTCTTGCCCTTGTCAATGGCAGCAAACACATTCCATACAAGTAAGTGAGTTTCTTGGTCTCTCTTCATGTTATCTTTATCTTATTTATCTGTGCAAAGGTAATGGGTTGAACTGCAAGCTTGTAATGGTGCTGCATATGAAAGTTGCACAGATAATAAAAGAATCTCGTGGACCAAATACAGGTGTGTTAAATCCATGGGCATCATTGATGGCTCCTTACAAAGTTGTGCAACTTTTGCTTGGTCTGAAGCTGCATTTGGCTTCCAAGTCATATGGATAGAACTACCCTCAAAAAGTAGTGGCCTGGAATAGGATAAGAATTTGTTTTGATTTGATTTACATTTAATTAAAATTAAATACAGTTAATATGTTTAGTCTGCAGTTATGTATACAAAGGTTTTCCCTGTCTATCACATTAAAAGTTATAATTGGTAACAGCTTTTGAGGGTCTCTGGGGATCTGGAGTGATTGTTTTCAAGGGCTATATTTGGTCCTGAGGCCTCAGATAATAGTTTATGACATATCAGTCCTCCTAACCAGCAGAGTAGATTCATTGATGAACTGGGTATTTGCATTATTGGCAATTCAGGATTATAAAATGGCCACTTGTTTGTAACAAGAAAGAATCACTTTTAGAAAATGAAGTGGAATCGTTTATCATTTGGAAGAGGCCTCATTTTCTTCATGTTCATGCCCTTTGCTTTCAGTATGGTATGAATATCATTGGTACTGGCATACTTGGAGGAAAAAATACATGACAAACAGGTATATGTAGAGCAGCAGGATATTTTGTTGTTGTTCTTTTTTGACTGGATGTATTTCATGTTAGTTCTTTGAAGATATTTTATTTTTTCATTTATTTAAAGCTATTATATCCTGCTGTTTGGCCTGAAAGTCTTCCAGATTAGATTTAAGTTTCTTTTAAATTTATATTTACATTAATAAAATCATACTAATAATATGTAAACAATTCTAAATAAACCCACCTACCGTAAAATGAATATTATAAGTATTCACTAACACTAAGCACTATGAAACATTTTAATTGAGACTATAAAGGACAGATTAGATTTAGAAGCTACTTGAAGCACCTGGAGACATCCTTGATGGGATTCCATAGTTAGAGGTCACCATTGAGAAACATCTGTCTCTAAAGTCTGACAATCTTGCTTGTTTTATACAGTTTACTAATGAGCACAGTAGGACTTCATAAAATACAGGTAGATCAGACATGTCAAACTCGCAACATATCAGGATGGTTTTGCCATTGCCGGCAATGGGGTGGGCGTGGCTTCCGCGTGAGCATCCAGCCCACGGGCTGGCAGTTTGACACCCCTAAGGTAGATTCATGTTTTTTTCAAGGGTTTATGAAAATATCAGCTTCTATAAAACATTGGTATTAGCTAAGTCCAGCAGCTGTTTTTCTTGGCAGAGTATATTTAAAAAAAGAAAGAAAACCAAAGAAGCTTTGCATACACTATATTGGCAAGTGCGTGCTGTAGCCGTTTATAGCAATTAAGCTACAATTCTTTTGGGTTCTTGCACACATGGAGATGCCAGAACATTTATTCTTGTTTGCATCTATCTCTTGAGAAGTGACACAAAACTGTCTCTTTGTAAGCTGCAAACAGAATCTATTTGTAAAAGGAACAGTCCCAAGGATATAATTTATATAAGAACACACAGAGCTAAAGTGGTAGTACCCAGTTTTGACAAAACAAAAAGTTTGTAAGTAAATTGTAAATACTGTTTGTAGGTTTGGTTCTGGACAGGAAAGTCCACTGGATTGTATGTAATAAATGCATTCTAGAACATAATGGATTATATCTAATTAGGGCAATGTTAATTTACTACCATTAAAAGAAAGATGAGCAAAGTTCAGATAGCACAATAGGGAAGTCAGACATTCACATGAATGTTCTGCTTGTTGCATGGAACACCAAGTAAAGCAAAAATCTGAACTCAAAGGGGACAAAAAGGTATTACCTCATCTCAATCCTATTTCTCATAAACATATTTAAGCTACATTTATGGTAAATATTACCATTTTATTTAACTTTGTTATTTAAATGTGCTTATTCTGTAGTAATTAAAAGCTATTAGGCACATGTGTGCTTCTGAAATTAACATGCACAGGTTGAATCAGCCTAGCATCAGTTCTGAGTGGAAATTTATCATATATTTATGCATATAAATAAGAAGAAAATAAGGAAACTTCAAACTAATTATAAATTGCTGAGAGGGATTGGTTCTGCATCTTGGTCACTATTTTAAAAGATCAAGCAATCAATCTAAATTTCTCACTTCAGCTGAAGTAATTTATGAGCATCCACATACAGTTATTCATTTCTATTACTTGGCCTATTAAATACCAGAACTCCAGGATATTCCCAAGGATATAAATGGACCTCAGAACAGGGATCAGAAGATTCCTTACGGAAATTAAGATTTTCCTTCTTCATTTTTTCCTTTCTAAAGCTTTTCTGGAAGTTAAAGAAAGGTCTCAGTAGCAATTCAATTCTATTCCCAAGGTACTGCTGCCAATTTGTGATAGTCTTGATAATCTGAGGAACACTTGACAATTCCAGTCTACCTCTTCCCACCACTCTGTGAGATCAGACATCAACTATTTCACTATATTAGCTATCTTTATTAAAATATAAAAGGAAGCTTTCAGTGGAGAATCAGCATGCATTTTTATATTACCAAAATTCTTCTTGAATAAGGAGCTCATTCTTTTCCATGTGCTGTAAAAATTCACACAGTCTTCTAGAGAAGATAACAGAATTATGGCCTGACATAATCAAATTTTACAGGACTTACTTAAGGCAATAATGAGAAAGTTTTATTAAAATGATTGCAGAAATTGTTACTACTGCTTTATTTTTCTAAAAGTGTTAAATTATCTATGTCTGATTTCTAAGATGAATGTGTCTCTTTGGCCCGCCAATGAAAACTCATTTGCACAAATTCCAGATATTCCTTTATAATGATCATTGTTAAAAAAAATGATGCTGGTTGCTAGGCAGCAGTGCTAATAATTCATAGTAATACAAAAGTAATAATTTTATACAGTATTTATGAATTACTTACTAAATAATATCAGTTTAATTTACTTTAGGACATAAATTTTATAAAACATTATATAGCCTTTTACATTGGAACAACTCGGAATATCTTAGCTTCTATATGTATATGTATATTACACAGTAGAATTACTGGGATGTTCTCCTTTCTGTTGACATTGCTTTTAAAATATTGATGGTATTCAGATCATCCATAGGATTGCTAGTTTCAAGCACATAGGAAAATCATAGAAATAGACGTGAATTTATTGCATTGTGAATGATAAAAATGCCAAAAATCTATGTTAGTAAAATATGAGCAGGCCTTTTTTTCTTATTTATTATTGTATATCATTTTCTGCCATTGCAGTGACTACTTAAGAGTGAAGCTAGCATACAAACACCACATGGTTTTGAAATCAAAGAATAGGTGACAGTTGTGGCCAGGATTGCCTTTACATAGATTCATCTTGTGTGCCAGTTCTATTGATTCTTAGACCTCCAGGTTTGGTTTCAAATCCCCATAACCTTGCAGAACCAAGAAGGCATGCATTCTTTGTCATAATGTCTACCATATGGAACAGCCTCCTCCTTGAGATTTGGATGGCCCCTTCCTCTTGGCCTTCCAGAAGAGTGTTAAAACTTGACTTCTCCCCCAAGTGTTAGGCCCAGGGTCTGAAGGGAATTCAATATATGTGTCCTTTTTATGGAATTGTTATGCAGTGCCTTGGTTGTTTATTTATTTTTCTTGTATTATTTAAGTTGCTTATGGGTTTACATTGTTTTTGTACATACAGTTTGCTTCCTAAAGTTATGTATTTTACATGGGCAGCTAAATAACTTTTCTAAAGAGATAAGTAGAGCTAGCATCCAATTGGCCTAAATAAAATTTATTTAGCAGTATGATGAGTTAAATGTTCTTTGTTCCCATACAATGAGATTTTTTGTGCCACTGCTCATATAAAATTTTAGCATTTTGTTAACTAATGTGTAGTCTGCTGTCTCATCATCATGGTCAACTACCAAACAGATTACTACAATGAATTGTCTATGAGGGGTCCCTCAAAAGCCTCCACAAGTTTAAGCTGATTCAGAATGCAATGATAGGAGTAATTAACGGTATACCTGGGTATGGCTGTGCAAACTTCATTGGCTTCCAGTGTGCTTCTGGGTACAAATCAGGGTGTTGGTTGTCACCTAAAAACCCTTTATGGTATGGGGCTTGATTATTTGTGGGGCCAGCTCTCTTTGATTGCTATCTACTCTTCTAGAGAAAGTGAGACAGAACTCAACAGGGTTGGACAGAATTATTAAGTTTTTAATTTGTTAGTCACCCAGAGTCATCATTGCAAGAAAGGCAATGATGTAAATTGATTAAAATTATTATGTTTTGTTTCTTCCTCCCAGGGAAGGACAAGTTCTGAGAAAATTGGGGCAACTACCTGCCTATTTGAATTCCCTGTGATCTGTCCAAGTTGTTAGCCACACAGACATTTTAGACACTACTTACATGGTTGGATGGAACATTGTAAGGAATTCCTGGGCTGGAAGGGACTCAGAGGTCTTCTAGTCCAACACTCTGCTCAAGGCAAGAGACCTTATTCATTCCCAGTTAAACGGTTGTCCAATATATTTTTGAAAACTTCCAATGATGGAGCACTTACAACTCTGGGAGCAAGCTATTCCATTAATTAATTAATTGTTCTAACTGTCAGAAAATTTCTCCTTACTTCTAAGTTAGATCTCTCTTTAACAAACGTCTACCCTTTACTTCTTGTCCTGTCCTCTGGTGCTTTGGAGAATAAGTTAACCCCTTCTTCTCTATGACAGCCCCTCAAATGCTAGAAGACAGTTATCATGTTCTTCCCTAATCCTTCTTTTTTGATAAACTAGTCATATCTGCTCTCTCTTGAGCATTTATCATACGATTTAATCTCTAGACCCTTTATCATCTTTCTTGCTCTTCTCTATGCACTTTCTAGGGTCTCAACCTTTTTTTTGGTATTATACTGACCAGAACTGTATGCAGTATTCTAAGTGTGACCTCACTAGTGCAGTATAAAGTGGTGTTATTACCCTTTTATAACCTTGATGTTATCCCTCCATTGATACAGCCCAGGAGTACATCAACAGATGAAATGGAATAGCTTCTATCCTAGGTGAAGCCTGGAATTACTAAAACATAATGATGGTTTCCTCTTGGTACCTGCTTAGCAGTAGCAAACCTTCCTTTCCACCCAATATGAATGTTTGCCATTTAATGTCTGGGTAGTCTAAAGAAAAGAAGAAATAGGGGTGACATGATAGTAGTATTCCAGTATTTGAGAGGCTGCCACAAAGAAGAGGGGGTCAAATTATTCTCCAAATCACCAGAGAGCAGGACAAAAAACAATGGTTGGAAACTGATCAAACAAAGAAGCAATCTGGAATTAAGGAGAAACTTTATGACAGTGAGGACAATTAACCAGTGGAACAGCTTGCCTCCAGAAATTGTGGGCACTCCATCACTGGAGGTTTTTAAGAAGAGACTGAACAGTCATGTCTGAGATGGTAGAGGACTAGAAGATCTCCAAGGTCCCTTCCAGATTCTATTCTATTCTATTCTATTCTATTCTATTCTATTCTATTCTATTCTATTCTATTCTATTCTATTCTATTCTATTCTATTCTATTCTATTCTATTCTATTCTATTCTATTCTATTCTATTCTATTCTATTCTATTCCAGGTTGCTTCTCTCTTTGATCAGTTTCCAACCATTGTTTCTTGTCCTGCCCTCTGGTGCTTTGGAGAATAATTGGGCCTCCTCTTGGTGGCAGCTCGTCAAATATTGGGATACTGCTATAATGTTTCCCCTATTTTTTCTTTTCTTTAGACTAGCCAAACCCAAGTCCTGCAGCCATTCTTTGTATGTTTTAGTCTCCAGGCCTTTGATCATCTTAGTTGCTCTTCTCTGAATTTTTTCCAAAATCTCAACATCTTTTTTTGTGATAAGGTGACCAAAATTGGCTGCAGTATTCCAGGTGTGGTCTTACTAGGTTTTTTATAAAGCGGTACTTATACTTTGTGTGATCTTGATTCTATGCCTCTGTTTATACAACCCAAGATTGTATTAGCATTTTTTGGCTGCTGCTGCACACTGTTGGCTCATAGTCAAGTGATCGACCACTAGGACACAAAGGTCCCTCTTACAGTTACTTTTTGGATCCTGAGTTGGTCTTCTGGGGTGTTGGATACTCCTGCCAGTTTAGTGTCATCTGCAAATTTGATGAGTTCTCCTTCAGTTCCCTCATCTAAGTCATTTATGAAGATATTGAAGAATACTGGGCCTAAGACAAAACCTTGTGGTACCCCACTGCTTACTTCTCTCCATGTGGATGTAGTGCCATTTAGGACTACTCGTTGAGTATGGTTTGGCAGGCAGCTACAGATCCATCTGTTGGTGAGGTTGTCTATTCCACCTTTTTTTAGTTTACCAAGGAGTAGGTTGTGGTCCACTTTATCAAATGCCTTACTGAAATCTAGGTATACTATCTCCACAGCATTTCGCTGGTCTACTAGTTTAGTCACTTCATTAAAGAATAAAATAAGATTGGTTTGGCATGATCTGTTTTTAACAAACCCGTGCTGGCTACTAGTTATAATTTTGTTTTCTTCTAGTTGTTCTCAGATCTGGTATTTTTATTATCTTTTCTAGGATAATGATGTTAAACTGATTGATCTGTAGTTTCCTGGGTCCGTTTCCCCCTCTTTTCTTGAAGATGGGAACCACATCAGCCCTTTTCCAATCCTCAGTACTTCCCTGGTGCTCCAGGATTTTTAAAAGATACGGTGCAGTGGTTCTGAGATAACATATGCCAGCTCCTTCAGAACTCTGGGAGCCAACTGTCAGAGCGGGCGGCTGTGTGAACGGAGCTCTCTCCTCGCACAACCTCTCACCCAGTGTTCGCGGGGGCTTTTCGGAGCTTCAGGAGGTCCTGTAGGGACATCCGAAGTTGCAGGCAGCCCGGAGAACCTTCATGAGCGGCAGTTCGTGTTGAAGATCCGGAGAAAGTCTGATGCGAGCGAACCGGGGAGAAGGAGGCCAGTAATGGCCGACATGAAGATCTGACAGAGGGACGGAGCTAGCACGTAAGCAGCGGGACAACGGTAGAGCGGAGCTGACGGAGAGTGTATCCGAATATTAAATAGGAAGCGCTTGTGAAAGAGGTACTGGTTCGAAGTGGGAGCCTCACGGAGAGGGAATAAGCGGCGATAGAAGTCTTGAGGGAGGCGTTTGGCAAAAACAGCAAGGGAAAGAAAGCCGAAGACTATATGACTGTATTCTAGCTGGAAAAAAGCTACAACAAGTCAAAGTCTGAGCTTTGGAGCCTTAGAGACTGAACTCTGGATTGTCGGGCGTGGAAAGCGATCAGCTTGGTCTAGTCTGGTCTATCCTGGTAAATTTTGAATTTGTGAACTTTTGAAACTTTTGAAATTCTACTCTACTTGTCACGGGCGGCCATTTGATATAGCAATTTAGTAACTGGAGGTTTGTTTAGTGGGACACCTACTGGTCTTTGACAGCAGAGGAAGACGGAAAAGGTGCCAATTTCTGCGCCGGAAACGGGGGGGGGGGGGAAAGAAGAAGAACGTAACTTTGATTATATTCATACTATAGAATTTTATTATATAAATTGCTTAGTTGGTAATAAGTATCTGGTGGTAACTGTTTTATATATCTTTTGTCATAGAGTTAAAAGGTTTATATAAGACTCAGGGTATTATACATTGATAAAACGCTGTTAAAATTGGGGAAACATGACAAGTATCTCGGGAGCAACTAAGCCTAGCGCTGGCAAAAAGGCAGCAGCACAGGGACAGGGGATGGCCTCAAGTCCCTCCAATCAGAAATCTATAGAGGATATGCTGCAAAGGGAAAGATCTAACTCGAATTCCTTTAAAGATTTACATGCCCTTTTGCAAAACCTACACGAGGCAATGGCCAAAAACCACGAGGAGATGAAGAGAGAAATAGGCCAAATAAGAAACGACACTGGTGAATTAAAGGGGAAAATCCAAGCGATAGATGATAAATTTGAAGGGATTCAACAGCAATTAGTCAAAAATGAACAAAGACTTCAAGATATGGAAGCTAGAATGGAAAAAGAGGAAAAGAGAGTAGATGATTTAAATGAAACACTCCTTCAGGCTAATAAGGAATTAGAAACAACAGTCATTTTTCTGGAAGCAGAAAAGGCTGCTCATTATCTACGCTTCCAGAACGTTCAAGAAAAAAGAGGGGAAGATCTGTTGGTCATGATGGCAGAACTGATGGCAAAGGCACTCGGTGTAGGGAAGGAGGAAATGCTGGCGGAAATTGATGAAACATACAGGGTCCAAACTAATTATGCGAGAAGGCACAACCTCCCAAAAGAAGTACATGTAAGGTTAGTTAAAAAATCAATTCGGGATGAGCTTCTGCATAGATCTAGAGAGGAACCATTAGAATTTCGGGGCCAACCAATCACCATCCTTAAACAGATACCTAAAAGGATGAGGGATCTGAGACGCGGCTATCAATTCTTAACATCCAAACTAATAAGAGAAAATGTAAACTTTAGATGGCTAACTCCAGAGGGTATTCTTGTTACGTGGCAGGATAGAAGGCATAGACTGGACACGATAGAGAAGGCAGAAGATTTTTACAAACGCCACTTCCATAGCCAAGAGGAAGTAGATTTAGAAGATCAAGATGGAAGGGAGGTAAGAGAAAGAGATACAATACGTGTGGCAATGGATGGGAAGATCTTAGCTACAGAGGATAGAAGGAACAAATCCGGTGAGTTAACAGAGAAACATGGAACTAGAGACAAGGAAGAGAGAGAGCCCCGAATCACGAGATCCACAAAAACCAGAAATAAGTAAGATGAAGGGAGGTGAGTGTAGTATTATGTCTGTGAATATTAATGGATTGAATTCGCCAGTGAAAAGGCGGAAATTTTTTAATAGGCTTATTCACCAACAATTGGATATCGTGGCAATACAAGAAGTCCATATAAAGGAACAACAAAAATATTTGTTAGTACAACCAAGAATAGGGAACCTATTCGTTTCCTTAGACCGACACAAGAAAAAGAGAGGAGTGGCACTATATGTAAACCCAAAATTGACTGCAAAACTAATTTATAACGATAAAGAGGGTAGAATACTGATAGTCGAGGTTATAATAAATCACAGGAAGGTCATGATGGTAGAGATATATGCCCCAAACCATAACCAAGAACAATTTTTCAAAACACTTCACAATAAGATATGTAGCATTGATTATGAGGAGATTTGTTTAATAGGAGATTTTAATGCTATCCTAGATATAAATTTGGATTATATGGGAAAGACGCTTAGGAAAAAGAAGAGAAGAACTCTACCGAGATCTTTTCTTAACTTGGCTGAGGAACTAAATATCCAAGATGTCTGGAGGGAAAGAAATCGTAAGGCTAGACAATATACATATTACTCCAACCGACATAACTCATGGTCTAGAATAGACATGGTGTGGATGACGAAAGAAATTAGTTCAGAAATAGATGAGGTACATATAGCGACAGGTACTTGGGCAGATCACAATCCTATTAAACTTATCTGGAAAGGTTCCAAAAAAATATCCAGATGGACGCTTCAAAGAGCAATTTTAAAAGAAGACGAATTCAAATCTAAGATGGAGAGAGAACTAAGTTTTTTCTTTAAGGAAAATAAAGCTATAGACACCTCAGTACAAAACAATTGGGATACAGCTAAGGCTGTGATGAGAGGGGTAGCGAGGGCATATATGGTATATAAAAATAAGGGGAAAAGACAACAACGGGAAAGATTAGAAGAGGAATATAAGAGCTTAGAAGTTACACTCCAACAAGATCCACAAAAAGAGAATATCAAGCAATCTATGGATCTGATTAAACACAAACTTAACATTCTAGACAAAGAGAAATTGGCACAACAATTGAGAAACACGAAACAAAATTTTTTTGAAAATGCAAATAAACCGGGCCGGTGGCTCGCATACAAATTGGGAAAACAAAAGGGGAAAAACTGGATTCACGAACTACGAGATGAGGAAGGGAGAATATTCCACCAGGAGGAAAAAAAAAAAATTATAGCCCAGGAATTTTATGAACGTTTATATAAAGAAGATAGCCAGGCAAGTGTGGAGAAAATGGAGGAATATTTTCAAAGAGCCAAACTACCTAAGGTCACAGAAGATACCAGAAATATGTTAAACGAGGAAATTCGACTATCTGAGGTGATAAAAGCTATTAATGCACAAAAGAATAATAAAGCATCGGGACCCGACGGTCTTCCATCAGAGATTTATAAAGAATTACAAAATATCCTAGCTCAACCCCTAGTGGAGGTATTTAACGCAGTACTAGAAGGCGCAAGGACGCCTAAATCTTGGCTAGAGGCAAACATAACCCTTATTCCGAAAGATAACACAGACCATACATTAATCCAAAATTACAGACCCATATCACTTCTTAACTCGGACTACAAGATATTTACATCAATTATAGCGGAACGATTGAAACGATTTCTGAATGATTTCATACACGCAGATCAAAATGGTTTTCTCGCTAAGAGACACACTAAGCACAACATTAGAATAATATTAGATACATTGGAGTACTATGAATTACATAGCGAACAACAGATGGCATTACTTTTCTTAGACGCCCAAAAGGCATTTGACAATGTTAAATGGTCTTTTTTGTGCCAACAGCTTAGCTTTATGAATATGGGTGAAAAATTTATAAATATAATTAGGGCAATTTATGACAATCAGGAAGCAAAAATAATTATTAATGGGGAAGCATCTAGCAAGTTTCAAATTCAAAAGGGAACACGGCAAGGCTGCCCCTTATCACCGTTGCTGTTTATATTGACTCTTGAAGTATTAACGAGAACTATAAGAAACGACCCAAAGATAAAAGGATTAACCATTAAAAAGGAAACCTTTAAATTGCAAGCTTTCGCGGACGATCTAGTTTTTATTATGGAGGATCCATGTCAGACGGGACCAAAGCTATTGGAAGAATTATCTAAATATGGTGAGGTTGCCGGACTGCGAATAAATAGAAATAAGACCAAGATGATTGTTAAAAATATGACCAATAAACAAAAAGGTAATCTGGCCGAAATCACGGATATAGAAATAGTCAAGAAAATAAAATATTTAGGGATTAACATTACGGCTAGATGCACTTCACTCAAAAAGGATAATTATGATAGTGTAGTGAATCAAATAAAAGGTGACCTGGAAAGATGGGGAAACCTAAAACTCTCATTATTGGGAAGAATCGCTGTCATTAAGATGAATATTCTGCCTAAAATCCTGTTTCTGTTTCAGAATATCCCAATTCAACTCGACTCTAAATTTTTTCGAAATTTGGATAAATTATCACTAAATTTTATTTGGCAGGGGAAAAAACCAAGAATTAAATTGAAATATTTACAAGACACGAAGGAAAATGGGGGTTTTGGATTGCCAGACTGGGAATTATATTACCACGCCGCGGCCCTGAGCTGGATTAGAGAATGGGTAATCTTGAGAAATAGAAGACTATTAACTTTAGAGGGTCACGATTTGCAATATGGCTGGCATGCTTTCCTATGGACGGAGAAACAAGGTCTTTTCTCGCATTTTCAAAGACACCGGATCAGGCAAGCGCTACTCAATACTTGGAAAAAAATTAGATCTTACAATTACACCAAAATACCGGTCTGGCTATCCACCCTTGAAGCGATAGTTTACCCAAATCTGTTTGATTTGGGTAACATAATCTCATACAAGGATATTCTGAATGAGGAGGGGGAATTGAAACTTAGGAATGAACTAGAATTACAAGGTATAAAACTCGATTGGTGGGCCTACTTACAAATCCAATCGAGATTTAGGAAGGATAAAAATGAATGGGGGATATATACCTCTGAAACAGCATTGGACAAAATATTATTGGGACCGGACTCTAAACAAATAAGGAATTTTTATAAATTACTTTTGGGATATAAGCTGTTTGAAGAGCAAGTGAAAGACCCCATGTTGATCTGGGCTAACAATTTAGGACATAACATCGACCTAGATACTTGGCAAACAATTTGGGATAGGAATAAAAGGATAACACTGGCCTCATCGTATAAAGAAAATTTATTTAAAATGTTTTACCGATGGCATCTCCCCCCAGCCCGCTTAGCAAAAATGTACACAACAGTATCTCCCAAATGTTGGAAGTGTTCTGAAGAGATAGGCACATACTTCCACACGTGGTGGTCTTGCAGTAAAACACAAAAATTTTGGAGAATGATTTGGATTTGGCTGAAAGAAATATTGAAACAAGATCTGGAGTTTAGTCCAGAACTTTTCTTGTTGGGAATCACGAAAGAGAAATATCCTAAAGATGTGCTATACTTAACGATCCATATTATCACAGCAGCTAGAATATCATTTGCGCAAAAATGGAAAAAGAATGAGATCCCAGGACAAAAAGAGGTTATTAGGAAAATTTGGGATTGCGCTGAAATGGACAGATTAACTTTGGAATTAAAGAATAAAGATCAATCAGACTATTATAGAATTTGGAACAAATTGTATCTTTGGATGGATAAAAAGAAAGGTCTCTATTAGGTTTTACAGACTAGCTCACTGTTTTAAATATTGTGGTATTTCACCGATTTGTAATCTAAGTGTATTTAAGTGTATTTTTGATGTACATATATACATGTATATATATATATATTTAAACATTGTAGACAAAAAGGTTTGTCAGCTCGCTGGTACTGTGTCCAATGTTTTTAAATAATAAATTTAATAAAAAAAATTAAAAAAAAAAAAAAAGAACTCTGGGATGTAATCTGCCGGGTCCCGATTTTCTCTTCTCTTCTCTTCTCTTCTCTTCTCTTCTCTTCTCTTCTCTTCTCTTCTCTTCTCTTCTCTTCTCTTCTCTTCTCTATTCTATTCTATTCTATTCTATTCTATTCTATTCTATTGTTTACAGTTGTTGTGATACTGTTTCTATAATATTGGACAAAGAACCAATAAGAAACATATTATCCCATGCATGAAATTCTCTATGACCATACTTGCACTCTGTTAATTCATATTCATGCACTTGTTCAAGCATATTTATAACAACTTTATTTGCTTTTTTTTCTTACTGACATTTGGAAGCAAATGAGTGTTATGTGTCTACCTTATGCACATATTTTATGCAAATATTTTAAGAGGTTAGGGAGGGGGGTTGGACCGCGGTTTGGGTTGGAATTTGGGGGACTTCCACCAACCGATGTTCAATCCAGGCTTGGAACAGGTCACGGTGGGGTGGGGCTTGGGTTGGGTGCCTCTGGGTCTCCGGAGCGGGGGGTGGGGTTGCAGATCCCAACGACAATTGGGAATGGCAGCAGGTGGCCATACGGAGGGCCGCATCAACATCGTGGAGCGTGTCATGGACTGATCATCATCTCCTTCTGCTTTGCCCCCCCCCCCGTCGCTAGGCTGCAGAACCGACCAGGTGGGCAGCCATGGAGGCACTCAACCGCATTGTGCCCATGTGGCCCCTGACCTGGCGCAGATCCCGGTGGGCTCCTTGGTTTTCCGTGGAGCTCCGGGAGATGAAGCGTCAGAGACGGGGCCTAGAGAGCTGTTGGAGGTCCAGCCGGTCTGAATCTGACCAATTGTGGTTAAGAACCTCTATGAGGTCTTATCTCGCAGTGATGGAGACAGTGAAGTCTAACTACTTCGCTGCCCTCATAGCGTCCGCAGATAATCGCCTAGCCACCCTGTGACTCGCTTTCTCCTTAATCAGGAGGTGAGGGAGGAGCCCTTGCAGGGTTGTGCCGAGGAGTTTAGTCAGCATCTGGCAGACAAAATCGCTCAGATTCAAGCCGGTCTGGACTCCGACTGGGTGGAGTCTGATGGGGGGGAGACGAGCGGTCTTGGGAATGTTATCTGGGAGGAATTTGACCCTGTGACTCTGGAAGAGGTGGACAGGATCATGGCGAGGCTGAGTTCCACCACATGTCTATTGGACCCGTGCCCCTTCTGGCTGGTGTATGCAGCTCGGGAGGGGACACGAGGTTGGCTCCAGGCAGTAATAACTGCTTCGTTGAGAGAGGGTAGCTTCCCTGCCGCCTTGGAAGGAGGTGGTGGTGAGGCCCCTCCTCAAGAAGCCTGTCCTGGACCCGGCTATTTTGAACAACTATCGTCCGGTCTCCAACCTTCGCTTCCTTGCGAAGGTTGTTGAGAGCATGGTGGCACATCAGCTCCCTCTGTTCCTGGAGGAAGCTGACTATCTGGACCTGTACCAATCGGGTTTTAGGCCCGGGTACAGCATGGAGATGACATTGGTCGCGCTGGTGAATGATCTCTGGCAGGCTCGGGACAGGGGATTCTCCTCTGTCCTAGTCCTATTAGACCTCTCAGCAGCTTTTGATACCATGGTATCTTACTGCGGCGCGTCAGGGGGTTGGGAGTGGGTGGCACTGTTTTACAGTGGTTCTCCTCCTACCTCCTGGGTCGTTCGCAGTCGGTATTGGCAGGAGGGCAGAGGTCGGCCTCGAGGCCTCTCGTTTGTGGAGTTCCTCAGGTGTCGGTCCTCTCGCCCCTCCTGTTCAACATCTATATGAAGCCGCTGGGTGAGATCATCCGTGGTTTTGGGGTGGGGTATCATCAGTATGCTGATGATACCCAGTTTTTCATCTCCACCCCAAACCAACCCAGTGATGCCCTCAACGTGATGTCCCGCTGCCTGGAGGCGGTTCAGGTCTGGATGGGGAGGAACAGGCTTCGACTTAATCCCGACAAGACCGAGTGGTTGTACATACCGGGGTGAGGTGTTACCCCCCGTAGATAGGGCTCGCAACTTGGGTGTCCTCCTTGACTCACAGCTGAGTTTGGAAGATCACATAGGAGCTGTGGCCAGGGGGGCTTTTGCCCAGGTTCGCCTGGTGCACCAGTTGCAGCCCTATCTGGACCAAGATGCCCTACGTACAGTCACTCATGCACTTGTGACCTCTCGAATAGACTACTGCAATGCTCTCTACATGGGGCTGCCCTTGAGGACCATTCGGAGGCTTCAGCTGGTGCAAAATGCAGCCACACGAGTTGTGATGGTCTCCCGATACTCACATGTAACACCTATTCTCCGCGAGCTGCATTGGCTCCCAGTTGTCCTCCGTGTGAGATTTAAGGTGCTGGTGATGACCTATAAAGCCCTAAATGGCATGGGTCTGGATTATTTATGGGAGCACCTGCTGCCAGCGTCAACTTCCCATCGCCCCGTGCGCTCCCACAGAGAGGGTCTCCTCAGGGTGCCATTGGTCAGGGAGTGCCAGCTGGCGGCCCCCAGGGGGAGAGCATTCTCTGTGGGCACGCCTGCCCTCTGGAATCAGCTGCCTGTGGAGCTCCAGATGGCTCCCAACCTTCGCTCTTTTCACCGTGACCTGAAAACCTGGTTATTCGAGCTTGCCGGCCTGGACTGAGGGATTGGGGTTTTAAATTTCATAATTTAATTTATTTTGTTTGGGGCTAAATTTAATTTAATCTATTTTTAACTTTTGTATGTTATATTTTAATTGCCCTGTACACCACCCTGAGTCCCTCGGGAGAAGGGTGGTATATAAATCTAATTAATTAATTAGGATTAATTAATTAATTAATTAAGAAAGAAAGAAAGAAAGAAAATACCAGCCTTTTACTAACTGAACTGTGCAATCCAGTGAAAACAAACTCTGTTATAAATTGAATATAAGACAAAAATTCGTTCTGCCTTACTATTTCCATTTAGTTGGGAACAGTTCCATTGAACCAGAAGGGTCTTACTTGTTATTGGTGTGATTTAGCCTTGCTGATTTCAATAAGACCATTGGTCCTTGCTGTTTTAAAGCAGATCAGGCACATGATGTAGTAGATGCTGTGACACAAGAATAGATACTGCGAGGCAGAATCAGATATAGATGAAGTTAATTAATTATTAAAATATAATTATATACAATTTCTAACTACTTTACACAGCTTTAAGTTAGCTGACAATGCACATGTGAGCCACTAATCTGCCTATTTCCTCAAATATGACTTGATGTTCTGTTCCAGCCTACTACCGGCCCTGCAGAAAAGGCAGGGACAACCCCTTTACAAAAGGCAAAATGCTGGAAGTAAGCCCGCCAAATTTATTTACACAAAACAGATCCAAAACAGAGCAAACTGAGCAAAACAAAATACAAACCACTAAAACAGAAGCTGATCAAACGGTTGCCTTCAGCAACCAGCCCTCCCACACATTCCCCTTTTAAACAGTTTCAAGGCGTGGCTTCTCTTTGCCTCCTTCCGAGGTGCCCCATTGCCTTCCTCTGTTTACTCCTGCTTGACTGCCTCCTGCTTCGGGCGTCCTTGAACAAGGCCAGCTGTGGGTTATCTTCATCCAAGCTGTCAGGCTCACACAGCTGGGTCTGAGTAGTAACCAGATGGGAGGGGCCTGGCTGAGAGCTCTGCAATGCCTCAGAACTGTCCTCTGCAGGCTCTACAAACCCCTCCTCCTGCTCCTCCTCTGAATCGTCCGACCCAACTGCCGAACCCACAGGCTGACACTGAATCATAACACTTGATTGGAATTAATTCCAGTTGAATTTATAAATGAATTGAAACGTTCTCATGAGCTTTGGTAATTTTTTAGCAAAGAACAATATAACACATCTTTGTTCTTTCCAGTAATTGCGACATTGACACTCTGAGCAAAAATAGGTTTTCTCCTTCACAAAGGGCATGTTAGTTTCCCCTTGGAAGGCATAATTTGGCTGAAGATTTGACACAATAAGACAGTAATTAAATCTTTTTTGTAATTCAAGTATGGTAGCCATTACAAATGGGTTCACAGTCTCTGTCTATTATGCCTGATCTCTAAACTTATATCTTTTCTGGATTCTGTTTTCCCATATATATTTTTCTGTAAATAGAAAGGCATGTAAGTGGCATTTACCTGTTTATATTCTCTGCATTCTTATTTTGGGAATCTTTAACTATGAATGAAATCACAATAGAGTACAATAATTAATTTTGCTTTAGCAGTCATGTACATGAAAGATCTGAATATTATTAGTTTTTTGAAGAAAGCTGAAATATGCTTCTGCTCCAGGATAAGGGAATAAGAAAGCTACACTGTCTATATACAACAACATCAAATATATATATATATATATATATATTTGACTGCTAATGGGTTCTGGTTAATTCAACATGGGTATATTATCTGCGTATAGTAATAAATATCTAGAAACTGACATGAACCTGAAAAGAATTTATGCTAGTATAGTTCAATTAGGTTGTTACAAATATAGTCAGAGCCTATTATGATTTCAGAAATCTGTAGCAGTGAATCCCCTGATTATTACCTTGGATGAAACAACACAAATAGGTGCCAGTTTTTAAATCCTGCCAACCCTGAACTGCTCTTCTGTTTCTGTTGTCCATTCTCCTGGCAAAAAATAATATATTTGAAGGAAATGCCTATTTTCATGTTTTCATCAATTGTTTGGATTAGTTTGGGTGTGTTCCTCATATAAATTTTATAATCCATTTGTTAGAGCATTTTGTCATGTACTAAGCAAATCAAACCTATTAAAGTGGAAACATTTCCATTCCTTTAATTTACCCCTACTGAGAGATTTATACCACTTGGGATGTTTATATGGTGATTAACAGTGCTATAACAAAGAATCTTAATATGAAACTTGGCAAAGCTGCCTTTTATAATGCCTTTATATGAGTCTCTTACGTTACTATTTAAATCAATCCTTACATTTATCCTTCCCCCTTGGAGTAATTTGTGTGAATGCTAACCTAACTCTTTAGAGGAATAGGTGTGAATGCTGATAGAAGTGAAAGACACGATTTTTCTGATGTTTTCATTTCCAATGAAGACTTTTGTCTACTGGATATTTTTTACTTTAAAAGTCAGTTCTTCAAGATTGAAGAATCTGTGCTAAAATGTAAACTCTATCCTGTGAAGAATGCATTTTATGATAAATTATACTCCTTATTGACCACTGTTTCTTATCTTCTCTGGCATTTCAATTCCACTTGGTTTTCTGTTTCCCAATAGTGGTTAGCAAGAACTTTTTATTCCGGTCACACACTGAGCCCAGGCAGACATTCAAAAGCTCTTGTTGAGGCATTTATGTACAGAAGGCTATATATACACATAAATTAATTTTGCACCCTAAATATTAACCTCACATTAGCTATTGATGTGTGATTAGTATTATGCTGTATTTGCTACCTTTTTTTTCTTCAGAGAACTCTGTTTTGTTGAAGTCCTTGCCCCTAAATACAGAGTACAAAATGAGTTCATGTGAATGGAAGATTACACATAATCCCACCTTCATTATGGTTTATAAATAACTCAAGGTAGTGAACATACCCAAAACTACTTCTCCCTCCTGTTTCCCCCACAGTAAACCTGTGAGATGAGTTGGGCTGACAGACAGTGACTGGCCCAGGGAAGGCTAAGGCAGGACTAGAACTCACTTCTCCTAATTTCTAGCCTGATACTTTAACATACTGGCTGTTTGTTAATTTAATTTAATTTAATTTATTAATATTTCTATACCGCCCTTTTCCCGAAGGACTCAGGGCGGTGTACAGGGCAAGAATAAAACACAGAGTTACAAAAATTAAAAGGTAATTAAATACATGCCCATAAAAACAGTTGATACATAATAAAAACCCCAATAAAATGATAGTAAAAACCCCACCAATCCCCCCTCAGGCCAGGCTGGCTTGTTTGAACAGGTATGTTTTCAGATCGCGGTGAAAGGAGCGAAGATCGGGCGCTGTCCGGAGCTCAACCGGTAACTGGTTCCATAGCTCCGGGGCGCCCACAGAGAAAGATCTCCCCCTGGGGGCCACCAATCTACATTCTCTGACCGGTGGCACCCTGAGGAGTCCCTCTCTGTGGGAACGCACAGGGCGGAGGGAAGTTGACGCCGGCAGCAGGTGTTCCCTAAGGTACTACGGACCCGTGCCATGTAGGGCTTTAAACACCATTACTAGTACCTTGAATCTCACCCGGAAGACAACTGGTAACCAATGCAGCTCACGGAGCAGAGGTGTGACATGGGAGTATCGGGAAACTCCCAACACAACTCTCGTGGCTGCATTCTGTACCAGTTGGAGCCTCCGGGTGGTCCTCAAGGGAAGCCCCATGTAGAGAGCGTTGCAGTAGTCTAGACGAGAGGTCACGAGTGCGTGAGTGACCGTGCATAAATCATCCCGGCTTAGATAGGGCCGCAACTGGCGCACCAGGCGAACCTGGGCAAAAGCCCCCCTAGTCACAGCCACCATGTGATCTTCCAAAGTGAGCCGTGAATCTAGGAGGACTCCCAAGTTGCGAGCCCTATCTACGGGGGGCAATAATTCACCCCCCCATAGAAAGAGATGGAATATCCGAAAAGACCCGGGATGAAGGTATGCAAAGCCACTCAGTCTTGTCGGGGTTGAGTTGAAGTCTGTTCCTCCCCATCCAGACCCGAACCGCCTCCAGGCAACGGGACATCACGTTGAGGGCATCACTGGGGTGGTTTGGGGTCGAAAGGAAAAGCTGGGTATCATCAGCGTACTGATGATACCCAACTCCAAAGCCACGAATGATCTCACCCAGCGGTTTCATGTAGATGTTGAACAGGAGAGGCGAGAGGACCGACCCCTGAGGAACTCCGCAAACGAGAGACCTCGCGGTCGACCTCTGCCCTCCTGTCAACACCGACTGCGAACGTCCCTGGAGATAGGAGGAGAACCACTGTAAGACCGTGCCTCCCACTCCCAATCCCCTGAGACGCCGCAGCAGGATACCATGGTCGATGGTATCGAAAGCCACTGAGAGGTCTAATAGGACTAGAACAGAGGAATGTCCCCTGTCCCGAGCCCTCCAGAGATCATTCACCAGCGCGACCAATGCCGTCTCCGTGCTGTGCCCGGGCCTGAAACCCGATTGGTACGGGTCTAGATAATCCGCTTCATCCAGGACCAGAGGGAGCTGATGCGCCACCACACTCTCAACAACCTTCACAAGAAAGCGAAGGTTGGAGACCGGACGAAAGTTGTTCTATACAGCTGGGTCCAGGGCAGGCTTCTTGAGGAGAGGCCTCACCACCGCCTCTTTCAAGACTGCAGGGAAGCTACCCTCACTCAAAGAAGCGGATATAACTGCCTGGAACCAGCTGCGTGTCCTCTCCCGGGCTGCATAAACCAGCCAGGAAGGGCATGGGTCCAATAAACATGTGGTGGAGCTCAGCCTCCCCATAATCCTGTCCACTTCCTCCGGAGTCACAGAATCAAACTCCTCCCAGGTAATATCGACAAGACCGCCCGTGGCCTGATCGTCAGACTCTGCCCAGTCAGACTCCAAACCGGTCCGAATCCGAGCGATTTTGTCCGACAGATGTTGGTTAAACTCCTCAGCACGACCCTGCAAGGGTTCCTCCCTCACCTCCTGATTAAGGAGGGAGCGAGTCACCCTAAACAAGGCGGCCGGGCGATTATCTGTGGACGCGATAAGGGTAGTGAAGTGATTAGACCTCGCCACCCTTATCGCAGCGAGATAAGACCTAATATGGGTTCTTAGTCGCAATCGGTCGGATTCGGATCGGCTGGATCTCCAACCACTCTCTAGGCCCCATCTCCGACGCTTCATCTCCCGGAGCTCTGCGGAAAACCATGGAGCTCGACGGGATCTGCACCGGGTCAGGGGCCGCAAGGGTACAACTCGGTCAAGAGCCTCAGTGGCTGCCCTTTCCCAGGCTTCCACTAAGGCATCTGCCGAGCTGTGAGCAAAGGAGGCAGGTGGGGACCCCAGCGCTGCCTGGAACCTCTCGGGATCCATTAGGCGTCTGGGGCGGTACCATCTAATTGGTTCCACACACCCACGGCGGGGGGTAGCAAAACGGAAGACCTTACCTTAAGGATAAGGTTAAGGTAACTGTTAAGGTGTGCAGGTATAGTATAGTGGAGCTGTTCGTGCTTTGAAAGTGATTTAAAGATTGTTTTATGCAGTACAGCTGAATTTTACATGGATTTGAGATTTCTTTGGCATGTACATTTATTCAGCTTGGATTGTTACAGATATATTTCTGTGAGTATCCTCTCCTCTGGTACTACTCTTTTTGTTTCTGCTCTGTTACTCCCCTTTCTTTTAGATCTTGGTTATACCAGCAACAGAGAACAGAATCAGTGACTGAAAGATTCTCTCTCTTTTGAAACTCACATATCATGAATTTCATGAAATGTACTTTGCCAGATCTCCCAAAATCTCATGTTAGCCAGCAGAGATGAAGAGTAAGGAGGGGACCTCTTCAGCCTTAATGGAGCCAACCCAGGCCAAGTCATGAAAAAGAAAGTAAAGGGGATGTTGAAAAGGTCAACTGGAGGGCAGCGTTGCTTTCTAATTTAGAAGTAGATCCAGGAAAAAAAAACTTTCCAGGAAAATGGTTATGGGGGGATGGGGGGGAATGAGCAAGGGTATATTTATTTTCTTTAACTAGTTAAGTTATAGTATTTTGTTGCTTCTGTTTATTTCCAGCATAAACACGTCTCTTAAAGGGGCAAATCTGAATCCCAACAATATGGAGAGTAGAGCTGTAAATACAATCATCTGCTTTTTGTATTGTATTTGTGATGATTGCATTGATTTTATGCTAGTCTTCCTCAGATTTTCTTTCCCTCCTGTTAAACTTGTTATTCACAGATTATTTTCATTAATTATTACCTAAAGTAATTTATACATTGTTGCAGTATTAATTTACACCTCAGCTTTCAGAACAAGAATCAGAAATGTTCATTCCCAGACTTTTCATTCATTAAGTGACACTTCAGTGAAGCAAACAATATGTTCTTTAATTTAATCTTAAACTGCTAATACTCTAAGTCTTTTAACTTCTTAGAGTAAGACATACAGTAGGAGAGATTATTGCCATAGTTGCTATCACTTAAAAACATTTTCTGCATATTAAAATCTCTGTGGTTTTACATGGTTATACTACACATCACATCTATGTAATAATGATTGAATTGGGCTCACTGAAATCATTCCTCACTGCAGGGACATGAGGCCTATTTCCAATTGATTGAGAGGCTTAGGAATTTTCCTGAGGATCTGATGGTTTGGCAAGTTGCTACCTGAAATTGGGAGGTAGTTTGAGCCTTGGATCACATCACTTCTGTGTGCCCTTTCTCTCCCTGTGTACCAATTCAGGAGTATACTTTTGTTTACTAAGGAACTCCAAAAGATGAAGTTCTAGAAGATATCCTCCTGGATCATCTTGGAGGAAGACCTAAAGTGACTGAATGGACATGACAGGAGCCCATATCAGGATTATCTCATGGCAATAAGAGTAGGAAAATGTTACCTGCCGTTACTGCATCTGTTGATAGCCATCCAGTGGCTCTTTTTAGGGTGATCCATTTAGGGTGATCTAGTGAGCAGAATAGGCCATTGTGAAGGATATTCGGATTATTTGGTAGATAATGCCACTCAGATCTGCTCAAGATAAACTCCAAATGGGAAGGCCAAACTGAGGTTTTTGAAGCTCAGTCTTGTGTTGTGATGTAGGATGAGTAATCTGGAATAATGCCTGAAGAAATGGAGAGAATTTTCTGTTCTGTTAATTTACACACCCCTTTAATGATTTGTTAAAGTAGCCAGGGAGGTAATCTGTGGTTGAATCTATTGCTGTTGGGCTAACCTTGTTGAGAGAGGGATTTGTGCCTTCAACCTTGAAGTAGGCAGTGAAGTTCTCCTTTTTCAAGAGACCAGTCTTGCACCTAGTGAGTTTGGACAACTATTATCATGCCTCCAATCTTTTGGGGAAAGTTTGTTAAGAAGGTGGTCATACTACAGTTACAGTCTGGAGAACTCTAGACCCATTTCAATTAAATTTTAGACTAGGATTCAGTCTTAAGACAGCCTTGTTCACACTTGGTAGACCTGTGGCAGCACTGGGATAAAGATGGTTGATTCTTCCTAGTGTTTCTTAATCTTTCAGTTGTGGATGTCAATGCCTTCTACCATGATGTCCTTTCCTATGACATTTGATGTAATCCTATGTCCTAGAGACATGATAACCTACTCTAATACTGCTACCTCTATCTTTTATTTATTACATTTCTCAAGATTAGTGTAGGATGGATGATATTGTTACCCACAAAAAAAAATATCAGAAATTCTGGGATCTTGGGAAAACAAATTCTCTTTTTGGAATATGGAATTACTTTTGAAAAGGGGGTTGGTAATAATGAGGTTCATCTTTTTAGCTTTGCCTTTGTCTTCACTGTAGCTAAAGACATAATAAGATTTCATCCTTGGGAGGTGAAAAGATGATTACTTCTTAACCATGTAAGTTTTTAATTAAGAATTAATTACATTTTTATCCCAGCTTTTTTCCCGAGGAACTCGGGGTAGCTTATACAGTTCCCCTCATTTTAGTCTCACAGTTAGTGATACAGAATAGCTGCGATCTAGAGACTAATTCAAGGTTACCCAATGAGCTTCATGGTTCAATACAGTTTTGAATGAGGCTTTTGTTAGTATTGATCCATGACTAATTGTGTTATTATGCACTAGGAAGCAAGAGGGGAAGGTATGACCTACCTGCATATTGTCTATAGTAGTGAAAGGTTTCTTGTTAACCTATTTGTCTTATTGTTCAAAAGTACAATATATGTGGAAAAGCAGGTGGTTTTAATTCATCTTCAGATAGCGTACAGGTATTCCCCTCAGATATATAATTAAGTAGAAATCCAAGTTTTCTTGTTTGTCTTATGCTCTGTGTATATGTTATGTGTGTCTGTTTGGAGACCGAAGAAGAGCAAATTTAAATGGTTGGTAACATAATCTTGAATTGGAGGAAAAACAGAAGGCAAATACAGCATTATCATCATAGAGACTGACAGTGGTATCACTGGCTGCACTAGGACAGCAATCAATCCTTGTAGACATTTTCCATTCATGTAACTTAGGTAGGATATAAAGACACATTTACGCAGTCATTTTTTCTACAAGGTGAAATTTGTTCTTGTGTTTATGATCATAAACCCTCTGTAAACCAATTAAGTCTTTACTGCTGTAACTGTAGTATAACGTGTGTGTGTGTGTGTGTGTATCAATCACGTGGCAAAAATAAGTAAATCGAACTATTAGAAAATGTTAGCAAAGACATAATTTCTCACACTCTTCAATCAATCATTTAGTTATTGATTATATTTATTTTGTGTGCACTGAAAAGCTTTCTATCTCTCAGAATTAATGGGATACAAAGACAGAGTGCATTTCTTAGACTATAAGTACATAATTGAACTCTACAACAGTCCTTAAAAATCTGTGTTCAGAATAATTCACTTGTTAAGACTTGTCAGTGGTGAGATGTAATTACGTGGAAGTAATGAGTCCTCTGTTACTTACCTCTAAGTAAATATTTGTGAAATGGTTTCCCTGATGTCACTCTCTGGTTGTCAAGGACTGGCACACCCGATGCACCCGTACGTCTGTATATTTAAAAAAAATATCCAGAGAGTTTAACATGATTTAAATAATAGGATTAGCATAATAATTAAGATTTGTAATTACTGCATTTTACTGACAAATTAGAGAATATCCAGTCCATAAAATTGTCTCTGAGCTTGGCTGGTATTGTGCTATAAACTAAGAAATACAAAAAGTGCAGCAAAAAAGGTAGATTTTTTCCCCCTCGATGATTCCAATACAAAAAATAATAATAATAATTGTGAAGCGTAATGCTTTAGTGTGGGCCCTATGCATCACAGCTGTGACCCTTAAGGAGGAAGTAAGAAAGAGGAAACAGTTGCTCACTCACAGAAAATAGGAAGCATGAGAGAAAGACTGAGTGGTTTAAGCATCATATCCTTAAACAGAGACAGTGAAAGTTTTCAAACCCTACCCTGTTTGTACCCTATAACAATAATGCAACTTTCTTAGGATCCTGCAGTGTTTGTTTCTTGACCTGACCTATCTCAAGATCCTTTGATGCCAAGTAAGGGTGGAATGTTTGTTCCTACTATGCATGTTTCCAGATAAGTCCCTTCTACTTCAGATGTTTTTTAATTGCTGCAAGAACTACATCTAAGAGAATGTTATGTTACTATTTAGAACTAAGTTAAGGACAATTTTTATGTTCTTCCTTTGGTTTGTTTTTCTAAATGTTGCTTCTCCCCCCCCCCATTATCTTGTTTAAAATTCTGCTGAGAAAACAGTTGGTAAGAATGTTGTAGATACGGGCTCCAGTCTCAAATAATTTCAATGACATCCAAGACTTACGTATTTTTGTAAATTCTTTAAATGTAGATTATTGCTCTTGGCTTTTAGGAAGGCACATAAAATTATGGACTCATTATGAAAAATCATTAAGAAATCATGACACTGTCAGTCTTCATATCTCATGGCTGTTTTGGAAATTGTCACTGTTAGCTAAGAGAGTGCCTAAATCCCCATTGGGTTCCTTGCTTTCAGAATTAATTGCTTCAAATTTTCAATACAAGCCTATCAGACTCCTTAGCAGTCACCAAGAGAGGGCTTTCCTGCCTGTACCTGGATGCTGCATTACCATTTCACCATACAAGAAAAAAAACTAACATTGTAAACATTGTTAGGGAAAGAAATGTTTTAACATTTTCATTGTCATCACCAGCTTCCTTTTCCACTAAGACTTGTGATATGTAAAAAGAGTAGTGGGATGCCAACACCATCCCACTACTCTTTTTACATATCACAATGCTGAGTACATAGTGTCTTAGCCCATACCTATTGGTTTAGACTTATACCATGCAATAAGGGATGTCCTCCTCTTACAATATTTGGAGACATGATATTCTTGGTTCTGAAATTCATATACTATAACTATTCACCTGACAATCATAGACAAGACAGAACTTCACCAACTCTCAGAGACATCTCAGACTCCAATTTCTCATATATTCTTGTCCGCAATACAATGGTACTTAATACTAATATAATTTTTCTGCTCCTCATGATGGCTTTCCAACCTAATTGGAAACATATAGACTGGGATAAACATTGTAGTACCATTCATCCTATCATTCCCTATGTATCCCCATACATATGCTCCTTTCATTTCTTGTGCAGTTTCCTCTGCAATGATCTGGAAAAAACCTTATCACCATTTCAAGATATGTAGAAACAATGATATGTGCAGATGACACCAAGCTGGCAGGAATAGCCAACACTCAAAAAGATAGGCTTAAGATGTAGAAGGATCGTGACAAACTTGAACATTGGGCACTATTTAACAAAAAGAAGTTCAATGGTGAAAAAAGTACGGTAAGGTTCTACATTTAGGTAAGAAAAACCAAATGCACAGGTATAATATAGGCTATACCTATATTACACCTGTAGTAGTAGCTGTGAGAGGGATCTTGGGGTCCTAGTGGACAATCACTTAGTGTGAGCCAGCAGTGTGCTACAGTTGTTGAAAAAGCCAACACAGTTCTAGGCTTCATTAACAGAGGGATAGAATCAAGATCACGTGAAGTGTTAATACTACTTTATAACGCCTTGGTAAGGCCATACTTGGAATACTGCTTTCAGTTTTGGCCACCACGATGTAAAAAAGAAGACTCTAGAAACAGTATAGAAAAAAGCAGCAAAGGTGATTAGGGGACTGGAGGCTAAAATATATAAAGAATAGTTGCTGGAATTGGGTATGTCTAGTTCAGGGGTAGGCAACCTTGGCTCTTTTATGACTCATGGACTTCAACTCCCAGAGTTCCTGAGCCAGCCATGCTGGATCAGGAACTCTAGGAGTTGAAGTCCATGAGTCAAAAGAGCCAAGGTTGCCTACCCCTGGTCTAGTTTAATGAAGAGAAGGACTAGGGGTGACATGATAGCAGTATTCCAATATCTCAGGGGCTGCCACAAAGAAGAGGGAGTCAAGCTATTCTCCAAAGCACCAGAAGGCAAGACAAGAAGCAATGGATAGAAACTAATCAAAGAGAGAAGCAACCTAGAACTAAGGAGAAATTTCCTGACAATTAGAACAATTAAACAGTGGAACAATCTGCCTCCAGAAGTGAATGCTCCAACACTAGAAGTTGTTAAGAAGAGACTGGACAACCATTTGTCTGAAATAGTATAGGGTTTCCTGCCTGAGCAGTGAGTTGGACTAGAAGACCTCTAAGGTCCCTTCCAACTCTGTTATTCTGTATTCTGGATACTATACAACAACAACAACAACAATTTGGAAACTCTATATCATTTCAGGCAAATGGCTGTCCAGTCTCTTCTTAAAAACTTCCAGTGCTGGAGCATTCACCACTTCTGGAGGCAGGTTGTTCTTTGTGGCAGCTCCTGAGATATTGGAACACTGCTATCATGTCACCCCTCACCCTTCTCTTCGTTAAACTACACATACCCAATTCCAGCAACCGTTACCTATATGTTTTAGCCTCCAGTCCCCCAGTCATCTTTGTTTCTCTTCTCTGTACCCTTTCTAGAGTTTCAACATCATTTTTACATTGTGGTGACCAAAACTGGATGCAATATTCCAGGTGTGGCCTTACTAAGGCATTGTTAAGTGGTATTAGTACTTCACGTGATCTTGATTCTATCCCTCTGTTAATGCAGCCTAGCATTGTGTTGGCTTTTTTGGCAGCTGCAGCACACTGCTGGCTCATATTGAAGTGATTGTCTACTAGGACTCCGAGATCCCTCTCACAGTTACTACTATTGAGCAAGGTACCACCTGTACTATACCTGTGCATTTGATTTTTCCTGCCTAAATGTAGAACCTTACTTTTTTCACTATTGAATTTCATTTTGTTAGATAGCGCCTAGTGTTCAAGTCTGTCCTGTATTTTAAGCCTATTTTCTGGAGTATTGGCTGTTCCTGCCAGCTTGGTGTCGTCTGCAAATTTAATGAGTTCCCCATCTATCCCTTCATCCAAATCGTTGATGAAGATGTTGAAGAGCACTGGGCACCCCACTACACACTTCCTTCCATGTAGATGCAGTTCCATTGAGGACCACACACTGAGTACAGCCTGTCAGCCAGCTACGAATCCATCTGGTGGCGATGCTATCTAACCCACATTTTTCTATCTTATCAAGTAGTAGGTTGTGATCTACTTTATCAAATGCCTTACTGAAGTCCAAGTAAATTATATCTACAGCATTCCTCTGGTCCACTAATTTTGTCACTTCGTCAAAGCATGCAATAAGATTTGTCTGGCATGATCTGTTTTTGACAAACCCATATTGACTTTTAGTTATGACTTTGTTTGCATCAAGGTGTTCGCTGATTTGTTGTTTATCTTTTCCAGAATCTTCCCAGGTATTGAGGTCAGGCTGATAGGTCTGTAGTTTCCTGGATCTATTTTTTCCCCTTTTTTGAAGAAGGGAACTACATCAGCTCTCTTCCAGTCCTGTGGTAGTTCCCCAGTGCTCCAGGATCTTTGAAAAATATAGTTCAGTGGTTCTGAGATCACGTCTGCCAGTTCCTTGAGAACTTTGGGGTATAATCCATCTGGTCCTGGTGATTTGAACTCATCTAGGCTGGACAGGTGCTCACTTACGATTTTCTTGCCTATCTTAACTTGCGTTTCTATTCTGTTTTTTATGGCACTGGTTTTGGTAGGTTGGACTGTTTTTTCCCTTTGTGTAAAGACAGATGCAAAAAACGAGTTAAATAGTTCTGCTTTCTGTTGCTTCCAGAGATACTGCATGAAATCATTGGCAGAAATCTGCTTCTGTGTTGGCTATTGTGGGATGCATGGGAAGTTTAGATAAGCTTGATTGGTAGTCATTCAATATTGGTCTTGTTTTCACCCAAGTTCTTACTATTTGCTTACATAAAGGATATGCTGGATCTCTGAAAAATAGGGAGGGACAAAAATTTGATGCAATAAGGCATTGCTCTTAATTGTTGCTCTTCTGTTCTATATTGGAATTAACTGAGTGTATCTGAAACAATATCAGCTAGAGGATTTTTTTCCCCACACTGGATGAGAAAAGAGGCCTGAGTATTCTCTCTGTTTATAGGTTTTAGTTTGTTTATTGAAGAAGTTAGACTTTGATGGCAGAGAGTTATGAATCACAGGACTGTGCTAGAAAGCATATAACCATATAGAAGTATTACAGTTTTTAATTGACAATCTCATCGATGCTAAGACTGATGGTATATGCACGCAAGATGTCACATAAGATATGTATAAAATCTGCAGGCAGAATCATATTCTCAATATTATCTTTGGTTGTAGTCAACTTTCCCAGCTAATTTTGATTTCCTATTAGGAGGAAATCCATCTGATAGTTATAGAAGTGATCATTGATTTGTTACCTCGTCCATCACATTAATGCATATTTGATGATTCACATGGTGGTTCTAAACTTCCATGTTCCATTGTTGACCTTCCATTTGGTTCCTCTTTTATATAATATTTTGGGACATGGGAATCTCTTACAATAGATGTGTGGTTGTTGGCCATAATCCTGAACAGTTACACCTTCTTGCACTTGAACAATTTTTATCCTTCCCTTCTTCTGGGACCACAGCTGGAAAGGATATATGCCTTGCTGCACAAAAGGACAATTAAATCTGTCCCCTTCTGTTCAATGGCCAAGAGCTTTTCATCTTCAGAAGTTGCATACAAAAGTAAGATAGAGAAATACAGTTGGCTTTAGATGTTTTTATGACTGAATGATGATCTTCATGTTTGACAGTCCCACTGGAGAGATTGATTAGCATCTATGGATTTTAACAATACAAACTTTCACATTGTAATCTGTCTCCAACAAAAGATGTATCATCACTTTGCGCTACATGATCTTCTTGGAGTTAGAGAACGATGTGAAACTGTCTGCCTTTTGTAGGACAACAGTCTGGCTTCTAGCCAATATAGACAGATTCTTCTGCTAATGAGCAGAATCCAGCACAGGTGGCTAATCACACTGATAATGATGAGATGCCAAAAGATCCTGGCAAAGTGCCAAGTATGAAGATAAGGGTACAAGAAAAATGAATGAAATATTTGTTTGTGCCTTTGGAAAAAAATGCTAGCCAATTTCCACAATTTACTAGAATTATGGTGGGATCTACTTGAAACAATTGATTAACAAACTTCTGCTTTGTTGGGAAGATCTTTCCTTGAGTTTCCTGTAATCATATTCCTGGGATATCATGGCTTCTGATCTTGTACTTATATGAGTTCCTTTGACATCTTTCACATGACTTCTATCATTATTCTTCAATAAATATTATGGCTGTGATTTATAATTTTTATTCCTGCACAAGGTAGGATATGACTAGTATAGTTTCTAATTGTGGCTTGGCTGATCCACGTTTACTGCTTAAGACTCCCTGCATTTGTGACAGTTGTTCTGCAGTTTTGAAACTGTATTTTCCCTTATCCTCTTTGGAATGTCATCTGTACACACAGTCTCTTTATCCCGACACAAAGATAGCCCATTAACAATTGTCCATGTTCACTTCATCTGTATCTCAGCAAACTTTTGCAGCTGAGACAGCCAAAGGACAGTTTAAAGTACTATGCTGTGGATGTGGTGTTTTCCATACTATACTGATTCAAGATACTGTGTGCAGACAACCTGGGATATGCATTATAGTGGCAGCCGGAAACAACGTGTTCATGTGGGTCCAGTTGTTTATGCTAGTATCATGTGGATCATGTGGAACCATTCTCTGACTACTACAACCACATGGAATCAGTGTAACACACAAGTCAACTAAAACCCTTCAAAACATCCTAAGTAAACCCAAAGACTTAGCAGCCCTAGAAGGAGAAAAAATAGGAGTCATCTACAACATACAGTGTAATGACTGCAACCATTTCATAGGATAAACAGGCAGAAGACTGGCAGAACACATCCACAAATATCAACTAGCAGTCAGAAGACATGTTGAAAACTCTTTCATTTCACAATATATGGACAGACCTAACCACAGTTTCAGTTTACGGTCTGTTTCTGTTGCTCCCCTCTGGGAGGAGGTTTCGAAGTATTTCTAACAGGACTACCCAATTCTGTAATAGCTATGTTCCCAATGCCATCCATCTGATAAATTCTATTCTATTCTATTCTATTCTATTCTATTCTATTCTATTCTATTCTATTCTATTCTATTCTATTCTATTCTATTCTATTCCGATTCCATTCTGGAAAGTGGGACAATCCCAGACCAGCCCAAGTCCAAAAACACTAGGCAATTTCTAGAAGCCTGGCACTCCGATAAATTAGCCATCAATACACACATAGACATAAACAATATCTACGGTATATACTATGCAAAAGAGACAATCAACAAGCCAAAAAAGGAACAAAAAGATAAAACCACCTTCCCACCAGCAATCAGCACCCAGATGAGCATAGATTAACTCCAAAATTAACATCAGATCAACAATCAAGTAAACAATACTCCAAGGAACTGCCAAACAAGCCAATAGTAAATAGCCCAACCAAAGGTCCTCTAAAACCACCCCCACCAACACTGACAGGGCAAGCCACTAGAACAGGGGTAGGCAACCTTGGCTCTTTTATGACTCGTGGACTTCAACTCGCAGAATTCTGGGAGTTGAAGTCCACAAGTCATAAAAAACCCAAGGTTGCCTACCCCTGCACTAGAATATAAACTGAGAACAAACCCCACCCCTTATTAGCACTGATGATGTTACCTAGTTTGACTAATGAAAGTGTGCAAAAAAAACAACACAAGCTCAGAGAGCACCAAGGACCCCTCATTTCAAACCTGAGCAGTGAATATTCTCCTTTATTGAAACCATTCTATTCAGTTTAGTCCTGACCTCTTTGCACACCTTTCAGTAATACTGCAACTTCTGTGAGTGGGGAAGAGTAGGAAAAGAAAAACTAGATTTGGATTGGCCAGAGGAAAATTCCAGAATTAAGACAGAACTTTTTGACTCTATTGATGTACAGAAAATTCTTCACTAGAAGTTAGAGTTGGTTAGTTGGCTTGGTCGTTAATCTGCTATCCGTAAAACTGAGTCTGTAACTGAGTTAGGTTATTCTTTGATGAAGCACCAGCCACTGTGTTCCTCACTGATTAACCTGAAAACAACAGTCTCTTCCTTTCATTTTTTCAATAGCCATAAGGAACTTAAGCATATGTACAGGGAAGAAGATGAGTATTTTTGAGTAAAAGCAATTTAGCTTTTCTTGATTGCTTACATACTTAAAAAGTAATAGGTGTCACACGAAGATGTTTTCCTCCAGATACCAAATAATTTACTGAGTAACCCTTCAGGTTCCTGGAGAGTTTGTCTTCATTGCAGGATCTGTTTATCCTCATTGTAGAACAGTAGTTCATTTCTTTTAAGATACTATACCATTTGAAATTGCAATTAGCATTAAAACAAGTGTCTGACACAAGATATGCTAGGGATATGGATATAATCACTAAAATCCTGTTGCATCTTAATAGGGGATAATACAAGCAAGGAAGAGCTGCTTCTTCAGGTTAAGGGAATCTCACCTATTTTCATGACCTATCCAGTCATATTATTATGAAATCTTTTTGAAAGTTCTTGAATATGCATGAGATAATCATGAATATTGATGTTAATTTTGCTTGAGGAAATAACTCTAATATTCAGATTGTAATGAACTGCATCAGGGGAGCATCAGACGGAATTTATTAAACTCCTGAAGAATGACACTAGAAGAAATGGTGGGACTGAATTGTCTTCTCTGATACTTATTTTATGGTTGTTATACAATCCTGGATTTCACTGAAAATTCAACAGGATTGTATAGCAACCATAAAATAAGTATTAGAGGAGATAGTGCAGTCCCACCACTTCTTCTAGTGTCATTCTTCAGGAGAGATTAATAAATTCTGCCTGATGCTCCCCTGATGCATTTCATTACAACTTGAATGTATATATCCATACATGCATACATACACACATACTCTTGTTTGTGCTTCTGTAGAGTAGATTTGTTGAAATGATTAAATATTGTTATCAGCTACAGGAAGCAATCATGTAAATTTGAGACCATCAGGAATGTTTTGTTAGTCCCATATTGGGCAAGCTCAGTAAAATATGATACATCATGCCATTATTTTTTTAGCACAATATAATAGAAAAATGTTGAGAAATAGAAAATATAGATGCTAGGCATATGTACTACTTTTCTATCAGCCTAAAACCTATTATTCATAAAATAGTAATTGCAGCATTGACTAAGGCATATGCCAGTGTAGTTAGATAGGAAAGAGGAATGTTTTTGCCATTAACTGGCTTCTTTTAACTCTATTACATTTCCATTTTACATTCTCTTCACTCTTTTTCATTTATGTAAAATTGCTCAGGAGGTTGAGAATAACTTTCCTAAATAAGTTTTGGAAGAGAAGGTATCAGCAGTCAAACATTTCCTGTTTGCATTTCCAATGTCATCCTTGGAGAAAACTAGTTATCAAAGAGATGAATGAATTCCCTTTTTGGATTTTGACAATGTTACAAGAAGTATTACTGAAGAATGGACAATTACAGTAAGGCTATATATCTATTTCTATCTCACTTGCATATTCTCTATTTCATTATTATCTGAAGCACAGTGTGAGTACTTGACATGAACTTGGAATCAGATAAAATTTGTTCCAGTCATTTATAATTATATGTTTTCTCCTGTTAGAGTGTTTCCAAAAATTGTGACGTTACCTAATTTTTAAAAGGGGTGGAAAATGATTATTATATATCAATCTAATGCAGAAATAGTTTTTCTTGACCATTGGAAGGGTACATTGTTTAACAGATGTATCATTCAAAGGTACCTCTCTGTAACCTTCAGTTAAGAAATTCTAAAAAAAGAATAGCTCCTCCTTTAAACCCTGTGAGGTTGGCATGTTCAGGACACAAGGATTTGTGGAAAGATCTGTATTGTTAATAGGGTAATACAACAGAATCTTGAAAACCTACCAAAGTAATGCTCATGGAGAACTTATACTTAATGTAAGTGTAAGTTACATTAGAGATACTCTCTTTCTTACACTCTTTCCCCTTTTCTAGCCCTGGTTTCTCCCTAATTGTCTTGCTGCCTCTTCCATGTTCCCAAGGTCTGTTAGGCAATTCCGTCACAATCCTAGCTGCTCATATTCAGGTGATATCTTGTTTCCACTTATATAGATATGTGAGGAAAATGTGAAATGCCTTATTACTGGTGGTACTCGGATGTTGCCATATCCTAAAAGTGGTACAATAGGTGAGAAGGTTGAAAAGCCCTGCCTTTGAGAATAAGGAGAATTTTTTTTGGGGGGGGGGGAAATCTGGTTATTAGTGCTGTTAAATATCATACATAGAAAGGAAAGCTAAACTCATTCTCCTACCCATAAGAATTTTATTTATAAGATATGAATTCATATTCTCTTGCTCCAATGATTGCGGTCCTCTCTGTTGCCCAATAGCCGATTTTTGTGCTATTGAGGAAAGCTATCAGGAAAAACCAATAACCTCAGATAAGAATCATTAGAAACTATTTATTTAAAATAAACTCCTTTGCATTTTATCCTGAAATGTTTTTCTTGTTTCTTATTTTTTGTGTTGGACAAAAGAAATATAAACCGGTTGCCTGAATGATGAGTAGAATGGTTTGCTAGCTTTTCCCCCCTATTACCTGGATGTTAGCAATAATAATTATGTGCATTTAATATTGTAGGTCATTGACTAGGCTAAAGCCTTTGATTGTGTGGATCATAACAAACTGTGGCAAATTCTTAAAGAGATGGGCATACCAGACCATCTTATTTGTCTCTTGAGAAACCTATATGTGGGCCAAGAAGCAACAGTGAGAACTGGACACGGAACCACTGATTGGTTCAAAATTGGGAAAGGAGTCCGGCAAGGCTGTATACAATCACCCTGCCTATTTAACTTATATGCAGAGCACATCATGAGAAAGGCAGGGCTAGATGAATCAAAAGTTGGAATTAAGATTGCCGGAAGAAATATCAACAACCTAAGATATGCAGATGATACCACTCTAATGGCAGAAAGTGAAGAAGAACTAAAGAGCTTCTTGTTGCGGGTGAAGAAGGAGAGTGCAAAAGTTGGGTTGAAACTAAACATTAAGAAAACTAAGATCATGGCATCTGGCCCTCTCAATTCCTGGCAAATAGATGGGGAAGAAATGGAGATAGTGACAGATTTTATTTTTCTGGGCTCCAAGATCACTGCAGATGGAGACTGCAGCCAAGAAATTAAAAGACGCTTGCTCCTTGGGAGGAAAGCCATGGCAAATCTAGACAGCACACTAAAAAGCAGAGACATCACCCTGTCAACAAAAGTGCGTATAGTCAAGGCTGTGGTCTTCCCAGTTGCAATGTATGGCAGTGAAAGCTGGACCATAAAAAAGGCTGAGCACCAAAGAATTGAGGCCTTTGAACTGTGGTGCTGGAGAAGACTCCTGCAAGTCCCTTGGACTGCAAGGCGATCAAACCGGTCAGTCCTAGAGGAGATCAACCCTGACTGCTCTTTAGAAGGCCAGATCCTGAAGCTAAAACTCAAATACTTTGGCCACCTAATGAGAAGGAAGGACACTGGAGAAGAGCCTAATGCTGGGAAAGGTTTAGGGCAATAGAAGAATGGGACGACAGAGAATGAGGTGGCTGGATGGAGTCACTGAAGCAGTAGGCGTGAGCTTAAATGGACTCCAGAAGATGGTAGAGGACAGGAAGGCCTTGAGGAACGTTGTCCATAGGGTCATGATGTGTCGGATACGACTTCGCAGCTAACAACAACAACAAATATTGTAGGGCAAAATATATGATGTATATTTTAATATGAAGTGTTTAAAAATCAGAATTTTTTAAGAGTCTAGAATATATGTGTATTTTACAGTGTATGGTCATTCACTTTTAAATAATTATAGCTTAATGTTGAAATGGAATGTAAAGATTTATGAACATACAGTATATGTTTGAAATTAGCATGAACTGAACCTAGATTGATAGCCTTCTACAAACAAACAGACAAAATGAAAGAGGAAAAATTCATTCCTGAAAGTTTATAGCTTTTAAATAGGCAAAAGTAAAACTAGAGATAATTAATTAAACAGCATATATCAGTTGTAAGTATTAAAATTTAAAAAATGAATTTTTCAATTGATAAATATGAGTAATTCTGTAGTCTGTGTAGAAATAAAAACAATAAACCATTTTATTTTGACTGTAATTGACCATTAATTAAAACAGATTTTCATATCCTGCTAAGCTAATGTGTTTTGTATATTATACTGTGACATGTAAATTCTGCTTCATAGATTAACCTTACATGTGAAACAGATCACACAGCACTAGGCACCAGAAATCAATGGTTATTCAAAGGGGTCTTCATTTTGATAATTAAAATAACAAATAGAATTAAAAGACAGTTGAAGTTCTTACTCTACTAATAATATGGCTATGCATTTTTAAAGAAGCATAACTAATATTGCCAATAAATGCCCACAAGAAAGGAAAATCCATTCATGACTGCCCCTTCCCTTTGTTTTAAGAGGTAGCATACATAAATTTGCCAAGTTTGAAAAAAAAAGACTTGTGTTCATGCCATTTCATGAATTTATCTCAGTCGTCAATCTCACGAAAAGTGGTTTTCTTTCATCAGAAGTAGGGAAAATATTTTCATAAATTGATTTTGCAAGTTTTGAAAAAGTATCCTTTTTCAGTCCTAAATGCTGTGCAACTACGTGCAATTGTAAGCTCTGTGTGCATATTTTTTTTCTGTGATCTCATTACTGTACTTTACTGTATAGTAACATATACAGATTCCACTTCAAAAAGAAGTCATTCGTCCTTGCTAACTGCAGAGCTGAGGAATCCAAATTTTGTTATACTTGAACTGCTTAGGCACCTCTGTGTTTCTGGCTGCCAAAGGAAGGCATCAGTGTTTGTTTGGGTATGCACTTCAAAACCTCAGACACTATGCCCATTTCAGTGTCAGATTCTTTATTTGGCTAAGGACATACTTTTGATTATAGAATTGCAAAATTTTGATACCAACATGCAGCCTCAGTCAGCTTTTCTTAACTGTAGAAGCATTCAAATCAGTGGTGGGATTCAGCCAGTTCGCACCACTTTGGCAAAACTGGAAGCTAATTTTTTGTTCCCCAGGCCCAGAATGGACTTCTGGAAGTGGCATCCACTCAGAGAACTGGTTGTTCACATATTTGAATCCCATCACTGATTCAAATACTACAGTCTTGGCCTGGTTCTAATCCTAGAAAGCCTAATTTTGAAGGTTTTTGATATTTACTCCACAGTTTGTGGTGAATAAGGTTATTACAGCACAAGTTACTGTTTTTGCACTTATATTAAAAAGGAAAGTGCTAAGAAACTACATTAATATCCCTCCTATTGTAATGAAGAGATCTCTGTATTTTTTCTGATATGAAATTATATAATATATATGTCATATTATAATATTATAATTATGTTATATAGAGAGAGTGTTTTTTGCACTCTGCTCATAGCCGGCAATATAAACGTGTTCCCTCATCTCTGGCAATTTTACTCTGATGACATTGGCAGTTGGCCAACAAAAGCTAGGTACATTAAACTGTTTAGTTTTGTCTCTATCCCAGTGTTTGAATATTCTTTTCTAGCATTAACATGCCCGGGATTTGTATTTTTAGTCTAATTAAAGAGAATACACACACACATACGCACATGTGTGTGTGTATTCTCTTTAATTAGACTAAAAATCTCTGCTCAAGTGATTTGTTTAAAGGTAAGGTTGTTTTCAAAATAGAGATACAAAGAAAGAAATTTAGAACTTTTTCTGTGGGCTCAACTAAAGGTCCTAAAGTAACAGTTACATTCTGCAAATTACAAAATACATTTAAACTAGAAGGGTCTATTAAAATGCTAGCACATAATCCTTTACATTACTGGCAATTCACATTTTAGGAATCAAATAAAAAATATCAAACAACCATTAAGACTCAAAAATGATCCCATAGAATTTCAGGAATACAGTATAATTGTATAAGGACACGATGGCTCACCGGTTAAAGATGCTGAGCTTGTCAACTGGAAAACTGACAATTTGAGACCTGAGGGCTGCACAACGGGATGAGTTCCCATTACTTGCCCCAGCTCCTGCTCACCTAGTCATTCGAAAGCATGCAAATGCAAGTAGATGAATAGGTACCACTTTGGTGAGAAGATAACAGCGTTCCATGCAACTTAGCATACAATCATGCTGACCACATGATCACAGAAATGTCTTCTGACAACAGTGGCTCCCTCAGCTAAGAAACACAGATGAGCATCGCCCCCTAGAATCTAATATGACTGGACAGGGGAAATAGCAATAGCACTTAGACTTATATACCACTTCACAGTGCTTCATAGCCCTCTCTGAGTGGTTTACAGAGTCAGCATATCTCCCCCAACAATTTGGGACCTCGTTTTACTGACCTCAGAAGGATGGAAGGCTGAGTCAGCCTTGATCGAATGAGAATCAAACTTCTGAACTGCAATTGGCAGTCAGCAGAATTAGCGTGCAGTACTGTAACAAAGTGAGCGCCTGTTACTCGTCCCAGCTTCTGCCAACTTAGCAGTTCAAAAGCACTTAAAAATGCAAGTAGAAAAATAGGGACCACTACGGTGGGAAGGTAACAGCATTCCGTGCGCCTCTGGCGTCCAGTCATGCCAGCCACATGACCACAGAGACGTCCTCGGACAAGCGAAGGCTCTTCGACTTTGAAACAGAGATGAGCACCAGCCCCTGGAGTCGGAAACGACTAGCACACATGTGCGGGGGAACCTTTACCTTTACCTTTTACTGCATTCCAATCACTGCACCACCATAGCTCTTAGGAAACCTTTACTTTTAACTGTAATCAGTTTTAAGGGATATTAAAAAAGCCTATCCTTATTTTTCTAGACAGTTGTTAACATTTATCAAAGCAAGTTGATGTCTTCAAAAAGAATTTTCAAGAAAATAAGAGATAAATAAGAATGTAATGAAGTATTGTGTCTCATGTATCCTGGTTATGTATTGGTACACACTACGTATACTAGTTGAGATCATAGAACAATAACCAGACTGGCAAGCTAAACTCTTGATTAGAGGTCCTGGGTTGCACAGGATGCCATAATTATGCCTATGATAAACCAGGTTTGGGGTCATGCTTGTGGCATACTCTTCCAAATATGCCAAATCTGATAACTAATAACTTTCCATACCATTTTCAAGGAATGTTACATCTGGCATGGATAAAATAGGGCTTGAGAAAACTTGCCTCTTCTCTATCTTATTGAAAATCATTATGAATGGACCTTGACTAACCAAAGCCAGGATGGCTGATGGAGGTCAATATTTATTGATTCCTCTGGTTGTGATCACAGGATATGGAAGGTTGTTTCTTTGAATGTAAAAATAGTAAATGATAAAACACCCCAAATAAAAGGGAAAAATGGATGTGTTTTCCTGCATCTTAAAAGAATGTAGAGAGTAAAGAAGATGACCTTGATGGAAAGAGAGAAGACTTGCAATGTTTATCTCCTTGTTGCCTTGGTAACAGAACTTCTCTGTCTCCATCAAGGGTATTTCCTTACTCTCTACAGAGAAAGTAGGAAAGTGCAGTAGCTTTTAATGGAAGTGATATACTTTTGTGAACAGAATTTGCAGAATTTCCTTCACATGAAGGAAATGAAGCTGTAGATTTTATTTATTCCATTAATTTTTTTATGGTAGCCATTCCAACAGACTGAACAAAATACATAGTTAAAACAATGAAAAATATAGACAAAACAAGATAGCCTGGACTAAAAACAGCCAGAGTAAAACATGACATGGCAGCTTCCCTCCTCTACATTAACCCCAGACCTGAGAATAAAGCCAAGTTTTATGGGATTTTCAGAACCCCAGTGGAGCAAGCACAACTCTTATCTCGGGGGGGGGAAGGATGCCATTCAGAGACAGGGGCTTCGACCAAGAAGGCAATATTCAATAGAGGGAATCTGGAACATACTTGCTCTGCCTGTATGTACCAGGCAGGCATACTGTAAATAATGTGAGAGAGTTGGTCCTTCTGATAACTGGGAACCTATGCCATCGAGGGCATTAAACGTAACAACCAGCACCTTGAATTGGACATAGAAGCCAACTGGTAGCCAGTGCAGCTCACGTAGCAGCTGTGACACATGGGCACATTAGGAAGTGCTCATTACTGCTCGCACTGTAATTTTTTGAACCAGCTGTAGCTTCTAGATAGCCTTCAAGGGTAGCCCCATCTAGAGCACATTGCAGTTGTCCAGTCATGAGATGACCACGAAATGAGTGGTAGTCTGAAATGAAAGAACTAACATGTATAATCAAAAACATAAAATGGTATCATCTAAGTTGTTCTAAATATGACATTAGGAATTCATGTGTTCTGAACCAGCCCTCTTCTGGCCTTGTAGTAAGGCAAACCCCTATTCAGAAAGAAGAGACTGGAGAGCGTCCAAGGCTAAAAGGCATCTGCCAAGATTTAATTACGCAGTTAACAAAAACACAAGAGCTTGTCTTCTCAAGCGGAAAAGTTGCTTTCAGCAACCAGCCCCTCCCCAAACACTCCTTTTATAGAGAGCTCAGGGCGTGGTCTCCCTGTGCCTCCTCCCGAGGAGTCCCACAGCCTTTCTTTGTTTGTTCCTGCTCGACTGCCTCCTGCGTCGGGCGTCCTTGAACAGGGCCAGCTGTGGGTCATCTTCCTCCGCACTCTCGGGCTCACGCAGCTGAGAAGAGGTCCCCGGCTGAGGGCTCTGCAAAGCCTCCAAACCATCATCAGCCGGTTCGTTTCCCTCCCCCTCATCTGAGTCATCCGATACATCGGAGCCGGCTGTCGGACCCACAGGCTGGCCCTGAGTCACAACATCATGGGTTGTTGACAGTTGCATGAAAAAAGTGATAATAGAAGAACCAGATGAGTTTTGGGGGGGAAATGTGCCTCTTTCTGAATAAAGCCAATCTGGAAAGGGGGAAAAAGAATTCTGTTAAGTGTAATGAATGAATGGATGGAAATGAGTGTATACAAGAAAAAATGATTGTGCCATTCAGAGATTTAAGAATGAATAAGAATGATGACTGCCTAGTGCATATCTGCCGGAAGAGAATGTACAGGTCCTGAATGAAAAAAGTATTAGAAAATAATCTGTCAATAGAATGGATGGAATCAGAATGTGGAGATTGTTTAGAAAGGGAATGAAAATAATTACAAAATGCCATAGAAGTATGTGGAGCTAATACTAATAGGAAGAATGAAAAAGCATGCTTGGAGAAATAACAAAGAGGCTATAGGTGAGCAAAAATCTATGCAAGATAATGTTTCCTGCCAAAATGAGGGTAAGAGAAAGATACTGTATTTAAGGGAAGAAATAGTAAAGAATAGTTACAATTAAACAAACAAAACAATTTGGTGGAAATAAAAACTGTTTTGAATGTGGGTAAAATAGTTAAACAAGGAGAGTCCATCAGAGTGAATAGAATTAAAATTGAAAGTGTTTTAATTATTTGAACTAAAGATTTGAATTTTAGAGATCTATATAGGAATGATGTGTCAGTCAGATGGTAAAAATGAAACAAATGTTGCAGATATCAGGATGCAAGAAAAAGAATGTAAAAATGGAGGAATAGTAAGGGTGCAGGAATTAATATAAGAAAGAAAAGTAAAAGTACTGAGAAGAAAGGAAGATTAATAAAATTGTGGCTCTGTGGTTTTGAGGACAGAATGGTAAGTTTAAAGACTAAAAGGCAATGTACAAAGCAGTAAAGTGAGGATGGTTTGAAAGTGTAATTAATAGTGTTGGTGCAAAATAGATTTAGTAAGTTCTCTTCACTTATGTCCTGCCTTTAATTTCTTTGGCTTATTATTTTTTAGGCCCTTTTTGTGCTCTGCATTATGTTGCTTAGGGAATAGTGTGATGAGTATCTACTGTATATATCTAGGATGTTGACCTTCAACTAGTTTACTGTGTTACGACAGGCCAGTCTGTTTCTTAACTTACAGTCACTGATGAAAAAGTGATTACTTATATTCAAAATTCTCTTTAACATTTTTGTTTAGTTAAACCATTAGTTTAACAGTTACTGGACACCACTGAATTTTTTTTAAAAAATATACCTTCCAAGTTCCCTGAGGACGTACTAAATGCACCATATTTTCTCTTAAACATTTGTTTCTTTCATTTGACTAAAACAAAAATCGATTATGAGATTTGTGACTCACAAAAGATATATAGTTGGTCTAATATGACATCACACAGGTATATCACGGACACAGTTCTATATCAGGGGCCTATGGGAATTGTATACCAATTCTACATGAAAGATATAATAGATGGTTAAGAGGAAAACGGAACTTTCTCCCTTGGAGACCTGAAATATTATATTCCCATGTTCTGCATTTATAGTTTCCTCATTGACTTCTTTGCTTTGTAATTAATCCCTCATGTTTGGGAGAAATCTGTTAACAGATATGTTTAGGTAACACAATTTCTGCTTCTAAATCGTAAAATATATTTCATGTTAAGCATATTTATAATTTTGTTATGATAACGTTTCATAAGGACAATTATACACCCAACCCTTGGAAAATAAATGCAATGTCTTTACAGGGATCAGATTAACTAAAAACCTGTGGTTTTATGGTGTTCACATCTTCCATTTTTATTGCCTTGTCCTGTTCTAATGATCTGGTGTTGTGAAATGCCAAGCAAGGAAAGATAGAGACGACCAGTGACATTTTTTTCCTCCAGATTGCCATTTTGAGTTAGATTTGGCCTAAAGAGTTTTTTCTCTGTAGATACTGTAGATAAAATTCATTAATATTTTTCTTTAACCTAAGCTGTATGGGTAATGTTTCTCCTGCCACACCTAAGCATTCATCTATTAAGAATTGTTTTTAGATTTTAACTATAGGTAGTCCTCAACTTACGACAGGTTGCTTAGTGACCAAATTTATGACCAACTCGAAATAGGGACAACTACTACGAAGTTCCAAATGTTGGTCCCTCTCCACAATCCCATAACAAAAATTGGGTGTGCGGCAACACAACCACGTATTTACAGCCATTTCAAGCCTCCTTGAAATGGATTGTTGATCATGTTTTGCAATGTTTGCCAAAAAAGCAGCACTTACTTCTGGTTTTCAGCAAAACTGTGCCTATAGCGAACCATTTGTTTGTTTAATAACCAACACAGCCATTTTATGACTGCTGTGTTCACTTAATGACTGCTATAAAAAAGTTCATCAAATTGAGTCCGTTTTATGACCATTCCGACATAGAGCCATAATACATAGGTTCCGTTATGGTTGTAAAGTCAAGGATTACCTGTATATGATATCCAAATAATATCTTGTGAAAAGATCCTCTACAATTTTGATTTCTCTCACATTTAGCAAAATGACTCTTGTTTAGTAGCAGAGCTCTTGTATTTATGCTATGTTTCCCAAACTCAGATTATTATTTTTTTGGAACATGCTTTTTCATATTCAAAACAAACTTTTTAGTTCACTTTGGATAGGTTTCAAGTTCGTAATATCTCTGTTTCAAGATCAAAACACCTGTTTGGGAGATGTGAAATGCATTGCAAAGGGTGAAAAGAATCAATTAATGGAAAGTAGTTGATTTAATCTAGAAATAGGGCATTTTGCATTTACGGTGCCTTGAATTAAAAATGTATAGATATACCTATAAAGCGCTAAGCATCCTATTGATGTGACACTTATAAAACCTATCTTGTCTTAATAACTTAACATGGCTTTTTATGGCATTCCCAATTAATCTTCTGTCTATAATAGTGCTTAATTCCTACAAATAATTATGAAAGAATGGCTTGCAAACTCGTTCAAATAATTTTAGCCAAAAGGTTTTATTTGTTGTTCCTTCATTGTCTTATTTGTTGTTCTTTCATCTTGTTGTTACTTCATTCTTCTTGCTTCATTATGTTTATCTTTTAATTAAAATTGTCCTGTATTTCTCCTGCATAGAGTACCCAATTAATTGTTCAAAACTAAGCATAATATTGTAAAAATAAAATGAAAAACTCTAAAGTTAATGTAAATATTAAATTTTACATTGGATTACAATTCCCATCATCTGCTGTGACTCAGTAGTTTTAGCTTTAAGTGATAAAACACTATCACGCACAATCAGGTGATGCTAGTTTGGGATGGTCAGGAATCTAATCTATCTTTGCTTATTGTGAAATACTTAGAACTGTGTGTCAGGGATTAGACAGGAGGGCATTTGATACTTAAACTACATAAACGGCACGTAACAAATGTAAACTAAACTGAACAGTAGGGGTACCCAGCCCTCGGTCCATGGACCAGCACCGGTCCCCAGCATGCCCGAAACCGGTCTGTGTAAAGAAGCAAAGCCCCCATCCGTGGGATGCAGGCAGCACATGAAACCATAACCCCCTCTGGCCTGTGGAAAAAACTCTCCCCTTTGAACTGGTCCCTGATGCTCAAAAGGTTGGGGACCTCTGCCCTACAGGATCTGCAGAGCATGTATAGAAACTATTGTACTGCCAATATGTTGCACTTGGTTTTATTATTTTACTGGACAGCCCATGACCCACTGGCTCATCCTTTCAGAGACATTTCTTTACCTAAATAGAGAACAGAATGACCATGTGTGGGCAAAAATGGTGTGGGGGAGAGAGCAACTTCCGACTTCTCCATTGACATGCTTGTGGGAAGCTGGCATAGAGCATCAGAAATCATGATCATGTGACTTCAGTTGACCATGGCAACACTGGAGTGGCCACAAGTTTGCTAATTCAACTGGTCTGAAGATCCTTGAACTTACAGTTACACAGGAACTTCTAATGAGGCAAGGCAAGCTAGCATCGGCATTTTCTTGCTCTGTGCAGATTGCAGGAGCATTTCAGCCCCAAAGGCAGCTGGATGCAGGATCCAGACTGCCAAAAGTCTCTTTGGAAGAAATATAAGTAAGTAGGGAACTAACCTTTAGTTGCCTGGTACAGACCCTTTTGTTGGATATTTTACCGTATTATTTTGCCAGATGTTAACCAACCTTCAGGTTCACCTCCTTGCAGTATGTTTTTAAACTGCTTGGCAGTGAGTGGGTAAAGACCAGTCAGATGTTAGATCTTCACCCAGTGCTGATCAATTTTTGCTCATCCTTTGCACACTCACATCAATTTGCCTCTACAGTCTTAGCTACTTCTGGCAAGGTTTCAGCTTCTTTGCCCTGAATAGACTTTTGTAGTTTTTCCAATTCTGCTTCTGTGAATATTTTATTTTGTTTAAATTTCATTAGTATATAGATGTTACTTATTTACACAGAGAGATACACATTCATACACAAACTTTATATTTATTTAGTACACAACATAATTATCCTGAGTTCCCCTATGCTGGTCATTTATTATACCAGCCTCGAAGGCAAATATTACATTGTCATGGAATAATCACATAGCTACATAGTTTTTTTTTAAAAAAAAAAGCCATTGGATTGTTGCTCACCAGGAGATAATAAAATGCATTTTGTTATGCATATGGTTTAATTTTAGTTTTCATCGCTTTCTCTCTTGGGGAATGGAGGGTAGAATCTGTAAAGTAATGGAAAAGATGGAAAAGGAAAGCAGAAAAAACTTAGTGAAAATTTAATATGTTTGCAATTGGAATAAAATACAAAAGATAGACTACATAATATCCCATGAGCAGGGGAAAATCTTTATTTTTTACACTGGATTTCTTTTATACGCCCCTCTTGCCAAGTTTTTTTAAAATGGATTCTGAATATTTGATATTTCATATACTAATATTGCAGTCAAAGAAATACATCTAAATGTAGGAAAAGAACTGAGAAGACTTTTCACCAAGGTGATAAATTTGTGCTTGATTAAGATGGCTGTATGCATGGGCACGAGAGAAGTCCAGAAGAGGAAACGAGTTTGCATAAAATTTGTGGATACTAATGTTAGAAGCATAGATGCACCATAATGATTACTATCTCTGAGTAGAAATAATTATAATAGAATATATACATCATCACAAGAAGAAAATCTTAATAAATGGCAGGCATTAGAGATACAGTAGCTGTTTGATCTGTGTTAGGTGCTGTTGAACACCAATTTCAAAGGCCTGGTTTCTTTGGAAGGTTATCTTGAACTGGACTTAAGAAGTCTTCAAATAGGGGGCTGTCATGTATGAAATACAATATAGATAAAATGACCTTTATTGTCAATTTTTTTTACTGTGGGCACATTGGCACACGTTAAAAATGAAATTGTTTTGCTTGCTCTCAAAAGTGTACCTATATATAAGACACATTTGAACATGTTATATACAACATATGTATAAACCTACATCCTTACATATAAATAACATATAAATAATAATCACTGTCCATCTTGAAAGAGGCAGTGGAAAGAGGAAGCTTCAGAGATCACAAGGCTAATACCGTATGGAAGAAAACTGTGGCTGAATCTGGATGTTCTGCTTTGGATACTTCTAAGCCTCTTCCCAGAAGGTAACAAGGAAAACAGGTCATGAAGAAGATGTGTAGTGTCCCAGACAACCCCTGTTCAAGCAATGCTTATATGTTATGTCCTGGATGGAAGGGAGGGAACAGCCAATGATCTTTTCTGCTATCCTCACTACTCTCTCTACACCTCCTTTCTGTATGAAGCAGTGATGCTTCCAAACCAGACTGTAATTCTTGTTTGGACTGTAACATTACAGTCAAACCTCAAGAAAAAAAGTTTCCTGGTGGAAAAAGAAAAGGAATCCTCTTTTGTGTGTGCACACACCATTTATAAAACAATGTCAGGAAGGACATATATCTTAGCCATTTAGAAAGGAGAGAATCCATGAAAACTCTGGGCAATAAAACAGAATAAAAGCAATAAGAAAATGCAATTATCAATATAAGTCCTGTCCATTGGCAGTCTGAAATGCTTCTAGTCGAGATACAAATTTATTACTTCAATAAAAATTGGATCAGGATAATTAAAACCAATAGCATCAGGATAATTAAAACCAATCAGTGGACAGGCAGTTGTGTTTTCTCCAGATTACTAGGACTATTCACTATATTTTTTTTTCTTGCTGGTTTTTTTCCTATTTCCAATAAAGTAGTTCCAAACTTAGTGGGAATAAAGAAGGAGAAAGTAGTACAAGGTACCTATTTCATTTAAAATCATTGTATTATATCAAGCAGATAAATTTTAGGAAAGGTAGACAGTAGTGCAGTCTATTCCTCATTCATGAAAAAGACAAGCTTCCTCAACCCTTTGCATGGAAAAAGAGTGAGGAAAAAGAAAAGTCTGATTTGCCTATAGTTAGGTTTCTCATTTGAAAGTACAGTATTTGTTGAAGTTCTTGTGTTGCTACTTTAATCTTTCCCCCCACAAATCTTACTAATCAGGGTTCTGAGAGATTTCTTTCCTGGAATTAAATTTGTCTAGGTCCTGAAACCAGTACACTGACAATATCTCAGTTCTCGGAAATGCAAAATGATGTGCAATAAGAACAGTCAGTTCAAGTTACAGGGAGTAATTGGTTGAATAATCAAGACCAAGTTACTATGGTATATGGGAAGAAGGACCAGATGATCACAGGGCTGGGATATTTGATTATGTACTATCTCTTAATTTATTAAGGAGATTCTGCCTGTTCAGTTCCTTTCAACCAACCAATTAATCTAAAGGCTGTAGTTCTAATTCAGTCTGATCTCTCACTTATTTTTCAACTCCAGTGAAAATACAGCTGTCTCTATGATAGGAATAAACTTAATATGGTGATCGTAATCTCTTTCAGAGATTATAGACTAAGTCTTTTTTTAAATAAATGTTTATTCCAAATAAAAGACAGAAATTAAATCTACTCCAAATATGAACCAGCTAGAAATGTCAGATTGAAATTTGGTCTTAACCAATCTTGATTGGTGTGGACTAGAGCTGGTTTGAAGATAATCCTAAAACATAGTAACTTCATTTCCAGTTGCAGTGCTGCTGATTCCATTAACCAAGCAGAATGAGCCATACCAATCTATATTTGAAAATCCACACTAGACATACTGAGCAGATTAAAACTGGTTTATTTTAAGAATTGTCAAAAAAATTTATAAAGGAAGCCAACAGTTCCTCATCTCTCTTACCCATAAGAAGTCACTCAGCTGTTCACCATCAAAATTTGTTCTGTCATTTTGCAAATATTGTATTCTGTATACATGCATATCCATATACAAAATATACAGGGCATCATTATGATACAGTTCTACTCCACAGTTGTTTAGATTTAGCACAAGCAGATGTAACTGACAGCATACAATCCAAATATTCTATCAGCTTGGAAAATCTGAGTCGGTGAACAATTAATTGGTAATAAAAGATGTCTGGAGCAATTGATTGAGAGTATTGATTACTTAATTCATCCACAAAGTCACTGGTCAGTCACTGACAAAGAAAACATTAAAGTTAAAGACTTCTAATGGCATTTTTAGGAATAGAGTTACTATATAAGATGATTGTAAGAAAAGAGAACTATGATGGGATATTCAACATGTTTGTAGCATGTTACTTACCTGTATCTTTAAAATACTGTTTTTTAGACTACATTTTCAGCAAATCATGTTCCCTATGAGAATTAAGTTAATGTCTTCATAACTTACATTATTTCCCTTAATATAATAAAAATGCAGCTTGCTTTATTCTGAAGGAACACTGGTGTTGTATTTAGATTGTAAAGTGTGAAATTAAAAATCCAATAAACTAAATTAAGTAATTGCAATCTGAAAAAGTCACAAAAGCAGTTATACAGTATGTGACTGGTGGTTTTGCTCATTAGATTTACAAAAAAATAAAAGCACTTATATGAGAATGGTGCCATTTATTCAGAGATTTAAAAAATAGCAAAGCCCTCCATCATTATTATAATCCATAGAAAAGTACAGAATTGGTAGGAAAATGAGTGTACTCAAATTGTGTGATTAGCAACATTTCCCTTTGTTTGCTTCTTCTTGGAAGACAGATTTAGATAGGGTAAGAGGGAGTCAGCTGACTGTAGCCTATAGAAGTAGAAGGAATCACCAAGATAAAGTTAGAGATGAATGGGTTAGTTTGGGTAGAGATGGTATAGCTAAAAATAAAACCATCTGTTCTTTATGAGGGCAATTTGATTAATTTGTTACATTTCAACACCCAAGATGGATTTCCGTGTAATGCAAAGAGGGTTTATGAACGAAGCACATCCATCATGTGTAGTCTGTAGAGAGACTACATTACTTTTCTGATGATGGCCCCATATTCCCTGGAGACCTAAATGTAATCTGTTGTTGCCCTTTTGCTCTGACATTTGATGTTTTACTTTGAGGGAAGTGTGAGCAAATAAAAGGCTAGATATTGATTTCTGCACTGAAGTTAATAATTTCCACACATGTTATGCTTGGAATGGTGGTTACTGTTACACAGAATTTGAAATTACAATATTTCTTGATGAACAGAGAATGTATAATGAACTTTTTGCGTATCTCAATTCAAAGCTAAGTCTGGTCAGCAGCAAAATGAGTACAGTTGCTTTATTGTGAACTTAACAGACTTTTGTTTACATCCCAGACTATCATGTATTCTGGTAGGACTGACTAATTATACCCATAGGAAGCTGCAAGATTAAATCAACACACAGTACTGGACACATCTGCAAAACTTCCAAACTTTGTAATAGTGTGTATACTTAGTTTAAATATGATGAGAAAGTGACTATCAACTATCCATTGGAACTAACAATTTGGTTTGTTGCATCAATATCGTCAGTCTTTTTAGAAACAAATAATTAAGAAGTAATTTTGTAACTTTTCATTATATTCACATATAATAATATAGTACCTGATATAAATTCTATACTGTATTTACCTGAAAGGAAGACATGTTTTTAGCCAGTTGTTTTTAATTTTATAACTTGTTTAGTTATTGAATTTATCCAAAAAGGAGGTAGGGTTTTTTCCCCTCAGATGGCCTGTGAACTGAAGGTCATTTTACATTCACTGTACATTTTACATTCAAATGCACACATTTGAAATAAAATTTTCAGAATTGGTTTATATCGACTTAACAAAGGGGAGCTAGGTATTTTATGGAAATTTTGCATGTGCTTATAATCTCTTTCTCCCTTCTTTTTTATGCTAGTTTTCTATGAAGGATAAACAAACAGTATCAAATCCCCCCTCCTGTTTCCTTTATGGTAGTGGATGTGACTTGATTTATGACCAATGTTTTTACTGTATTTAAGTAAACTATTGCTCCTGCTTGGAAAGTAAAACTTGGTCCCAGCCTGAGAGTACATAAAATTCCTCCCTCCCTCCCTCCTTAGGGTTAAGCTGCTATGTATTTTAAATTTTGTATTATTGTAGTTGTTTTCACTTTTTATTTGCCATCTAGAGTTACTGTTGAGATGGCTGGCTTTACAAATTGGATGGATGGATGGAGCTTGGCTGCAATTTTCTTATATTGGTAGCACAGCCCTTCATTAAACTTTCTCCAGAACTAGGTTTCATGTCAGATGTTCTTTCCTCATCTGCATAAGTTCCTGCAGTGTTAAGATTTCTCATTCATCTTCTTTTTTTCAATGGCCTTATATTATTCCATTTTTCCATTGAAAAACAAACATTCTTAAAAAGCAGCAAACTTACCTTCTAAGGCAAATAAGCAACCAAGAGCAGTCTTAATTGTTATGTTTCTAACTGGGCATTTTCTAATCCCTTCTTAATGTGGATGCGTCATGCTGTCTAAGTAAACACATCACTGCTCAGGTCAGGTATCAGCTTCTGAGCATCTGCATTAATAAACTGGTTCTTTCTTGCCCGCATCTTGTTCTTCCCTTTCCTAGTCTCTACCAGTAACAGCAAAACTGCTGTTTCTGGAAATGCTTTTTAGAAACAACAAATGAACTAGTGGAACTGTAAAAATCAGGTTTATGAAAGGGTATATTCCATTAGATATAGTTTTGATAAATACAGTTATTTAGCAAGTGTTTTAATCTGTGCAATTTAATTGCTCCTACATGTTTTTTTTTCTCCCAGTGGGAGCAGCTAAACAAAACAAAGTTAGAGACCTCATTCAGGCATTGGAGTTGTGACAGAGTAAATCAGGGAACATGGATTGCTTATAATGCTAAATAAACCACAGACTTTCCTGATTATTTAGTCACTGTCATGGACAGAAGAACTGGCACGACTGATCATTGTTTACTACCTCATTAAATGCACTTGAGAGATTATCATTATGTGCAAACTGGCCAACCAAGTACTTGAGAGATTAAAGCCAACAACTTAAATGGTACCTAAAGGACAAAGAGCAATTCAGAGCAATGTCTGCGGCCTTGCTGTAATATATTTCCACAACTTCCCAGGCATTTAATAGACTTCATATGATATATTTAGAATCAAGGCTACAGATATCTTAAAAGCTTTTCAACACAAAAGCGTAGAAATACATCCTTGAAATAAAGGTTTAATGTGGTGAAAAGACTTTTTAGAAACAAGAAGAATGTTTGTTAGCTATAAAAAGGAGAAATACTGGGAAGCTTTCATAACATTTTTTTTCCAGGAAGTTATTACATTTATTGAGATAAGACTACTCCAACTAACATTTTCTACATGAATATAATTGCATCCAAGTATCATAAACAATTTTAAAGAATTGCTGGTTCTATAACAGTAGAACAATAGCGTAGACTTTATGAATATGTTTTTGATGTTACATTTTTATCCTCTTTTTAAAGATTTACATTTTATATGTAAATTTTTATATTGCCATATTGACTCACCTCTGGCCTTCCACCTCTTTAATCTCACTTTTAGTGGGGAGTTTGAGAAATCCCATTTAGGAAGAACTCGCAGACTGTGTTGATTCCAAGTACACAGATGCTAAGCCATGAAGGTTAAACCAGTATTCTGAGTGTGACCTGGAAGTCTATTGTTAACCAGTAGCCCCAGTATAAGTGTAGCATGCTGACCCTATTTTTTTAATCAGAAGTCAGGCCACTGCATTTTGTTCAGTCCCCATGTAAATCATGTGGCAATAGGGTAACTTCAAGATAATAGAATTATGAAATGCCACTGAAATTTTTTATACTTTTACTTCAACATTTCATCAAACAACCTTTTTCATACTTCTTATTAATGTAACTTCATACTGTTACATAGTTCTTTTCTCTTTGTTTCATACAATTTCCACAACCTATTTCCTTTTATTCACTTCATACATTTAGACCTTGTTCTTTTTTCTTCCTGCTGTCATTCTTTCACTCTATTTTCTTTCTGAAATTTCCTTTGTCTTCTATATCCATTTCTTCTCCCCAAATCTACTTTTAACAGTATAGGTAGTCCTTATTTAGCGACCACAATTGGGACTGGCCAAGCACTCAGTAACTCAATGATTAAGCAAAGCAGTCACTAAGTGAAACCATGACTGTGCATATAATCTTCCTCGGCTTTCTTTTGCTTTACAGACCTATGAAAGTTGTAAATGTGAGGTCTGGTCACAAGGCTACTTTTTGATCACTGTTGTAATTGCAGACAATCACTAAACAAGTTAGTTGCTAAAACTAACTACAAGACTACCTGTACCAAATGAATGTTTCACCCAAATTTAGAACTTCACATCGCTCCTTTGGTCCATTATTTCCATAAACAAATCAATAATGTTTTTATTATACTTTCCATATAAATATGCTTTAAAAATAATTAGGTGAAATTAGCAAAATACTTATATTCCACAAGACTGAAATGTTGGTATAGATTCAAAATAAGCATAATAACACTTTCAGAAAGGGAAAAGAGATGGGTAAGTCCTGGATATAACAACAACAACAACAACAACAATGTTGGAAAGGAACTTTGAGTCATCTAGTCCAACCACTGCTCAGGCACTATACCAGGGATAGGCAACCTTGGCTCTTTTATGACTCGTGGACTTCAACTCCCAGAATTCCTGAGCCAGGCTGGCTCAGGAATTCTGGGAGTTGAAGTCCACGAGTCATAAAAGAGCCAAGGTTGCCTATCCCTGCACTATACCATTTCAGACAAATGGCTGCCCAGTCTCTTGTTAAAAACTTCCAGTGTTGGAGCATTCACAGTTTCTGGAGGCAGGTTGTTCCACTGGTTAATTGTTCTAACTGTCAGGAAATTTCTCCTTAGTTCTAGGTTGCTTCTCTCTTTGGTTAGTTTCCATCCGTTGCTTCTTGTCCTGCCTTCAGATGCTTTGGAGAATAGCTTGGCTCCCTCTTCTTTGTGGCAGCCCCTGAGATATTGGAACACTGCTAGCATGTGTCCCCTCGTCCTTCTCTTCATTAAACTAGGCATACCCAATTCCAGCAACCGTTCCTTATGAACAAAACAATTCTAAAAATATTAAGAATATTATTTGAAAGTCTTTTACTTGATTTTTTTTTAAAAACACAACAACATCCAACCCTAATTCAGATGTTAAAGAACACTTAGAAACATGCTTTTGCTTCGAATGGGCTCTTGATTTTATAATTCATTTAGTTGACAGACATAATTGAAAAGATTTCAGATACTGGTGATATATGCACCTTTAACATATAGCTGTTATAGATAGCATGTTAATCCTATTGAAGAATCCCAAATACCAATAATAATAGGGGATAACCAAACTATATGTGTTACATCTGGAGCAGAAAGTAACCCTTGAAGGAGGTGATTTTAAGTGTGTTGTGGATCTGTTAAATTTCTCTGTATATATTAATGAAAGTAGGTGTGCCTTGAAGAGATGCACCTTGGACCGGCTCACCAGGGCCACTTTTCAATGATAGAGCAGGCACATGTATTGAAAGTCTTGTCTGGAACATCTCTCCTCCAACTCATTTTAGTGTTAAAAGACCACATCAAAATTAGAACCAATTTCATTTTATGACTATTGATTCTATAAAATACAGCGTGGCAGGATATTTTAATATTCATTATCGCACTGTACCCACAAATCTATTTTAATTCCTGGTGTACATATTCAGGAATGTGTGTGTTGGGGCAGGGGGAGAATTAGAGGAAATTTAGAGGAAGAAAACAGTCCTTCTGAATCCTTACAAATGAATCTCTGTATATACCCACATCCACATATACAAACGTACATAATATGTATACGCAGACACAGACATACACACATGTACACATAGACATACACATACCATATCTCTATCTCACATGCATACACACACACAGAGAGAGAGAGAGAGAGAGAAACATATACATATAAATATACGTATTCTATTCTATTCCTTTGCAGACAACCAAAGCAGTGTGACTAATCTGTCAGAAGTACATGTCATTACCATTTGAAGAGCTGCTGTTTGGCATTTCAGTAGGAGAGGAATCTCATTAAGAAATAACGGGGCATAGTTTTTAAGTGAATCACAGATTTCTCCTGCTCAATTCCTATCCATTTTAGCAGAGCTTTCACAGAAGAAGCTCCCAGTGGATGCTCATGTTAGTAGCACTGAATTAATGCTTCTCATCATCAGCAAATACACATAGGGACTATTTTACTTCTGAATTGTCTTAGGTACTGCTGACAACAGCAAGGTCTTTCTTTCTGTCTGTCTTTCTTTGTTTCATTCATTCTTTTCTCACTCTTGCTTAATTTTTACAGCTCACACTTGCACATAGGAATAAACCGATAGCATTCTCATTTGCCCAGGTTCTTCATTGCCAAAGCAATTGTTATGCAGTACCATTTCCAGGTCTGATTACCATCAGAGAGTGTGCAAGAAAAAAAGGTGGCAGGACATTAGAATTTTAAAACTGAGCCCATTTAGTGTACTCGGAATGTGGCAGAAACATAAATGGCAGAAACCAATCTCATCTTCGTTCATCGAAAAGAAATCAGCAGAGATGAAGCCAGTGCTGTTTCTGGAGGTCTTCTTCTTCTTCCTTTGTGTTTTATTGTTTTGATGCAGTAGAATTTTCCCTGGAAATTCTGACTTTCCACAAGTCAGTTTCCCCTGTTGAAGGCAGTAGCAGGAAAATATACAAAAAGAGAAGTTCTTTCCACCATCATTTGCCAACTTGTTCAACTGCACGTGTAGTACACTAGAATCGTTAAGAACCGTGCTAATTAGCATTCCATTAAAAGGATGAAATCCTGCTAAAACCCCAGGTCTGATCCTGACAGTGCTAGTGAAACATCACTCACTAATGCAGTCTTAATTCTTTTTATTTGGCAGAGACAGCAAGCTGACCATGTTGCTCCGAGAGTCCCTTGGGAACATGAACTGCCGTACCACCATGATAGCTCACATTTCAGCAGCTGCAGGAAACTATGCTGAAACCCTTTCTACTATCCAGATTGCATCCAGGGTTTTAAGAATGAAGAAAAAGAAAACTAAGGTAAGGGCAGTCTTTGGTTGTCATTCATTGGAAAAAAGCAAAGCAGCCCAAGGTCGTAAATAAATGGAAGGCCACCTCTATGGAAATCAATAGTCATGGTTTTGAGCGTGTGGCAGTACATTTAAGAGTATGTGTGGAAAGGAGGGGGGGAGTCATATGTTTTGTACTTAGTGAATTATGCAGTGCTTTTAACAGCCACATACATGGCAGAGAACTTGTGTTCTTTTCTTAGAATATTATTAGTACAGAGAGCTGCTTGAAATTCAGCTTTCTTTATCATAATTCATATTAATAGCCTGTGGATTATAAATCAATTTTCTGAGATCAGTGAACAGATTCCACAATTATTGCTCCCTAACAGTTTGTTCACGGAAAGAAACCTCTGCAAAACAATAGGTTGTTGAGTGTGACATTAGCGTTAATTTCCCTGTAATTTTCCTCCATCACTTTTTCCAAGTACAAGCATGTCAGGGCATTTTAAGCCAATGTTATCAGTTAGTGTGTGAATTAAGCTCAATTTCTGGTCTGAGCTCTGTATAATCTTCTGAAGAAATGAAACATTTGCAAGATGAAGCTATTTACTGAGAAGTTGTGGCTGTAGTGTTTATTGAGCTCAATATTACTTCTCAGTGCTACCTTTTAAAAAGTTGTTTTAACAAATTAGAGCGACGCTGAAGTGACATGAAGACAAACAAGAAAGAGATCACGGCATGAATTTTCAGTGCTGTTAATGGGGGCTCTGGGCTTGGTATTTTTAAAATATTTAAACAGATGTATTAACGTTTGCTGTCTGTCGCCCAGTCACTTCCATGAGATGGGCAGCTATTTGACTGATAAATAAATGAATAAATAAAATACTTTTTACATTGTTGTTCCCCACTGAAAATTGGGAAACACATACAGTTTCACAATAAGAAAGGAATTTACATGGCAGGTGAAGAACTTTGGATATTATTTCAGTTAATATTTTCTAGCATCTTTAGTGGAAATAACAACTTACAAATATTTCCTGAGCCAGCAAACAGGCTTTCTATTCTTTATTTTAGATTTTTTTTGTTTGTTTCCTCCTCATAGAATTCTTTCAGCTCAGAGGCACTCTTAGTTATCTCTGCACGCACTCTCGGTTTGATGTCTTTTCACAGATTTTTAATCTCGTTCAACTCTGAGGACTGTGAAGGCCATTCCAAAATGTTTATCTTTCTTTCCTGCAAGTATGTTATGGCTGATTTTGCAAGAGTGGAGTCAGATCATTGTCCTGTTGAAACATCCAGCTTATTTTCAGATTCAATTTCTTCAGTGACTGAGGGACATCTAGAGTGTGTTGATATTTAATTGAATCCATTCTTCCTTTCACCCGCAATATTTACTGTATCATTGGCTTCCACACAACCATAAACCATAACAGAGTCATCCCCACATAATTAGTAATGTGTTATTTCCTTCAGATGCTCTTGTTCTTTCTTCAAATGGGTCTTCTGTTATCATACCCAAATAGTTCAGTTTTTGTTTTATTGATCTGACCATTTTGTTTCAAAACTTTTCAGGTTTATCCCTTTTAAATTCTTTAGCCCAGAATTGAATTTGGTGGGTGGCATCTAGGTCAAGTAAACAAATAAACGATTACTTTCATAATTATGGTTAAAGATTTCTTTCTGGGAACTCTCCCATGCAGTTTATTGCTGTTTAAGAAATGCTATATTGTGAATCTGTGTATAAATACAGACCCAGTGCTAGCCAAACTTTTCAAAAGGTCATTTGCATTGTGGACTGTTTTTCAGATCTGACCAGAATGGGGACAGTTCTAGCAGAAATCTTTCTTGTCTTCCAGATCTTGCCTTAACTTCAACAGTTCCAACATTTCCTATCAGTGTTTCTGTTAGAAGTGCTAGCTGAAAACACTTAGACCTTTTTTTTGTAAGAGTGAATTAACTTCATTTTCAAATGTCCATTGGTAGCTCTTGGGGATTCTGTGGTTGTTGAAAGTGAGCAAAACAAAATCCATAACCTAAGGGAAGAAGGGTCATTTTTTTTCTCCTATGGAAGCATCTTCACCTGGCTAATTATAGGCCTAACATATCAATCAGTATTTTGAGCCTTGTATGAGATCCAGTGAAAACTATTGGAGAAGCAGATAGTGTGGGAGATTTGAAAGCATCAGAGAACAGCAAGATCAGCTACTATCATCTTCCAGCATTATCAGAACCTTCCCAAGTTATGCACTTAAACAACAGTATCAAAATATGACTCATTAAGCCATCTAGCAAGTGTAATTTGGGGTTTTTTTTAATTAGGCTGCATAATAATTGACTCTGTAATATCATTGTATTAAGGGATAGTGAGTGGCTGAAAAGATAACTTTAGATGGATTTCTGAGGATCACATTGCTTCTCTGTGCATCTGAATGTTTGCAAATTTTGTAATGTTTGCAAATTTTATAATGAATGTGTAGAGTTCACTAAAGAATTAAAATGCTTGAAATCAGTTAGTATTCTTTTCACCTCAAAATAATTTTTACTCATGATGATGCTATCCGAAATAGCAATATGATCACTTTGTGTTTGTGTGTATGTGTGTGTGTGTGTGTGTATACACCTAATTAAAATGCACAAACAATCAGTGCAGTTAAGTGCTGTAAGGATTTGACCATTTTCTCCATGACATCAGACAGCATGACTGTTGTGGGGATAGTCCCTAATACACTGAGACAAATTACAGCACTCTTTCCCATTCTAGTACCCCCCACATGTGTTGGGTCCAGAACTGTCAAAATTCCCATTGAGCATTATAACTGAGTATTTTGAGAATTATTATTCCAACACATTTGGAGAGCATCAGATTGGGAAAGGCTTATCCTGAATGAGGCCCCATTACACAATGGCATCCCAAGTACTACAATACGTATCACTGCTTACTTAAGTGCATTGGTTCTGGAAAGCATTTTTTGGACTTCTAACTTTTTATCCCTCTTCTGATTTCTAGTATACATCAAGCTCTTCTGGAGGAGAAAGCTCTTGTGAAGAAGGGAGAATGAGGAGACCAACCCAACTTAGACCTTTCCATTCACGGAACGTTGTTGATCCAGACTTCCCAATTCTTCATTTGTCAAGTGATCCAGATTATTCTTCCAGCAGTGAACAGTCATGTGACACTGTCATTTATGTTGGTCCTAATGGAACAGCTCTTTCTGACAAGGAGCTGACTGATAATGAAGGCCCTCCTGATTTTGTCCCTATAGTTCCTGCTCTTCAGAAAGCTAAAAATGAAGGCAAGTTGGAAGAAATGAATGAGACGGCCCCTGAAAGAGATTGCTTGAAGTGCAATACATTTGCAGAACTCCAAGAGAGATTAGACTGCATTGATGGCAGTGAAGAGACAAATGGATTTCTTTTTGAAGAACTACCAGTTCAGTTTAACTCAGACCCAGTGACTAAATGTCCTTTATCAGGCCAAGAGACAGAACACTGTAGTGCATCAGATCCAAGCAGGGAAGATGACTTGGTGGTCTGCCAGGAACCTGATAAAGATGCCAAGGAAAACTTAAATGCTACCGCCAGCCAAATCCAGGGAAGTCACTCCCCTGTTCACAGTAGGATGCTTAATGAGATTTCCACTCCTCAGGCCCATTGGAATGTTACAGGCAGTCCTAGTAGTCAGATTAACAGTTCTCAACAGCCTCACTGCACAGACCTGCAAAGCAGTCGAGAAAGCCTTAATAGCGGTGGCTTCCTAGAAAATAAGCCACGGCCGATGGGATCACCGCGGCTTGGTATTGCAAGCCTTTCAAAGGCCTCCGATTACAAACCACCAGCTTCTCCTTCTCAGAGGTGCAAAGTTTATACTCAGAAAGGGGTATTGCCAAACCCAGCCCCTCCACCATCATCATTAAGCAAAGATTCAGGTATGGTATCCAGTGAATCTCTAATGCAATCCGAGATCCGCACCCCTCCCATTGGCATGAGTCCTCAAATCTTGAAAAAGTCACTTTCTTCTGGCAACATCGATTACGCAGAGGTTATTGAAAAAGCAGAGCAGCAACAGGAATCCCTATCTCCAGAGTCAAAGCAGGAGATTTTGAGCACAACTATGGTCACTGTGCAGCAGCCCTTAGAACTTAATGGGGAGGATGAGCTGGTGTTTACCCTAGTTGAAGAGCTGACCATTAGTGGTGTTTTGGAAAATGGGCGGCCAACAAGTATCATCAGTTTTAACAGTGATTGTTCTGTACAAGCGTTGGCTTCCGGGTCTAGACCAGTTAGCATTATCAGCAGTATTAGTGAAGATCTCGAGTGCTACTCCAGCACAGCTCCTATTTCTGAAGTAAGCATTACCCAGTTCCTGCCCCTTCCAAAAATGGGGCTGGTGGACAAAGCTGAAGAAGCGGAAAGTAGACGTTCCTCTATTAGCTCATGGCTGAGTGAAATGAGTACTGGAAGCGATGGGGAACAGTCATGCCACAGTTTTATAGCACAGGCATGCTATGGTCATGGAGAAGCAATGGCAGAAGCTCCTCCTTCTGAACTTTCAAAAGCAGTTTGCATAAATGACAAGCAAAACCGTTGTACTGAGGATATGTTTGTATCACCCGAAGGGGTTGACAGAAATACTAATAAATTATCTCCCATCAGAAGCTGTAAAATATCAGCCCTGGAAAAGACTACAGTCACAATATCAAACACTACAAGTGTAAATGGTTGCGAAGGGTTCATTCCAATGAAGACTAACATTACAGTATTCCCACGTATTGCAGTCAATTCTTTTAAGGCCCAAGAAGGTCATGAGGCCATATCAGCAGTATCATCATCAGCCAGAACTTCCTATCTTCATGAGGGAAAAGAATCCAATGCAAGAAAAGACCTAAAATTTGATGATCCTTGGCTAAAAAGGGAAGATTGTGTAAAAAATGAACATGGTCTCAAGGTTGAAACAGTACCTGAGCAAAATAAGAGACAAAATTCTGCCGACAGGTTCAGTAGCAGCAGTGGAGAGATTTCAAGTTCACCAGGAACTGAAAACCCAAGAAGGGTAGTAGATGAATGTGAAGTGGGACTGCCTGGTTCTGCAACCCACAGCTCCTTTCATTCTACTGAAAGTTTGAAAAATGTCAGCCTTAGCAGAGGATTCCAGAAGACCAATAAGTTGGAGGAACTGGATGTCGTTTCCTATCATTACATAGAGGAGAGTGGTGGCATGAGCTCTTCTGTGTCATCCCAAATGTCGAAAGCTAGCTTGGAAAGAAAGGTAGCTTCTCCCAAGCACGGTGTTCTAACCCGCCCCAAAGGAACACCACCATTACCTCCAGTGAGGAAGTCTAGCCTTGACCAGAAGAATAGAGCCAGTCCCCAGCACAATGCTTGTAGCAGTAGCACCAGCAGCCCTTCCAACCAATCACCATCTTTTTTGGCTAGCTTTCCTGATGAACCAAGTGGGAAACAAAAAGGTTCCAGTATGGAGAGTGGGAGCAATAGCAGCAGTAAATTATTTAGTGCAAAATTAGAACAGTTGGCTAGCAGAACCAATTCTCTTGGAAGGTCTAATGGGAGTCATTACGAGTGCCTGTCTTTGGAAAGGGCAGAAAGTCTATCCTCTGTCAGCTCCAAGATGAACATTGGAAAAGACACCACCATGCCCAGAGCCAGCAGAAGCCTCAACCGCAATGCAATATCTTCTCCAACAAACTCAGGCTTTTCCCAGTCTGCAGGAGCTTCACCAAAAGCCAGTCAATCAAAGATCTCTGCTGTGAGCAAACTCCTTTTGGCAAGTCCAAAGGCTCGAAGCCTGGCTGCTTCCACCACCAAAACCCTTAGCTTTTCAACCAAGTCCCTTCCTCAGTCTGTGGGACAGAGTTCAAGTTTGCCTCCAAATGGAAAGAACATGTCCTGGTCAACTCAGTCTCTTAGCAGGAATCGAGGCTCTGGTCTTTCTTCCAAATTGCCCCTCAGAGCTGTTAATGGAAGGATTTCAGAACTGCTGCAAGGAAATGCTGGCACCCGAGGAATGCAGCTGTGCAGGAACTCAGACACAGATGAACGCAGCAGCATTCATGGAGACAAGAAGCCCCCTGTTCACCTGCTTCCTTCACCATACAGCAAGATCACACCTCCTAGGAAGCCTCATCGCTGCAGCAGTGGTCATGGAAGTGACAACAGCAGTGTCCTGAGTGGGGAGCTTCCTCCAGCCATGGGGAAAACAGCTCTGTTCTACCATAGTGGAGGAAGCAGTGGATATGAAAGCATGATCAGAGACAGTGAAGCCACAGGAAGCACTTCTTCTGCACAAGACTCTATGAGTGAGAACAGCAGCTCCATCAGCAGCAGGTGCCGAAGTCTTAAAACCCCCAAAAAACGTTCAAATACAGGTATGTCTCCGATGGGTGTCTCAAAAAAAAAGTTGAGCTTACAAGTAAGTTAGACTTGCACCACATGGCAAGGTAAGCAATCAATGATGACAGAAAATAGTTTTGAATTATGCTTAATGGTGGCAGTGCACAAAGTCAAAATATGAGTATATAGATCCTATATTATAAATATAGAACTCTGATGCTGTATTCTGACACTTTGAAATTGAGGCTGCCAGGAATCACAATGTCTTTTCCAGAAATCAATCCATTAATTACGGTAATCAAGACAATCTATATGGTCACTTGTCTCACAGAAGTGACTCTGGGTAGCACACAAAGATTTTAAAACCCCAGTAATTAAAAATAATAGCCCATGATGCCCATGATACAATCCAGTCCTAAAATCCCATCCATAACAGTGCTTGCCTAGCTGGTCTTAATGCTTAGGAAACAGGCAAGTCTTCAGAACTTAAAAAATGCTAATAGGCCACCCAGATTTTGAACCACCCAGATCAGGACCACCCAGATCTTTGGGTGGATGCATTTCAACAAGGCAAGGGTCTCTTCTGAGGGGAAAAAAAGGAATTTCCTACTTGGAAGACTCTGTGTGACACATTGAGGAAGACCAAAACATTGTCTACTAAAACAACTGTTGCCAACCTTGTGCCTTTCAGGTATGCTGAGGCAACAGCTCTGATCATTTCTGATCACAGGGCTGACTAGGAATTACTATGGGGCTGTTGTCATAACATATCCTAAGAGCACAAGTTCAAGAATCTTTCGAAAATATGGTTGACATTCAGGAAATGAAATTCAAATTAAATGTCTTTCATAGTAACCAAAGAAAATAGGATGGTTTTATTTGAGTGATAGGGTTAAGGTTAGAGTTAAGGTTTATATGCGACTGAGAGGTCAAACATGTTAATAAACTTTCAAGCTTTCAAGAAATACGAACCACTTGGATTTCTGAAGATTTTTGTTGCTAGTACAGAAATGCAACTGTATGTTAAATGCCTATCAAAAAACCTATCCTAGTGTGGTTAAAGGGAAGTTACTCTAATTTTCTTCTGCTGCTTCTTCCCTGCAGTCAAAATTCTCCTGCATGGGCCCTTGCTTTTTCCCTTAACTGTCTTAATGCCTCCTCTATTTTCCAAAGACATTCCATCACATAAACCCCATATGTCCCTTTTATTCACTGTACAATTTCTGAGAGCAGCCTAAGACTCACCATCTGCCCATACATTATTATGATGGTAACTCAGAACTGATCTTTCTTAATAAAAGAAGGGCAAAGAAGAAATAAACATTCCCTAGGATGACAATCGAGTGAAAAAATGTGCCCAATTCTTTCCTCTCTAGATATCTTTAATTTTCTTCTTGGCAAGGTATTTCAGAATTGGTTTGCCATTGTCTTCTTCCTAGGGCTGACAGAAAGTGACTGGCCCAAGGTCACCCAGCTGGCTTTGTTACCAAAATGCACATAAAATGCACATCCTCCATTGGTACCACTTGTAATTGCTTCCTAGTAGGAAGAAGTGAGATGGGGCTCTGCATCAGCCTAAGTAGTCTCTCATGCTGCAGTTGCATTATCATCTGCAAGAAAACTGCCATTCAGCAAGGACAATTTACTACATTAGCAAACAAAGATGCATATTAAAATGTAGAGTAATTGTGGAGGGAGTTCATGGGGGAGGGTAAGATTAATGTCATCCCTAGGGTAGCTTGCTAGTTTCTCATGATCCTAGAAGATAACAGGCTAGAATGTAAATGAATATTTTTTTCCTGAACAAAAAGTTGGCTGGACAGAAAATACATTGCCACATTTCTACAATAATTCTACTCATAAAACAAAAAAGGCTAGTCATCACATGTTGATGTCACAGTCCTCTGTTCTCCTTGTTCTCATTCTCAACCAAAAAGGCATTCGGTGTCAGCCTATTGTGGCATTGGATGTTTTTCTGTTGCTTGACATAGAGATAGACCAATTACATTTTTGTTCTTACGGAGTAAGATCCTAGCAGTAACGTTTAGAAGAGCATAATAAGCATCTGTCAAGAATAGTTTAGGTCTAGCAAATCTCGGCATAATGCAGGAATTTGGATGGCTTGACCCTTGAGGTCCCTTGCAGCAGACTCTCTGGGAATTACTTGCCCTGTTACCCTGATAGAGTTTGCATCTATTGATCTTCAGCATAATGTGTAAAGTTCATCTCTATTGCATTGTGCAAAGAAAATGATGTGCAATGGGAAAGCAAGATTAAACTTGAACCTTGACTTAGAATGTAGCTGTTTGGTCCAGTCTTTTGAATTCTCTGTACTGGTTTCCAGTTTACAGATAACAAGTTGTATTTAATTGTTAATGCATTAAGTTGTGTTTTTTTTAAAAAAACAGGGCAAAGGCACTTCACTCCTCCCTGAAACTGGCTTGTGAAGTGATAAAATCTATCTCCTCCCAACCTATTTTCTTTGTATTTTTTCCCTTACAGTAAATAGCATAGATGGTGAAAGCACATTCTTTTTGTGTCAACAGATTTATGAGAACATAAAAATAAAAAATGACTGCAGAACTGACTAAGATTAAGCTGAGCTGCAAAGAAAGGAGCCTGTTTACACTGAATTTGGATGAGAAGTGTAGTATAGTACTTCAGTTTTTCCCCTCTTCAAGAGTGATCTCCTTCCCTTGATTTGTATCAATTCATAAAAAGATTGGCAACATGAGTTTGTTTGAAATCAGGAAGCACTGGAACATACCTGATTTGCTGTCATGGATACTCATTGCCATAATGAATATGGTGTGGTAGATACATTCATTTCAGGTCAGGTGACCTTGTCTGGTTTATTTATGAATATTATTAACAGAAATGCTAGCTGTCAGGCATGATCAATATGAATCAGCATCAGTTCCCACTAAATGGCCACAAAGACTTTTAAGCAAATCACTAACATTGTTAAATTTCACCATTACTTTTTGAAACTCCATCAGTTTGTGAAAACAATTACTCTTGTTTCACTGCCTCCTCCTCAAACTTTTCTTTCTTTCTTTCTTTCTTTTTTTTGTTAGTGCATTATTCATTACCCGAGATCCTTTGAGATGGAAAAGTGATCTAGGGGCTAAAGGATGATTACCTCTTTGGTAATATTGAGATATTTTGTAATATTGAGAAAAGCTATATACTGACTTTGGAAAATCAAAATATCTAAGTGAACTGTGAGCATTCTGGGTGTGGGGGGGAAGATGATCGTGGAAGACAGAAGTGATTTCATTGCTCCTTTATAATACTGGAGGAAATGTGGTCAAACTAGTATTATTGCAGTAGTGCAAAACTAAAATGTCATATAATGCTTTTTGTTACTTTTTAAAAAGAAATTGTGGGAAATGATTGTATTAAACCATCTACAGGCTTCTTTGCTTCTACACAAAATGTGTCTGCTGATCAAAAATTATAAGGGGGGGGGAGGAAGGGAATCTGCTTTTTGATCCTAGAGGTAAATTGCAACAAAGGTTGGAGAAGAAAGCAAAGCAGCCAGTTTACCACAAGAAAGTAATATGGTGGTAAGAAGCAGTGGGTAGTTGCAAAGTAACCAGCATAGCATGTTTGTGTGTGTGTGTGTGTGTGTGTGTGTGTGTGTGTGTATTTTGATGTCATATTACTACGTTTCAACACATGCCAAAGTACCCTTCAATATAAACTGATATAAGCCTTTTTACAAACAGTACACTTGCTTATTCTGCATATTCTGTTTTCAGTTATGTCATTGTTAAACATAAACTTTGGGACAAAAAAGTGGTAAAACCGTAACTGAAGCAGACCTATAATTAAGTTTTTCACACGTATCGAGGTATCACTCAAGCTCTTAACAATCATCACAAATGCTTTGGATTTTTCCAATATGTTACTTATTGGATTCCAATTCCTGTCCCTCAAGATATTTCCAACTCTTTGCAAGCACCTGAGCATCCAGTAAACGTAATTTGAAACAGCTTTCAAAAACTCTGCAGAAATGTCATTATCTCCTTCCTCTCATAGATGTTCTTTTCTTTTTATAAATTAGGCACTCGTGTCCAATTTTTACAGGCTGATCAAATGACTTGGTTTGCCTCAATAATAATTCATTATTGATGATAAAACTAATTTAGTGCAAGGCAGTACAGAAAAGAGGAGTGCTAGATATTTTAAGACCTGGATTTTTATGTCCAGTCTAGAAAACAGCTTATTACAGAAAGGGAAAGCGCCATAGAGTCATTCAGACCTGCCTGCTGGTTGGTTGATTGGTTGTTTCATTGGGGTGATTATCCAATGAAATTGAGAAACTCAAAAGTAGCTCAAGATCATTGCTACAGAAGCATACAAACGTTTATATGGAATATCTGCTTTCAGAGAGACTCCAGTTCTGAGTTTTCCAGTTGGAGTAGTATGGTTAAACATGACCTATTTTGTTGTTGTTTTTAACAAATCTTAACAAAAAAACTGTGTTCATAAACTGATTGAAGCTGAAATGGGTTCTGAAATGCAGGAGAGGGTGCAGGAGTGCAATTAAATTATACTATGTGCCAGTGGTGGGATTCAAATATGTGAACAACCAGTTCTCTGTGTGGATGCCACTTACGGAAGTCTATTCTGGGCCTGGGCAACAAAAAATTAGCTACTGTTTCTGCTAAAGTGGTGCATACCGGCTGAATCCCACCACTGCTATGTGCCCTTCTGGGTTCCAGCCACATTTTCTCTTCAAGCAACACTTTTAACTTTCCTGCCTATGCTGCACACTGTGACTACTAAACACATTTAGTCTATATAATATACCATGCAGGAGACAATGGGAACAATCTATTGAACTAAATACATTTAGCCATCCAAACTTACCTCAAAAATCTAAGCAGGGTTGTACCTGGTTAGTCTTCAGTTGGGAGGATCCAAGGCTGATGACTAGACTGGGAAATTACCAATTATGGTTTGAGGGAAGATGGGATTCTCTCACAGAGACTGCTGTGTGCAATCTCCTCACAAGAAGCAACTAACTGGAGCACTTGTGGGCAGTCTCAAGTTCTTATCCAGAGGGGAATTACGAGGAACTGATTTACTCGCCAGCTCCACTTGTAATGGTGTAAAAAGTTCTTTGATTGCTCTCTGAAAATCAGGATTGTTAGTTATTTAAGAGGAAAGACCTTTTTTTTAAAAAAAACATGACTGTATGTGTTTTCCTCTTTGTTCTTTTTTTGATGATTTATTTCACAGGTTTGTGATTTTGGATATCAGAAAAGCAATAATACAATATGTTCAAAAACTCAGGTATCCACAGGATAGGAAATATTTTCTCTTCTGAGAATTTTATAACTGAATCTGTAAAATTTCTAACCTAGAATTAATAAGTTGCAATCCAAAAGATCTATAGGATAATGAGTTAAGAAATATGTTATGCAGAGTATTAAGTTCCCAAGTCTTGACAGATGATGCAAAAATACAAATGCTGAACCAATCAAGTATGTAATTTCTTCTCAGCTCTAAAAAAAATTGAATTTCACTCCTGTTTAAGATGAGTCAAAAGCAAAAGAATGATGACTGGCTTTGCACAGGACAACATGTGGTATTTGGTTTTAAAACCAAGATCCTCTTGAACCAAACAGCATCAAGCTGTTCCTTCATCACAACTAATGACAATGGCAGTTGAGGTGGTAATTCATAATACAGGGGGATAGGTTTACATTTCTAGTGAAATTCATAGTATAGAAGGCCATGTTACATCGGTGTGCTTAGGGACCTTTTTAAACTTGAAAGCTGAACAGGATGCAGAGATGGTAAAATGAGATCCAAACATGTCTTTGTGCTTGGAGTATTGTTCTCTCTCTCTCTCTCTCTCTCTCTCTCTCTCTCTCTCTCTCTCTCTCTCTCTCTCTCTCTCTCTCTCTCTCTCTCTCTCACACACACACACACACACACACACAGAGTTTTGAAAAGATGAATCCTTTTTACACATTTAACTACCATGTTTTTTAACCTCACGAATACAGTCAAGTTTAATAGAGAAAGTTACAATGGAGTAATGTGGTGGAAAGTTACATGGGATATAACTTGGTTGAGTTGGGCAGTGCTTGACCATTTAAAGCAAAATTCAATGACTTGACTTGCTTCGGTTTACTTAAAGGAACACAATTATGACTAGCATGTCAGAATTGCTTCATCTTTTGGAGGACAAGAAAAAAAGATTATTATTAATTCACTAAAGGAAAACATTTAGCGTGCTTAGGCCAATCATCAGCTCAAACTGATTTCTGGATACATAAACATCAGACAGCTGGCAGAGCAATCACGAGTTGAAATCCAGCTTCACTGAAGAGAAATGTTTGGGGAAAAGAACCACTGTTGGGAGGCTGGAGTACTGGGCACTGCCTGCTGTTACCACCGCCTTCTCTGGGACTTCGCCCAAATTACTTGTCAATCTGCCATGTTCAGCAAAGGGCTGCCTCCTGACAGTAGGGCTCATTTACAGGCCTTAAAATTAATGAAGGCAGGCAGAGCAGTTGCAAGAGAGATGTGCCTGGCTGAATGGACTAACTAGCACAAATAAAAAATTTGCCCTTGGCAAATCAATTGAAATGAAAATGTTGATTACTGTGTTGGATGATTCTCTGGGTTTTACTCAGAATTCAACCTAGTGAAAGGACTAATGCTGTTACTCAGACTCAAACCGTATATTTTTACCATGCTAAGTGCTTTCATAATAAAGGAATTATATATATCAATATTATCACTGATTCATTAAAAAATAGCCATCCTTATTCAAATCCATGTTTATTTTGTATTATTTCTTTATTAGTATATTCATCAGATGTTGCTACCCTGGTTGAGCCACAGCCACAGCCATAACATATGCCAGCCATAACATATCAGGTTCAAGACTCAGCATCCTTTTCATACTGGTTCCTCAGTAACTCATGAAGTCACAGGAGAAAAAATGGAATAAAGTTCTAACACTGTTGGAAGGCAACAACACTGTTGGGAGGCAGCAGCTCTGTCCTTCTACCGGTGCTGATATTATGCCGTATTTAATTCATGCAGATGACATGAAACACAGTTTGCCTGACAACAGTGTGACAACAGTTTGCCCCTCTCTTCTTCTGAGATATTACTCAAAGAGTTTTTGGGGGAGGTGGGGGGGTGTCTTTCCAACGAGCTTGGGATTTCCTAGTGGTCTCCAATTCAAGTACGGACAGTTGCCCCCTGCTTAAGCTTTCCAAGATAAGCCAAAGGCAGCTATGTATCATTTGTCTGCTGAACACATAGGAATTTAAAATCCCTATTTGAAGTAAAAATATATCGACACTTTGAAACAAATATTCAACAGTTCATCAATACAACTATAAACATTCCAAAGGTGCTTCACTCTTTGTAGACGAATTACATACAGGGCAGGTAAAAGATACAAGAGTTCAAAGTAACCTGAACCTTCTGTTTTTCAATACATGTCGTTTTGTCCTAAGAGAAAAATATGTATTTCTGAATTCTTGAATTTTCTAACATGAAAATACACACATGCTATATTAGATTTGCTATGCAGTATTTCTGCATGGTATGGAAAGAGGCAAATTGTAAACTTCCACACCAGTGCAGATTTAACTATGTTCCTCTTCTCCTTTTACTACATGATATTTAATCCATGTAACAGGCTTCTAGTTATGGTCCTACAGCTGCATTGCAATGATCACATTATTTATTGTTACATTTCTTGCTCGGCTAGACTTTGACCAAAAGAGATCACCTAAAGGAATTACTTGATCCTCTCAGAAACAGGTGGTAGAAATTACAGTCAATCAAGTTAGGCCACTAAATGAAATTTCCTCATGGGCAATTTGCCCACTGGAGCTATATAACTTTGGAAGCTGAAAACAAACAGGCCCCTTTTTATATTGTTAGAGTAGCAGTAGAACTGTCTGGTATGGCTCATATTATTTTATGAATAGACACACTGATGGATGAGAACCTTCTCACATCTTCTGGTGTTCTGTCTATCAGTGCATTACACTCTTTGCAAACCTTCCTAGATCACTTTATATATTCTTCAGACTCGTTTGGTGTAATAAAGGTAGTGTAGTTTTATCCCAGTTCAGCCTCTTTATATGTACAGTACGTGTTCAATTGGACACTTCTTGAATTATGCAGAAAATCTCTTTTTTGTATTATTGTGAATTTCTGTGGATTCTGATTCTGAATTACCATGGAGTAATAATATTAACGATCCATCTTAAGCAAAATAGATAAGCCATGAGAGTTTTGTCTACTTAGAAGTAAGCCCTACTGAGTTTAAAAGGGCTTAGCTCCTTTTAATCGTTTCTAAGCAGAGAAATTCTGAAGCAGCAGATTTCCCGTAAATCTCACTGTATGCATAGTGTCTAACTAATCAGCTTGTTAACCAACTTACTTAAAATGGATTGAGTTTCAGATCACTATCACTATAAGAAGTTGGGAATGGTTTCTTAGCTTCCCACAATTGTTACTCTTTGCCTTCAGCCACAGGAATAAATATTTGCAAATGTGGTTCAAAAGGTGGAACCCAAATATATATACACAGGATTCCGCTCAGCAGAGTTCACAAAGGTAGTTGATTGGCTTTGAAGAAAATAGAACAGAATTTTATTACAGCTGTTAAAATTCTGAAATGGATGAATGATGAAGCAGAATAATCTTCCTGTACTTAACTACCATTCTATCTATTGTTCTCTTCTGGAGGAAACATTTATTTTATTTCAGTTTGAGCTGTTCTTCAATTTGTAGCAGAAAACGGACATAAACTCCTCTCCACAAAAAGCAAAAAAAACCTTGACAAGAACAAGGTGTTCTTATCTATTATAGGCTGTTTTCCCAAGTATTCTTAAATTGTCTATAACATGATTACTTGGCATTGCATGCATATACAGTATGAGCTTGTTTATATACATGCAGGGATAAAGAACAGATTTAGTCAACTGATTTCAAATAGGTTTTTTTTCCAGAATTGCATGGTAAATTGGCAGCGCTTGGTAGAAATTTATGCTTAAATTAAGTGAGCATATTCTGCAACTCTGCTAAATTATTTTGAATTAAAAAATAATATGTGTGCTTACAGTGTTCTCTTTTTCACTGGTATAAGACTAACTTTTAACAACCAATATATACAATTTAAAGTCTGGTTCAGCCTCCCCTGGTCAAATTATCTTAATCTCTCTTCAGACTGCGACTGCAATAGTCTTCAGCTAGAGCAGGGGTAGGTAACCTTGGCTCTTTTATGACTCGTGGACTTCAACTCCCAGAATTCCTGAGCCAGCATGGCTGGTTCAGGAATTCTGGGAGTTGAAGTTCACGAGTCATAAAAGAGCCAAGGTTGCCTACCCCCTGCCCTAAGATAAGAAGACAAACTAATTTCCTTCTTTTTTTTTTTCTCTGTCGCTTAGAGTATTAGAGATTAGACTTTTCTCAATTCATGCCGTACCTGAAACTTTTTGTGTCACAATGCCCTTGTCAAAACAGCAGTGTAATTTTGAAACAAACTTTTTTTCTTCTTCAATGATCTGCTAGTGTGATCTACAAACTGCAGGGCTAAAATTATAATCATAACTTCACTCTTTTTCAAAAACTATTCTGGTGTAGCATTATACCTGGTCTTCAATTTTATTTTGTCATGCTCCAACCAAACTCAAACTCATCGGGTTCCTTATCTGAGAAAGCCTGATTTCTCTTTGAAGCAGGAAAGGCTTCCAAAAGTAGAAAAAAAATTCAGATTCAAATGTGGGGAATAATTGCTCCATGCACAGTAATCTTTGAAGATTCCAGTTGTGTTAGGGACATTAACTTATCTGTCATCATGGCTGGATCAAACCATCTTTAAGTTGCTCATTGTTAGATTTTTATTTGGTCTATGCTTGCGTTTTGAATTGGCCAAATGCAGGATGTTACTAATTTTCCCCACTTTTTATTTTTTTCTCATTTATTGGCTTTATTGCGAAGAATAAAAATGTAACACTGGAGTATGTATTATTTTATTGAGATTGTTGCATTCACCTTTCCCCTTCTTAAAGTATATTTGGCACCAAACGTTTTAGTGAGGACTATGAGATAAATCCTTCTGCCAACCTAGCAGTTCGAAAGCACGTAAAAATGCAAGTAGAAAAATAGGGACCACTACGGTGGGAAGGTAACAGCGTTCCGTGCGCCTTTGGCGTCTAGTCATGCCAGCCACATGACCACGGAGACGTCCTCGGACAAGCGCTGGCTCTTCGGCTTTGAAACGGAGATGAGCACCGGCCCCTAGAGTTGGAAACGACTAGCACGCATGTGCGGGGGAACCTTTACCTTTACCTTTATGAGATAAATCATTTAAATCTGTTACATGGGAGAAGATTTACACTGTACATTGGGGGTGTCAAACTGCCGGGCTGTTGACTGGTTGCATCAGGCGGAGGCCACACATCCACCTCAGCTCTAGCAATGTGAAAAAAGTCACGATACGTCGTGACACCTCACATGATGCAGCAAGTTTGACACCTGTGCTGTACATGCTTATATTCTGTGTATTTGGAACTCTTCTGAGTGTGATGTGAAATATTTCCTGTAAGAATTCTAGTAATTGTAATTAACATTTGAAGGACACCAGGTTGAGGAATGCTTGTAGATTGCAATGTTAACCACAATAGCACAGGTATTTTTACAGTTTCCCATAGGGTTGAATTATAATAGATTTTCAACAGTTATTTCATATGTATTGGAAACCTGTGGAACTTTTAAAGAAACAATTGATGCTCTGTATTCATTGTTGGAGATGTGCTGCTCAAAATGCATCATTGGTTCAACATGAATGAATGAACCTTTATTGTCAAAGTACAACCATGTATACATTGAGATTGGCTGAGCCTCCCTTCGTGCCCCCACATAGTGTCCAGATTCTCTTACTAAAAGTAGTCTTTTTTGACTCAAACTTTTTTTCTTAGCAGCTTCATGGACAGATCCATTGGGGAGGGGGTGTTGAGAAAAAAAAAGTGGGTTTCCACTACTTTTCCGGGGATATTTTTTCATGTTGCAAGTTTAATCTATATTCTTGGTACTTCTTGGTAGCCTGCCATCAAAGTCACTAGGTCTGGCCTTGCTCCTTTTTTCCAAGATCAGACAACGCTGGTCAGCTGCTGACTAGAAGTTAATTTTTATATTCACTTGATTCTGAAATATTCTTTTTTCATGCTTAGCTTTTAAATTATATATGAATGGTTGAAAACTATGAGGAGTAGAATGGAAATACACATCACATATTTTTAGAGTTGCAAAGAATTGCTTACTGCAACACTGGAAGGAAGCTCAATCTCTACTAATTATACAATAGTCAGAAGAAGTCACTTTTCTAAATCTGAGCGGCAAGTATTTTACTACTAAGAGTTCATCTGGAGAACTACTTAGAAAATTGAGCTCTGTATATTTCCCTTCCCCATTTTTAAGTAAGTTCACTTAAATATTAATGATTTTATTTTATAACATTATGTGAATATATATGTAAAATGAGCTTGGTTTAATAAATAAGAACTACATGATTTGTAACTGATTTTTTTTCCTTTTGCATAGAATAAACAGGAGATAAAAAAAACTACCCATTTCTTGATTTCCTGGATATTTCAAATAGAGATTGAGTGAAATGGAATTTAATCTCATCTGTAGTGTTCTGAAATGAACAATCATTTTGCAAACAAAAGTTATCTGCAATGGTTCCTTGCTCTCAATTATCCTTTAAATAAAGCCTGCATATGAGGTTTTGCACTCCTTTGTTGTTGCATTACCTGCACTTTGTAAGAGAGAAATGTCATGTTACAATGTTTATATGCAAGTGCTTGTATATTTGTCATCTTATATTAAATTATTGTTAGGAATGGGTATAATACAACAGTATTAGAGGTTTGTCCATTGATAACAACACTTTACAACTTAACAATGTTTAGGCTCTCAGAGACGGAGACTCATTCCAGCTTTGTCACTTGACACTACATCTCCTATAAGGAAGCCTACCAGCCCAGCCATACGATGGGTGGATGGACCCCTGCGAAGTGCCCAGAGAGGGATGGGAGAGCCCTTTGAAATCAAAGTCTATGAAATTGATGATGTGGAACGGCTCCAGCGACGGCGCATGGGGGATAACAATGTGAGGCCATACTAATATTTTTTTAACAAACACAGATATTGGTTTTATATTGCTGTATTTTTATTTGTCGAAGCTTTTAGCTACATTTGCAAATCACTCTTTAAAATACATCCAGTAAAGTAGGCATGATCCCTGCCTAAATTCAAATAGAACCCACAATACTCAATAAAAAACAATTCCTAAAAGAGATTTGGGGATTCTGCTAAGAACGATAATGTTTTGCTGTACAAGAAGCTTTCTGGAAACGGTGTTGATACTTATTTATATTTATGTAACCTTTGCAGTCAAATCCAGTCAGAAAATACCAAATATCCCTCTTGCAAGAAACATTTTTTAAAAAAATAAACAAATAAATGGTAGTACGCTGCAAGAAATAATACTGTTGACTTTGCCTCAGCAACTATACAGGTAGCTGTCAACTTATGATCATGATTGGAACTGGAACCTCTGACACTAAGTGATGCGATTGTTGTATTTATGACTTTTTTTCTTGCAGTAGTTACGTGAATCCAGTTTCCCCTATTGATTTTGCTTGTCGGAAGCCCATTGCAAAGGTCACAAATGGCAATCACAAGACCCCAGACACTACAAACATGCCGGTTTCCAAGAGCCCAATTTTTGATCATGTGACCATGGGGGATGCTGCAGTGAGGACCAGTATTTAAATTACTTTTTTCAGGACCATCATAACTTTGAACAGTTGTTAAATGAATGCTCATAAGTCAAGGACTACCTGTACTCACACACCCCATTTGATCCACAAGTCCATTTTCACTTCTATAAACACAAAGAAACAAGGTCCACTGAATCAGATTTATATTTATCAGAATAAGAATGATGGATACACAGAGTTGCTGTCTTCAGTGAAAGTCTTGCTAGGGAAGAGAGCTTTGTATCTATGTTGGAGGAAACCCTGGTTCAAAAGCTTTCAGTATACCATCTCTTTTAGACTAAATATGTCCCTGAAGAATGCCAACTATGTAATGTAAATTGAAGGCTAAAGGTTTTGTTTTCTAATTCTTAAAATCAAAGATTTGCAATGCACCTATAAAATTTCAAAATCTATAGCTGATGGTATGGTGACAAATCCATAGTCCTGATCACTTGTCAAAGGTAGTGAATTATTTATGGTGAGTAGTCCAGAAAGACTATTCTTTGCTCTAGTGACTCACTCCTAGTTTCAGATCCATTCAGGTCTAAATTGAGTCTTTTCCCCAGTAATTTTCTCTTACAATGCCCCCTCCCAGAAACTACAGAAGTGAGAATAATACATTTCATCTTAACTTCTGCTTTCACTCTTACAATTGTAACATTGATAACGAGCCTTCTTCTTTCCATAATGTAATTGTTTTAGGATGTGAAATAAACATGAAAATACAATGAAATAAAATAAATTTAAAAAATTGTTTCCATTTGGGAGGACATTTAGATTTCATATGGTATCAGCTTACAATAACGTTATTACTCACCATCCCTTAAATGTCCAAGGTTTATTTGTGTAACTGTTTCTCCATTATTTAACTTAGTTGTCTTTCTGATTCCTGCCAAATGAGAAATAATTGTACTGGAGAAATGTTTTTGTCTCATCTTTATCTTTTCCTTTTTTCCCCCCTTTCTTCTCATATGTCTTACTGGGTAGGAGGTGATTTGCTACAATGCTAAGCTAAAAATCTTGGAGCATCGGCAGCAGCAAATTGCAGAGGTCAAGGCCAAGTATGAGTGGTTAATGAGAGAGCTGGAAGTGACCAAACAGTATCTGATGTTGGATCCCAATAAATGGCTCAGTGAATGTAAGGTTTTATGCCTCTCAGTTAAGTTCATTGCCAAGAAATTTTACTGGAATTTCAGCTTAGCCACCACTCTTCTAAAGCAAGTAAAATTTCAATCTTGAAATTACATTTGACCTCAAGCAGGTTTGGATTGTCTACGATTTTGTTATGGTTTCCCACATAATTTCCATTAAACTCTGACATTGGAAGCAAGTGGGCGTATTTGTTCAAAAGCTGAATCAGAGGAGTGAGAAATATTGCCGTCACCAGATTAACACATAGGTGTCTCACTCCACAGCTTCTGAAAATGAGATTTCTTTTCCTCTTCTCCCCTCAATTCACTCAGACATGCAAGTTATATAATACGTCTGTTCTCCCGCTGTTAAATAATACTATAAGGCAAATTTGACCATTGCTCAAAATGTCTTATTAATCAGAAATTAATCTGATTCTTTATATATAGTCAGGAAAGAATATAGACCATAGAGTTGGAAATGGCCACTTCAGCTATTGAGTCCAACCTCTTGTTTAGCATAGGAAACTGAATGTTAGTATTGTTGACAGAGAAGTATCTCATCTCTGCATGAATGTAACTATGAAAGGGAAGCCTGGAACCTTTCCAAGTAATTGGTTCCACTCTAAACTGCTTTTATTTGTTAGATTTTAAAACAAAACAAAACATTGAGTTGGAATCTGCCTTCCAATAACTTAAATCCATTTATTTATGTTCTACATACTGGAATAAGTGTGCCATTATACTCAGCATTTTCAATCTTCATAGAACTTAGTTTCTAGTCTCCTTATCATCTTCATAGTCTTTTTCAGAAGTTTTTCCAGATTTCCCAAATCTCTCCTGAAGTGTAATAACTAGAATTAGGCATAGTACTTCAAGTGGGGTGAATTGAAGCAAAATAAAGGGGAACTATTACATTTTAAATTTAACAAAAAGTAAAATAAAATTTTCCTAAAGTTTGAAAACTGTATATACATTGATGAATTCTAAAATTGTTGTTGTTCAGTCACTAAGTCATGTGTGACTCTTCATGACCTCATGGACCATAGAATGCCAGCCCCCCCCCGCCCTGTCCTCCACCATCTCCCAAATTAATGTTCATTGTGTCAATGATGTTACCTAATCAATCCTAAAATTACATTTGGATTTTTTGCATCCAGAACTCACCATTAACTAATATTCAGTTGATAATCAACTATTATTCCAATATATTTTTCACAAATATTACAAAGGGTTGGGTGGTGTGATGATGATGATGATTTTGGCATTGCCCAATTCCCAGGCTCTGAACACTTCACAATACAGCAAATAAAGCAAAGCAGCATAGCAAATGTAACAATATAGGAAAACAGGATAAAAACAAAATAGCAAAATACAAATGAATGCATAAGATGGAAATCCAGCCACTCATGAGAAAACCATATTCAAAATCTATCCACAAGATACTCCAGTCACTTTCCAGAATGCCAACAGGATGGGAGCTACCCTGATCTTGCGGGGACCTCATTCCAGAGGACATGTTCCAGAAGGAGAAGGCATGTTTCCTGGGTCCCAAAATATGACACTGTTTAATAAAAGGGACCTTGGAGCATGCCAACTTTGTTGGCCCACATTGATTAGGCAAAAGCAATAGGAAGTAGGCAGTCCCTCAAATAACTTGTCCCTAGGCCACATAGGACTTTATAGGAAATAACCAGAACTGTGAATCATACCTGGCATTATACTGGCAAACAGTGTAGCTCAGTCCCTGCACTTTAGACCATTGAAAACTTTCAAGTGATTTTCAAGTGTAGCTCCACATGCAGCACATTACAATGGTTGAGCTGTGAGATGACTAGGGCATGAATGACTGTCTGCAGTCATCCAACCAGTATTTATTTATTTTTATATATTTATTTTTATCCCACCTGTATTATTATTTTATAAGTAATCCAAGGCAGCAAACATACCTAATATTCCTTCCTCTATTTTGTCCACACTAACAACCCTGGGAGACTGAGAGACAGTGACCAGTCCAAATTCACCAAACCAACTTTCATGCCTAAAGAGGAGTAAAACTCACAGCCTTCTGGTTTCTAGTCTGATTCCTTAAGCATTAGATCTTTTGTTTCCTAAGTGAAGAACTTTGCATTTCACTCAATTAAATTGCATTCGGTTACCTTCAGCTCAGGTCATTAGCCCCTCCAGATCATTTTTAATTTTATTTCTGTTTTCTAAAATTATTAGCAAATCCATCCAATTTTATGTCATCCACAAATTTGACAGCTTTCCATTTGCCTCTTAATCCATTAATACAATTGTTGATAATTAGGGAGCTCAGAACTAAACTTTGTGGCACCTCACTTAATTCTTCCCTCTCATTTAATAAGGAATCATTCATCAATCTAGCTATTTTGTGAACAGTAGAAAGCTGTGCTGTATCTGCTGCCTTATGCTTCCAGATAAAATGTAGCATAGAGATTTAATATATACAGTACAGATGAAAAGAAAACATGAATATAACTATTGTTTTAAATGTATTGCTTCTTTGAATCATATATAGATTGTGCCTTTGACTACAAATGACACTTTCTGTTTTTTAACTTCCACAACTTTTCTACTCCACAAACTGAGGATAACAGTTTTGATAGCCTTCTTCAGCCTGTTTTCTTCCACATGTATTCAATTTCAAGTGCCATTTAGAGGAAACCAGGTTAGAGATGAGTGACTGAAAACATCTGGTGATGGCAATGCTAATGCGTGAACGCTGATTCTAAGTAAACAACCTGAAAAGGCCATATTTTTTTTTCTTTTTTTATGGAATGATTTTACTTTACCAGGTATAGCTGTTTTCAGCCCAGCCAGTGAAAATTAGAAAAACAAGTGATGATAATTCAGTGGTTTTCAAAGTTGCCTTATGCAAATACTAACATTAATTTTGCTATTTTTGTATGCCTTTTGAATAGTAGCACTGAATAGATTCTTATATTCATGAATGTTGAGTACATTCATTGAATGTTGACTGTTGTAGATCCATATATGAATATAAATCATTCAGATTGCAAGATAGAGCTTGCATTTCCCTCTCTGACAGTAATTGGGTTAGTCTTGTTTCTCCACCAGTTTTTCTTTCCTTTCTTACAGTTGATCTGGAACATGTTTTTGATTCGGATTCCCTGGAGTACTTGGAGGCTCTTGAATGTGTGACTGAGAGGTTAGAGAATCGTGTCAATTATTGCAAGGCCCACCTCATGATGATCACCTGCTTTGACATCTCTTCCAGACGTCGATGAAGAATTAACCTCAATAATATTTTGGACTACTGCCAGACACCCCTTTCCTTCTTTTTGAACTTATATCCCAAAGACCCAGAATGAGGATGAAGGTTGGTGTCACGTTTTGACTATGTGTGAGAAGATGGATTTTTTTTAATTATGCCGAATATATGTTGGAAATCAAAGACATTGAAAATAAGGATGTGGATTCTTCAAGCCTGAAAGAGCACTTTGAGAAATCTTAAAGATATGTTTGTACATAGGAACCGCTGCAGAAGTGATTTACCCCCCAGCCCCCAGCCCATCAATAACTGAAGAGGGAGGAAGAAGCAGGTGTAGGGAGCTGTTGAGAGCCCCAGTAGAGTAAAAATACATGGGAAAACTGTCTGAAGTGCCTTGCAAATCTTTATTATCCAAACATTTATGTTCGTACATCTTGTACAGATGGTGCTAGTTGACAAAAAAAAGACAAAAAAATCAAATCACATTTTTTGAAATGTATTTACAGCTTGTTATTTTCACTTGGTGTTTTATTCTATTTCTGACTTGCTGTTTCTACGTAACTTGTGTTTGTAGAGATATCTCTTATCTGATACAGCATATAAATAAATGTTAACTGTCTTTGGTTGTTCAAGAGCAGAGTAAGACCACTCAAAGAAAAAACAAGTTGAAACTTCTAGATTAATCCCACAGATTTATGATGTAATAGAGGAAAGTAGGTTTTCCAGCTCTTAGTAAAAACAAAAATGTGGATTTTCTTACATGATAAGATTTCAGTTGGCACTAAAAAATGGGGTATCACATGGTTTTGTAATATGTTCTCCTTTGGGGCCCTGAAATAAATACATTGTTATGCGTATTCAGTCAACACTCCTATTTTATTACTGTTTAACTGAATATACAGTACTAACTTTTGCTAGCATTGCAATCGTAGAGTCATCAGAGTTGGATTGGGAGGACCTAAGGAAGATAATCTAGTCAAAGTATTTCCTCAGTACAAGTTGAGCTAACTTGTGACTCCAGTCATCTTTATGAGCACAAGAATTTAATTGGTAAATCTGTTTAGCCAGCTCAGAAACCTTTGCATGCTTACAAGTATTATCATCATCTCCTAATGTTTTTCCCCAACTTTACAGACACCTAATTTGTTCTCAATTAGCAATGGTCCCAATAACAGAACACTTTTGCTGAATAGGAAAGAAAAGGAAAAAAAAACCTTGTAAAGTTGTTATAAAGGAATCTTTATAATTCTAGTTTTTGTCTAATGAGATAAAAATACCGATAAACTGCAAGTATTCATAACCTTTCCATAGAAAGGCTAAAACTATTTGGTTTAGAATTAAAATGATTGATTCTGTGCTACCAGTCCCCATAACTCTACCTATCTGTGTACTGATCTTTGCTTATCCATACAACAGAAATGATGAATTGGTTAAAGTTATTTATCCAGCTGAGTCAGAATACAAAAGATATTCAGAACTGTATTATGAAAAGTAAAATACAGAATGAAGGTGGATAAAGTTATAGTTATCTAGTTAAATTACAACTCTCATTTGAGTTTGTTTCATTGTTATCTCTAAGTCAACTAATTCAATTTGGTATTTTTTTGTATTGTTTTTATTAAGGTTAAAGACCATTTGACTGATAGCCCAGACTTACATATAGTTAGAAAACACTTCATTTTATGCATCTTCATATGTGCTACATTCACAAATAGAGTAAAATATGTACAAAAAAGTTAATTACAAATGAATTAAAAGTCAAGAACAAAAGTACTTGATCAACATTAATGTAGGTTATATAAATTGCCACAGTACAATAGAGAGTGTTCTTGCCTTGCTATCCTGCTTGTAGGCTTCTTGGAGACCTCTGACTGGGCAGCAGGAGAAATAGCAGGTTAGACAAGTAGAGCTTTGATCTCATCTGATAGGGTTCTTCTTATGTTTAGAAGCATAACTTTGGCACACCCCATGGCTTCAATCCATAGTCCTTAGAAAGGAAATATGAATTTTTCTAAATCTGGGAGATTTTAAAATAAAGGAAACCAGTGTTTGGGGAATTGTTTACCCAACTCCTGGCATGCTGGATTCTCCATTTATTTAGAAATATGGCAGAAAAGATTGCTTCTGACATGTGAAGTCCTATCTGGATCAGAGCATTTCACCTCATGGTTTAAGTAGCAGCAGTTGACTGCATATTCATGCAAAAATATACCTTTCGCTATACTTTTCATAGGCTAAAATTCAAATACAGACGCCTCTTCACCCTTGCTATTACTACAATATAACAAGAACTCAGATTTTCTTTCCTCTATTTTTAAATAAACTAATGTTAGGAATAAAATGAAAGTCCTGGAAGTATTAAATGATGAGATCACAATTTACTGTCTTCTGCTTTATTAAACGTTAATTCCATATTGCCTGTGGAACAGATTGATCTGCTCATACACAAAGCTGTATGCAGTTGCCTGAATTAAAAGGAAAAATGGTTAGATTTGTGAAGACCAATCCTATACTCTAAATCAGGGGTCCCCAATCCCTGGTCCGTGGACTGGCACCGGTCTACGGCATGCCAGAAAGCGAGCCACGTAAACAAGCAAAGCCTCATCCACGGGATGCAGACAGCACATGAAACCACACCCCCTCCAGTCCACGGAAAAAACTCTCTCCATAAAACCAGTCCCTGATGCCCAAAAGGTTGGGGATCGCTGCTCTAAATAAACTAGAACCTTGCAGGCTAAAACTGAGCAGTGGAATCCTAACTAATTTCACTCAGAATTAAAGTCCGATGTATTCAATTGGGTTTTCAAGTAAGCTTGGATAGACAGATGTAGCCACTGTTGAATAACTTGGTTTTTAGTGACATTATGAATACCCAAATAATACATTGTAAAAGAAATTTTACTGGTCTTTAATAAGCCTACCAAATTTAATTGAGGCTCTGTAAAAAAAATTTACAGGAAAAAGAAAGTTGCTGTTTAAGAGAGCTCATGCTTTAATTTGCATGTGCCTTTGGCTTTATTTCTTATGTCCTGCACGGCCATCTCTCTAAGGAGCAGAATGATCCTCAGAGAAGTTGGAAGAAGAGAGTAAGATGATTAAATGCAGAAAGATGGAAATACTTTGGTAAGCCCTTAGTGGAGGAAGAGTTGGCAAAGAAGGCAGAATTTGAGGAGGGGGTGACTTGTTTGATAAGGGAACACACAAACTTTTCTTAATGACTGGAATCCCTATATGGATCTTTTGCTGAAAACTGGGGGGGGGGAAACACTGGACTTTTGATTTATGGGTATGATCATTGGAAATGGTAGAATACGAAAAGAATGGTCAGAAGTCACTTTTTTCCAGTGCTGTTGTAACTTCAAACGGTCACTAAACAAACTGTTATAAGTTGAGGACTGCCTGCATATCTTTTTCTTTTTTCTCTGTCTTGCTTTTTTTGTAACTTTTTCATCACTTTCCTATTTTCCTATCATTTTTCCTTTATTTATTTATTATTTATTTATTTTTGGGACTTATATGCCGCCCTATCTCCCGAAGGACTCAGGGCGGCTAACAACAATAAAACACAATAATACAAATGTTAAAGAAGATTAAACGAACAAGCCCCAATGATAAAATATTAAAAATATTCTATTTAAAAATCCCTGTCAGTCCAGGTCAGCCTGATGGAAGAGAAATGTTTTAAGGCCGCAACGAAAGGACCGGAGATCTGGGGCCATCCGGAGCTCAAGGGGGAGTTGGTTCCACAGGGCCGGTGCTCCCACAGAGAAGGCCCTCCCCCTGGGGGTCGCCAGCCGACATTGTCTCGCCGACGGCACCCTGAGGAAGCCCTCCCTGTGTAAGCGCACCGGGCGATGGGAAGTTGTTCCCGGCAGCAGACAGTCCTGCAAATATCCCGGGCCTAAGCCTTTACTTTATTTTTTTTCTTTCAAATATGTATTGTTTTGCAAAATTAAAACTGCTTTAATAAATTAATCCAAAAAGGAAAAAAAGGGAGGAAGGAGTTGAAAGAAGAGCAGCAAGTCCACTAGGTAATTAGTAATAGCTGTGTGCAATGTCATTTTCACAGCATTATTTGCATATATAACCCCTTCCACCTCTGTGGCCAATGAACAAATCTCCAAACGTAGAGCTCTAATTCTTTGAGGATCACATGCACCAATTAATCTGAAATACTATTGTCCTACTTGATCACAAAATCTTTTTATAAAATGTTAAAATCCTCTCCCTGAACCTACTGGGAATAGCAAATAGCTGCATAGAATGTCTTCGAGAGACTACACCACCACCACCAGCGAGAAACTGCTGATTTTTATAATTTGCTCTGGACTTCACTGTCTGCATTGTATTTCCACTTGACTACTACTTCTATTGTCCACTTTTCTACTCATACAAGATTTCAGTTATCCATCTTCCCCTGATGTAGAAGAACAAGTTAGTTCCTGACTTAATGGCAAAAGAGTGTGATAAACATCTGGTTATATTTATATTCAATCCAGGCTTAGGGTTTGAATAGCTCCTTCATTGGCTATCAATTAATAATTTTGGGAAACGATGGAAAAAGCATATATAGTGTCTACGCTCATGTTTTCAGATATTTGAATTATTTTTCTTTGAAATCTTGCCTTTACTTTTGCATTCTTTTCAAGTTTCTTTAAATTTCCAGAAAAATAAATAAAAAGCAGATGGATTGTTAGTACAAAATGAAACAAAACAGTTGCAAGGCTACTTCTCATTTACAAATAGTTAAGTTTGGTCCTCATTTAGTGTGGAGGTTAATCTATAATACAATTCACATTGTCTCTGTGAGTGTGATTTAATGAATTAGGACCTACAAAAGTGACTTGACTATACATCCATAAGTATGCTACAGTATGAATCTTACAGCTAAACTAAACATAAGAAATGTACAGTTTGGGTGCTTTTTAAAAAAGCTATAACTCTTCATCTCTTCAATCTATTTTTGGGCTGTGATGCTGGGAGAGACAGAATTTAATTCTTCCAAATCTGAGTTGTTCCCCTTATGACCTATTTTCTCCTGGAGGCAAAATACTCCTAAGTGGCAGTTTGATGAGAAAGAGTGAAAATACTGATCCACATGAGGCTCAGAAACAAAATACATTAGCACAGTTTTTCTTACTTGCTGTGCTTTCTAGCCAACTTTCCTATTTTCCTGAATTGTATTTCCAAGTTATATCATGGGAAAACAGATAGGATGGTGTACCTAATAAATAACCTGTGTGTATGTGTAAAAATAACTGGACAGTCAAAAATAACAAAGTGTATTCATGAATTTGAGTTGGCACAGTTATTCACAAGCATTAGAACTTAACTAGCAAAGCTCGTCACAAACCCCAGCAATAAAACCTTTTATCTGAATAAGCTGGCTGTTTATGCTGTATTTTTAGAAACCATACTTAAAAACATGTTTATGCTTCAGATTAGTCAAGCTAGTGTATTTGTTTCACGTCATCTTTCAGAAAAGGTGGCATCCACAAATTGATGAGAAAATAATTTGAGTATCACTAAGTTAACATCTCATTCATTCTAGGCCTCCAATTTTAATGGATGGTCATGTATATAAAAACTTTTGGGATCAAAACAAAATATGAATCCGAGGGTTTTATAATCCACCTTCTTAACTCTTGCCCCACTATTAGCCTGTGTGAGGATAAGACTAACATTACAGATGCCTTGCCATTAATATGTGAAAGCACAATGCCTGCATTGTGGGTATCATTTCTGATGGAACATGGAAATATAACTGGCATCTAAAAAGGCATCTGTTGCTTTTATTATTGTCCTAGCCCAAATGTAAACCATTAGATAAATAGACGAGATAGCAATTCATTACTACACAAAAAGTCCCAACTTATCTGTTTACTTCACATGGCATTCTATAATTCAAAAACATTCTGTCTGGTATTTGGCTCATATAAGGATTTATGAATATTAATTGGTCCATCATAGTGAGTAACCTAATTCCATGTTCAACATCTGCTTAACATTTATGTAATTCCTATTCTGTGTGTCTTTTTTTTCTTTTCTTATCAGACTATCATACTCTCAATGGTTTGAGTGATCATTCTAAATTATTTTTCAGATTTTTTTTCCATCACAAAGCAGTTGTCTCAAATGAAGTAAGCAACTGTTGTAGGTGTCTCAAAGGATGTTGCTGTCCAGAATCAATATTATTGAGAAATAGTAATTCATTTGCATATTTTGTACATCATCTATTGGAAATTATATTCAAATTTTTCAGTTAGATATAGTGCAAAAAAATAGTTGAGTTAGGCTCTAAAAGCAATGATGGATCAGAGCAAAGCTCTATGTTCTAGTGTTATAATAGCACCACAAGGACATGAAGGAAATATTCATTAATAGGGATGATAATGTAGATGTGTCCTCCAAGAATTTATCCAAGAATTTATCCAACCATCCAAGTTAGTAGTATCACCAGCACTAAATTCCAGAATTGAAGGGCCCACTATACGAAGTAATAATTCCTTTTAAAAAAAAATACAATATTTTCAGATGAAACTCTGATACTCATTTAAATTAACCTTTCAAGTTCCCTTAAGGGAAGATAAATGTATTCTATAAAACTTTGAGTGGTCCTACTCATAGAGCATTTATTATAAAATGATGGTAATAAAAATGGTGCTTAAAAGCAGTTTCAGCAATATCTATATTATGTATACTCTCTATATGGACTTAGTTATCTTATATATTGTATAATATATGTGTGAATGGATATATGAATAAAACACATGAGATTTTGCGCATATATAGATACTACTTTTTCTACATTTTAATTAATCCCCAATTTCCCCTGCTGAAACTGCTGACATCCATCATCTATTTGCATTATGAAGGACATAATTTATTTGTAAACTCAGGATGTTCTTGCTTTATAGACTTGCTTGTATTTTATAATTTATTTACCCATCATGATTGGAAATGCTTATCTAAATACTATGCATTAATGTGTGCTTTTGCTGAGTCCATTGCGTTCTGTCTGTGGCAATGTTCTTTTTCATAGTGAGTGATACAATAAAGTCATGTAAGGTTGGAAAGTATCCTTTGCCTTGGGCAAAATGCTTCTACTGGGCGAGTCATGAAAAGCTCCACAAGACAGAGAACACAATTCAGTATTGTCCTAAAACAGCTCAGCTTTATTGGACCAGAAAGAAACACTGGAAGCAGTAGGACAAGAGTGGAAAAGAAGGAGAAAAAGACATCGTCTGCAAGCATATTGATGGAATATGTCAAGCCTTTTGCCATTAAAATGTAAAGTTTACAATTTGCTGACTTATAAAGGCTCTTACCTTTTGTGGTATATGAGGTGTGAAATATGCTGTCAAAGTATGTTTAAAAGATATAAATGTATAGTGACATTAAATATTTGCTTTTTTGTAACACATCCTAATTTCCACCAAGTTTTGACTTCAGTGGAAAAATGCCATTTTTCACCAATATCTGGAGTAAAAATTTGTCAGAACAAACTATAATGTTGTTTTGTTGAGAAAATAGGCATGTGAGAAAGCACTAACTTCACCAATGTGATTTCACCAGAAGACTGTCTAATTAAATGATTTCCTGGGTTAATAAGATGAAATCACTGGATATTTAAAGGGCTTAAGGTTTATTAGAAAGTACAGTTTGCTTGCTGATACCAATGGGAGTGCTGTAATAAAGTGATGCTCACATCTTTACAATTTACCTTCTCATTATCTGCCAAACTCATTGGCACAACCAATGTTTAATAAATGTTGATTGTGATGCTTAACCAGAAAGCAGATACAGCACATTTATTATTTTCTCTCTGAACCGTAGACACTGAGAGTCCATTTTCAGTAGCTTGTTCTTAAAATGAATAATTGTCTGAATTCATAACCGACTTGGAATTATAGACATGAGTTATTGGTATGCATCAGTTCTTTTCATTCCTTATAAAGCATACACCATTGATTGAAATATTCTCTTCCTGGTTTAATTTCAGAGGGGCAGAGTTTGACCCTACCTTTCCCCAACAATCTTTTCAAAATGTATACAATATCAGGAAGGTCAAACAAGGTCAAGCAATGTGTAGAAAGTGGAGCAAAAGGAACGTAGAAAAGCAGAATGTGAATTTGTCAAGAACAAATAAAACAACATACCAATGAATAGCAACTTAGCAGTCAGCTCTTAACCGCCCAGAGTTTGGGATATAATAATTCTTCTGAAAACATTGCCAGACTTAAGGCCAGTGGGAAAATATATCTAATATGGAAGTTGTTGTCAGGAAGACTGCTTCTTGCCTTAACCAAGTAGGGTCGGATGAAACCAAGATCTCAAGCAATGTCTCCTCAAGTAGATCTTTAGAATACTAAAAAATAGTGTTTTGGATCGTGAAGCTTTTGGGATATTGAGAGCTAATGGAGTGCTGCTTTCCTAGCTGAAATCTTCCACAAACTTCAAAGCAGATCTAAATAGAGTCCACAGTAATAAACACATAGATTGGAGATTATCAAGGTATCACAATAGCTGGATCATAGAAATGATCATTTCTAAAGTATTACGATTTTTGAGTAACTTAAAGGCCCTATTAACTACAACTATTATTTGGGATACAGGAACCAAGAACAACTCTTAAAACTGCACGCTTAATTGGTACAGCAGCAAATGCTGGGTTGCACTGGACTGGGCTGTCCAGAGCAAAATCATTGTTCACAGATGGTTGGTCTCCCTCTTAAGTTGAGCTTTAGTTTGTAGTTTATTGCTACAACCTGTCCATTACTGAATAGAGGTGATATTTAAGAAGACTTAACTAGGTTTTTCCCAGACTTAGTGGGAATGCAATTCATTGTTTTTCTGACAATGGCAATGCAGAGATCCTGTCTTAAAACAGAGAAAAAGTACCAAAAATCTTCAGGGAAATGATGACACATTAATCTTTTGTGCATTATCCTGTATTATGATTTAGAATGCTTTATGAAATAGGTCACAGGCTTGTGATTACCTCAGCACAGTTTTCATGGCATCAACTGCCACTAAAGTGATGCCAATCCCCACCCAGATGAAAAACACAATAATAGTTGATGGAGTCAGTTCAAATCCCAAAAGGTGCTTTTTCAGGAGGACAACTGGTCTTTGTTTTATTTTGAAGACATTTTGCTTCTCATCCAAGAAGTTTCTTCAGCTCCGACTAGATGATGGGTAATGGAAGGTCATTTGCATTCTTTTAGAGAGTCGTTGAAGCCATTTGGAGGTTTACCTGTGTCTTCAGGGTCACCTGACTAGTCCCAATGTGTATGGAGCCTTCTTGGCTGCAGGATGTTTTCTTCCTTTTCTACCCTGTGTCCCTTCACTGTTAAGACATGCACTGGCTGTTGGGTTTGAGTCTGTGTTGTCTGCATCTCAAACAACACAAATGATTCCTGTAGTCTGCAATGTTTTCTAGAAATCCATTTATACTCCCTCACCATTCGAAGGGTGTTTATCCCAAAGTGCATAGCTAAATGTCTATGGAGATTCTCAGCCATCAGGTCATGGTTATCCCAAAAGTTGCTTTTTCAGGAGGCAACTGGCCTTTGTTTTTTCGGAAAACATTGCAGACTACAGGAACCATTTGCACTTCAGTTTAAGATGCGGACAACACAGACTCATCCCCAACAGCCTGCTCCTGTCTTCAACAGTGAAGGGATACAGGGCAGAAAACATCCTGCAGCCAAGAAGGCTCCGCACAGATTGGTAATACTTAAGTGACCCTGAGGACACAGGTAAACCTCCAAATGGCTTCAACGACTCTCTAAAAGAATGCAAATGACCAGCTGTCTGCAAGGAATATAAATCCTTCCATTTCCCACCATGTATTCAGAGCTGAAGAAGCTTCTTGGATGAGAAGCGAAAAGTCTTCGAAGAAAAAACAAGAAAGTCCAGTTGCCTCCTGAAAAAGCAACTTTTGGGATAACCATGACCTGGGAAACCCAGAATCTCCATAGACGAGTCAGTTCAAACATTGTCAACATTGGGCAATTTAATAGGCAACCAGTCCTGAGTTTGTTTCTTGGCTTGATTCTTTCATTGGGAGAGGAAACAAGACTGGGGCAAAATTAAGATGGATAAGGATCTAGACAAAAATAATAGAGTTTTTGTCCTGCAATGTGACAAATTAAATATTTTGCCTTAATTAGACCATTTTATTTTCTATTCATTGCTAATCCAAAGAAGTCTTCAGAATTTTCCTCATTTATTTTATCCACTTCAAAATGGATGATAAGGTATTAAGCAATCCATCTTGTTACATACTAACTCCCTTTTAAAATGCTGTTCATTGTATTCTAATATGCTCAGCACCTTCATCACCACAGTTTACGAGAGATTGAATCTGAGAGTAAACTGTTTAATCTCTTTTCTATCAGAACCTAATACTGAAATCCCTGGAACTACTACAATACTACAATAATCTATTATTTCCATGAGAGAAGTAAAAACGCAGATGTGCATTTAAGGAAATAAATACAATATATTCTGATTATCATGGGCACTAAAAAGAATTTGAAATACTAAAGGATCAAGGTGATTAGTAAAAGAATAAAATAAAAATATAAAGTCATAATAAAGTAAAATAAAATAAAAACTTGGTGGTAACAGTAGTAGTCACTTTACGTCAATTTTCCCCTATCACAGGTCTTCCAGCATCCTGGAATGTAGTATGGTGAAATGGAGGCCAACATACCTATCAAAGGCCTCCAGAGTTGTAGTACAACTGCTAACTCTCATCAGCCAAAATAACATATTTTGTAAATTACACTCCTAGCAAAAGACCATGGAGAATTACCAGTGTTGGCTGTTTTTGTCATGTTTTCAAGCATTTCAAACAAAGAGAATGCCAAAGAGTGAGGGACCCTGCCTTGTGGTAAATTATTATTTTTTACTCCTGAATGGAAGGATTGGATTTGGTTCCAGGTTTGTCATTCAAAGCTAAACAGCTTTGATAATTCTCAGGGATGCTGGTTAAATAATGGTTGAAAATAAGAATCATGCTGACATTTATCAGAAGGCACCTCACCCCTGTAATCCTTTGTGCCTGTTTGTTTTTTTATGGTTTTGGTTTATAAACTTTAAACAAAGAGCCCATAAAACTGCTAATCCCAGCCATTCAAACCAGCACTACAATTATCTTGCAGGAAAATATAAGCTAGTAGAAGTGGGATGGATATGATTTAAAGCTGGGTTTAAGAAACATAATTGGTCAAAAATGAAATTAAAATTCTGGCCCATGAAGACTAATTTATATGGGCTAAATTATCTTTTTAAGAAATTCATGTGCTTCGAACTGAAGCGTTCATGTAATTTCTTTCACTCCTTTGAGGACTCTTAAGCCTGATCTGAAAAGGATTCAAAAAGGGGATGCTTTAATAGTTTATTTCCATTTCTGTGACCCAAAACAGCATCCATATACCTCTTCTGTTGCCATTTGTTGATTTTTGCCAGGCCAGACTACATACTAGGAAGACCATGGCAAGAGGCTCTGAAAAAAAACCATTATCTCTATCTGCCTGACACTGTCTTGCCAGAGACAAAGTTTAGAAAAATCTTATCATGTTTTTTATCTTAGATCTTTATTTCAGCTTCTCTATTTTTCAGCACTTCTTCAATTGAGGCACTGCTCATCTTTTTTAATGTTCATTTTAATATTTTGGGCTTTTTTCAGTCCTAATTGCCACTTCTGCCTGTTCTATTTTCCTGATATTGTAGACTTTAGTCCACCAAATCCTGAAACCAAAATGCAGCACAATTCTAGAGCAGAAAAATAAGATAGGGTATGTTTACTTCCAGAAACTGTAAAATAAATAAGGGGGTTTAGGGAGGTCAAAAAAGTCAAGATGTCAGCCACAACTGATTAAATGCGGCCCACCCAACTGCACATGAATAAAGGCCCAGGGTTTGATTGCTCAGTCATAGCAGCCATCTTGACTTGAACACACACCAGACACACCCAAAACGGTGTGAAAGGAAAATGGTGACATGTTCAAAACCTACCATCAAATTCAAAATGGTTGATCACAATATTTTTTCTGAACATCTCCCCATCATACACCAATATACACAGCAATTTGGGTTTTAAATATATTTTATCTACATGTGAATTACAACATTTTAAAAATGTAGTAACCATAATTACAAATGGTGGCAAATGAGTTATTGCTATTTCTTGTAGCTTAAAGGAAAAAAATCTTGCTATGGAAGCTTGGTCCCTTTCTAATAGGTCAATTCACCAAAACAAATGTGCCATCTTCAAATTGCTTAACATGTATTGTTAGGCCAAGAGCAGGCATAGTAGCATCTCTAATAGTTTTCTAGTGTGTTAGAAGCCCAATATGGAAGTTTGGTGTGCTTTTAGCAGTTACTATTTGCATAGATTAGTAAAGTTGCAAACTGCTTTCAAAAGGAATTGGAAGGTGCCGTCAGTCATGGTACAATCAATTTAGGTAGGAAATGCTATAGAGTCATTAAGAGGATTCCCCCCCCCCGCACAGATTGGTTATTGGTATTTTCTGAGAGACTCAAGCAATGAAACAAGGCTACATTTTATCAGGGCCCAGTATTACAGATACAAAGGCTATTTATTTTATGCATATTTAAAAAATGTCTACTGGTGCTTGAGCCCCCCTCTCCATCATAAAAAAAGCAGATTGTCCCAGTGTTGTTAAGACATATCTGAAGCAGTTCCTATAAAGGGTGCCCTGTTGAGGACTGAAGAGTGTAGGACAGGGGTCGGCAACCCAAAAAAGGAAAAGAGCCACTGGGAACCGGTTCCATCACACATAAAAAAAAGTGGGAGCCGTGTGCGTGTGTCCATGCACGCGCATGCGCAAAAAAGTTTTTTTCTTGCGGGCGCACGCGGTTGCCATTTTTTTAATGAGTGATGGAACCGGTTCCCGGTTGCGCGACGGCCTGTCTGCAAAGCTGCCGCCTCCGCTCCCTTCCTTCGCCCAGCCTGCTTTTCCAACCTCACTTCCCTCCCTGCCAAAGCTCCTCCTTTTCTACTCAAAGATTTTCGGGGTTCCTCAGCTTACACCCCTTGGCGAGAGACCCCAAACGTCCCTTTCTCGCTGCTCCTCCCTCCCTGCCCGCAGAGGCTCTTGCCCTCTTGCCATCTCCGCTGAGCAGCGCCGCTTGGAAGAGAAAGGGAGCAGGACAGGCACGCTCGCCCCAGTGGAGTGGCCGGCCCTCGTTTTAGTAGCGAGACAGTAATCGCTCCCCTCCGCCCCCCCAATGCTCCCGGTTCTCCCCTCCGCCCACCACCCTGCTTTCCTTCCTGAATTTTGCGCTTCCTTACCCAACTCCAAACTTTCTCTAGCGCCCCTGTGCTTTAGGACGGGGAACCAAAGGCGGAGCCGTTTCTCTCTCTCTCTACCCCCCCGCTTTTGCTGCTCCGCCACCCAACCAGTATCCCGCTTCTCCCTCTTCGAAAGGGCAGTGGTACGCGTGCACCTCTCCAAATGGAGAGTGGCACCGCCACAGTTTGCTATTGAGCGTAGGCGCCGCCGAGCTCCCCGACTCCGCCGGCGCTCGAGCGAAGGAACGAGCCTGCCGGCACTAAAAGGCAGCCGCTGCTGCCGCTCTTGGGCTTGAAAGTTCGCAGCCGGCAAAGGCGTGATTCGCGTTCCCTTCGAGAAACATGCCCTCCGAAGTCCTCACGAGGTCCCAGTGAGCATGTGCGTGCGAGCTCTGCACATTCCCATTTAGGACCGAGATGCTGCCGCCCTGCCCTTAGCTTGCCCTTCACCTAAAGATCAGCGGCTTTCGCGCGCACCCCAAAGGCGAGAGTTTGCAGCCGCTGGAAGGGAACCGTCGGGGCGGGGGCGGGAGGGTCTAAGGAAGCATAAAAGTGGATAGTAGGTGTACAAGGGAGGAGGAGGCAGAGGAAGGCAGAGGAAAGAAGAGGAGACCTCGGTCAATGGGAAGGCGTCTTGCAATTAAGGGTTTCGGGGTGGAGGGGACGGAAAGCCGGGGGGGCAACAAGGGTCCCCTGGTGAGTTTGCTCACATGCGGATCATCTCCAGTTACCTTTCGCTGTGTTGTAACCCGAAGCGGCTTCTCTGGGCGATTACCTCGCGCAAGAAACACGAGAGCTTCGGAGGGGTGGACGAACGCTCCGCTGGACTCGCTCTGTGCGCCTCTAACACAGATCCACTCCTTTCTGAATTAACTTGGGGAGCCTCGCATGTAGAGCGGGACCCATCCAAATTTGGCCCAGCTTTGCAGACGGGCCGCGGCAGCTTTCCCAAGAAGCGGAGCCGCTGCCCGTTCTCGCGGAGGTACGCGCACACCTCTCCAAAGGTTTGGGGAGGTGCGCGCGCACCTCTACCCGTTCAGAGAGGTGCGCGTGCACCGGGCGGCTGGGAGCTGCAGGAGATGGCTCAAAGAGCCGCATGCGGCTCCGGAGCCGCGGGTTGCCGACCCGTGGTGTAGGATGAATCATCTAGGAGTAGGTATCTTTTTTTTATTTAAAAAGTTTTACAGTACATTTTAACTTTAACAATCCCCCCTCCCCCACCCCTATCTAACCCTCCCTATCCCTCTCCCCCATTCCCCCCTCCCCCCTGACTTCCCAGAGCTAAATACAGGGTATAAAAACGAAAAACAAACATAAGCATCCATATGCTATAAACAATAAACTATTAATTCAATCACCCTCTAGCTCATGTAAAATGATTACAAACAATATTAATATTACAGATAAAAAAAAGAAGAAAACAGAAAAGGAACTTTACTCAAATAAGTCACCATCCTTATTCATATTAATTTAAAAAAATAGACTTTCATCTACTCTTTACATTCTCCCACATTTCTCTAATTTCTAGACAAATTCTCAGTTACGCGCCAAGAGCGCCTATCTCTATTAACCTTATTAATCTCCAACCAAACTGAACTATAATCAAAAATAGTTCTTGCATGTATCACGCCAAATGTCTTGCAGTTCCAGATCATCCTTAAGTTCAAATAACAAAAAGATTTAGGCAATCTAGCATAACTCAAAACACGCTTAAAAAAAAACAAAAAAAACCCCAGCTTTATCCATCTATACGTCTAGGACACCATTCCAATCTCCAAAAAAAAAAAAAAAAAAATTTAAAGAATTTATAATCTAATTAGGTAACCTTTTTTTTAAAAAAAAAAAGTTTTAAAATACAATTTTCCTTTAAAAAAAACCCCCTTCCCCCTCCCTCCTCCCCCCCTACCTCCCCTCCTCCCCCCTCCCTCCTCCCCCCCTACCTCCCCCCTCCCCCCCCTACTTCCCAGAGCTGAATACAAGGTATATATATATATATTTAAAAAAAGCAAACCTAAGCAACCATATACTAACAACTATAAATTCTAAAATCCATCACTCTCTAGCTTATATAGGATAAAACAAACCTTAACAATATTAAATATATGTATATAAAAAAACTAGAATAAGAAAAGGACACTCTCTAGCTTATATAGAATGGAACAAACCTTAATAGTATTAAATATATATTAAAGACAAAAAAAAAGGAAAAAGAAGAAAAAAACCCCTTCTCAACCCTATACTTATCCTAAATAAACTCCATCCATTTTATCCATTCCATGATATAACATTCTTACAAATAATTTCCCAAATTAACCAAAGATCCCAAATCAAAAAACTTTAAAGTCAACTCTTCTGTAATCGGCCGTTCCTCTTCCAGTACCACAATCCAAAAAAGCTCACCCTTTCCACAGAACCACCAAATATAAAAATATATTGCGTCTACACCCAAATCTTTTCCCCCCTCCCCTACTTGACTACTTGACTATATCGTAAAAGTTCCATAGACTTCTGCAATTCCTGCTACTTTCTCTTCTTAGATCATTTTGCAGCAGCACGCGTCACCCTCTGTTTTATAGATTCATCCGACGAGGTTGTATCTTGATCTCCTCCAACACCGTTGTCTTCTATCTGACCATCTTCGGCCTCTTGATGCACTCCTTCTCCAGATCCCTTTCCAGCTTCCAAAAGTGTTAATGGCGTTGCATTTAAAACATTATTGTAGAAATCACGCGCTTGCATCACAGTAACCAAACGGTACTTTTTACCTTCGTGCGTCACCATCAACCCCACTGGGATCTCCCATCTGAACCTTATATCTCGCTGCTTGAGCTCTTGCACAAGAAATGTAAAATCCTTCCTTCTCCTTAGAATCTTTGGAGGAATTTCTTTTAAGACCAAAACTTCTTGATTAGCAATCATAACTTTGGTATCATAAGCAGCTTGTATAACTTCATCTCTAGTTTCCCTTTTTGCAAAATATACCACCACATCTCTAGGCAACTTTCTCTGTCTGGCAATCCATGAATTCACACGAAACACTTTGTCCATGCCTCCTTTTATTTCAGATGCTGGCTGTTTCAACACTATTTCAAAAGCCTCAGAAACCAGCTGCTTTAGATCTTCCTTAGTATTCTCCTTTAAGCCTCTAATTCTAATGGCAAACTGCATCTGGAAATATTGAGCAAGACACAGTTCCCTTTCCATTTTATTTTCATTCTCCAATAGTTTTGCTTCTAATATAGCATTCTTTTGAGACAAGTCTTCTAGCTTTTCCTCCAATTCTTCCACACACCGAGCCACTTTAAACACTGAAGTCAAGATGTCTACCCTCATCGCTTTGAGCTTCTGTTCCATCCTCTCCTCCATTCTCTCCTCCAATTTCTCCAATTTCTCCTCCATCTGTGCAAATCTAATATTAATTGATTCCAAAATTACCTGGGTATGTTTTTCAAGAGCATCTTGTAAGTCCTTTGATGTCAATACATCAGGAGGATGCAGCGCCTGCAATAATGATTGTTGCACGGGAGAAGTTCCAGCACTCCGAAGAGTTTTAGGGGGTGGTTTAGCCGCCATCTTTTACCAAATATGACGCACTTTCACTTCAGATTTGTAATCCAAAAAAGTCCATCAAGCTGGAGAGTAAAACATAGTAATCCTCTTTACCATTTCCTCTTGTATCGCTCTGCCTGCTCCTTTAAATCATAGTCATTCCTTCAGGCAGGGGTGGTCGCAGACGGCTGGCTCTGCTCCAAGAAGTCAGGAGCAGAGGCGACGGCCAGCTGGGAGCAACCCAGGCTACGGGGGAGTTCAATCCTTCAGCCGCCCAAGCCATAAGCTCAGGCGGCCCTGGAGAACTCTACCCCTACCTGGGAGCTCGCCCCCTCCTCTTCTCCCGAGGAGGGGGCTTCGGATTCGCCCAAACAGCTGATCGGCGCTGTTTCGGGCGAAAAAACACCAGCTGAGCCGCGGGCAGCCCGGGAAGGCTCCCTCCGTCGCCGCGGAGCCACCGGAAGTGATCCAATTAGGTAACCTTTATGTATAATAAGTTAAGAAAGGTCAACTTGTTGTTAATTAGAAGCTTGCTTACCCAATCTTAAATTCAGTAAATACTTTTGGTCCAAAACCCTAATATGCCTTTCTTGCAAACAAATAACATCAGTCTTAAATTGTTTTAATTATTAAAAGACTTTCTTTCTCCTCTATAATGAATTTAATCCATTGACATTCTAAATTAAAAATTTAGTCACTAATCTTGACGCTCCAAAGCTTTTGGAGCACGTCTGAAATGGCCCCTGTAGCTTCTTTGGACCGCGCCCCTCCCACAGCTTCACTATAAGTACGCTTTGGAGGTTCCATAACTTTCTGCTGATCTTGCTCTTGCTCTCGTCTCGCTCGTCTTAAAACAGCAACCGATGAGACTGTAACTTGATCCCCTCCAGCACCATTCTCCTCTGTCACATCTTGAGGCTTTCCCTCGCCATGTCCCTTTGCAACTTCCAGAAGTGATAGGGGGGGTTGCTTTTAACACATTGCTGTAAAAATCACGTGCCTGGGCCACAGTAACCAGACGATGTCTTTTACCTTCGTGCATCACCACCAGTCCAACTGGAATCTCCCATCTAAACTTGATATCACATTTCTTAAGTTCCTATACAAGAAATGCAAAATCTTTCCTTCTCCTTAAAATCTTTGGAGGAATCTCTTTTAAAACCAGGACTTCTTGTTCAGCAACTACCAATTTAGTATCATAAGCAGCTTGAATAACTTCATCTCTAATTACTCTCTTTGTAAAATAGACCACCACATCTCTGGGTAACTTCCTCTGTCTTGCAATCCATGAATTTACACGAAAATTTTTGTCCATGCTTCCCTCAATTTCAGATGCTGGCTGGCCCAATACCACTTCCAAAGCCTCAGAAATCAGCTGCTTTAAATCTTCTTTAGAATTCTCTTTTAAGCCCCTGATTCTAATAGCATACTGCATCTGATGGTACTGAACAAGGCTCAATTCTCCGTCCATTTTGTCCCTTATATTTTCATTCTCTAATACCTTTACTTCTAATATAGAGTTCTTTTGACTGAGATCCTCCACTTTTTCATCCAGCTGTTGCACACATACAGCTACACTTTCAATTGTAGACAACATGTCTAACCTCATTGCTCTAAACTTCTCTTCCATCTTCTTCTCCAATTTCTCCTCCAGCTTTTTCAGCTTTTCATCCATCATATCAGACATTAATTGTGAATGCTTTTCAAAGGCATCTTGTAAATCCTTAAGCGTCAATGCCGGAGGAGGTGCAGGAGGAAGCAAAGCTTGCAACGAGGTCTGTTGCACCGGGGAAGACCCCGCACTCCGAAGAGCTTGTTGCACACTTTCACTTTAAGGCTATAAAATCCATTGAGCTAGAGAGTAAAGATAAAAGTCCACATCACCTTGACCTCCTGTACCGCTCTGCCTGCATCTTGATACTCAGAGGTATTTATTTCTGGCAGGGGTGGTTGCTAACGCCTGGCTCTGCTCCAAAAATCACGGAGCAGAGACGCTGCGCAGCTCGGAGCAACCCAGGCTTCGGGGGGGCTCAATCCTTCAGCCGCCCAAACTCTCAGCTCAGCCGGCCCCGGAGAGCTCAACCCCTACCTGGGGCCTCACCCCCTCCTCTTCTCCCGAGGAGGGGGCTTCAAATCCATCTAAACAGCTGATCGGCGCTGTTTACGATGAAAAAAAACACAGCTGCGGAGCGGACAGCCTGGAGACGGCTGTCTTCGGTGTCGCGTCGCCACCGGAAGTCCCTAGGAGTAGGTATCTTGAGTTATGCACCACAGTTCCAATTGCTGGGATGCTCAATGAATCAATACCATAATACTCCTGAACTTCCTTTACTTTCTTATGGTTGCTATTGCAGAACATAATGTTGAACTCTAGTATGACTTATTTTAGAATCAATTTAGAATTATGTTTTCCCAAGAAATATTCCTATTGTAATTCTTCTCCTGTACTGCCAAATACAGTAATAACATTTCTTTGCAGCATTTTCTAAGAATTTTCTCATGAAATATTGTTTTAAGTCTATTTTTGGGCAAGAGTACAATTAACTCCTCCTCCATCACATTAAGCGTATTTCTTTTTCAAAGAATGCAATTAATTTTTCGTAAAGTGCATATAGCCATATGGACTGTGTGAGAAGCTGAATGAGTCTGAGAAAAGTTGCCATGATTTTGCTAGGACTAGTCAATTAAAGGTTGTCATAATGAATTGTCAATTTATGTTTACAACTGTGTAGATTCCATAGGATGAAAAATAGATAAATGCTTTAATTAAAGCAATCAAAATGTTACAAAATAGCCTGCTTTGCAGACATATTATTCAGACTGGATGTTAGATAAGCTGGGGGGAAAAAGAGTATAATGAGCCAAAGGATCATTGTATAATTTTAGACAATAATATTTAAAGATATAAGGCACTGTGAGCACGGGCACAGATTGTCACAATTGTGTGGGAAGCAGCCCACATAATGTGATTAATTTGAAATTAGATTAATGAACAGAGTAACAGGAGAATGTTCACCCACTGATCCAGGTGTTTATTTTACTACAGGATAATTTTGCTGTTTTTCTCAGCCAATTTTTCTTTCTTTTTTTTTATTGAAAAGTTTTACAATACATTTTTAAATACAAAAAACTCCCTCCTCCCCCTCCCCTCCCCTCCCCTCCCCCCTCCCCGACTTCCCAGAGCTGAATACAGGGTATAATAATACAAACATAAACTAAAATATGCTAATAACAAAAATAACATATTAAGTTCTATCGGACTTTAACTCTCCATAGTTATAATATTAATAAAGTAACAAATAACTAATCATACATCATAAAAATCCACTACTTATTCAAATGCTAAATGAAACTTTTTAGTCCCATATTTATTCTGAATATATTCAATCCATCTTCTCCATTCCACAATATATCTCTGTTGCGAGATATATCCAATTTTTCTTAAATGCGCTTTCTGCAGTGCACCTCTGCTGGCACCATCTTCTCTGTGTATAGACTTACATAGAAGCTATTTTAGGAATTACAGATTCAACGTGGCTATTCTTTTCCCGGATGGCATCCAGGTCTCTTATAAGAGCTCTTTGATTATGCAATCTGTTCTTGTGCATAATAAGGAGCAAATATAGATTGGACATTCTTGCCAGCTCTAACCCAACATATAAAATTAAAAGAAAGTTTCTAACAAAATTTTATATTTTATAATCTGTATTAATATGCCTGCTGAACTGCTGCATTGAAGGGCAAGGCAGAATGAGTACATCCATAAGCTTTTATATACCAGGTTTATGACTATTTGTGACCTTTATAAAGCTATATTCAGCTTCAGTTCTTTTTTCTTTACAGTTTTTTACCTCGACAAGTTGTATCTTATTAGCTTAGCAGAAAAACCTGTATTTTATATGGTTGGTTGATTATATGCCCCTAAGTCAGTATTGAGCCTTAGGAATGACAAAGATTTTCTCCAGAATAATCTCTCCCCAGTCTGGCCCACCGAGGTATTCTAGACATGCATTCAACCCGGTGTAACATGGCTACTAGTTTTCTTCTAATTTATTGATAACACTAGAGTGTTAGCCAACTTGATTAGAAATTATAATCTTATCCTATCATTTTGGACAATTTTCATCTCTTTCCGACCATCAATTTTTAGGGAACTTGTTGATTAACAACAGACAACATGGTGTCTGCAGATAACTTTGGAAGAAGTAGATTATCTGGACCCTCTCCAGTCAGATTTCAGTATGGGGCTGAAATGGTTGTGGATGACCTCTGGTAGGCTTGGATACAGATAATGCAGTCATCCTTGCTTTTCTTGATATTCAGCAACTTTTGTTACCACTGAACCTTCTGGACTGGCTTCAGGATTTCAGGAGGCATCTCGTACTTCCTCTGGGGTTGATTCCAATCAGTGTTGATATGGAGATCCAACTTGCAGCTTCCACTGTGTGGGCTGCTTCAGGGATTGACATTCTCCCCATTCCTACAGGAAACTACTGAATTTATCCAATGGCACAGAGCGCAGTACTATCAGCATGCTGATGATACTTAGCTGCACCTCTCCACTCTGGCCTGGCTAAGTGATAACATGGAGGTTCTGCTCTTCTATACAAGCAAAGATCTAGTGTGGCTGTGAACAGGAAGCAGTGTATGAACAAAGGAAACAAGAGAAATACCATCATATGACCAAGTGCAATGGTAAATGGGAAAGCCCTTGGGAGAAAGAAAACATGCAGCCTAGGGGATGGTCAGATAAGAGATGGCATAGCCTGCAGCTGCATTACAGAGAAAGAGATTCAGAAGGCACCCTTCCTAACTTCTCACTCTGTAAAAGAGATAGGTGATTTGCAATATCAGCCTTGCAAAATTCTGCTAAGGTAGCCTTGCAATAAAAGAGCATTAGCTCATCTGGTTATGTTTTCTGTCTGGTCTGCTCGAAAATGCTGACAGCAAGCCAGAAAATCGTTTTAGGTGATGTTATTGCTGACAAGCCATATCAGAGCCTCGCTGCCATTCTCCAATCTTGCAACAAATCAATTTTTCTGACTTTTGACTCCCTTGGTTCTCACTGATATTAGCCCAACGTGAATGTGAAAGAAACTGTCAGATATTGTGTGTCTGTAACACTTGTGTGTGATCAGGAAAGAGTTATGTGAAGTGCAGCCAAGTCTTTCACCTGGTTGCACGGCAGTTTAAAATGATGAGGTAGACCACTTGCACAAAGGATTTAGAAACTTGTTCCTGGAAATGACAAATGATTCAGTGAAGTCTATGAACAAGACATGATTTGAGAACCTTCTGATCTGATATTTAAATTATAGTTGAGCCATCACTGTTTTCTTTGTTAAATATTGTTTTATACATATGTGTTTATGTGTGTGATTTCTTTCTTTCTTTTTGCTTACTGCGCATTGCCCAGCAATCTAATAATCAGGGTGATAATGATAACAAAATCCTGTAACACAAACAAGCAAAAAGGTCTGGCATCAGATTATTATCAAATAATCTAAAATCCACTCTCCCAGAATCAAATAATGCAATTTGTATGCCCGTATTCCCTTAGAGGGTGATGCATCGGAAGGTGAGACAAATATAAATTTCAGTCATTACAACAGTACAGGGTGTGGCCACAATCAGTGCCAAACCAAGATGGAGGAAGAAATGCTGACTGTTGTCCTTTTCTACTCGGACATTGTGCTGGGCATAACTGGCATGTATGAATGGCTACTAGTATGCAGGCGTGTGTGTGTGTGTGTCTGTGTGCATAGATAGAGATAATTAGAAAAATATATAGAGATAGATGATAAAGATATAGATGATAGATGATAGACAGATAAATGATAGATGATATAGATAAAAACCAACCAAATTCTCAATAGTGTCATTTGAAAAACTAAGTATGCCTTTAAATAAACTCTCTAAATAGCTACTGGAACTTCAAATACATTAATTGTGGCAGGCCTAGGGGTACGTATCAACTAGGAGGGTGGTTTGGGTATAAATAGCTTTTTCTTCCCCACATATGAAATTCATGTAAAGGATTGTGAGCTGATCCTTCATTCTTTTTGATGTTTACTAAATAGACTAACTGCAACTTACTTAGACTTTAAAAACTTTAGATATTTTGCCCCTATTTGGATCTTGACATAGGAAGAAATCTTTTGCCTCACCTTGAATTGATTCATTTGTTTAACTCTCAGAGAATTATGAACCCCCCTTTTTTCTCCTTGCAACCAGCACCCCAATGGGAGAAAAGCACAAAGCACATCTACTCTACAACTCTATGGCACTTATTGTCCATAAATTAATCTGTCCAACAAATAGCTCTCAAATAAAAATAAATGCCCTTTTCATTTACTGCTGCTGCTGAGACAAGCACAAAAAAATCATAATCAATGGAAAGTAATACAAAAGGTGTGAAGCTTGGTTGACCTGACAGCTTATGAAGGCCAGACCTGCAGTTCAGCCCATATTACTCAATCAGAATCAATGGGAGGGGATGATGTCTTATTTAATTTACACCATTTTAGACACTGCACGAGGAGACACATATTAAAATGAGTATGACAACACTTTAAAAACCATCCACCTCAGTTAAAATCCCATATCACCATATTTATCTGGGTATCTGATGAGCTGTGGTTCACAAAGGATTATGCCTTTAAATCAAATTGGTTAGTCTGAAAGGATGCTACTAGATTTCTTCCGATTTTTATGTTTTGTGTGGATTATCAGTTATCTTCAAGGAAACTTCTGGACTGCATGAGGGAGCCCAGCATTGCACAAATGCAATTATCTCTATATCAAGTGCAGTCATATGCAAACCAATCTGGACTTTCCCCCTAATAATGTTTATTGTGCTAAAAAGAAATATGCTTATGACAGGGTGGCTAACATAACCCCATTTTGATCGCACTCAGCTCCCCGTTGGGCCAGGGAAGTGCACAAAGCTTCCTTTGCAGTATTGCATGCAAAAGTTCAGAAGAGATTATACTCCTGTATTGGCATTTGTGAGTTGCCATTCTGACTTATGTCCAGAGTGCTCATTTTCTCTGAAATTTATTTTCACTGTATTGTCATAAATGCTTTCAAGCTACTGACTGAATGGTCATGACATTTAAGAATTAAACATTAAGGCCCCCCAAAATTTCACTCTTGTCACAAACTTCAAATCCTTCTAAGAGTTGATTGTTGGTTAACTTTGGAACAGCCTGATACTGAGTGAGGCTCTTGAGCCATCTTGCTCAGCAGCATCAACGCTAACAATCTCCACAGGGTTTCTGGCAAGAATTTTTCCTGATGCTCCTGGAAATGCCAGGAAATTGAACCTAGGACCTCCCACGCGCAAAGCATGTCTTTGACTAATGAGCTACAGCTTTCTTTTCAGAGGACTGAAACTTAAGTGAGCAGATTTTGTCTGGCAGATTTGAAGTGTGCATTTTAAGTGAGAAAATGGATGGGGGAAGGAAGGGAGGGGAGAAAGTACACAGCAATGTTCTTGTTTGAAGCAAGCAGTATCTGCCTTCAGAACATGCATTTACACTGCAGTTTCAAGGATGGGTTGCATATTCTTCGGAAGCTAAGATTCAGTTTCTAGTCATGTACAATGTCAAGTTCAGTCACAGGGTTGTTCCATCCAAGAAATTCTGTTATAAGAATCTCTGCACCCCTGGAGATTTGCTTCAAGTCAAATCTAGACAGAACATTGCTCAGAATGGGAATTGTGTGGGTAATTTCTTCCATCTGGTAAGAACTAGCCTATTTTCCCAAAATAAATGAATATAAAATTTGTTAGACAAGGTGGATAAAATTGGACAAGAATGCGAGACTGAGCACTTAGTGTTGGAAAGACACATTAACTACACAATTATAGGTATATTTATTCAGAAGTAAGAACTTCCCCATTTAATGGAATGTCTTTAGTAGGAAGCATACAGCAAATTGCAATTGTTGTTGGCTGATTCACTTTCTGAGAACTTTTGTATCTGGGGGCATAAACATTACTGCAATATTACTAGATAGGAAGAATGCAGATGATTCAGGAATAAATTGATTCTGTTCATCTATCTGTCTCCCTTTCTCCTTCTCTGATGCTGATACATCACTCAGGGCAGAGTCACTCAGAACAGCTAACAAATGACACTTTTGGAAGTTTGCATCTCAACTGTATCTTCAGTTTCCATGATTAATAATCTAACAATAAACATGCTGTGCAACAAATATACAAGGAACATGGAATGCAAAGAAACTGAGTTCTAGCCCTGCCTTAGGCATGAATGTCAGCTGGTAACTTTGCCCAGTAACTCTCTCTCAACCACCTAAAAGGGCTGTTGTTTTGGGAAAATAGGAGGAGGAAATGTTAGGTATGTTCATCATCTTGAGTTATTTATAAAAAATAAAAGTGGAATTAAAAATAAATCTAAAATTAAGGATTGTTTTATAAATGTCACTCAGACAACAAGCTGTTTTATAATGATTATGTCACGTTAAAGGAAAAAATTCTAATAAAATATATACAAAAAATAAAAATAAATCTAAAATAAACAAAACAAATCACCGCATACCTGGAAATGAGAACACCTTGGAGAGGAGGGAGCAATTTATGATAGAACAAAAGGACAGTGATGAAACTAAATTCAAATACTTGCAATGTATTTGGATGTATGAGTCTTAATTTACACCCATCTAATAACACACTTAACACAAATTAGCATTTTCTATACTTTCAATTACAAACTAATTGTAGCTTGGAATTTTCCTGGCGTCTTTTCAGCCCACTTCTCAGCAGGAAGCAGTTCTTGCTGGAATTACTGATTGTTGAAAAATTTCATTTGGAGAAGTAGCAAAAGTAATAATGTGAAGATTACATAATAAAACAACTAGACTATTTTTTCTTGTAGAATTCAGATCAATGGAAAGCCACTCAATATATATGGCGATTTTACTGCCAAATGTTTGGTTGAGAAAGATACTTATTTTCTTCTGAGTTTCCTTTTTTGTTGTCGTTCTAGGTTGTGTCTTACACACCATCTTTATTTTAATATCATGCCAGCTTCCCACTCTTCTTTAAGTATCATCAGGTCCTGCATGAGGCTATGCTCTATCCCATGAGTCACTTTCATAATATCATAAGCCTGAAATGAAGAAGAAAAACAGAAAAAAAAACATTCTGTTATCCTTGATGGTATGCCTCTAAATATCTCCATCTGGAATATTTTATTTCTAAAAAACAATTTGCAACTTCGCTAGTGTAGATTGTCACTTCACCTTGTCTCTTCATATATTCCATAACAATGCAACCTCTTTTCTACTAGTTTATCCAGATTGCTATGGAATTTGCTGCTCTTGATGCTCGCTTGCTTGGCTTCTATACATTTTAATATGCCATGTGCTTTGGGATATGTTTAATTTAAACAGAAAACATATGTGCACCTTTCAAGATAATTCAGCTTAGTAGTATAAGAGCAGCATTATGGAACTGATCCTGCCTTGTTTTCCTCCATGGTCTGAAAAAGGTTTCATTTAGCATTCAGATCTATAGAAACAACAGTGCCAAACAAGGAAAGAACTTAACTATGAGCTACCCTGAGCAAACAAATAGGATACTCAGTATAGCATCAAAAGCCGCACAGCTTTTCTCCCCAAGAATATAAAACTCATTAAGTAATTGATAAGGAAGTGTAAGTAAAAGCCCAGCGCATTCATTTATGTCTAATTTGCATTTGGATTGGACAGGATACCTAACATCAGAGACACATGTAGTGGTATGCAAATATGCCTCTCTGCTGCTCAGTCATGATGAAAGGAGAGAGCAAGGTCCATCATGCTAATGGGCTACAAAGCAAAGGCCAGGATATTGAGGAAATAGTTTAAGTTTCTCCTTTATCCCTCAATTACATGAAGGCTTCTTAGAGATGCAAAGAAAGGCCACACTCATGTTATTTACATCACATATATAATAAATAATGCATAGGGCAAGCTGGAAGGAAACAGTTCAAATGGAATCTATTTGGAAAGAGCTGCCTGTGATTCTGGAGCAGATACATTTGGGTTATGTCCCTTTATAGCAGGGAACTGATATAGATGGACTATACATGCTTTGGGGTAAGAGCTTAATGTCTCAGCAGAGAACTTACTGCATTCTTACAGATTTCCAATCATTTATAGTAGTCTTGGCATATTGTGTGATATAAAATTCTTGGAAGCTAGACTTCTTCCTGATTTCCTCAATTTTTCTGTATACTTTGCAGAAGGTTTTTGTTGTTGTTGTTGTTGAGTCCTACTAGTATTGAAACATAAAATCTGCCCTTTGTCTATTCTGGATCACCAAGTTTGAAAAAATACAATTAAAATATCTTTAGTTATAGGAGTCTTTGGAGGTTGCAGTTTAGTGTAGGACTTATGAAGATTAACTCAAGTTTAATCTCCAGAAGGTATGCTAGGAATCTATTTCTCTAATTACAGGCAAAACTAGATTACAACATTGACATGGATGGATATCCTCCAGGGATGCAGTGAAATGATCACTTAGTAATACCACGTCAAACTTAGGAATTCAACAATTCTATCAAATGAAGCTACTAGATGTCAAAATCAATTAAATGTGAACGAAATAACAGTTATGAAATAACATGAAATTAACTGAAAACTTTATTTTTAATTACAACAATTTATTACAAATAGTAGCACCTCAAAATCAGCTTTCAGCAATGCTATTATTGTTAGTGTTATTACTACTACTATCCTGAATCAATATACTAAAGCATGAAGGCATCTTCACTGAAGGTTCTTTCATGATGGTCCAGTGCAGGTTAGTAGACAGATCTTTGGACTTTCCGATCTAGGGTTGAGAAGAGACAGCAGTCCAAAGCCATCAAACTGGCATCTGTGGCCAAGGTCATATTGGAATTTTAGTCTCACAATTAGTAGTCTAGCATCTTAACCACTATACCACTTTGGCAATCACTTCAAATAAAACGTGTATTTACATGTGCACATCTGGGTGTGTGTGCACATACACATATGTTCATGTAAGAAGTGTATGACTTAATGCTAATTTTTAAATGATTATTTGTAATGGGCAGAAGACACACACCATCTTAAGCTCAGTGAGAGAAAGGCCAGAAGCCTAACAAATAAGACAGAAGCATAAAAAAAATCTGATAACAATCAGTGTTCAATCTCAGATAAAGCATTATAATAGATTCGTTGAATTTTAGAAACTTTCTTTTTACATCCTTAAACAAGAAACTGGAACTTAAACTACAATATGTGAAACTTTACAAAGAATCAGTTGGGGAATTACATAAGGCAGCTGTCACAAAGCTATGTAACTCGAGCAAATATTTTTTTATATATACAGTGACTTTTCCAGAAGGTCTTGTGCATTTTATAAATCTATCACAAATTTAGAAGAAACTCCAAATAAGGAGCAGCCAGCTGAAACAGGTTCAGGTCTGCATGCAATGAACTTCTATATATAGGACACCATTCATGTGCAACCAACTTGCTTTATGCCACATAACTAAAACCTTATTTTTTGTCTCCCCAAATGTATTCTAAAGTTTAAACAAGGTAATAGATTTAATTATCTTTAGTAACTTATTATTCCACAGGAAATTATTTTATTTAAGTACTTTTACAGATTTGGTTTCAGACTGCTATTGAGCTGAATGGTTAACAAAATAAATAATGGAAAACATGTACTGCTTTCAGAAACAAGTTAGTTACTAATGTATTTCCTTTCAATAATGATGAGCAGATTATGCATATAAAATGTATTGCTATTCTGAACTGGCTTACAAATTATTCATATGAAGAAACTTCCTCTGATCAGATCTTTGCAGTGGTCAGCGCTGAATTAAACGTGTTCGTGACTTAATGTACTCAGAGTTTGATTGTCCTCTTTTTCATCAGCATTCCATCCCAAATATTTCAGGTGAATTTCAGAATTCTCACTAGTTTATGATCAAAGGAAGCATTTCCAATACTATTTCCACTGCCTTCCCCATTCAGTGAGATGCAGAACATGATCAATATTTAAAAAGGAGAAGCAGATTAAGGTACTGAAGCAGTCTCTCGTTCATCCGACTTAATAGCTATTTGCCATTCAAGGTTTGGGGTGATTAATGATAACCCCCTCGGATACTGAATAGTAATTACCAACCACTGCTATTAAAGTAAGTCTCTCCTGGAAACTGTAAGCAGCTCACTTTGTAGCCATTGCCTCCGGGGCTGGTTTAGATGTAAAAAAGTAGGAGAGCGCTTGCTGACTGACATTTGGAAAGCGAGGTGAGCAAGGAGGTTGTAGAAACAATTAGGAGGAAAGAGACTATAGGACCAATGAGCAAAACTGACCTGTTTCAGGGTTTCAAGGGCCTGGGAGCACATGTCCTGGTGGAACTGCAACTTGGCCACTCTCATCATCTGGATAGCCCTCAAAGGATGGAAGCGGGAATAATAAAAACTGAAAAGAAGGGCAGGAAGAAAATTATACCCATTTGTCAATTCTCACTTTCACCATTCCTACCTTAGTGGAGAGCCATTAGAGTAGGACTACAAAGCCACTGTGAATTTTAATGAGGTATTATGGGGAAATTAGCCAGTGTCGAGGTGTGTGAAATACTGAGGGGTTGTTAACAAAGCATTATTTTCAGTCTTGGAACAGTTCTTATGTTATCCTGTTAGAAAGTGACAACGGTAGGATTATTTCCCCCACCTTCCTGAAACAATGCAATAGCCAGCAAAGCAGCATTCAGTCTTTTTCTTAAATAATATTTTTTATTAATTTTCTAATTTTACATTTAGGTATTTAAAAAGCAACGTGGTGGCTGGGTTAATCAATAGTTCAGTAACCTACAAAAATCTTTAGTACAAATCTCAAATTACAACCTCAAATGTTTCCTCTCTTTTTCCCTTAATATCTACTATCTCATATTTAAGCTAATACAGTTCTTATTATTTTTTTATTTTTTATTTATTTATATCAACTAAATAAAAACACCATTATTACATTTTTCAATAAAGTTTTAGCTTATACATATCTTAATTACTTTTACATTCAATCTTTACATTCAATCAATGTCCTGTTATTGGTTTTTCCCAATTTTTAGTTTCCCATCAATATTCAAATTTACCCCTTCATGGATTACTGCCTTGTCGTGGCGAAGGGGCTTGCATAATTCAATGAAGCTATGAGCTATGCTATGCAGGGCCACCCAAGACGGACAGGTCATAACAGAGAGTTCTGACAAAACGTGATCCACTGGAGAAGGTAATGGCAACCCACTCCAGTATCTTTGCCATGAAAACCCTATGGACAGTACCAAAAGGCAAAACGATATGATGCTGGAAGATGAGCCCCTCAGGTCGGAAGGCGTCCAATATGCTACTGGGGAAGAGCAGAGGGCTAGTACTAGTAGCGCCAGAAAGAATGAAGCGACTGGGCCAAAGCCGAAAGGACGCTCAGCTGTGGATGTGTCTGGTGCTGTAAAGAATCTTTCTTCATAGGAACCTGGAATGTAAGATCCATGAATCAAGGAAAGCTGGACATGGTCAAACAAGAGATGACAAGACTAAACATCGACATCTTAGGTATCAGCGAACTAAAATGGACAGGAATGGGTGAATTTAATTCAGATGACCATCAGGTATACTACTGCGGGCAAGAATCCCTCAGAAGAAATGGAGTAGTCTTCATAGTCAATAAAAAAGTAGGAAAAGCAATACTGGGATACAACCCTCAAAATGACAGAATGATCTCAGTTCGAATCCAAGGCAAACCATTCAATATCACAGTAGTCCAAGTCTATGCCCCAACTACCAGTGCTGAAGAGGATGAAATTGACCGGTTCTATGAAGCCCTACAGCACCTTATAGAACTAACACCCAAAAATGATGTCCTTATCATCATGGGAGATTGGAGTGCTAAAGTAGGAAGCCAAAAGATAACCGGAATAACAGGCAAGTTTGGCCTTGGAGTACAAAATGAAGCAGGGCACAGGCTGATAGAATTTTGTCAAAAGAATACAATGGTCATAGCAAACACTCTTTTCCAACAACCCAAGAGACGGCTTTACACATGGACATCACCAGACGGTCAACACAGAAATCAGATTGACTATATGCTCTGCAGCCAAAGATGGAGAAGCTCTATACAGTCAGTAAAAACAAGACCAGGAGCTGATTGTGGCTCAGACCATGAGCTTCTCATTGCAAAGTTTAGGCTTAAATTAAAGAAAGTAGGGAAAAGCGCTAGGCCAGTCAGGTATGAATTAATTCATATCCCTGTTCAATATACAGTAGAGGTGACAAATAGATTTAAGGATTTAGATCTGATAGACAGAGTGCCTGAAGAACTATGGACAGAGGTTTGCAACATTGTACAACAGGTAGCAACCAAAACCATCCCAAAGAAAAAGAAATGCAAGAAAGCAAAATGGCTGTCTGAGGAAGCTTTGCAAATAGCTGAGGACAGGAGGGAAGCGAAAGGCAAGGGAGAAAAAGAAAGATATGCCCAATTAAATGCAGAATTCCAAAGAATAGCTAGAAGAGATAAGAATGCCTTCTTAAATGAACAATGCAAAGAAATAGAAGAAAACAATAGAATAGGGAGGACCAGAGATCTTTTCAAGAAAATTGGAGAGATGAAGGGAACGTTTAATGCAAAAATGGGCATGATAAAGGACCAAAATGGCAGGGACCTAACAGAGGCAGAAGAGATTAAGAAGAGGTGGCAAAATTACACAGAAGAACTATACAAGAATGAGCTTAACGTCCCTGATAATCACAATGAGTTGGTCACTGACCTCGAGCCAGACATCCTAGAATGTGAAGTGAAGTGGGCCTTAGAAAAGCTGAGCAACAACAAAGCTAGTGGAGGTGACAGTATTCCAGCTGAGCTATTCAAAATCTTAAAAGACGATGCAGTAAAAGTGCTACACTCAATTTGCCAGCAAATTTGGAAAACTCAACAGTGGCCACAGGATTGGAAAAGATCAGTTTACATTCCAATTCCCAAGAAAGGCAGTGCCAAAGAATGTTCAAACTATCGCACCATTGCACTTATTTCTCATGCTAGTAAAGTTATGCTTAAAATTCTACAAGCTAGACTCCAGCAGTATGTGGATCGAGAACTACCAGAAGTACAGGTAGGATTTCGAAGAGGCAGAGGAACTAGAGATCAAATTGCTAACATACGCTGGATCATGGAGAAAGCTAGAGAGTTCCAGAAAAACATCTACTTTTGCTTCATTGACTATGCTAAAGCCTTTGATTGTGTGGATCATAACAAACTGTGGCAAGTCCTTAAAGAGATGGGAGTACCAGACCATCTTATTTGTCTCTTGAGAAACCTATATGTGGGCCAAGAAGCAACAGTGAGAACTGGACACGGAACCACTGATTGGTTCAAAATTGGGAAAGGAGTCCGGCAAGGCTGTATACTGTCACCTTGCCTATTTAGCTTATATGCAGAGCACATCATGAGAAAGGCAGGGCTAGATGAATCAAAAGTTGGAATTAAGATTGCCGGAAGAAACATCAACAACCTAAGATATGCAGATGATACCACTCTAATGGCAGAAAGTGAAGAGGAACTAAAGAGCCTCGTGTTCCAGGTGAAGAAGGAGAGTGCAAAACTTGGGTTGAAACTAAACATTAAGAAAACCAAGATTATGGCATCTGGCCCTCTCAATTCCTGGCAAATAGATGGGGAAGAAATGGAGGTAGTGACAGATTTTATTTTCCTGGGCTCCAAGATCACTGCAGATGGGGACTGTAGCCAAGAAATTAAAAGACGCTTGCTCCTGGGGAGGAAAGCCATGGCAAATCTAGACAGCACACTAAAAAGCAGAGACATCACTCTGTCAACAAAAGTGCGTATAGTCAAGGCTATGGTCTTCCCAGTTGCAATGTATGCCAGTGAAAGCTGGACCATAAGAAAGGCTGAGCACCAAAGAATTGAAGCCTTTGAACTCTGGTGCTGGAGAAGACTCCTGCGAGTCCCTTGGACTGCAAGGCGATCAAACCAGTCAGTTCTAGAGGAGATCAACCCTGACTGCTCTTTAGAAGGCCAGATCCTGAAGCTAAAACTCAAATACTTTGGCCACTTAATGAGAAGGAAGGACTCACTGGAGAAGAGCCTAATGCTGGGAAAGATTGAGGGCAATATTGTAACAATAGAAGAAGGGGACGACAGAGAATGAGGTGGCTGGATGGAGTCACTGAAGCAGTAGGCTTCAGAAGATGGTAGAGGACAGGAAGGCCTGGGGGAACATTGTCCATAGGGTCGCAATGGGTCGGACACGACTTCGCAACTAGCAACAACAAAAATTCAAATTTAACATTTGATATTTATAATTTCCAGGTTTTAGGTAACCAAAGTTTCCTTTATCTCAATTCATAACAAAATCTACTATTCAGAATACACATCTTATCTATTTGGGTATAATCTTGTTCTATTTCCTAAAAGTTATCTATTTCCCCCCCATCTTACATCATCTAATTAATAATATAGTATCCCCTTTAATAAATCAAAGTCCATTATATATATTATCTGAGTTAATCAATAAATCAAACATATTCAGAATATTTTTTTTCTTTTGGGTCTAATTTTTAAGTATTAAACAAATAGTATCCTTATTTTCAACTAATTTCCAAATGTTTTAAATTTAATGACCAAAATTTCTCTTATCTCAACTTCTCCCTTTGGCCCTCTAATTAGTAATATGAAATTCCCTGTGATAAATCAAAACCCCAATTTTCTTCAGCTTTATTCTGGCTTTGTTTCTTTGCCAACTAGCCTTCCATGTCAACACTTTTAAATCATCAAATATAACTCCCTCTATTATTATATATATTGTTTAGAATAAGAGAGACCATTTACTTGCCTTTTTTTGGAAGAGCTAGCCCATTTGTATTCCTTAAATCATCTCCCTATTATTCCAAATCCCCATAATTGTCCTGGGAAGTGTATCTTCCATTCAATCTGTTCTTCTTGTTCCTCAAATTTCTTCTGATGTACATAGAAAGTCTTTTTCATTTTCAGTATTGTCAGTCCCTTTTCTGGATATTCCATTGACTGTATTTGTTGGTCAATTGAGTCCTCTGTCTTAGTATTTGATTGTTCCACTTCTTCTGTTACCTTCTTCGTTGTTAGCTCTTTAGTTGTAGTCGGAATTTGAGTTTGCATATCTAAGCTGACATATTGTTCTTTTCTGTAACATCTTATTTCGTCACAAGCTGAAAGGATGGTTTCATGTATTGCTTTCAACATGGAAAGAATCTTTTCCTGATCTCCATCCATCTTCTCTTAATGGTGCATTAAGTTGAAGACTTTGAAATCAGACGATGAAAATAATTTTATAGCTGGGTATGGGATCTCTATTTCACGTGTTTGTAAGTAGTCTTTATAGTAAAAGTCATTTGTCAAGTAAGATTTTATAATTCAAAGTATTTCATCATCTCAAATAATGACCAGTATTCCTCAGATAAAAAAGTAGGAAGGCAATTCCCCACACACAGCTCTAAAAATCTATAAAGGTTTACATTCATAGTTCAAGGAGGCCAGCCATGCCACCCAGAAGTTGTCTTTACAGCTGAACTTCTCACAGGTGGTGTTTATCAAAGTTAAGTGTCATATTTGTAGTCTGGGCTTCAAGCCAAGTCTCCTTTAGGCAATAGCAAGTTGTAATACCAAGCATCACCACACAATGTCAACGATGCCCCTTAAGGTTTTTTAAGTCCAAAATTTTTATAGTCCTTTTTCCAATTTTATTTCTTTTTTATAGATAAAAACAAAAGTCTTCAGTGAAAATAAGAAAAATTTTGGTCCCCAAGTTTCAGAAACATATAAATCCAATTAGATTAAAGTTGTTCTTTTAGTGCTTTAACTCCCCTGGGTAATCAGTCACCGCTATTCGTAGAGGGTGGGATAGAAATTCCCTTCCCTCTCTCCTCACAGGGGGAAAGAAACTTTGGGCAGCTTTTACAGGAAGAAAAATACTTAGGATCTTAGAGGGAAGATCGGATCTCATCCAGTTTCATCCATGTTGCTTTAGAAGTGCCTGGTGGTAAGTTTGACTTTGGCTGTCTGCCGCGTAGTGACAAGCCATATTGTTTATGGCGGGTCTTTCTTCCACCGATTTGGAGGGCTACCCCAGATCAAGCAGAAAGGCTGCCGCCCTCCCGCAATCAAGCAGGGCTCCCCTGCTTGCTCGTTGCCCCTACAGGGTGACTTTTGACTCTTTCCAGGGTCCCCCAGCAGAATGAAACCGAATGCAGAAGACGGAGCTTGCCTCCCAGTGTCCGCGATGGCAAACCGGAAGCCGCATTCAGTCTTACTACCATGGGGGCAATGCCGTTTTTCACTCGGAATCTTTCAGTGTAGGACCTGAACCTTCATATTCTCAGAAGCTGCCTGAGCTTTGATTTTGTGGGTTATTTGGGACTTATACTTCCTTACATGTGACTCATAAAATATGTAGTGACTAAAGGGAAATTCATTTGCCTTATCAAAACCAGGCTTTCCTATCCTGGCATCCTCCAGCCACAATTTCTGGGAATTATGGCAATGGCTTACAGTACACTGTGAGATGCGCAGGAAAGATGCTTTCAGTCAAGGAGGAGAATAATGTTTTTGGTGAAAGATGCACTTTTCTTAAAATCAATTAATAATTGGATTCCCTGGCTGAAAAGTGTAGAGAATCTGACTGCAAGGGATGATATCCATGGAATGGGTGGGACTGAAATGTTTAGCCAATTGGGGGTGGAGAGGTGAAGATTAAAGGGAAAAATTCTTCATTCTTAAGGGGAAGGCACTGATTTTGCCCATTAAAAAGAGACGTGCAGATAGAGAAACATGCACAGGAAATAATTAATCACAGGCTTTCCCAGTCCTAGTGAAAACCATAAGGTCCAAGAAACCTCATAGATGGATGTGGACTATAAAGTCTTTCTTCTTTCCTCAAATATGAATTCAATAACTGGTGTACAGCAAGTAATACATTTTTAGCCTTCTGTACTTAGTGGGAACACAATAAAAGCAGTGATGCTATGAGGATTCCTGAACACTGTTGGAAACATGTTGACTAGTCCTACAAATAACAGTAATCATGTCCAATGTGTCTTTTTAACCATTGTTTTTAACCAATTATTTCCCCTTAGTCACTACATATGCATATTTTATGAGTCACATGTTAGGAAGTATAAGCCCCAAATAACTGACAAAATCCAAGTTCAGGCATCTGTTGTTTTCTGGCAGAAGCAGATATTTTAGACAGATTACATTATTCTGAACAAGCAGGCAAAGCAAAGCATGGTTTGCCAAATTTTCACAGGTGAGAAGTATGCGTACCAATAATTTAAAATCAAACCTGATGTCACCTTTCCCCAAATGGTCTTCTCCTTGTTTAAGAGTCTGCCAGACCTCCATTCAAATATCAAATGTCCCCATAAATGCTACTATTCCCATGCATCAGAGAAACAAGAATGGCTGTCAACCTGGGCCACTGAGCGTAAAGCCAGTTGAAATAACTGATGTCAGGAAAGTCAACAAGGTGAGCTCTTTCACCAATAGTGCTGATTGGCCTTTTGCCAGGCTGCCCGGCCATTCTCTCTCAGGCAGGAAATTGATCATGCAGAGTCCTCCCACATCAGACCTACTAAGACTTGTTTAAAAATTGCATCCAACTCCTAAGGTCTGTAAAGATTTAGGATTAAGGTAAACGATACCAAAGGAAGTAGTAACTAATTAAGCAATGTCAGGTAGATAACTAAAGCCAGTCATAGGTATAATCTAAAAACAGGAAATTCAAGAGGTGAAGGTAAAGGAAGCAAGCATGAAATGGGGTGTACAGAGAACATAAATATTTACAAAGCTGTTTTATTGGGCTGATTTATGTACTTGTTCCACACATGGGCTTAGTGGCTTTCCACTAGCTTTAAATCTGACACTTAAAATAGCTGCCTGGTATTATTTTCTGTAACAATGTTTGTAAAATTATTTGAATATTCTTTTGCATGGGACATATGCTAACAACCTCTTTGTATTCTCTGGGAGGAGAAATAAAAATGAATGTCCAGACAGCTGGGTCCCACTGAACTTCAAATAGAAGATAGCATGGGGACAGTTCAATTTGTTAATGACATACTTAAGTTCAGCTCCCAAAAGACTAGAATCTTAAGGCTATCTCAGAAAAGTAAAAAGAGGCTGACATACATAGTAAAAGGATTAAGCCTTCAAATATATTTCGGATATACCTAGATAGAGTGAAGGAATATAGTGCTGCTACTAGTTTAACTGGCTCTCACACCCTAGGTCCTGGGAGAAAGTACCATGAGTGGCTCATCACTGACCATGATTCTCATCCCAGTTCAGATTTAACCCCATATGGTCATAAGCAACAAGCACTACAATGAAACTTGATGACTCTCATGTCAGCAGTTAAGAATATATTGTAGCTAAGAATATAATTATTGACTATTGAAATTGATTAAGAATTAAGGGACAACAGAAAAAGAGTTCACTGTAAAACATGTACAGGTAGTCCTCTAATTATGACCATTAACAATTGTTCACAGTTACAATGGTGGTGAAAAAGTGACATATGACCAGTCCTCACACTTACAATTGTCGCAGCCTCCCATGGTCACTTTATCAAAATTTGGGCATTTGACAACCAGAATGTATTTATGATGGCTGTAGTGTCCTGGGCTCAGGAGATGATCATTTACAACCTCCCCAGGCAGCTTCTGACAAGCAAAGTCAATGAGGGAAACCTGGATTCACTTAATGACTATGTGATTTTCTTAACAATTGTGGCAAAAAGTGATAAAATCAGGCATACCTCACTTAATGACTACATTGCTTAGTGAAAGAAGTCCCAGTCCCAGTTGTGGGAGTAAGTCAAGGACTACCTGTAGAAGAATGAGGGACGGTACCTTGTTTTCAATTCTGCAGTATTCTCTCCTTGAGACATCCATGCAAACTGCATCAAGTCTTTGTAGGGGAAGTATTTACACACACTGTTTTACATGTAGTGGTTACCAGAATCACTCACACTTACAACCATTGCAGTCCAGAAGAGTGGGGGACCTTACTCACTCTGGACGTAAGATGTCCCAATGGGTGGGGCAACAACAAAGAGGACTTTCTTCCTGAATCCTGTCAGTAGAAATTATTTAATTGACGTAATCCACAGCATACTCTTTCTGAGTGGCAGTCTGTGGAAGAGGCACTTCATCTGCTTCCTCTGATAAGACCTGTCCAGTAATGTATCGCTGAACTGTGTGTCATAACTCTCATCTTCCTCAGAGCACAAAAACCCCACAGCCATGTCAAGGTAGTGCGCCTCATTGGGGATGAGGAGAAGGAGGAGCAGCAGGAGGAGGATTTCAGTAGAATTTCAGTAGAATTAGAATCTGATATCACTACAGTAAATATTGTAAATTACCAGGATAATAACATTGTTTTGGTATCTTTCATAGGCAGCAGAACATTTTTAAACCACTAGAACTACATCTAAGAACTCTGCAGTGAATTGTGCTAATTTAAAATAAACTCAAGTCCAGAATAGGAAATAGTCTAACATAAAATAAAAGGAACAAACAGGAAAGAAAGCAGTTCAAAGGAAGATGTACTTTAGCAACAGTGTAACAATAACCTTGGCATTCATTATGTGCTCTGACAGCAAATCAATGCTGGTTGTTACTATAAGTGGCCCATATTCAACTCTGTTACATGCCTTCAAAGTGCAATTATTAGACTAACATTAGGAACAGGGAAGGCAAAATGTTCAAAGACTGCATAATCTTGGAACAAAATTCCTATCTTTCCTTATTTTTCCCCCAATGGGTGAGTGATATATTCAAATATACACAGTGTCAAATGCTAAATGCTTTTGGAACATCAAGGGATGGTTTGGCCTTAAAGACTACCCAGAGAGAAATAATATGGAGAAAATTATCTGGGATCTATCTGATTTAAATTGCAATTATTGAAGTTTGGGGAAATGTTCCTAAATTCTGAACATTAAAAAGGAATAGTTAAAATTACATATTCTTCTCATAGTTTGCAAAATAAAGGTTCAGATCTTTTAAATAGTGAATTAGATTCCAGCAACAACAGAAATGCAAGACATCCAAAGCACTATTGTACTATTTTTAACTCTAGAATTCATTTTATTTCATAGGGACATTAGTATCATATTTAAAATTTATTTTTTCATGGTAACACAAATTGATTCTAACAGCATTATTTCTAGCTTCATAGTTATGATTACTATTTATTCATTAAACATATTTTGAATTCCATTAAACAAATGTTATCTACACTAAAAATGTTTTTAATTAGCCATTATTATAAGGCCACTAATAATTATTTGTCCCTGATGTTCATATTCTACCTGTCTAAATTCTTTCTACAACTTGTCCATATGTACAGTCTTGTTCTAAATAAAGTAATTTTCTTTACTCTTTTTTCATTCAGTGGCTTTCAAATGTCAAATATTCTGACACATTTTTGCTATGTTCTGAATTCTGTTAATAAGATAATTACTAAATTGATCATACTAAACAGAATGAAGCTACATTATTATTTTAGAATGACTTTAATGTCAATTTTGTTAGCTTTAATGTCAAACTAGTTTTCTGCTATAAGCATTTATTATAATTTTATATTCTGTGAATCTGTTGAAAAGTAAAATCTATAAAATATCAACTATTCCTTGATAAGATTAAAAATGTGAATCCCAGGCATATTAAAATTAACAAACTAAGTGAACACTGGGATGGAATAAGAATAAGTAAAACAGTTTTTATTTCTAAAAGATCAAGCTTTCGTTGGCTAATTGCCAACGTCGTCAGGATGGAAATGCTGGGGTGGGGAGATTGTGTTTATACTGTTGGTGTCTGCACTCTGCTCATGGAGCGCGTCACCGGTCTGTTTGTGGAGGCCGGTCGTATTCCTTTGAGTTGTCGCACATCCATTTTGGGGGTATGTAGTTGTCTCTGGGTGTCTGTTGTCAAAAGTGGATTGCTGACAGTTCCATGTGTTATAGTCATAGCTCTAGTCATTGCCCGTGTTCTTATACCAGAGGTTCTAAATAGTTGTTTCTCTTCTTCCCTGTGTTCTACAATGCAGGGTGGTTGTGTGTTTGTGCAATCTTGATTTTGATACAATGAGGCGCTTTGTAAGTGCTTGCGCTGTTTGCCTCCATATCGCGCACGTCGTTCCTCTTCCCAATTCCTTAGTGCCTGGTATGCAGGGGGGAGGTCTATGTGCCGGTTGATGGAGGAGTGGTTTAAAAACCAAGCTTCCTTAAACAAGCGGCCGCCTTTAGTATTGTCACCGGCAATTGCCTTGGTCCCTGTTAGATTAAAGACATGGTTATGTGTAGCCATGTGTGCCCACACTTGTGAATATTCTTGTCTTCTAAAATATCAACTAAGATAAACTCTTCATTTGCCATATGAATATTAATGAAAAAGACCAAGAAATAAATTTCTTTTAAGATCTTCTGATTGGCTACCAAGGTCATATGGATTGTAACTTCTTAACTGGAGAATTTTTGTTTTGTTTTAAGGAATACATTTTATGTTCGTAACTGAAGCTGATGTTAATTCCAGGTTGAAGTACAGGAATATGAATTTAAGCTATGTTTTCTTTTACATTTAAAGAACAGCATTTATCAGCTTACCACTATAGAGGTAATGGTACCTTGCTTTGTATTATTGAGGAGGCCCCAAGTTTTGCTCGTATTAAAAATCCACAGCATGCATCATTGGGGGACAGATATATGTAAAATAATTGCATATATCACCACACACTTGTATGAAATCAAACAAAATGGGAAAAAGAGCCACTCAGAACCGGTTCCCTCACAAAAGAAAAAACTGGGAGCTGCAAAAAATAGGCTGATCAGCGGCCCTGTGTATGCGTCCTCCCGGGGAGCTCTGGCAACTCCGTAAGGCCAGCCTCGAACTTCACAAGTGGAAATCAAGGGAGATTGCCAGGAACACAAGATCAGCATTTCTCAGCCCGCGCTGATCTCGCCCTTCTTGCAGTCTCCTTCTCTCTGTTTCAGCTTGCTTTCGGGGGATCCAGCCTCTGCTGCCCCCTTCTCTCAACAGCTGGATGCCCCAAAAGAAAAGCAGCCAAAGGTAGCAGCTCTGCAAGTCTCCGCCAAGAGAATGGGACAGCGGAGGCTGGATCTCCCGAAAGAAGTCTCTGCTGAGATGAGATGAGATGAGAGAACGGGGTGGCAAGCTGCCGAGAGAATGGGGCAGTGGAGCGCTCCGCCGAGAGAATGGGGCGGTGGAGGCTTGCCGCCCATTCTCTCGGCGGAACTTCTTTCGGGGGATCCAGCCTCTGCCGCCCTCTTCTCTCAGCTGCCCAGCTGAGAGAAGGGGGCAACAGAGGCTGGATCCCCCGAAAGAAGTCTCCGCCGAGACAAGAGAATGGGGCAGCAAGCCGCTGAGAGAATGGGGCGGTGGAGCACTCCACTGAGAGAATAGGGTAACTTGCTGTTCTCTCGGTGCGGCGCAGCAGAGGCTGGATCCCCCAAAAGAAGTCTCAGCCGAGAGAATGGGCAGCAAGCCTCCATCGCCCCATTCTCTTGGCGGAGCGCTCCACCGCCCGATTCTCTCGTTTCGGTGGAGACTTCTTTCGGGGGATCCAGCCTCTGCTGCCCCCTTCTCTGCTGAGAGAAGGGAGCGGCAGAGGCTGGATCCCCCGAAAGAAGTCTCCGCCGAGAGAATGGGCGGCAAGCCTCCACCGCCCCATTCTCTCAGCGGAGGCTTGCAGAGGTGGCGGCGGAGCTGCGCGCGCAGCTCTCCAAACCGCCACCACCCCATTCTCTCAATGGGACTTTTTTACTTCCACTTTTTTTCCCAGAATGGCGGAGGACTGGGAGCCGCAGGAGATGGCTTAAAGAGCCGCATGCAGCTCCGGAGCCACAGGTTGCCAACCCGTGGTCTAGGCAGACATTTTGGTGTTAATCAGAATAAACCTGGAAGGGACCTTGGAAGTCTTGTAGTCCAACCCCCTGCAGAAGACCCTATACCATTTCAGACAGGTGGTTGTCCAGTCTTTTCTTAAAAACCTTCAGTGATGAAGCACCCACAGCTTGGAGGCAAGCTGTTCCACCGGTTAACTGTCCTCACTGCTAGGAAGTTTCTCCTTAATTCCAGGTTGCTTCTTTCCTTGATTAGTTTCCATCCATTGTTTCTTGTCTTGCCTTCTGGTATTTTGGAAAATAAGTTGACCCCCCCTCTTCTTTATGGCAGCCCCTCAAACACTGTTCTGCCAAGCTATAGCTGTAATATAATTTGCTTGAAAGCAAAAGCCAGGAATACGGCTTTTTGTGGTGCGGGTTTTGAAATAAGATGTTCTATATTCATTACTTCATATGCTTGAAAGTTTTGCATTTTTGGCTGACTTGCCATTTTGGGGTATTGTTGTGCTCTTTCCTTTGACACTGGATGATTAACCAAAAGAGAAAGTGTTATTATACTTAAATTTGGAAACAAGATGCATACTGTACATCTTGATTCTTATCCAAGATCAACCAGTGAACATCACAGTCAAGGCACAAGTGACATGGGATGGTGTTTGTATTGTCGGTGGTGACCCTAATGTGTAGTTTTCTATACTGAAATCTTATATAGATAGTCTTTGACTTACAACAGTTTGTTTTAGTGACTGTTCAAAGTTACAATGGAACTGAAAAAAGTAACTTATGACTGAATTTCACTCTTACGGCCATTGCAGCATCCTCAAGGTCATGTGATCAAAATTCAGAAGTTTGGCAACTGATTCATATTCATGACAGTTGCAGAGTGATTAGCTTTTGTGACTTTCTGACAAGCAAAGTCAATGAGGAAGCCAGATTCAATTACTAATTTACTAACAACTGCAGTGATTCACTTTACAACTGTGGCAAGGAAGGTCGTAAAATTGGGCAAAACTCATTTAACAAATATCTCACTTAGCAACAAAAATTTTGGGCTCAATTTTGGTCATAAGTCGAGGACTACCTGTAATCTGTCCATTAGGTCCGCTCTGCAGGGCATATGCAAACCCTACAGGGATTCAAAAATAAGCAAAATAGAGCTATTTTTTTTAGATATCAAGAATTATACATTTACACAGTATTATCTATTGTGTATCTTGATTAAATAATGCATAAAAATAAATTCTCATCAAAATACCTATGTTTTTACAGCTCAAATTTTTAATGGACACTTTTTATTTTTATTACTACTATAACTACATGACCTTTTATCTTACCCATAATCTTCAGTTAATGGATATGTTTAGTACCAACTAATGGACCTTCACTGAGCAGCATAGCACAGAACTTCTAACAATGCTACGTTGTCACCCTGGACCCTGAACTCACCCTGAGCACTCCAGATTTAGAGAGTTACAATAACTCTTGCTCCGTTTTTACAGAAACACAGAAGCTTCAATTGGACAAGCAGTTCAGATGGTTCACTATGAATATAATACAGATATCAGAGACCTTCTAATGGATTTTTAACGCTGGGTAGCTGAAGCATACTGGAGAAAGCCAGAAAAGATATCACTATTTTCCTGAGCCATTGGGTATTGTTTGTTCTATATAAACTAGAAGGCTGTTTAATTTTGATCCAACTAAGTAAAAACCAAATTTAAGAACCTTACAAGGCAGCTTTTACTACTGCAGTTCGTTGATTTCTTATGATCTTTCTTCTTTCAAGTGGTCTTTCTGAGGGTAAAATTCTTTTTCATCCTTTCTCTCCCCATCTCCTCTTTTTAAAAATCCCTTCTCTTTTCTTTCTCTCTATCTCTTCTGACTACCTTTTCACTCTTAGTTTAATCTTCTGTTTCCAGATCATATATTTTTTTGTTCCTGCATTGTAGCTGCCCTGCTGTTCTACTCATCATGTGCAGGTGCTTGACAAAGCAAAGCTGATAAAATGGTTAATCTCTGCTCAGAGATAGTCTTTCATAAATTTAATCTAAAATTTCACACACAATATGCAAAATAGAAGAAAACTGCAAGCTGAATCATACCACACAGATTTATTTCATCAGGAATAGAAATTACGTAGGAATACTTATATTGTGCTAGATTTCTATAGCAACTAATGCATTTTCTGGAAAATTCTGGAAAGGGATCAGTCATCTGATTAATATCAGAAACGTAACCAGAATGTTTAGCTCAAAGTCTGAACTCTTTCATTAACAACTGCTCTTTTCACACAACCTTCCACTAAGTAATGAAGGGCAGAGTAAACTCTTTACAACTTTTGTTCTTTTAGTTATCTGAACGTTTCACTGCTTCATCCTTAATCAAAGCACATTCACAAAGAAATGTAACAAACAGCTATCCCAAGTCAAAAGTTGAATTGCAGCTGCTGGTGGGTGTAGGAAATCTGATTATTTTGTAAAAAAAAGTATCACAGAAAAATGTAGTTTTTTTCAACAGATTTCATCAAGGCATCACAGCAACTCGATCTCAGCTTTTGCCTGGGGGTGTCTCAAATGGGGTCTCTTACCTGGAGGCAATTATATAAACTAGTTTAACATGAGTAAAAATGAGAATTAGTGAGAGACAGCCTGCAGGGTTTATGTTATACTTTTCTTTTCTGATGTGTGCATCTACTACCTTGCCCAATATTGATTTATTTTTGTAAAATAGATACAAATGTTCAGTGAGCATCTGCAATAAGCTGATTCAAAAGTGACTGTATGACTACCTGTATAAAGGTATTCCTCGATTATGACCAAAAGTGAGCCCAAAATTTGTGTTGGTAATTGAGACATTTGTCAAGTGCATTTTGCTCCATTTTTATGACCTTTCTTGCTACAGTTGTTAGAATCACTGCAGTTGTTAAGTTAGTAACACAACTGTTAAGTGAATCTGGCTTCTCCATTGACTTTGCTTGTCAGAAAGTCGCAAAAGTTGATCACGTGACCCCCTGGGACCCTGCAACCATCATAAATATGAGTCAATTGCCAAGCGTGACCATAGACATGCTGCAACGGTCATTATTGGAGCTGTGACTAGGGGGGCCTTTGCCCAGGTCCGCCTGGTGCGCCAGTTGCGGCCCTATCTGGACCAGGATGCCTTGCGTACAGTCACTCATGCGCTCGTGACCTCTCGTTTGGACTACTGTAATGCTCTCTACATGGGGCTGCCCTTGAAGACCACTCAGAGGCTCCAACTGGTGCAGAATGCAGCCGCGCGAGTTGTGTTGGGAGTCTCCCGATACTCCCATGTTACACCTTTGCTCTGTGAGCTGCATTGGCTGCCGGTTGCCCTCCGGGTGAGATTCAAGGTGTTGGTAATGACCTAAAAAGCCCTACATGGCATGGGTCCGGATTACCTACGGCAGCACCTGCGGCCGGCGTCAACTTCCCTCCGTCCAGTGCGCTCCCACAGAGAGGTCCTCCTCAGGGTGCCTCCGATCAAAGAATGTCAACTGGTGGCCCCCAGGGGGAGGGCGTTCTCTGTGGGTGCACCAGACCTGTGGAACCGCTTGCCGGTTGAGCTCTGGATGGCCCCCAACCTTCGCTCCTTCCGGTGGGATCTAAAAACTTACTTATTTGAGCAATCCGGCCTGGTTTGATGGGTTTGGGGTTGGGTTTTTAACATGGTTTTATTATTGTATATATCGGGCATAATTATTTAATTGTTTTTTACTTTTGTACTTGGTTTTTTAATATTTATTGCCCTGTACACCGCCCTGAGTCCTTCGGGAGAAGGGTGGTATAAAAATTTAATAAATATAAATATAATAATAAATATAAATATTAAGTGTGAAAAGGGGTTGCCACTTCAAATGGTCACTAAAGAAGCAGTTGTAAATCAGGGACCACCTGTGTAAAATAAACCTTCAGGCCATAAAGCAGGGGTCTTTAAACTTGTGGACTTCAACTCCCAGAATTCCTCAGCCAGCCTGCTGAGGAAGTCATAAAAGGGCCAAGTTTGAAGACCCCTGCCGAAAAGTATCCAGTCGAACTCATGAAGGCCTCTGCAGCTTCCTCTGTAAATCTTTTCCCCTTTCCCAAGGGCTCCATTTCCTGGCTAGGGAGCCATTACTTCCAAGTTGCTGGAAATCTCATGGCAGCACTTTGGGAGGGGGTTTCACTTGACTCTCCTCTTGCCCTACGTCCCAGGGCATCCTGATAAGGAAAAACCCAACTTAATCAGAATTGCCGATTAAAGGGTTCTCACTTGGTAAGAATACTTGTGACTGAAATGGGTGGATTGTTAGTAAAATTAGTAAAAGTTTAAAAGCTTTTAGAATGGGGTAACTATAATAATAATAGTTTAGTAAAAGTATATGCTACTCAAATCCAAGTATTACCTTTTAGACTATAATAATCACTTAATTTTATTTATATACTGCTGTTACTCCCAATGAAGCCAAAGCATTACACAGAAGAAAAATGTAGTAAAAACAATCTATAATGTGCTGCTAAAGCAATACAATATGATAAAAGCCCAGCAAAGCTAAAGCAACACAAAATAAGAAAACATTAACAAGGCAGTATTTAGCTATAGAATAAAATAATTACATCAGTTACATTATGTTAATATGGTCACTGATTTTACAACAATACAGTCCTAGAGCAAGTTCAGCATGCAAATGTTTATGTGAACTATCATGTCTTAAACTGTTTTGCCCAACTGGACAGCATAAGATTTACCTACAGTTTCCCCAGGAGGGAACTCCATAAATCCATTATTCACTATGTGTTTTGCATAATCAATGTTACTGAAGAAAAGAAGAAGGGCATAGCTCACGTTTTCAGTTGCTGACAGCTATGATATCTAGTTCACCATGTTACAAATTAGCACCCCTGGGAATTAAAATTCTGGAATTCTGGGAACTTGCACTCCCAATCTCTCTTTGATGGGGAAGGTGAATTTACTTTGTTTATAAATCAAGCAAAATTTTCCTAAGATTCTCCCCCTAATGACCCTCACAGCAATATTTTCTTCTGGATAGCATGACAGAATTTTCCCCACTAATCAAGTCACTTCTGTGGCCTTTCAATTTAGATGAGCTTTATCCACAGGTGAAGTTATTAATCCGAGTAGGGCAAATAACTCATGTCAAAAGAACAGGTCAGAATTATCAGCTCTTACTGAAAACATTATACCCATAGTTTAGAAGCATAAAAACCTGTCACATAAAGTCTTGTTGTGTAAGATTCTTAGATATCACTGATCACTGTGTTTAATGAATGCTGTACCGATAAGTGCTTCCATTCTAACAGATCTGTTAAAAAAACAAACACCCTGTGGGTTCTAATGTCTTTGAAACCAGTCATAATCTGCACTACAAAAAAACAAATTGCTTAATGCCTTAAGTATGCTTTACCTTTTGCTCCTATGAAAATTATAAATGGAGGAAGAACTGAAATAGAATACTAAAAAAAAATCTCAATTCTCACAAACTATTACTGTTCAGATGGGATATTAACAGTGACTATTGTTCAAATTCTGCAGCAATATAGCAATGAGTATTAAACTCGGTCTTAAGATATGGTTTTACTGCATTCATCCATTCTAAGGTTAGTGCCTCTGCTTTTTAACTCACTGTATCCTATTACTTTGTTTAAAACTGAATTTGAAAATGCATATGTTCTTGGGATAGTTTTTGTAAAAAAAAAAGGAATAAAATAATTGTGAAGATAAATTTCCTATATCCAAAATACGTTTTCCTAATCACCATGGAATTAAACTATCAATAATACTTTAAAATACTCTCATTATTAGTATTTAAAGAGATTTTTAAAACTTGAAACTTTTTAATAATGCAGTCTTTTCTCTACTTCATTCTACCTACTTTTGGTTGGGCTCTAGTTTTCCAACTGTTCACATGAAATGCTTCTGGCATAATTTTGGAACATTTCGTCTCTTGAATCTATCAATATCATGTAGAAACAGCTATGAACAAGTATTTAATCCTACACTTCTGTTGAAAAAGTATTTATCCTTTAGGATTTTTCCAATTTTTGCAGATTTTTGGCATAGAATCTTACCAGAGCTTCATGCTGATATATAAAGAAAGTCTGAATGATCAAAAGATATCAACATTGTTTCATTTATTTTGTGAACAAAATACAGGTAGTCCTGAAAATAAAAATAAAAACCTGATAAATTCTCCCCACCCCCTACCCCTTTGCATTTTTCTTTTCAGCATCCAGTCAGGATGGATTTTTTTCCCCTATGTTTAATGTTGGTTTTATTTGTTGCTTGGGTCATTTTTCCCTCCTTTTTCCTTTTTTTGTTCTCAATTTTTTTCTTTTTTTGTTGTTATTGTTGGATGTAAGTTTTGAGGGATTTTTTGTTTTGTATTTTATTCCAATTGATAACACATAATAAATATATATTAAAGAGGTAGTCCATGGTTAACTTATGGCAATTAGGGCTGAAATTTCCATCACTAAGCAACATTATCATAAAGCATGACATCATGTGATCATGACTGTCCACATATACAACGGCACATATACAACTTCTCCCCACCCATCTAATCTCCCTCCTATCTCTATCCTTTTGGTCACTTTGCTACCCTGCCACCCAGTACTCCATCACCATTGCTGTTTCCAGCTGATGTTCGTCATCTTCTTCCCCCTGTTGCTAACTTCCGCCTGGCCTGGCTCTTCGTGAGGCAGCTGCTGGCCTTGTTCCCATGGCTGCATGTAGTCTTTTTGAAGTTGTGTGCAACCTTCCTGAAGCTTGCCTGTCCTCTTGCCCCCAGCAGCATCCACCTCTGGCCCAGCTGTGCTTCTGTGGCACCACAGTTAACTGCTTGCATGTCCTCTCACCCCTGTCAGCGGTCACCCTGACATTGCTGTAGCCACCAGGTTGCAGCAACCACTTACCCATCCTTCAGTCTGTTTGTCAGCCACATGGGACTTGGGGCCTCCTGTTGGCTTCCCCACTGACTTTGCTCGTTGGGAGCTAGCAGAAATTGCAAAGAGGACCTTGCTTAACAACCTATGATCGTGATGGCAATGGAGTATGCCATTACTATGGAATGTGTCACATGACATTCCATTCCCCATTACTGTTGTTAATCAAGGACTATCTGTATTTTTCCACAAATTCAGCTCAGGAACATTTCAGGTGTTTTTTGTTTTTGTTTTTAAAGTATAAACTGCTTGTTTCATGTCCTGGCACATTTCTATGCTTTTGCTTTTCATTTCTTATCTTGCATTTTGGGGAACACCGTCTTATTGCAAGACTTCAGTTTGTTGATGAACAAATGGACTGATATTTTTCTGATACAGTTTTGCAAAGGTATAAAACATTTTTTTAAAAAAATACAAACATTTAAAAAATGAAGTTAGAAATTTTGGATCTGTATGCTTGTTCCAAGAAGTTATTCTCTTTTCTGTCATATACCATTTAAATTATGATATGTTTCACGACAATTTATGCGGTAGTTCTATGAATATGCATAAAGCTATGACACATATAGTCATAACACTGAAAAAATGTTCTTCATTTCTACATCTTTCCATCACTGTACATGAGTTTGTGCATGCATATACTCTAATTAAATCAGTTTATAAAACAAGTTTTCATGCCTAAAATAAGAAATAGTTTTTATTATTTATTTATTAAACAAATTTATATGGCTATCCAAATCACACGCAATGACTTTCCTGAGTTCTCCTTTGAAACTACCTAAGTTGTACCATTTGCTTATTTAAATCAGTTGAAATTCTGCTCTGCTTGTGCAGAATTACACTGACATGGAGCTACACTAGAGAGACATTCAGATGCAAAATTGAGATGGACGTTTGACAACACATGGAGCAGACTTTCTTCAGAACACACTCTAGTAAGCTTGCAGCTCTTTCACTCTCTGATTTACAGCTGTGAGGCTACTGACCTAACAAGTTCAAAGTGGAGAGTGTGCAAACATAAAGCAGCCTGTGAATGAACAAACAGGAACAGGACTCTCTGCAGAAGTCATTCTGTTCACTGAGGTATAAAGGAATGATGGGTTCACAAAGAGAGTGTTAATCTCCTGGCTGTGGTAGGAACAATCAACCAGCACAAGTACATCACATCCTCCCATTTTATTTCATTAATGTCACAGTCATCCTACATTAAAATCCAAAAAATTGATGAAACTAAAGACGCTGTCTCCAGTTCATGCTATTTTAAGAATAAGCTCCACTGAACAGTGGGATGTATTAATGGTGCAATCTTACTAATGATTGACTGAATATATCAACATTGCCCAACACAACACTTTCCCTTGTATTTTATTATAAGAATTTCTGTGCTAAACCTCACAGAAATGGACAAACCAGTCCCAGCAGCAACAAGAACGAACAACTTCCCCTTTATAATTGGAAAAATCCTAACCTCAGTTCAGCCATCTTCAAAAGAACCAGACAATCTTCTATATGCAACAGCCGAATCAACAGCACTAAGTTTATAATGGTGGGCAGAATATAATCCCTCTTGTTGAACATTAAATTGTAATTTCTATTAATTATTAAAGTCATACAAATTAGCTGTGTGTTTATGTCACAGTAATTAAAGCTGAAGCAAAAGTTGGAACTCTCACACTTGTAGTTGTTTTCACCTCTAAAAGCTGCACACATATACATATGCAGAGTCAATACTTCAGTATTATTAATATCTTTGACACATATGGATGAGATTATTATAGCATGTTGAAATGCTTGCTTGCCTTGGAAAATTCTTACATTAGAAATTACAGCACAACAGGTTCAAAATATGGTATTAATTAGAGCTACCCACAGCAATTGTATGATCCAAATTTAAAAGAGTTTTATTAGCTCAAAGCTAACAACCACAAGAATTCAGTTCAATAATTTTGCATTTCATTCATCTAAGATTTAAATCAGGGATTTAGGGGTTGCTAAACTTCAGTTCCAAGCATTTCTACACAGAAATGCTAAAACCTTTAATTGTGTCTGATTATTTTAGTTAGGCTGTCTGCTTGGCTTGATGTTTTATCTATTTTTATGGATTTTCCAGTTTTGTATGCTACCCAAACTCCTTTGGAGTAAGGCAGCTAATAAACTGATTTTCTGACTAGTTCAGGAAAATACTGACAATAGTAATCTCTCATTTCTGCCCTAAACAATCAGCATTATGTATTCCTAAAGAGCCTTCTGGGATTATGAAGAATGGAAGCCAAATTGCCAGGACTACTCACTAAAGTACAAAAGGAGACTATAAATAAAATACAAATGAATAAGTAAGATGGGAAGGTAAGATCTCCCATAATTTTTTTCCCATAAGTCTTGCTTGGATCTTTTTGACTTTTGAGACTGTTGGCAGGAAACAATTTTTTTCCAGTAACACAAAAACTTTGGAATGAATTCCTGACCGAAATAAATATTGGTAGCTTTCTTTTATTACATAATAGAAACCAACAGTAATCATTTCAGAGAACTTTCAGGGCTTACTGAATTCGACAATTTTTTCTGATTATTTGTTTGTTAGATTCTGAAAGGTTTCAGGGGAGCTTACAACATGTACAATAAAGTACAAACATGTCCTTTAAAAACATTGTTGAAAACATAGCTGCACAGACAAGATAGAAACAATAACATTAAACATTTATTCTATTACATAAAGTGTTAGTCTGTCCTATTGAAACAACTGGATAGTGCATTGCAGCAAAGTTGTTTAGTATCTCCTTTTTATTACTTATAGAAGTTTATTGATTTATACTTTTCTTTTTAGTAATGCTTTTTTACTTACATTCTTAATAAGTGATTCTACTTTTTTTGAAAAAGATAGAAAAATAATGAAATATTATCCCATAAGATAATGCAAATGTTTAAAATTAATTTTGTAAAATTAGTTGCACATATTTATTAAGAACAGTTATGAAAAGGGAAAATATTTTTTTATTTTTTATTTTTTATTTTAATTCCATTTATATCCCGCCCTTCTCCGAAGACTCAGGGCGGCTTACAAGCTTAGCAGTATATATATAATATATATAATGAAAGCTAGTTTAGGAGAAAATCCATATCAGTTTACGCTAGCAGAAAATTAGGAGGAGTCTAATAGTACCACAGCAAAACAAAACTGGTTGTCATTTACAGCTCACAGCTCAAACCACTCAAAGTCATAAGCTACAACCCATACTGGACAACAATACTGCACTTAAGATGGTAAAGATAACCACCTAGCCCACAGGTCTGCAACCTGCGGCTCCGGAGCCACAGTCCTCTGCTATGTGCAGTCCCCCCCAAAAAAGGTGGGACTAAAAAAGTTCAACCAATCAATTCAAATATGCAGGGTAGGTGCATATCTCGCCTTGGCTCCACTCTTCAGTCAAACCCTGTTCTGCGCATGCGCGCATGTACGCGCATGCGCACACATTTTTTTGCGGCTCCCAGTTTTTCCTTTTGTGAGGGAACCGGTTCCGAGTGGCTCTTTCACTGTTTCAGGTTGCTGACCCCTGACCTAGCCTGAATCAGGTTCTCACCAGCAAAGGAAATAACAAAATAAATTGTGCTAATATGAGAAACAGGCCCTGCAACAAACACAGATGCTTGCTTTGCTCTCACAGGTATACCAACAGCATCATCACAAACTGCCACAACTTTACATGTAAGATGAGAAAAGATTTCCCACACTCTTTCTCCAATGTGATATATGGCATCTTCAGCCAGAATGCTCCTATGGATCCTACACAGAAACAACCGATCAGATTTTTGTGCAAAAGAATTAATGGACACAAGGGTAAAGTAGTCACTGACCATATTAGCATCCCAGGATACTCTATTGCAGATCTTAAAGTAGCTGTTTTGAAACAAAAAAAACCTTTATCAGCATAACTGAGTAAGACGGTTCAACTCATATTCCATCAAAAGGTTATCTTAGGAGATTTCAATACACACAATAGATTTTTAACATGGTACTGGTAATAACCATCCTTTCCTTTCCTTTTCTCCATGTCTCATTCTTATGTTATTCTTCCTCCATGCGTTTGATGAAGTGAACTATAATTCACAAAATCGTATGCCTTTTAATAAAGGATGTCAGAAAGAACACACTAGACTCCTGATAGCGTGAACTGATTTTCACATTCCTTTGGATAATGCTATGTATACAATAAGGAAGTCATAAAGTCTGGGACTTCCAGGTCTGACCAAGAAACTACTCACATTTGGGTTCATGAGGGATGAATGTGTTACCAAGCCTAAGGGCCATGAAAGAAACAATGGTGCTAGAGTAAACATTGACTTTTAGGCACCATAGTCTTTGATATTTTTAGGGTAGCAATGTTCTTAAAAGTTCCCATACGGTACATATCTTTAGCCAATGTTTATATATATTGGTGTAGTTATGGATGTTACATCAGGGACCTTTGTGGCTTACCAAAAGCAAAATTAAATGTAAAGAAGACAAACAGTTCTCTTGAGAGATGCTGCTGGCTGCCTAATTTTAAACAGGAGGGAAAGCCATATCTATATGCTGTTAGAAAATGTTTACTGAATAAGATGTTTTACACAATATTGGAAACCTATCAGCTCAAAGCAGCAAATTAAGAAACCTGAGAAATGCAGAGATGTTTTTCTAGTAAATCACATGTCACTAGGTCACCTGCTAATTGCTTGAAGATGATTGTCTAGGCTGATGCAGGGGACCTATAGCCCTCCAGGTATTATTGAACAACTAACTCCCAGGATCCTACTCCATTGGTATGCTAGATAGAAAGCCAGAGGTTGTTCATAAAGAAAGACCCTTGGAAGGATGTAATCCAAAGGTTAGTAATTGCAGATGAATTGAAACATCAATTATAGCTGTCATTCTACCCTGTGGTCAGCAGAAAACTAGTATATTTACATAGTTGTAGAAAATGTTTAATTATTCACCTCTTTTTGTTTCATCCAGCCAATGTCACATTTTTCTAGCCTGTACAGATAAGCAAGTTGATTTTAAAAACACACACACCATTTTCTTATCCCTAGAACATTTCCTTGACAGGATTACATTTTATTACCACAATTAGATGAGGTGGGGGGGTGGGTTGTTCCTTTTTCTCTCTCTTTTTTTCTTTTCAAAGTACAGTTTTGGTCAGAAAGGGGCCACTATTAACATTAACTCAATGACTTAAGTGTCAAAATTATATTATAGATCAGTGAGCATATGCTGGGGGTTGTATTCCGACTTCTCCATGGGTGGAATATGCCCCAGACTGATGCACCGTTTATTACAGAAAGTTGATTAGGTACATTTCTTGAATATACCGACTGTTTACCACAGTTTATAATAACAAATACTGAATATTTAATGCAATATTTCTTTCACATCTTTATTTACAGTTGTTTATGCGGAATTTATATTTCACATTTCTTCCAGAGATCACGGCAATTGTACAGCATATTTCTTCCACTCCATGTTATCCCCACAACAGCCCCCCCCAATGAAGTTAAAAAAGATTATGATGGATGCACAATTATCGTTTTTCAATAAACTCCATTCAGGTAATCTGAACCTAAAACTCTCCAGGCCTAGTCCAATATTAATATAACATAATAATATAGAGAGAGGTCCCTGTCCCCAAAATAGCCTGTTGGAAACCAGTCCATGGGAAAAATGGGCAAGCACTCTCCACTCAAGTGCCTACCACTAATGCTTGCTGCTTGCACAAATGGAGCTGTGCGCATGTGTGCGCATACCACTCACCTGCCCCCCCCCTCCCAGTAGGCTGGGCCGCCAAGCTGGAAAGGTTGGGGACCACTGATATAGAGTACTAATATGCTTAATTATACTGATTTAGCAAATTTATACAGCTGCTCATGTCACAAATGTGATTCTGTTTGTTAAAGCTGAAACAGTTGAGGTGTGGACCTGCAGTTCCCAATCTAGAGAGGACTGTTATCTAAACATGCCCCACAAGACTCCAAAACAAACTGCCAAATACCTATTACCTTGGAAAATAGCATAAAATTTAAAGGCTGGGGCAGAGTGAGCAATGAACTGTCATGTTAAGGCTTCATTCTTGCTTGGAATATAGATACTGTACTAGTCAAGATGCTCCTGGGGTTCTTCTGCCAGTCTAGCCACAACAGGTGAACTAAAGATTAAGTGCCTTAAGGTCTCTGATTTACTTCTAAGCCAAGGTATTAAGTCTGACACTGACAGGATGTGGAGCAACACACCATTTTAAGGCATATCCAAATGCACATAGAGGTCCACACCCTTCTTCCATACATTTTATTCTTTCCAATCCAAAGGGATTTTTGTAAAGAGACCCAGGATTGTCTGTCTATCTCTTGCTTAGCAGAATAACTCTTTGTAAATTGAAGATAACAAAACCACATTTGCTGTTTGGGGGAAGCTGACAAAACAAAGATTGAGTTTGAAAATGGGCCGAATTAAATCCAGGGGCTTTGGAAAAAAAGACATTTCAAATGAAGTCTCTAAATGCATCCTTATGGGAGATACTGGTGATTATTTCATTCTAAGCATGCAACCCTCTGTTCCTGGTCACGTGACCCAGGGCAGACTGAGTTCAGCCCACCCTGTTTCCTACTATACACTTACACACAAACGGGTAAAAGGGTTGAACACATGCTCTACACATGTTCCCTTTGTCCCAAAGGTGCTGTTCGAAAGGCAACTGGACTTTCTTGGTTTTTTTCCCCCTTGAAAATGTTTCACTTCTCATCCATATTGTTTCTTCAGTTCTGGATGACCTGGATGCCTGAGAATCTCTATAGACGTTGTTCCCTACTTTGTTCATATCTATCAGCTTCTAGGAGACAGGAATGGAAGAATGTCTAGCAACCTAGAACTAAGGAGAAACTTCCTGACAGTCAGAACCATTAACCAGCGGAACAACCTGCCTCCAGAAGCGGTGAATGCTCCAACTGGAGGTTTTTAAGAAGAGACTGGACAGCCATTTGTCCGAAATGGTATAGGGTTTCCTACCTGAGCAGGGGGTTGGACTAGATGACCTCCAAGGTCCCTTCCAACATTATTATTATTATTATTATTATTATTATTATTATTATTATTATTATTATTATTATTATTATTATTGTTATTATATTATTATTATTATTATTATTATTATTATTATTATTATTTATTATTATTATTATCTATAACAACTCCCAATGCTTGTTGGTGGTCCCAAACTCAAACTCACAGCCCTCCAATTTCCCCGCCCCCTTCTATTTCTCCACAGTGCTTTCCCTCCACTTCTGCTTTTGCTTTTCCTAGGGAAGCTGATCCTCTGAATCTCCTCAGTTAAACTATTATGTCTTACCTTATTTCCTATTCTTGGTATGCTTTGATTTTGGGACGTCCTGATATATTTGCTCCCTCTGTTGTCTCCTTAACTACGCACACATACCCCTCTTCCCCCATGCTTTATTTCCCACTTTTCTTGCCAGTTTGGGTTTTTCTTGGAATGACCCATTCTTTCAAACATTCCCTTCCAAAAGAAAGCAAAAACTGCAGCATTTTTAAATCAGCAGATGGAAGCTCTGAGCTGTTCAGTAGTGGGAAAGAATTTCCTTTGGAGGGGAGGATTCCACATTGCAAGAGGCATTTGAACTGGATAACAATCCATATATTACATTATTTTATGAAAAACAAAGTTGCAGGGCTTAACAAAAATAGTATTACCTTCCAAAGAAATAAACTAAAATTAAAATAACCCAATATTGCAATAAAATTAAAATGCCAATACCTGTTAAAAAGTGGCCCCAGGTTCACTCCCTCTTGAGTTAGTCCTAACCATGCTCTGTAAAACCTGGCATGGCCCCACAAGCTGATGAAAGTTATGTTTTCCTGCTATAGTTTAGCACCTCATTTGACATAAATCTCCTTTTCACATTCTGAAATATCCAAATAATTTGATATAATATCCTGATTATAACAGAGAACAAGAGAAAGAGAACATGGTGTTCAGAAGGCAAGGAACAGGCCTATTCCACATGAAGTCTTGATGAGAGATCAACAAATGAAAAGTTGTGACTAGTTTTAAAAATATTGGGTGCCAATGTTTTTTTTAAATTTCATACAGTCATATGAGACTGTGTCCTCCAAACTCTATTTAATTACTTTGATTCATTTACCTCAACACAGAACTCCTTCTATGTTGTCCGCCCTAGGTTTTGCTCTTCAACTATGAGACTGAAGCAGAATTACAATGGAAATTTCCATTCTGTCAAGGATATTACCCTTTTCTTCAATGCAGATCCTTCTTGGACGTGATATAACTGTATAAGAAGAATTTAAGCTAGGCATTTTAAAAAAATATCTTTCATTTCCATAATCTTTTATACAAAATTAACTATTGAATCATACAAAATCAGATATGATTTAGTTATTTGCTGAAGAAGATTCCTCTAATTAGTTTGAGGAAAATTTAAAATAAAATATCTGATTTGCCTGAACTCTCAATAACATTTACCAAGGTTTTTCTTCCTTTCTGTTTTCAACAAATCCTGCAACCAAAGGTTACATGAGTTTCTTTCCTTTTTATACTTTAAAATAAATCTCACTCTCTTCAATAACTTTCACTTTAATCATGCACTGTTGGTAGAGTGGCATGCATCTGTGAGAAAAGATGGATGAAAGATTTCAATCCTTTTGGATAAAAAAACAACAGTGGGTACCAAATGACCTTGACTTTGCTTAATTCAGCTGGTCAATCTCTCTGCTTTTCCAAATTAAAACAATAGGGGTAGTTGGTGTTTGCAAACTGACAAGGTGTGTTTGTTTCACCTCCAATGCACTTCCATTTTAAAATCTCATCTTTCTAAAACAGGATTTCTTAAACACTCTGCCCTGTAGAACTGATTTTTATTTCAAGAAAGGGAAGAAAATAGTTTTTAAGAAAACAATTATTATAGCCTTGCTTGAGCACACAAACTAATCCTTTTCTAAGAACTAGTTACTTTTGCTTTATTTCAGAACCACAATTGTGTGGTCATGTTTAAGTACATACAAAGAAAGATTCAACTGATGAAAAGAGATGTATCCTAAATACTTTGATGAATCAGTCTCCTTACAGCTTCCATCTGCTCCTAAATGCTTCTCAGAAAATATACTCAAGTGTCACCCTTTTGCATATTTCCACTGCCCTATCCTAAACACACTTAGGCTGCTGACAGATTAATGCTTAGTTCACTTGAGGTATACATTCTTCGGTTCTTACACATGTTCTTATAAGGAAATGGAACTCAGTAACCACTTAATCGCAAGTTTGGGCAATGTTATTGTACAGAAACAATGCCTTAACTTCACTTTGGTATCAGATGAAGGTATCTCTGTATAAAATATAACTGTCACCAGTGCTGCCATGAGCCTCTTTTGTAAATCTGATATAAACAAGGTCTGCTGAAGATTTGTCAGTGACCCAAATAAGTAAGGAGGGAATAGACCTGGAAATTCACAAAATACAGGCTTGAGGTCTACTTTAATTCCAGCCAGTTGCTTTAAAAGGACAAAAATACACCAAGTATCAACATTTAAACACAGTGAGAAATCTCGGTTCTTCCTCTCATAAAGAGAACACTGTTAAGAAGCCTAGGACACTGCGACCTTCTGCTCTTACCACTTTGGGGCCATTTTTGAGAACTGACCCAGGGAAGTTAATTTCAAGAAACCAGCAATTACCAAGGAAGACAGTCATGTAGTTGTCATATTGTTTACATATACAATTATTTACTGCATCATCACTAACAATTAACATATCACTACAAAAAGGTACTGAATGTATGTCAATCAGCATAACAATAGTGGACTTCCTTTCTGTAGTTCTTATGCTCTTCTGTAAATGCAACACTAAGCTTTTAGGAACATAATTCACCTATGACAGTCACAGTGAGATAATTATTGGTTTTCAACATATATCAAACAAATTGAAAGTTTTCAGCTATGCAGGTGAAGAATAACAGGGCAATACTTGTGTGCTTTTGTAGCCATTTATAGCAACTCTTCTCTTTTTGGTATCTGTCCAAACCTGGGAATGTTACCTAGAAGGCAGACATGCCACAGAGAGAATATGCAGACCAGTCATTCAGAATCCAGACAGGATAGAGATAAGGACAAGATTATGTTGGCAGAATATTATCTTCTTAAAGATATCACATGCTCTCCATCCTAAATCGACAATTGGGCAGCACTGCTGTGCGGTTTAAAAGCTGACCGACAAAAGCAGCGGTTTCTGGAGAAAGAGAGGTAGGCAGCCCTGGCCTTTTATTAAATGACCTAAAAACGACACGTGATTTGAAAGGCCTCAGGCCTTATGCAATGAAACCCTGGAGTTAAACAGGATGCAACAGTTTTGCTCTCCATTTTAGAACTGATTTTATTGCACTGATACTTGTTTCAGATATAATGGGATATCCTGCTATCAGAAAAGCTTATTACTATTAAGAGTACAATTTATTTCTTTACTATTGGCAGCCACACTTTTAGACAAAGTTGGATTCTCTAAATATTCTCCCATGAGGTGCAAAAGCAAATGTGAGATGAAGTGATGAAAAGGCTTCTGCCATTTCATCAACAATGAGCATTTCAAGAATTATTTCTCATAATTATGGCTTTGTTCACAAATGGGAGAAAGAACAAAGAGAACTCCAGAATTAAATTATGGATAGCATGCCAGTTTCCATTCACAGTAAAACTTACCATCCACTGCTGTATCATTTGTTCCAGCTGACAGCAGATGACAGAGGAGTATTTTCCTCTCCAACTATTCCACCCAAGATCTTTTAGCTGGAGATGTCAAGGACTGAAAATGGGATTTTAAGTGTATTCTTAAAACTTGGCACTATAAAAAGATCAGTCACTTCTAGGCTAGTAGCACATCCATTCTTCATTTAGCTCAGTTCAAAATCTGTTTTCGTGAATTCAAAACATGTTTTCTCATAAGAAGTATTTTTGACACATATTTTCCAATGTGTAACTTGTGAGTTCCTACACTTTTCTTCCCACTCTAGTCTGGTGCTCATTCTTGCATTTAATGACTTGGGCATTTTCTCTGCAGACTATAAATATGAAATAGATTCTGCAAATCCCAAGCAAGAACAGTACTTTCCCTTTCATTTACTGTTAGGAACTACTTTCTTTGCCTTTTATTTATTTATTTATTTTTGCAACAGATTTAGTCGATGTGAAACATTTCCATGTGGCCAAAATACTACTTAATACTGTATGTTTTATTCAACTATCCACAAAAGCTCCTCAATTCCCTGTCACAATAACTGACGTTTGTTTAAATTAACATCACAAATGGTGCTAAGCTCTACTTCTGCACAGGCAAATACAGATAGTGCTCAACTTACAACCATTTGTTTAGTGGCCATTCTAAGCTACAATGTCACTGAAAAAGTGTCTTATGACCAGTTCTCACACTTATGACCATGGCAGCTTTCCCATTCCCTTCAAAACTGGATTGCTCCCCTAAAGTATATACCGTACATTCAATATAACTAATCTTAACATAATTTTCTACCACAACTTCCTGAATATAAACTAGTTTTGTATAGAGCCTCCAAATCTAATTCTGCTGTGTATATAATTTACTCAAATAGTGTAAAGCCTCAGAAGAAGAAGAAGATAAAGGCCATGGACTTTCTTGCTATCAGTCCCAGTATGGATGATTTTGAGTTATCAGAATCCAATCAGGTTAATTGTGTAAAATCTGTTCTTTTTTATATTCCTATGAATATAAATGAGTTCTCAATAATTCCAATATGTTGGCTAAATATCTGAGAGCACAACATTATTTTTTCCACCTCTAGATTAAAAGATATATTCTGCAGGCTTGGGTTGACTATGTTAGTTTGTGTATAACTGCCAAAATATAAGAGGACCTCATAATAAACAGCTTTATAAGGAAAAAATCTCATTCAATTTTCACTACTCATGATCAGCCACCTATCACTGTGGTGAAAACCAATGCAATTAATTGTTTTCTGGATTTCTAAATTCTACTGGGCTTCCTTTTAGTATGCTTCATGCAAGTGGAATTTTAGGCTTTGAGCTACTATAAAGAACTCTTAATCTTCTGGACCAAGTTATATTGGTAATCAATTTGCCAAGTGCATTGTAGTGTGAATCTACACCACAAAGTCCATTATTATATTTATCTGAGTGATAGCTTAGCATGGCCTTTAAATAAATACTGAAAGCCCAGCAATGTCTGCAATGAAAACATAAGTTCAAAAACTGCACTTAGCACACTATAGTGGAAATGCACCCCACTGATCACTTAATGGGAATACTCACAGTAAATACAATCCCTGAAGTTAAAATGGTTTTAGTCCAATACTTTAAGCCTTTTTAAAGGAAGCCATACCACCTCCGATTTGTATGGATGGCTTGTTTTTCAGGTTATTCCCTGCAGGTAACAATATGAATATTTCTTTTCCCTCAGAACTGAGAAAAGGAAAATAGATAGCTGTAATGGAACTGTGGAAGCAGTCAAGCAGTAGATTGATTCCACTGGAGAAATTCAATGCAGTCCAACAGATTCCCTAGGATTTGGTATCCTGCTGCTTCAGGCGCAACTTCTTGTAATGAGAAACAGAAGACTTTTTGTCAAGAGCGTCAAAGCTTGTAGTGAAGGCTTGAAGGTAAACCCCTCCCCCCTCAAATAACAAGACCTCAAACTGAAAATGTCTCTCCTCAGAAAATGCTTTTGCACATGGAAAGACTATGACGCCCAGTTCAAGGTACAAGAGAGATCAAGATCCTTTGCAAGCCAGCAACATTCGATGAAGAACATACAATTGTGCGTATCTCTACAACAGGATCAGAGGCAACAACCTGGCTATAAGTATGACACACAAGAAAAGAAACGGTGAAATGATTTGATAAACCTATAATTGCCTTCTGCTGCAACTCTTTTGTACCCATGTGGTATGTCTGGGCAATTTTTGAATGTTACAGAAGCATAGCTGAAAAAGTATAGCAAGTAATTAAAACAGAACAGTCATTTTCGGTGAGATTTGAGAAAATTGTGGAGAAAAAGCCTATTGATAGCTCTTGTCATGATGTTTAGAGACAATACTTCTCTAAGAGGCAATTCCAATTGGGAGCACTCATCTGCTGCTTTGGGTCCTCCACTGGACCCTAATTATTGGCCACAGAAACAGAACGTTAAACTTGAGAGGCTTCAGGACTATCACATTATTTTCACCAATTTTGTACAAAAGTGTGGTTTACTTAAAACAACAATGAAAACAATGAAAATATGAGCTATACTTTTTAATGGATGTTTAAATAATAAAGTATCTTTCAATAAAATGACTATGAAGGCCAATATTTTGAAATTAGGCCATTACTAATATCTTGTTTAATTGGACAATGCAGTTTTCTTAACAATTCAGACTGTGTTTCATTTTTAATTATTAAGTGCCTAAGGGGCAATTTTGTCCCCATTTTGCCATTGACCCATTGTATCTTAAACTGGGAAATCTTCATCTCTCTAGAGGGTTGAAATTTTTATATTATTGCCCTTCACAATAATAATAAGTACCTGGAATTAAATTTAAAGGATCCAAATAATACAGTACATTTATTCATTTAAAGCAATTTTCTACAACTTGAATATTCAATAAAATATGGTTCTGTAATAATAAAAAAATGAAAGCATCTGACTGAGATCATTGGAAACAGAATAGCAATTAAAATTCCCTCGGTGAAATGCTCCTTTATCACAACCAAATCCCACTGAATGGTAAGAAGTGCCTCTTTTCATTTTGTAAATACTAGTAGTAGTGTTTGAAGATATTATTACTGAGGCTGTCCATCATTATTTCCTTTTTTAAAAAACTGTATTTCTGTTTACCAAAAGGAAAGAAACATGGAGAGAAAGAATACAAAGTTAGAGATCTTCTTTGATCACTCTGCTCTTTTGCCATTGCAGCTATACCCTCTATAACTACTCTCTGTTTCAAAGGAAATCACTCTCTTGTTTAAACTCTGAGAACCAAAATTAATTAGGTAAAGGTTCCCCCGCACATGCGTGCTAGTCGTTTCCAACTCTAGAGGCCGGTGCTCATCTCCGTTTCAAAGCCGAAGAGCCAGCGCTTGTTTGAGGACGTCTCTGTGGTCATGTGGCCAGCATGACTAGACGCCAAAGGCGTACGGAACGCTGTTACCTTCCCACCGTAGTGGTCCCTATTTTTCTACTTGCATTTTTACGTGCTTTCGAACTGCTAGGTTGGCAGAAGCTGGGACCAGTAACAGGCGCTCACTCTGTTATGCGGCACTCGGGATTTGACCCGCCAAACTGCCGACCTTCTGATCGACAAGCTCAGCGTCCTAACCCACTGAGCCACCGCGTCCCTTCAAAATTAATTAGTGACAGGTTAAAAACATGGAGCACCAAAAGGAAGAAAAGGTCTCACCAAAAACACAATGCTATTCTCTTAACAGGTGCCTGGGAGGTTTTGAAAAGTAAAATTAGACCTAATGCAAAACATTCCAGAAATTTCTAAGGAAATGTCTGTCATAAAAAGAATAGCCAGTCTTACAGATTTTAGCCTAGGGAAAAGCTGAAATGGCAAATATATTGTTCAATCATTTTTAATTGTGCTTTTAAAATTGTTCACCAAAGATATTGTCCACTTGGAATGCTGGATGTGCCAATGAGAAAGAGACCTCATCACTTATTGATCAGCTAATCATAGATCAAAGACTGATGAGTAAGTGTAAAGTACTTGCAAATAACTTCATTGTTTCCTCTCTTTATCAGAGTGGTAATTCCTATCCTATGTGTATGTAAAGAGCCAGAGAAAATGGCAATTCCTTAAGACTGGTGTACATTTGCATATAAATCGATACAAGTAGCTGAAGAGCTGAATGGATAGGGAAGAAAACCCTAGAGAGTAAAGCACAACGATGCTGGATGCTGTGATGATCAAGGAACTTGGGGGGCCTGGGGAGAGGTGGTGGTGAAAAGAAATTGGTTTTCTTACTCTGTATAACGTAATTGTCAATAAATGTAGAACCGTTTCTTTTGTCCTATGCGTGTAAAATATTTTATTCTCTGTTTTCAGAATGAAAAAGGTATCTATACAAATTGCCTTATTATATCTGCAAAGTAGTTTCTTGCAGCTTCTATGGGGAAAACTATCACAGAAAATATACACTGTGTCTCACTATCTTGGGTGGAAACAGATCCCCGCCATAAATCACAGTAAGGCTAGCTCTCACCTGTAGGGCTGCAAAGTTCGGTTACCATAATGCAGAGCTTCTTCCCAAAGGCCCAGGTTTATGCAGGCATCCATGGCAAGGTCAAGTAATTTTAGCTGATAGATGTTGGTGTCTGGGAGACGAGAGGCGTTACTCTTCAGTGATGTCTGGCAGGACAACAGAACTTGCTCCCACTCTGACATTTATTTGTGTTAAGGATTAACCCATGACAGAAGCATCAATCAAAAGGCAAAACATTAAGTTAAAACATTGCATTTTTCTATTCTAGAAAACCCTCTTCCGTAGAAAACTCCATTTTTTAAAAAAAACCAACAAAGCATGAAAACAAACTACATGAATATGAATAGTGATCATATGAAACCAAAACTAATTTTGTTATAGTTAATTTTCTTTTAAGAATTATTTTCTTAAAGTAAACAACATATTTCTTGTAACCTTTTTCTAGTTGAATGTCTCAACAAAATCAAAACTCATATTATAAATTAAAAGAATTTTTTTTAATGTAACAATTTTTGGCAACAGAAATTTTTCCCTGATGAAAATTAAATGATCAGGGATCGGAGGAGAATGGGGACAACAATCCATGGGGGAAGGAAAGAGGGACTCTATACGCCTGTGCTCAGCATTATTAAACATATTTGACAATCTTCTTTGGGATGTAGCAAAGAAGACAAAAGATCTTCATTTTAATATGAACTCTTTATGAGTTTCTGCTATAATTAAATTAACATTCATAAGATATTTAGTTGACATTGATATCCCCAACTTCATATAGTTAATACCAGCCAAGGAACAATCTGAATTTATCAACTGATTATGTACGAGGGCAATTTGGAAATAAACCTCCATTTGGTTATCAATGACAGACACTCGCAGATACAGAACTTTTATTATACACATTATAAAACTACAACTTTACATTACTTTTCAACATAATTGCCATTCAAATTGAGGCAGTTGTTATAACATCTTACAAGGTTTGAAATTCCTTAATAGTAGTCACTCGGTGCAAAATCTGGGCTATGGGGGGGCGGGTGATGAAAAACATCACAATGGAACTGTTGCAAAAGTTCCTGGGAGCATCTAGTGGTGTGTGGGCAAGCATTATCATGAACCAACACCACACCGGAAGTCATCATGCCCCAACGCTTGTTATGGATGGCTCATCTGAGTTTTCGTAATGTTTCACAGTAGACTTCTGAATTGATGGTCGAACCACGCTCCATGAACTTCACTAGAAGTACTCCTTTGGCATCTTCACATTTGGCAGGATTTTCTATGGCACCACTTCAAGGGGATCCAGGATGGATGTAAAATTGAAAAAATTGAAAAAAGTCTTCATATTTTGCTTCTTCCAGGGGCCTCTGAAGTGTAGCCTGACTACATTCCTAATCTTCCCCAAAAGGGGAATTCAACTAAAGGCTGTAATATGTACGAGAAAGAGGAAGGTGAAGAAAGAATGAAAATTGTCATCATTAGGTCCAAGGATGATTTCTTGAAGAGAGGGCAGTCCACCACAGTCTTATATGCACTGATGTTGGCATTAATGAAAAGATTTGATTCCCTGCCCCATACAGATTATGGCCTTTAGTTGAATCCTAAAGTGGAATGGTAAATTGAAGAAAGAGATTGCCCTACATGAAAAAGAAGGATCTTTTTAGAGAAACTAGCACAACATTTGATGGGGCTGGAGAATAGTGATGAAAAGTTAGGGGGAAAAAATCTCACAGTAATTAAAGACAGCAAAATAGTGTAGATGTCTAAACTTGATTTACAAATATTTTATACTGAAAATGGAATGAAATACGGTTTACTACTTTAATAGTGAAATTTCAATAAGTGAGTATTGAATTGCAACATATATGGCCAAAAGATTAACATTATTAAATATATAACCCCCCCCCTCTCTCTGTGTGTGTTCAGGTTCTTTTGGCTCTTTAAACTATATTAAGACTTAAATATTTAAAGTGTCTGTCATCTTGTTCTGCAAGGTCAAAGCAAAGTTTCTTCTGCCAAGAGCCACATGTGACACAATGGTTAGAATGCAGTATTGCAAGGTAACTCTGCCCACAGCCAGGAGTTTGATCCTAATGAGCTCAAGGTTGACTCAGCCTTTCATCCTTCTGAGGTCAGTAGAATGAGGGCCCAGATTGTTGGGGGCAATATGCTGACTCTGTAAACCTCTTAGAGAATGCTATAAAGCATGATGAAGCAGTGTATAAGTCTAAGTGCTATTTCTGTTGCTCCAGAAACTTAAAGATACAAATGCTGAGAAAAAAAAATTAAGGACAAAAGAGTTTTCTATAACCTAGAACACATTTTGATTTGATTTGCCTTCTGTTTCTTTGTATTTAAATATGGTTTTATTTGAAAAATACAGAATACATATAATAGGCAGGAAGAGAATGAATTTAACAAAGACTAGAAAACAAATTGATAATTATATCCTCCTGATCATAGTGGAAATGTGTGTATTTTGTGGACCAAGGATACCTTCACGTGACTTTGGTGCTCCTACTGTATTTATAACTTCTTTGGCATCTTTCCAAGCTTGCTCATCACCTGCCAACATGTCAGCATCCTGCTTCGACAGAAATAAAAGTGAAAAACAAACAAATAAAAAGTATCTGGTTAAGAAAAGAGAGGGAAACCAATAGCCCCGTCACAGGTGTTAAGTAACATTGGACACCAGAATTTTCTATTAAAATTGAAGCTGGAAGTCAGGTATTCCAAGTTTCAATCTAAGAAAATTCTAAAATTAATTTACATCAAACATTAATAAAAAACCTGGCATTTGGATTTCATATATTTATATTATAAGCTTACATAATAAGGAAGGGGTTAAATAAATGAGCCAAAAATACAATATCCATGTTTAGAAGAGCTTATAAGCTACATTTTGGGAGGTAAAAAAGGAAACAAAGATGAAATAAAGGAAGTAGAAAAGAATATGGTAAAATGGGATGAGGCTGAGAAAAGCAATAATAATGTATTTCATCTTTCCAATGGATTTCCATTGGCATGGAAGAAGCAGGGTTTTGAGAAGAGTTTTAGATGAATAGGAATATTCAAGGAAAAAATGAGCAATAATGGGACTTAAGAGTCAGCAGAATACACTGAGATAATCTGTGTGGGTAGGAGAAATAAAGAGAGACTTAAACAAAGACCAGGATGATACTTCAGGTATTGAAATAACACCAACTAATGAATACTTGTTCTATATTGTACATAACGTCTCTGAAACACCATTAGTCACTATCAAGAGAGGCAACTAGTTAAAAAAAACTTACTAAAACCAAAGGAGAAAGTTTTTTAACAAAGCTCAGCTTTGTCTGCTTTAGCAGGGATTTTTAACTTGCTCTGCTTGTCAGCAGAAAATAATAATCCCTGAATGCTGATCACGTGAGGTTTACAGCAGATAAAATTATAAAAAAACATCTTCTCTGCCAGTACCATAATTTAAACAAAGGAGCTTAGGGATGACAAACCAATTTTTATATCAATTATCATCCCAAGAGCACAAAAGTTAAGAGGTTTTAATCTGCATTTTCCACACACTGAAGTTAATTATTGTGCATTCCAAAAAGGAGGAAATATATACCCAAAGCTCATATTAATTCCATGTGTAGCTTTAGTGCTGCCTACCATAGAGGTCCAAATGGAAGGAAAATAGGTGAACTCTTATACTATCTCAACAGCTTATTGCATTAAATGGCTTCTCGGGCTTCAATTATATCATACGTAAGAAATTACAAAGAAAGTAGTGTTCCTTTTAAAATCTGCAGATGTAATTGCCAAAACATAAACAATCTGATTGCAATATGTTCACCTGGAAATAATTTTGTGTAGAATGAAAACAAGTAAAGGTCAGAAGTAGAACAATAAAGTTCATGCTGAAGTACTTATGTCAGTTATGTTATAATCGTACAGATCCAGACATGTTAAATTTTGCATATAACAAGGATGAGTCAAGGTTGGCCGTGATCTAACTATGCTGCCTTCAAAGGGCACAGGATTAATTACATAGGATTTGATTTAATGTGTCTTTTTTTAAATTCAGAGAAGACATATAGGAAATTATTTACTGTAATTGAAAGACTAGAAAGCCAGATCTGCATGGTGCATGATTAACCAACAAAGGGAATTCAGGTCTAAAGTGGAACAACCCAAAAAGTGATATGATTTTATCATCAGAGTATTAACAGTCTATCCAAGGACAATGGAGTTACCATAGTTGGGCTACAAAATTTAGGTGGGCATTAAATGGCAACAAAGAGATTCTCCCTCTGTCTGTCTCTGTCTCTCTCTGTCTCACTCTCTGTCTCTCTCTCTCAAATTTTTTGCTTTCATCTAAATCTGGTAGCCACAAACAGTATCAAGAATCTTAATTAATTACTTCTGACAATGCAATTGACTACAAGTTTTTCATAGAAAAACTGTATAGGTGAAGTAGTTATATCTGCTGTCCCCTTCTCGGTATTTCCTGTACTCTGCCACATCCTCTCCCAAACCAAATAATTGGGGGGAGGAGATTATGAATACAGCATCAACTCTGTGTGACTGGAAAACAGGTAGAGAGGTTTGCTTCCTTCTGCAAACCAATTTTGGTCACCATACTACAAAAAAGATGTTGAGAAGAGCAACTAAAATGATCAAAGGCCTGGAGACTAAAACATATGAAGAACGGCTGCAGAACTTGGGTGTGGCTAGTCTACAGAAAAGAAATAATAGGGGTGACATAATAGGAGCATTCCAGTATTTGAGTGGCTGCCACAAAGAAGAGGGGGTCAAATTATTCTCCAAAGCACCAAAGAGTAGGACAAGAAACAATGGTTGAAAACTGATCAAAGAGAGAAGCAACCTGGAATTAAGGAGAAACTTCCTGACAGTGAGGATAATTAGCCAGCGGAACAGCTTGCCATCAGAAATTTTGGGTGCTCCATCCCTGGAGGTTTTTAAGAAGAGACTGGACAGTCACTTATCTGAAATGATATAGGTCAATGATGGCAAAACTTTAGAGACCGAGTCCCCAAACTGCAACCCAAAATCCACTTATGTATCCTTGGGTGCCAGGTGGGCATGGCCAATTGGGTGGGTGTGGCTCATTGGTTGGGAGTGGCCCATTGGGTGAGTGTGGCTGCGATGATAATGGCAGACTGAGTGGGACTAAAAAGTTCAATCAATCAATTCCAACTTTGCAAGATCTTTTTTTCCCTGTGAGAAGTTGAAATTGATTGATTGACCCTTTTTTTTTCCACACGGCGGCGGAGGCCTAAAGCGGAAAGGTTTTATGAAAACCAACTGAAGGCCTAGGATTGGGGAGATGGCACACGTGTCCACAGAGAGGGCTCTGCATGCCACCTGTGGCACACGACCCATAGCTTCGCCATTATGGACTTAGGGTTAACTATGTTTCCTGATAAAATACATGGGAAAATCCCATTGGAGGAAAATTCCACTTAGGGTTAGGGTTAGGTCACCATGAACTCATAGAGCAAAATGGACATCGCCAAGAAATTCGGAGTTCTTGGGTGTGGTTAGGAGGGCGCTTACTTTGCTAGCCTGCCCTAACTATATTTCCTGATAAAATACATGGGAAAATCCCATTGGAGGAAAATTCCACTTAGGGTTAGGGTTACCTCACCATGAATTTATAGAGCAAAATGAGGTTGGACTAGAAGACCTTCAACGTCCCTTCCAGCTATATTCTATTTTAAACCCTGTATCTCTCTGATGTTTTAAGCACAATTACATTTTAAAGCAATATTATTATTATTATTATTATTTATTATTTATTTAATTTATATACCGCCCTTCTCTCAAGAGACTCAGGGCGGTTAACAGGGCAATACGTAAAAGACAGATACAAAAGTTAAAATTATTAAAACATGATTAAACAATGCCCATAGTACAAATTTAAAATTAAAGTCATAATAACAAACCCACCCCATCCCATCAGGCCAGGCCCGCTTCCTCAAAGAGATGGGTTTTAAGGTCGCGCCGGAAGGAACGGAGGTCGGGCGCCATCCGGAGCTCTACCGGAAGATGGTTCCATAAGTCCGGTGCACCCACAAAGAACGCTCTCCCCCTGGGGGCCACCAGTCGGCATTCTTTGACCGGCGGCACCCTGAGGAGGCCCTCTCTGTGGGAGTGTACTGGGCGGAGGGAAGTTGACGCCGGCTGCAGGTGCTCCCCAAGGTATTCTGGACCCATGCCATGGAGGGCTTTGTAGGTCATTACCAACACCTTGAACCTCACCCAGAAGACAACTGGCAACCAATGCAGCTCGCGGAGCAAAGGTGTAACACGGGAGTATCAGGAGACCCCCGACACAACTCTCGCGGCTGCATTCTGTGCCAGCTGGAGCCTCCGAGTGGTCTTCAAGGGTAGCCCCATGTAGAGAGCGTTGCAGTAATCAAGACGAGAGGTCACGAGCGCATGACCTATTGTTAGGTCACTAGAAAGTAGCAGAACAAGAAAGCTTTTCTGGAACTCTTTGTCCATTCATACAACTTGGAAGAGCAGTGGGGTTAAGGAGAAATATAGCTGCTGTTTCCTTAGGCAGAAGCGAAAAACAACAACAACTTTTATTGATTAGCCCTTGGGCCATATCAAAGTACAAAGTTCCAGCAACAAACCGTCACCAAAACTAGATAAAAGCAATCCGAAATGGAATTTGATAAAATACAATTTAAAATGGAATTAAAATACAATTTAAGTTAAAATAGTAATAAAATGCAAATTTAAGATATAGATAAAATATGGAAACATTATCTTTCGGAGTCGCCCTTACAATCTACCCCAATCAGTCCCACATATGCAGATCTTAACTGGATCATTTTGTTCAAATACTGTGCTACATTGGATGTTATTTTCAAGTTCTGGCCGGACATAAGGTAAGTTATTTTGATATGGGGATCCCAATGGGTCATTCGTTTGGTATATAGACCAAGATACCTGTCTCTCACCCTCTTATACAAACAACAGTCAAATAGGATGTGAGCCAGGTCCTCTACCTCTGCCGCTCCGCAAATGCAGAGACGCTCATTGTACGGTATAGCATGAAATCTCCCATATCTGACCATTGTGTCAAGCTGTTCAAATCTTGCTCTCGTAAATATCTCCCTAAGATGTTTTGGGAGTTGTGACTTCAAATAACTGTCCACTTGAAAAGTACATTTGTATTTACTCAGCCATTTCAAGTTACCCACCTTACTAAGGATAGCTATATTAGTTTGTGCTTCTATATCCTTAATTCTTTGGGCAACTCTTTTTTTAGATTGTTCTCCTGTTACGCAAGAAACAGGAAGGCCACAGCTTCTTACAAAATTTGTTAGTTTGGTGATCCAGGAGATTTGTGATTGTAGTTTTATTTGCTCTAGTAGGCATAATTTGGGGAGTCTATCAGTCTCCATTTCATTAACTTTGCACCAGTAGTTATAAGCTCTAATTTTAGATAATGCCTGAATTGTATGAATTCCCAATTCAGCTCTAACTGCTGCAGCAGATGTTCTTGGATCTACACCCAAAATGCATCTCAGATGCTGGGACTGTGTTCGTTCTAAAGCTGTGGTTGAATAAAGACCCCAAATTTCTGCTCCATACAAGAGCATTGTCGTAACCTTAGCCTTATAAACTTTGAGAAGTGGAGCTAGGGACCCTGGGTAACTATGATTCTTTAGTTTGAGCAATAAATTCAAACGGGCTTTTGCTCTAAATGTACTTCGTTGATGATGGCAGGCCCAAGATCCAGTCTTGGAAAAAGTTACTCCCAAATATACAAAGGTATTAACCTGTTCAATTGGTTCACCGTCTAATTGCCACTTATGTCTCTGATGGTTTCTTCCAAACACCATTATTTTCGATTTGGATTTGCTAATAATTAGGGAGTTATCCTGGCAATAAGAGCTGAATCTTCTTAATAGCCTACGTAATCCTACTTGTGAGTATGATAATAAAATCATATCATCAGCATAAAGCAAGCTGTTACAGTAAGTATTTAGGATCATCGGCATGTGTACCATGGTATCCTTCATTAACCCTGGCAAATCATTGATGTATAAATTAAATAATAATGGGGCCAGGATACACCCTTGAGAAGCGAAAAACCTCAAGCAAACCTTGTCCCATCAAATGAAGAAAAATGATATTCCAAAGATTTTTTTTCATCTTTCATACCAGAGTAAACGAAATTATCTTTTTAGAACATATGAATGGCAGGGTAAGTTACCTTTTCAATTATGAAACATACCGTACATTAATATTGGATGTTTGCATCCTTACCAAATGAGGAAGAAGATTCTCTATCACACATATTGTACATACCTTCTTCTTTAATGCTTTAAGCAATATTTCTAATTTCTCTATATACATGGTTGATTTAAGCAACGTAATTTCTCTGTCACTAGAGAAGGCCATGCGTAATAATCCAAAGACATCAAGCGCAGAGTTTAATGCAGATTTCTCATCTTGTCTGTATTGTGAAAGGCCTAGGGCAAAATAGGGTGCTTTACCATACACCACTAGTAACAACGTTATTGATTTGTTTGTTATATTTATATACTGCCTTTCTTCTGGGAGTTTAAGTTGGCTTCTACAAGGATCACTTACATTTTATTCCCACAACAACCCTTAAAATAGATTGGACTGAGAGAAAGTGACCTGATACAAATGTCAAACAGTGAGTATCCATGTCTAAGAATGGACTTGAACCTGAGTGTTCTCAGTCCTAGGCCAAAACTAAACACTGCATCACAATTTACCTCCTACTTCATATATCTGAGATAGCTTTTTCTTCCTGTAGTCCCAGTAGGTTTTCCCAAAATGGATTACCTTATTCAGAAAACCCCCCTAAAATACAGCTGGTGAGATTGTGAAAAAAATTTAAATATCATAATATGTCTCCATATCTGAGCTTCTCTGTAACATTAATCAGTTATAGCATTTGTTGTTCTTATTATAAGAGACCAACATGGTTCCTCCTTTATAGTGAATTTGCTGAGACAGGCACAGTGAAAGGTTAGAGATTTTAAGATTCTTCTCCCAGAAGACCTGAAGATTCATGCTGTAGCCCTACTTTCTGGCTTGGGATAGTGCCTTGGTAATTTCTTCCGCCACCACCTATAGACTAGAGGTGTCTCTCCTAGCATTCATCCCTAACCTTAGTGCATGAGATACAGGGCTGTCGAAGTTCATATTGCCTTTCTGGTGACTGAGAAGTCAAAATGCAAAAGTTAGAATAGTTTGTGAAGTGCCATCTCTTGGCTAAGTATGGTGAATCAATTTACACCATCTCACATGAGATAAACAAAAGTAGGAAGGATTTGAGTTCCTGCTCAACTTTTTCAAGACCAGACAATGTTCATTAGGTGCTGCCACCCCTATGCGTATTAGATAGAATAAGTGCATCAGCCATATTTAATTAATTTTAAATAAATGAAGGTCAACACCATGGACCTTGAGCAAAACAGCCCTTAGTATTCCTCTGAAAAGTCGGCTGTAATCTTATCTGGAAAATAGGTAGCATATCCACGATGTAGATAAGCAGTATTACTATAAAAATCTATGTTATTGAATATGGCAATGATGATTAAAAATAGTTGAAAATATCCTTTTCTGACTACACAGAAGCTCCTGCTAACATTTGATTTTGCTGCTAAAATTTTATCCTGTTCTTATTTTCCAAGAAAAAGCCATATACTTCAACCCTTCCATAATGCAGCATGCAATTGAAGCAACAGGGTTAGCATTAAGCGGGTGGTTTCATTCATGGGCACAGCAAAGAACCACTGTCACTTCAATTCTATATCTATAAAGCAACCACAGGAGACAGTCAGTGAAAGAATAATTTCATCTTTTATAGAACAAGACTTCTATACAAATAAATGGTTTCACTAGATGTGCTTTAGAAAATTGAGCCATGTGATATGACTCTAGCTACAAATATAAAATGATCCTGAACTAGAAATTACAGAGACCTATTGCAGTTATTAATAATGGCTTTTAAATAAGTTTATTTCATTTAGCAGCTTATATTTAGGTAGGGTAAAATATGAAAGGACTCATTCAACAAATGACATTCTGGGTTAAGATTCCAACTAAACCTTTTAGGCATTCAAAGAAGAAACAGAAAAATCAGCAGGTAGGGGTGAAAAATGCTGTTTCAGCCTGAGAATAAGTAGAATTTTTCACCTGGTACTATCTTTAATTAAATATGCTAGGGAAGAAGCTGCCCAACTTTTAATCAACTATTTAAATAGATGCCTCAGGTAAATTAAAGGAAAAAAGAAATCTAAGTTATAAGCTATGGAAACAATTGTAAACTGCAGATGGAAATTGGTTTTCCTAACTACAACAGCCTCTTTTAGGCAGCTGACCAAAATGGCAAATTTTTTATGGCTGAGTGAAGAGGGCTTATTTTACAACATTGCATTGATATTTGAAAAGAGTCAGTTCTGCCAACTACAGCATTTGGTTGTGAGAGCCTGCAGTGTAAATTGCATATTCATACATATATGCCTTATTTTCCTTGAAAAGCAGCAAGCTCAAAAATAATACAGAAAATTTTCTTTGTAGTTGGGAAAAACAGAAACAGAATTATAAGAAATAGTGCATTTTTAAAAAACATATGGCATTTTTGTTCAAGTATACCTCACAAGCTCCAGAGAGACCATTTACTCTAGTAAAAAAAAGATTGAAACAAGCAGTGTTCTATTTCTGTTCTCAAAAATGGAGGATGGAAAGTAGATGGATAACTACAATGCAGAAAATGCCAGCATAAAAATACATTACATTTAAAGCTTTGCCTTAAGCAGTGTTGCTGAGGAACAAGTCTCCCTTGAGCTCCATGGATTTCCTTTCTGGAAACATACTTACAATTGTATTTTTTCAATGTGGATTTATTCAAAAGTATGTCCCATTGTGTTTGGACAGGCTTACTTGAAATTCAGAGTGCTGAGATGGCAATCTTAATATGTTAATAGACAACATAGCAGTAATAAATCTGTTCTGAACAGTGTTGAAAGCAACATGGAACTTCTCTGTTTAATAGTTCAGTGAGGAAGAACTATGCTCTGTGGCTACCATGACTGTGTCCTGCTTTATTCCCACATGAATACACTGCAGGCACAGAATTTACTGTACATGTACAATCGCACCAGTCATAGTATTCCTGTGTTATGCACAGCTTGCTTTACCTTTTTATTACCTTTTTATTGCAGAATGCAGAATGACAGAATGCTCAGGCAGGAAGCTCTATACCATTTCAGACAAATGGCTATCCAGTCTCTTCTTTAAAACTTCTAGCGTTGGAGCATTCACATCTTCTGAAGGCAGGTTGTTCCACTGATTAATTATTTTAACTGTCAGGAAATTTCATTTAATTCTAGGTTGTTTCTCTCCTTGATTAGTTTCAACCCTCTGCCTCTTGTCCTGCCTTCAGGTGCTTTGGAGAATAGCTTGACTCCCTCTCCTTTGTGGCAACCCCTGAGATAGTGGAACACTGCTATCATGTCACCCTAGTCCTTCTCTTCCTTAAACTAGACATACCCAATTCCAGCAACTGTTCTTTGTATGTTTTAGCTTCCAGCCCCTTAATCATCTTTGTTGCTCTTCTCTGCATTCTTTCTAGTCTCAACAACTTTTTTTACATCGTAGTGACCAAAACTGGATCCAGTATTCCAAGTGTGGTCTTACCAAGGCATTATAAAGTGGTAGTAACAATTCTATCCCTCTGTTAATGCAGCCTAACACTGTGTTGGCTTTTTTTGGCAGCTGCAGCGCACTGCTGGCTCATACTTAAGTGATTGTCCACTAGGACTCTAAAATCCCTAGTATTATTGAGCCAGGTATCACCTACCTGTGCGTTTGTTTTTTCTTGCCTAAATGTAGAACCTTCCTTTTTCACCATTGAATTTTTTGTAACAAAGGTGATAAAAGAGCTGCTTCTTCATGGCCCTGTTTCAAAGCACATTTCTCGTTGGAAGGCCAGCATATGCAAAGCCTCTGAAAGGTATTTCTAAATTCTGGGCACCTTGAAGTAACAATTCTAATTTCTCACTTATCTTCTAACTCTAACTTCCCCATCCTCCCTCTCCAAGAAATAGCGAAGCAAGCTAAACATAGCCCTGGGACCAAGGATCCCCATCTTGACTTCTGATACCAATTCAGAATTTTAAGCATGGCATTGTATAACCACTTACAAGTGTTCTTTCAAGCAAATATACCTAGGGAACTATCACAATTATAAAAAAAAAATCTGAGAAAGAAGGAGAGCAATTTTCAGTAACATGCTGTAACAGAGCAAAGATCTGAATAACAGAGAAGGAATCTAATCTTGTCATGTAAATTTGGTATTTAAACCTCTTGACAGACCTTGGGGTAAAAAAGGGGGAAGGATTATATCTTTTGTATTAATAAAATCTCCCAAAGACGTATAATTTTTGCAATCCTGAATCATAAAGCAACTTAACTTTTTGTTAACGTCATCAGTGTATACAGACGTCTGAACCTGTACCCCAATGCCCTGCTGAACTCGGCAAGACTTATGTCTAAGTAAATATTATAGGAGTGCACTGTCAAAGTTAATAGGAAAGAGATATCTTTTACACATTACACTTTGTAATGTTATAGTAAAACAATAATACTGTATATGAAGCAGCTGTCTTCTATGCAGCAGCTTAAAAGTATTATGTTGCTAAATAGCAGAGATGGCATCTACGAAATGTAATAGTGTTTTTAAAAAGTATAATGGAGTAGATTTTTTTTGTTAAGGAATGGATATCTTTGGATTTAAAGGAAGATAAGTTGTTAATATTTAGACACTGGGGATGTGAAAAGCAGATCAAATAGAAATTGTTTCAAGCGTGTAGCTAGTGTTGACCAGTGATTTCATCTGGTTTCCTAAAGTGCTCTCAGTTGACAGCATGGCTTTTGGAAAATGCAACCCTGAGTGCATTTGAGAAAGCAAAGAATAACTGGTAGATTGGCTGAGTTGTGGCATTTGCTGAATTTTGTGCATTCAAAGAATGATAGGGTTGGAAGGGAACTTGGAGGTCTTCAAGTCCAACCATCTGCCCAGTGCAGGAATCAGTTTATGGACAAATGGTTGTCCAATATTTCTTGATTTTGACCTCCAGTGATGGAGTACTACAGCTTCAGCAGGCAGGCTGTCTCACTGCTTAATAGCTTTTGTAGTCAGAAAACCCCTCTTTGGTTCGTGTTTGGATCACTCACTGTAAAGTTATCCCCACTGCTTCTTGTCTTACCCTCAGTTGCTGGGGAGAATAAATCTACTACCTCTTCCCTGTGATATCCCTTCACGTATTGGAAGACTGCTATCACGTCATCCCTTAGCTTACTCTTCTTTAAGCTAAACTTAACAAATTCTTTTAACCACGCTACATAGAATTTAGCCTTCAAGTCCCTTACCATATTTGTTGTTCTCTGCACTCTTTCCAGTTCCACAGCATACTTTCTATATTGTGGGGACCAGAAAATGAACACAGTATTCCAGGTGATCTCTGACCAGCGCAGCATAGAGTAGTACTATCACTTTCAATGATTATACCTCTATTGACGCAGCCCAAAACTCCACTGGTTTTTTTTTTACTGTGGCAGCACATTGCTGGCTCATCCGTAATCTGTGGTCTACCAAGGACCTCAGGTATTTTTTGCAAGTACTATTGCCAGGTCCCACCTAATTTATACTTGTGCATCTGTTTTTGTTTAAGTATAAAACCTTAAAATGCTTAACAGTGAACATTTTGTTGGATAGGGCCAATGTTCAAGTGTATCAAGATCTTTTTTAAAACTTGAGCCTGTTTTCATGGGTATCAGCAGTTCCCGCAGCTTTGTTTCATCCGGCAGGCTTTCTCTTGACTCTTTTATTTGTAGAGACTTAAGCATGTGAAGAATTTGCATTTTTTTTCTTTATGTTCTTGTGCACTGTTGATGCAGGTTCATGGGCATTTGGCTACAAAGGCATACTTTAATTTAATTGTTGGTTTATCTGTCTATCCCTTTAGCATTGTAAGTATAAAAAGAAGAACTGTTTTGCTGAGCAAGGGTGTGTACATGATTCACGAATACCTTTTTTGTTCTGAGTGTTTTGGGATGTAAATGCTGGCAGCCAGGTAGAGGATTTTTTTTGTCTTTCCCAAGATGAGGCCTCACTCCTAGACAAAAGTCCTATTTCCTTCCTTCCTTCCTTCCTTCTGCAAATATTCTCATTCTTCAAGGCATAAACTGCAATTCCTTCTTTTTGGTAGCCAGCTGTTACAAATATTCTATTCCTCCCTTACAAGTCATAATTTAGAAAAGTAAATACTGGAAAGAATAGACATGGTCCAGTAACTTTTCAGCGACTAAGATTGTTGGATGAGCAGGAAGAAAAACAGCCAAGGAAGTGATTGAAGCCTGGGAAACAGGCCCTTTGTCAGTCAGGTGTGCTGATTTACCACTAGCCTATCAAGTTCTTAAAAGGTGAGGGCTGAGCAACACAAGCAAACAACAGCTAACGACTTAAAAGCAAGCTATCAACACACCCCAATCAACATCTAAAAACCTACTTACAACAGGCACTATAAATACCACACATAGAAAAAGAACAGCGTACTAGAGCAGAGGTCACCAACCTTTTTGTTTTAGTGGCCTGGAAAAGGAGGCAGGCACTATTACACGTGCATGTGCACACACAAATGGGCCATGCACGAGCACATGCGTGAGTGCAAACGGGGACGCACAAGGACGAGTGCCACAAATGGGCTGGTGCTAGCACCAGTGGGATGCTTGAGGCAGTGCTAGTGCTGGCAGGACGCTCAGGGCAGAGCGGTGCTTCACGCAGCCTGGTGGCCAAGAGGTCTTGGTCTGGTAGTGGGCCATGGCCCACAGGTTGCGGATCCCTGTGCTAGAGGATGGACTCCAGCACGAGTCTGAAAGCTCAGAAGAGAAAACCTCTGGTCCCAGTGACTGACCCAGATTATATCCTGCATAAATTGTTTCTTAGCAATTTGGGTAGATTGGACATCCCTTACATGTCCTTCCTAGCTCTCTTTAAGGAAAAATAAACATTCGGAGAAATTGGATTTATTTATTTAACAAATTTATATAACTGTCCTACTCATCTCCATGTGACTCCAGGTGGTTTGAAATAAAACCATTTTCCCCATCCCATGGCAGTAACAACATTTCCATCTTAATTTGGGGTTCTGACAAAACCAAGTCTTTAGCGTCTTTCAGAAAGCAACAACATGAGGAACAACCATACCTCCAGGTAATGATGTTTCATAGAGAAGGGGTCACCACTGAGAAGGCCTTTTGTCATGAACCTGCAACATACCCTGCCTTCTCATTCTGGTGGGCTGGATAGAACTAATGGGTGAGAGTGATTAATCTTTCACAGAATCTTTAACCAAAATAACAATATTGAGTACAGCACACACAATTTTTTATGCCTCAGGAAGTAAAAAGAAATGTAACATTAAATGAAAAGTGAACATTTAGAGCAGACATGTCAAACACAAGGCCCGCAGGCCAGATCTGGCCCACCATGTGGTTGCATCTGGCCCGTGGAACTGCTCTGGAAACAGCAAAGGACCGGCCCGCGGCACCTTGGCCCAGCCCAGGATGACTGGGTGCTGATCTACAACCTGGTTGCATTCATCAAAGCCAGAATGTGCTCAGCCTTAAATCCACAGGGCAGCCCTGGAACCAGCGATGGGCGCCCCAGCCCCACCCCTTGGGCATGTATGCAGGAGGTGGCGAGCAGGCAGAGTTCGGCATCCCTGCTGGTGGTCTTGCCCTGCAGGCTGACTTCACCCAGGACAGCAGTGCTCGTCACCTCCTGTGCGCACACCCTGGGGGTGGGGCAGAGGCAGCAAGGCGGCCCCTTGCTGGTTCCAGGGCTGTCCCATGGATCTAAGGCTGAGCACGTTCTGGCTTTGATGGATGCAACCAGGTTGTAGATCAGCACCACCACCCCTCCCACCAGCACCTCCATGGCCCTAGCCTCACAGCCACAAGGCTTCCCTTTCACTGAGATGCCCCCGCCCATGTAGGATAATGATGGCCGGTGGCAGCATGTCCACTGGCAGCGCTGGCAATCCCCCCACACACATCATTCCTTCCTGAGCATGGAGGAGGAAAGAGATGGAAATGAGAAGCAGGGAAAGAAGAAAGGAAGGAAGGAAGGAAGGAAGGAAGGAAGGAAGGAAGGAAGGAAGGAAGGAAGGAAATGAGGATATTTTCGAAACCACTGTATTAGAAATACTTTGATAACTGTATGGGAAAAAATCAAAAAGAAAATATATGTAAAAATTCCAGGGTGGTTATCAACAATTGAAGCTTTTTCACATGTAAACTTGTTAGATTTTGAAAAAACGTGGACATATAAAGATATTTTAAATATTGATGGGACATTAAAATTGAAGCAAGAACTGGAACATCAGGGTATCAACATGTCATAGTGGGTACGTTTACAAATACAAAATAGCTATGAAAAAGATATGAAAATGTATGGATTTTATAAAGAACAAAATGTGTTTGATAAGATATTACTAACGTCTGATGAGAAACTAATTAAAAAATTGTATAATTTTTTGATAACTTGAGAGATGGAAAGTGAACAAATTAAAGGGACAATGACAAGATGGGCGGAGAATTTTGGTTATACTATAGAGTTAGAAGAATGGCAAAAATTATGGGAGAGAAATTATAAATTGACAATGTCAACTGCATATAAAGAAAATCTGTATAAAATGTTTTATAGATGGCATTTACCTCCGGCCAGATTAGTAAAAATGTTTAAAAATGTATCAGGCAAATGTTGGAAATGTAAACATAATATAGGTACATATTACCATACTTGGTGGGCATGTGATAAAGCAAAAGCTTATTGGAGAAAAATACATGCTTGGCTAGAAAATATATTAGGAGAACATGTAGCATTTAATCCCGAATTATTTTTATTAGGTATATTACTAGAAAAGACTGATAAACAAAATACATACTTGGTTCTACATATCATAACTGCAGCAAAAATAAGCTATGCACAATGCTGGAAAAATGAACAAGTACCATCAGAAGATGAGCTAATAAAGAAGATATTGGAATGCGCAGAGATGGACAGACTAACAATGAGACTAAAAGACAAAGGAGAAACAGAATATTATGAAAGCTGGAATTTATTTTATAAATGGTTGGAAAAAAGAACCAAAGAGTGAAATTTGTATATGTATTAATGAATCATGAACTCAGTTCGCACGTTGTTTGGAAAATTAACATATGTGTGTAAAGAATAAAAATAAAATATATAATAAAAAAGGAAGGAAGGAAATGAGAAGGAGGCAGGCAGTGAAGGAGGGAGGGAGGAAAAGAAGGAAGGAAGGAAGGAAGGAAGGAAGGAAGGAAGGAAGGAAGGAAGGAAGGAAGGAAGGAAGGAAGGAAGGAAGGAGACGCAACTTGTTTGAAGATGCCTCAGTTCTCACAGTTCTGCTTCAATCCTGGATGCGTTGAGGCTTGGGCTCAAAGGAGAAACCAATTTTGTGTTCTGTTTTTGTCACAGACAGGGCTTTGTTGGCAGTCCAAGTTAACATTGATATTCTTGAATTGTGAGCTCTTAGGAAAGTATTCCCTCCTTGTGTGTTGCAAACAGCCATTTATTTCCAGTGGGGAAAACAGGACAAAGCAGAGTAGGGGAAATATTTTTTTTGCTATATTTCCAGTCTGAATTAGACCATGGCAGGGTCCCTACAGGAGAGCCCTTTTAAGGATTATGTATTAATAGAAAAGCAACTAACTTACCTGTTCCTAAATGCTAAATCTGTTGCACATAAAAAGCAGAGGAGCTCTGAGCAATTATCACAGCCACCATTTTGACGGTTTTGCTGTACTACTGTCTGTGGATGCCCCCACTAAATGCAAGCATGGGATAAACTGAGCCTGCTTTGATCTCAGACTTTTAAGTGGCCACAGACTACTAGCAGAAGTGGCATTTGATCACAAGGCAAGGAGGCATCAAGAAATGTTTCCCTTTTTGCATTTGGGCATCCAAGAAGGGACAGGAAAGGAGAAAGGGAAATAGGAAAGACAAAGAAAAAGAAGGAAAAAGAAGGAAAGAGGGGAAGGAAGAAGAAGGAAAGGTGAATGAAGAGGGAAGGAAAAAGAAGGAAAGGGGGCAAGGAAGGAAGGAAGATTATAATGAGAGGGAGGGAGGGTCTGAGGGAAGTCCTGCCTTAGCACTTGGCCATGAGCAGCCCTGCTGCCCTTTTGCCATTCCCTTGTCCCCTCCTCCTGACCTCTCCTGGTGGTCTCCCATCCTATTGCTGAGGATGCTTTGGTTACAAAGCTGGGTCTTCTCGCAGGGAGAGGAAGTGGGCCTCCCTCTGACCACACATTTTGCCCTCCCGCACACACAGTGAGCAACTTGGAAAGTGAGCCAATCAGCAGCAGCCCCGAGGAGGAGATAAGCGCAGCTAAGCGCCCCCTTAGGAAAGGCTGGACTGAGCACTTGCCCTCCACTGCCCAGGACTCCAAGCAGCTTGCATCACTGGGGGTTGTCCGCATGGCCTGAGATGGACAGCAAGGCTCCTCTGGTAGGCAAGGGTATGGTGCTCACCCTGGTCTCGCCTTCCTTGGTTTGAGACAATGGATACCCCCAGCCCTGCCCAGGCCACCACAGGCACCCCCAACACAAGAGACATTGAGCTTGCCATGCCCACCCTGGCCATGGCCCCTCCCCAGGTCAACCACAAACCTGATGCAGCCCTCAATGAAATCAAGTTTGACACCCCTTATTTAGAGAAAGAATTTTGATGTCTTTGGCGACTGGTGTCAAACTGCCGGCCTGTGGGCTGGATGTGTCACACCAAAACCACACCCACCTCATTGCCAGCAATGGGAAATAAGTTGCGATATGTCACGACATGTCACATGAGGTTGCAAGTTTGACACGCGTGCTCTATTCATTTCAACCACTGTGTAAAATTTTATGTCAAATTATCGAGCATATTTTAAAATGGGTTGTTTTACATGTTCTAAAAATATTTTTTACTTCAATTGGCTCCACCACATACTTCCAACAATCACATGCTATCTTATAATGAGCCTTTTCATATTTAGAATATTTGCATATAGCTTATTATTGTTCCATAACTGTTTCACAGTAAGTGATCGGTCAAGGAACTATAAATAGTTCAATTCTTTATAAATGAAGTTATATATTAAATATACATTCACATTTAAACACAACAATTTGGGTAGACAATTTAATTATCTTGTGCAACTGATGAGCTTAATCAGCAAAATACCATGCATTTCTCGCTATTCTTATAACCGGCATGTAATTGAGTCATATCTCAAGCCTGCTTCTTCTACCAAAATATTTACATAGCCAAATGAATGTATTGCATTCTAAATAGCACTGTAATTCTATCATGCTTTGTTTCCCCTCTAGTTCAGCGCTCATTATTTTTACAGAAACTTCCATACATGACTTCCCATGTTAATTAACTAAGTACATGGTGGTTTAGTCCATTCATATTTCCCTTTTAATATATTAATTGAACTCAAGTAATGATGCTATGTAGAAGCTGAGCCAGTAGATGCCTTTCTACATTCAGGACCCGGAACATGCAAGAATCACCAATTGTGTTACTATTAGACCGCTACATGAGAGACTTTTATGTGTGCAGACTTCAAAAATACAAAACATAAAATGGATGTAATTTGGATTAAGTGTCAGAACTTTGATTTTACAATTATTCTATTTCCAACCCAAGGAATATATTGTAATCAAATTCTTGCTCATAACACAATGTACAAAATCCGTTCTTAATGGAGAGCTTCATCCATCAATTGAAAGAGAAAAAAAAGAAGTTGAGCAGGTAATAGGCTTTCTTTTTCTGCCCCCCTTTCTCTTTGTGTGTGTATTGTGAGAGACAGAAAGAGAGATTGAGAGAGATACATATGTCTGCCATGTGCATGTGTCCTTAAATAAGCTGCTTGACCTTTTCCGCCAGCCTCTTTAATTGTTAAATAGCAAGATAACCATTTTCATTTTAATGGAAGTGTTACTACATGCTCTAAATACTAATAGGCTGCTATCTGTGACATTGCTGGTATATGCCTAGGACATAAATAATAACTATTTGAAATCTCATATTGTATCCCCAATACAAAAGTTAATTAAGAATTTTAAAGCATGTGACAATAGAAAGAAGAAAATTCTAACCAGTTACTGAGGGTCCTGTGCACTTTTGTCCCTTTATCATTTTTATATGACATAACCTTGATCAATAAACAAGAGGCGGAGAGCCTCTGAGCCTCATCACTAATCTTTTTAAAATGAATACATGACTAAAGCTTTATACAGATATTAGCATGTAACAGATTTCAGACAACTGTCTTGTCTGTCAGTGAAAAGATTAAAAGATTATCCATATTGACAGGAGGAACATGTCATTCATTTATTTTATTATTTAATCTAATGTTGCAGACAGTGATCTTGATCAGCTATTTTATAGATTAGAACAGGATATGAATGATTATGTCAACCCAAAAGAGAACAAGAAAGTCCTCTTGAATTATGAGATTATAATTTTAGTTCTGCTCATGCTGGCCGGGGGGGGGGGGAGAATCTGGGTAAAGAGGCTTACTTCTATGTAGGAAGCTGCCTTCAAGAGTTGCTTTGTAGTAGGTTGCCTAGCTCTCTTATTATTCTCAAGCAACTCAGCAGCAGTCAAGGTTTTCCAACCTTTTTGAACTTACTCTTCCTGATAATACAAAGCATCTATTTAATCTAATTAGTTCCCTCAAGCTAAGATCTCACTTCTAAAGACAGGTAATCGTTAGTGGTTACTTAGTATTGTTATTAAGTTGCACCTCAGGCTGAACCTCAGGGCTGAAGTTCAACTCCCCTAATGTTGCCTCAGAGAGCAGGCAGTGATGGGAGAAACTAATTGAGTTTAGGTAACTGAGCTGGCTGGAGTTGTATTGGAGTATCAGAACCTTCTGCTGGTTCTGATACCGCTCGCCCTATCTACAGTGTGTCTGCTTATGGAAGCATATATTTAGCTATCAATGCTTGGTTTACTATTTTTTATTTTAGAAAGCATCTTTTTCTATATATCTATGGAGATTCTCAGTCATCCAGGGCATTGTTGTCTCAAAGATCCTTTTTCAAGAGGCAACTGGACTTTTTTGTTTTTCTTTGAAGATATTTCGCTTCTCATCCAAGAAGCTTCTTCAGCTGAAGAAGCTTCTTGGATGGGAAGTAAAATGTCTTTTAAAAAAAACAAAAAACAAGAAAATCCAATTGCCGCTTGAAAAAGCACCTTTGAGACATCCTTTTCTACATAAACATGGGTATGTACTCAGTATTTTTAATATCAGAGAATCAAAATCCAATTTATTACACCCAATGACTTAACGTATCCCATGTCTTGGGATAGGGTCAGATTGCAGCCTGAAAATTGTATTGTCTGATGGACAGCAGCAGACTGGGGGTCAGGCATCTGGTTCTACTGCCTTTGTATTTATTATTATTATTGTTATTGTTATTGTTGTTGTTATTATTATTATTATTATTATTATTATTGTTGTTGTTGTTGTTGTTGTTGTTGTGGTGGTGGTGGTGGTGGTGGTGGTTTTTATTAATGTTGTGAATTGCCCAGAGTTGTGTGTTAGATAGGTAGCCACATAAGTCTGTTAAATAAAATCTACCAGAGACCATGTAACAATAATTCTGCCTGCAATGCCACACTTCATGGTAGCACAGATCCAAATGTACAATTGGGGGCTCTAATACAACACCTCTTTTGGTGCCCACCAAACTGTTTAATCCTAAGACTATTTTTTACATTACTTAATCAAAAATAAATAAATGAGAAACTAGCATTCTGCATAGTAACAGCTTCATGTATAATCTGTATTTCCAGCTATGTCTCTAATGCCAGGTGCAAAAAATGAGGAGCCAGGACAGAGTTCAAAAGCACTACAGGTTTATTTCATGCTACCTATACACAAGAATCTGATCTACTAACGGTCAAGGCCAATTGGTGCCAGGTAAGAATAAATAGACTTTGGGGGAGGGGGGGGGTTAGGTCTCTTAGAGAGGCACAATGACTCCAAACTGGTGATGCATTTGACCCCATCCTCAGGTTCAGCCTCAGGTTCTCCTGCATCCAGGCTTTAAGTAGGCCCCAGCAGCTTTCAAAACAATATGGTGGATGACTGCAATCCAGTGCTTTCTCAAGTATGTCTCAAGTATAACATGAAGCTGTTATTCATGTAACAGCTTAGAGAAACCAAGACAAGAACTTTTGGAGGTTCGGAGTGATAATGGGGAACAACCTCATGAAATTTACTGCTAGTAAACTGGGGAAATGGTGGGCTACATCCATTTCTCCACTTCACTAGCAGTAAATGGTTGGCATTTTGTGAGATACTGAAACATGCTCTTGAAATTTGTATTGTACTCGCTGGCCCATAAAGTTTGGATAGCCAGGATTGCTATCTGAGCACTTTTTGGAGCTGCCAAGTTTATCTAAGATAAACGGGAGCTGGAAATTAATTCTTGCCAAGCATTTAAAACTTGTACTTTTATGGTGCTAGCAATTTTGAGAAAAACCCTGAGGCTCCATCAGAAACACAGGGGAAGATAGTCTGGTTAAATCATCTATCAAGAATGTTACATTTCTTTCTAGCCTCTCGGCTTGGTGAGTAATGAAACTCAGATCTTCTCACTTGACCGCAAGGCTCACCTCTCACAAGAGTGTTGTATTCCAAACCTATTCTAGCAGGTCAGCACAGAGAGCTTCCAAATTGATACTGTCGTGCCATATCAATATAAATGTCCAGTTTTCTCAGAAACTGAACTTCTGGCAGAGGTTTTCAGGGGTCTCATTAATTTAGGTGAACTACAACTTATTTTATGTGCCCTGAAGGCATTCCTGTCTAGTTAACCTATTCAAAAATGCAGTGGTGAGGAAAGAAAAAGAAAGAACGAAAGAAAGAAAGAAAGAAAGAAAGAAAGAAAGAAAGAAAGAAAGAAAGAAAGAAAGAAAGAAAGAGAAAGAAAGAAAGAAAGAAAGAAAACCAGCCTCAAACAACTAAATAAGGTAAACAACACCCACAGTGTCAGGGTCCCTCATCAAGTTATCATTTATCAGGCAAACGCTAGAAGCCAGAACTTATGAACTACTAAAACCTAAATGTAGAAATGACTCTTTGGCTTCCAATGTCATTTCTGACTCTAAGAAATAAAATATATTTGTTAAATAAGTCTTGCACAATTATATTAACTGTGTGAAATGGTCAGTTTAGATTTGCCTATTGCTTTTCCAGTGAGCAAGAAAGGTGGAATGGCAGAGGAACAGGGGGATCATCTAGTGGGAGGACATGGCAACCTTGCAAATATTTCAATCCAGACAGGATTTCTGAAGATGGCTTACACGGTAATTGTGGATACGCCAGAAGGTGGGTTATGCTGTTTATACTTTCTGTCTCTTACTGAAAAGCATTACACTTTTTAAAAAAAGAACACAGCATATTTCTTAACCAAATGTAACTTTATTATATTTGTAAACATTTTGAATACATTAATTAAAGGCTTTTCAGAAATCATCTACTGCAGGATGGATTTTGCAGGGTAGCCTTTACAAATTACTGTCTTTGCTGTTTTCCAGGGAGCTGCTAACAATAGTTGCTAGGAAACAGGAGTTATGTGAGTAGCTTGGTAATGTCCATTTCACAGACAGATAATACAGAGAGCAATCTTTTGCAATTTGGTGTCTTCCAGATATAATGAGACTGTATCACCCAGAATTCACAGTTAACCCTAACTTTGACCATGTGGAATATGCCAAGTTGGAGAAGGTTATATTGGTCTTCGCATGATCTCCCCCTAGTTCTAAAGTATTAAGAAGCAGATTAAAGGGGACAAATTTCATAACACTTATTACACAGGATCAGTCTTTATTCCACCTGTAAGCTAATATTAAATTGCATTTAAAGTAAACTCTGAGATATGCTGGATGCTAAATATTGACAGGATTGCAATTTTTATCAGTTTTAAAGCATTTAAATTTATTTGCAATAAAATTATGCTCAACAGTTGCCATAAACCTGAACTGTTGGAGACATATTATATTCAGTTTGTTTAATCACACTGATTGCTAACTTACTTTTGCATGTAGTTCAGGAAGCTGCATTGAAGGCAGGGATGGGAATTGTTACCATCTCATATACTGCTTAATTAAAATTCTCAGTAACTCTGGCCAGCATGACTAATGAGAGGAGATGCTAGAATTTCTAGTTCAGCAATATTTAAATACCCCATCAGATTTTTAAAGACCCTCTATGTTTCTTCACACATACTCTGATCAATATCTAAGATTCCAGACTCCATTACCATCTGAAGCATGGTGGCTAGTGAAAAGGAAGGAGGTCTTCCTAGTAGTAATTTCTACTCCACAGAATCTCTTTATAAGACTTCCTTCCTTCCTTCCTTCCTTCCTTCCTTCCTTCCTTCCTTCCTTCCTTTCCTCCCTCCCTCCCCCTTTATTTTGTAATGTTCTCACATTTTTGTGGTTTCTGGTTCTGTACCATAAACACTACACCAAACTGGCTTTCATTTGTTTCTTTATTTATACATTGCCAAATCCCAGCAGGCTCTATAGGCAGTTAATAAGTCACCAAGCCCTGACAATGTAGCATATGGATATTTGGTTTAACAACCTGCAATTAAAATTTTTCATTTTCTGGATGACTATTTTTTTTAAATTGGATTTTGCATCTTTTGTTTCCTATCTGTGAATCAACTTCTTCCTCAGTCCCAGCAGAGCAACAACTTTGCCTTATTCCATCAGCAATGTTTCAGGAAATATTGGATGGAACTAGCTCTTATTCTTGTGAATACTGGAAGAGGGATGGAATGCCAAGTCAGTCACCCATTTTGATGAAACTCTTAGCATTCTCCAGAGAACTGATCAGTTGAAGCTGCAACGCAACACAACCTCTTTAGGTTCGGTAGGGAGAAACTGGTAAATTTTCATCTGTCAGTCAATAATGATAATGAGGATGATTGACCCAGGAGGGGGAGATTAGGGGTCCTTGGTGCTCTCTGAGCTTGCTTGTTCTCTTGCAGATGTTTCATTACTCTTAACTATAGGTAGGTAAGATTATCAGTGCTAGTAAGGAGTGCTGTTTGCTGTCAGTTTATAATGTAAATGTATACTGTATAATATAAATTGACAGCAAACAGTACTCCTTAACAGCACTGATGACGCTATCTAGTTAGGGTAATGAAATGTCTGCATGAAAACAAGCAAACTCAGAGAGCACCAAGGACCCCTCATTTCAAATATTGAGCTACAAATATTCTCCTTCAGAGGGAGATTATCCTGGACAGCCAGTTGAAGAATCCTGAAGGAAGGCTGGTGGCTTTGCAAACAAAAGATTGCATGGGAAAGTATACTCTAGCAAAATCTCTTATACACATTTTTCCGGTGAAGAGAAGCTTTCTTAATGATTATTTCTGATGACAAAAATGCAATCATTAAGGAAAAATGCAATGTAGATCTCCCCTCGTTGGCAATTTCACAATAAGAATGACTAACAGCTAGAAATAGATTTAAAGATTGGTGCAGTCAATGAATCGGCAAATAAAAGTCTGTCTTTCTGCCTATTGATATAGTTATACTTCAGTTTTCTTCCATTCACACGGTCTCCTGTCCAGTACTCATGTGTCCTAGAACTGTTTCAGCTATGATTTTGTTTTCAGTTTTCTAAAACTTTGTACTATCCTCTATCTTAACTGATTCCGGAGCTGTTATGCTAATTACTGTTCATCACTGATACGTTTCATATATTACCAATTCCTTTTTGGTTAATGTAGGATTGTTTTATTCTTTCCGAGAAAAAGGTGAAATATGCGTTTTACAGATATGAGCAATGACTAAAATGAATAAAAGATATGCAGTACAGGTATTGCAACTGAGGCCCAGTAATCAGCAAACATTTTGCAATAGTTTCTGTATTTTCTTCCTAGAAACAATAAACCTGAAGAGTGGGCTAAAATGGATGAAGCTCGATCTATATTATTACATTTCAGACTGCAAGCATAATTTAGTGGCACTCACATGAGACCACAAAGTTATATAATTTCAGACTAATGAACTAGCCTGTCAACCCCTACAGAATGTGACAGGTAAGGGGGAGGTTTTTCCTACATATGAATGCAATGATTTCTTATCTGACAGACGGGTGGTTTCCTAATGTGATTTGGATGACTTATCCCGTTTATGAAAGACAATCCCATAATGCTGTGGAATCTAAGCATCTAATGGTCTGACTGTAGAGAAAACAAAAGTATTCCTTTACAGGCTTAGCATTATTATTTTTTTCATTAATGCTATTTACAAAAAAAAGCAATGAGAGGAAACTCAAGTTAATTTTCTGTAACTTTTTAGTTGATATGCTACACAACCAAAGTATCAGAACTTCTGATCCACAGTTTGTCCTCATGATAAATGTGGGGAAGAAGGGGAGAATAAAAACTGCAGCAATCCCAAAAATGTTTTAAAATATGTGGGATTTCTACTTGAGTAAGATATAAATCAAGCATTGTGACAATTACCCAATAGAACGATAGCTTTTTTATTGTTATTTTAAATTGGAAACTCTGAAAAAATCTGTTGCTTTAATTTTGTGAATATTTTTTGTAATGTGCTTAGATTTATTTATTTATTATTTGTGCATGTGTGCATGTATGTCATCATTCAATATGCATCTCTGGATGGTTCATATAGAATAACAAAATATACAATATCAGGAAAAAAAATATTGTGCAGGGATACACTGGATAGACTTGAGCAACATCCTGCCCAATGCCAGGGGAAGGAATCACCTCTTTGAAACTTGCTGGGACCATCTGGGATTTAGAGGAGGAGTGCTACAAAGCAGGCATATTGACATGTTCCCTGGATTCCATAAAATGGCATATTGTTTAATGAATTCCTAACATGACATATTATTTAACTGGATCTTGAACATCCAGTGCTTGGACCGGATCATTTTAATTTTAGCATAAAAATCCTAGATCAACAATCTGGCAGTGATAACTCTGTAGGGTATTTTACCGTCTTCAGATTGAGTGTCTGGTGAATGATTTTGGTGGATTTTGCCAATTTACTATAAATAGTCTGCCATGTTTTACCTTTTATGGGTAGTCCTTGACTTACAACCGTAACAGAGTCTACAACTTCCATCATAAGTCATGATGGTTCTAAATCACGTGATCAAATCCTATTTTATGACTTTTCTGCAGTGGTCATCAAGTGAATGCCACAGTTGTTAAGTGAAAGCGGTGGTCATTAAGCCAATGCTGTTAAGGAAATCAGTGTATTCCTACTGGCATTTTTTTGCCAGAAAATGGCCCAAAAGACCAGAAACCCTCAAAAAATGTAGTAAATTGTAGCCACGTGCTGTAACCAGCTGTAAAGATGAGCCAGTTGCCAAGTTCCCAAAACACGGTCATGTGACTAGGAGTCTGTGTGCAACTGTCAGAATTCTGAAACTAAGTCATAAGTAGCTTTTGTGAGGTCCATCATAACTTCAAATGATTGCTAAGCTATTGGTTGTTGAGCAAGTATGAACTATACATTTGATGTTAATCTTTGCTTTCCATTTTGATGTGACTGATTCTCATGTTTTAAATTTACTGTAAAGAGTCCAGAGCTGTGTCAGACGGTGGAGAGCCAGTTCTAGCCTAGGATCCAGGCTAGAAACCAGGAGATTGTGAGTTTTAGTTTTGCCTTAGGCATGAAAAGTTGGATGGATGACTTTGAGCCAGTCACTGTCTCTAAGCTAAACTCACTTCAAACAGTTATTTTTCTGAAAGGCGTATGAGATATGCTCACCACCTTGTTATTTATAAAAATAATAAAGGTGAGATTTTTAAAAATCTGAAAAAACCCCAAACTGGACATTTCAGAAGATCTCATTGTCCTTATATAAAACCTATACAAAGGACTGGAAGTCATAGACCAGATAGAACATGACAAAACAGACCGGCTCCAGATTGGTAAAAGAGAGACTATATACTTGCTCTTGATTTATTCAACCTACATATATCAAGGAAGGCTGGGCTGAAAGACATGGAGGGTAGTTTTATAATTGGAGGAAAAAAAATCAATAACCTCTTTTATGCTGATACCTAAAAATGAAAATGTACTGCAGCTTCTAGTAATGGAAGTCAAAAAGTATAGTGAAAAAATCGGATTAGAATTGCCTTAGAATTGACAATGAAGATACTGAAATGTTAGTTAGCTTTTGTCTTAGGACCAACTATCAGCAGTAAAGGAATCAGCAGTCAAGAAATACATCATAAACCAGGACTTGGTAGGGTGGTAACAAAGGCCTTGGAAAAGATATTTAGATACTATGATGCTTTTTTTTCTACCATGGTCAGAATCATGCAGGCAATGGTTTTCCCCATAACACTATATGGAAACAGAAGTTGGATTTTAAAGAAGCAGAATAAAAAGACTTGACAATTCTGAATTTGGTGCTAGAAAAGACTCCTGTGAATATATAAATAGTCAATAAAACAAAAATAAATCATCAAATAAACTAACTATAGACTTCTCACTCAACCTCAACTGAAGTTATTGTATTTGTTACAAAATTATATGAATACTTAGCTCTATAGAAAAGTCTGTAATGCTGGGAAGGGTGGCTGGAAAAAGAAAAAGAGGACAACCAACAGCAAGGAGAATGGACTGGATGGTAGTGGTGATGGGAAGACCTGGAGAGACAGTCTGGAGACAGATCACGCTGGAGAAAGTCTATTCATGCTGTTGCTAAGAGCTGACACTGGCTTAATGAGCATAATCAGATAATTATAAATCACTTACTAAGTACAAGAATGGGTGCAGTTGATACTGGGACTGAATGATGGACAGTACTATTTGGATATATGCCTTCTAGGACAATTTGAGGAAGTATAATTTTTCCACTGAGCAGTAATCATATTCTGTATGCTTTCAAACATTTTTCTAAAACAGCTTTTTCCAACTTGAAAAGGATTTACTGACATACTGATTACAATTCCCATCATTGGGGCAATAATGACAATTGTGCAGTTCAGAATATTGGCAGGAACTAAAACTGAAGGTGACTTCTATTTAACAATAAGGGCTACAGCTCCTACTTGATAACCGCAATGGTTCCTCAATCACACCATTTTTTTTGTTGCTTACCAAAAATTGTACCACTGTGCTTCTTCCAATATAATACTGTATTTCTAAGAAAGCTGCCCAGGACTGTATAGTAAACATTATCTCATAGTTTTTGCAAAATAGCTAGTTGTGCACCCAAGTTAACTATTATGGAAATAATTATAAATATGTCTTCAAAAGGTATCATACTTTAAATCATACCATTGTAATGTTCTTGAAAAAATGGGCCTAATTAATATATTACATGCAGGTATATAATAATCAGAAAGCAACTATGAAAAGGAAATTTTACAGATTGATTTTTCAACAGCCACAAGTTCACTCATAATTCTGTGCATTACTGAAACTAGTATGCTTAATTTCAGCCTTTCCCAGAGGAGACGAGGCAGCTGGCTGAAAGACAAAAATAAAGCTATTTATCACTGTAGAGAGGAGTTCAGGCCTACGATATTGTATAGAGACAAAATAACTGACTGCTTTATGAAATCCATAGTCCACGGAGTACTATTCTGTAGGAAGAAATTGTTTTAAATGTTTTAATGACATTCTGTAGTTGCCCACAGAGGGCATACAACAGGTGAGCACAGGAGACTAAGATATCACCAAAAGAGATAATCAAGGACTATAAAGAGAATTTGTCTGGGGGAAAAATATGATACACAATTTCACTAGAAGCCTGGTATTTTGTCAGTATGTTTAGGCTGAAGTATCCTGAGTATACAATACATTGCATTTATATTCTTGTTGGTGGTAAGTGGGTAGTCAGGAGATTAGAAATCTTAGAAAGTATAGAATAGTAAAACTATATTTAAGATATACGGTAATTGGGCTTTGGTTGAACTTTTGGCATATTAACCAAAATATTTTACTGAATACTGCTAATATTGCAGCATGGAAATAACTAAGACTGGTGACTTCCCTTATCTCATATGAAAACTCAGTTGATCAAAGACATAATATGTAGTGGGTCAATATTCATTTGATGATGATCAGAGTGTATGGAAACCTGTGACTTGCATGTAAGCTGAATAAATGAATGAAATAAAGAAAAAAAAATGTTTGTGGACTTGCAGGATTGAAATAAAGGGGAAAGACATAGTAAATTTGAATGGAAACAATCTGATTCATTCAATGGAGTTGAATAATACAGGGAAGTGAAGGTATAGGGTTATTTATTTATTTATGATATTTTATACTGCCTAAAAACTCTGATTCCAGGAAGCTTAGATACGAAAGAGCTAATAGTTGAAAGTATGATGCATCATACTGCATCATATCATGCAATGGGCTGTGACCTCGGGACATAGGAGGAAGAGCTACATCCTAGACAGCCATTTTGCAAAAGGTGTTTCAGTCCACAGAAGAAAAAGGGGTATGGGATGCATCTCAGAAGGGACAATCCCCTAATTTTCTGGAAGATAAAAGTAAGAGAAGGGAGTAGGGCTTTCTGACTCACAAGATCCTGTTATTGTAACCTTACAATAAAGATAGTGTTAATACTCTTGGTTTGTGCCTCTTTTCTGTTCAGAAGGCTGAACTCCTATACTGTTCTGGCTGCATTTGAAAAAAGGACTCCATAAGGTGATGATAGTTGCATGTTATATGCCAATGATTAATGTCAATGAAAGAACCAGGGATAGGCTTTGGAGGAAAAAGTAAAATATTCTGAATAAATATAATCCAAAGAAAAAAGTCTATGTTTAGCAAATAATTTAACATTACAAGACTACTGACATAAGACAAGAATAAATGGATGATTAAGGAATGTGGACCGAATACAAAGTGAATGGCCAACATAAAAATACACAGAACTGATTTTATCACAGAGAGAAAAAGGATTAAATCTCAAAATAAAAATGACAGAAGAAAAATGAGTAAGTAGAAATGAAGGAAAAATCTAAGAAAGCTGTGTTAAATTGAGTTAATGATACTCCCCAAAAGAGAGAATTTTAAACAAAAGGAACTGCATGAAATAGCATATGGATAAATGAAAGCAAGGACTGCAAAAATAATGAGGTATTTATGAATGGCATTTCCTTTCCTCCTCCCTTTAATTTCTTTTGTTTGGAACTTTTTATTCTTTCTCTGAACTTTGTTTAATGTTGCTTACTCCAAAATGGAATAGCATGATGGGTATGTATGTATTTATGTATGTATGTATCTCAAGTTGACTCGTAAAGCACATTACAGAAATACTGTCAGGCAGCTGAATAAAGGGAATCGGTAACTACTAAAGAAAAGTAGATATTAGTTGAGGTTAAACTTGTCTAAATTCTGAACAATAATGGTACTGAGCCTATGCCTCTTAATAATTGGTAAAGTGGTATTACTAAAGTATTACAAAGTTTGGAAAACATTTTGTACTTGTACAAGATTCAAGATAGTTCATTTCTAGGTAAGTTTAATTTTCCTTTGTAGAAAGAGAAGATACACATGGAGAAGTGAGTCTGGAAGATAAATTAGAAGACTGTTTACTTTTCATTAAATGAAAATGTACCTTGGGTTAATAAATGTAATGTGAGTAACTTCAGGGAAAGGCTTTTCAACTTTCTTTATCTGATCAAGTGGAGATTAAAAAATAATGATCCCTAAAATTCAAGAACACAATCACTAACAGTGTTAAAATTTTCTTCCAAGTTAGCCTTAACCCTGGGCAAGTCTATTTGCACGATCTCTCAGAATAGTCTTTGTTCCATATTAGACCCAATTTGCAGTGTTCCCCTCCAAGATGGGTCCAATAATTATGGGAATCCAGACAGTAATTTCTGCATGTAGCCCCCCTCCATTTTCTTTGACATATTTTTTAACCAGAAATTCTATTAAGGAAGGAAAAACATAATAGCTGCGCATGGCTCTTGGACTGGTGAAAGTCGGGGATATTTGCCTAGAAGCATCCATGGTGGTAATTAAAGAACACTTTTTAAAAAAAAATGCATGATATTCTTGGCAGCTCCTCATCTGAAGAAGAGCAAGAGATGAAGAAATTCCATAAAGCCTTGTTAGAATCACAACTTTCAGAGAAGAATCTGGGCCAAGAAATGTTATGGACAATACAATAGGAATTTCCTTTTCTTTGTAATTTTCTTAACACAAAAAGACATGTGAAATTGAAAGCTATGAGATAAAAGTTTGAGTATGCCATAAACAAAGACTTTGTAGGGTTAGGGACTATGCCACAACACTGTAAATTTTTCAAGAGCTGGAAACAAAAACTTCCTTTATTAAGCTGGGCAGCGTAAAGCCTACTGTGAATTTTCATTCCTTGTAAAATTCTCATCAGAATTTTCTGGCTTGGTCTTTCAGATCATTGAGTACTAGTTTCTATAATCTTTTACTCTGAAAATCACTTGCTTTTGTCTAGGATAGACTATTGTTTGGAGATATAAACAGAAAACCAATGTGTCAAAAGTGGGAGATTTGTTCATGAAGCAGAACCAATAATAATTTCAGAGAAAATGTAGTACTCTGTGAATATTACAGTCAGTGGTAATATAGTTCATTCATCTTTTAAAAATGTATTTGCATATGTCAATGATACTACACCATACTTTTTAAACATTGATTTTTTCCATTTTGATTTAATATGACTACAGGATTATTGTATAACTACAAACATCTTCAAACAACTGAGAAATAATTCAAGGTTTTAAAGTTATAAATACACACAGACTTTTTTGACTCATGAATTTGTTTCTCTTTTTCAAGGAAAAGGAAGGATTCAATATATTCATGTCATCATCATCATCATCATCATCATCATCATCATCATATCATCATCATCAAAACTATCCTAATCAATTTCACAAAATTAACTCTCTCAAGATATCAAATAGACAAGAAATTTAACAATTTCAAAAACCAACAATAGAAAAAATGCAAACAATGGGATCAAAATGTAGACGTAAAACAAAAATATTAATCAAATCATTCATTCTTGAATAAAATTATACAAAGTAGCTCACTTAAGCCAATTCTATGATGAAAGCCTCTCAGAATGACTTCATGAGACAGCATACAATGAAATGTTCATAAACAGTATTTAAAAAGTGCACAAATAGCTGTTGGAAGGAGAAAGAATATACATCCAAGTAAATACAAAAATGCTTTATAGATTAAGTAGTGCTTCCATATTCTGTATTTTTATGAATAAGAATGTTGGGTTAAGAAAAAAAAATATAACTGCTTGCTCTTACATCGTGAAAGAAACAGAATCAAATAATAAGCCCCAAACTCTTAAAAAATAAGGGAAGAAAGCATAGGAATAAAGAACTCTGGTTCCAAAATATAATAAAATTCCAGTACACCTAAGAAAAAGTGATGAAATAAAAGAATTCCTAGAGCACACTTTTAAAAATTCTGATTATCTTGTTCCTTTTATTGTTTCATCCAAACTATATCTACTCTCAGCACAAGTATTGATGCATATTACCTGGTCTAAGGACAAATTTAGTTGACTCACCTTGCTTTGTGTGGAGCACATGGTGCAATCACATTCAAAACAATATTGACGCTTCAGATTGTGCTGACGTTCAGGAGTAGGCATTAGAGTTTCAGTATAGCTGATGGTGAGCTGCATGTGACAAAGACCAGAAAAAACATAGTTGACAAAGAATGCTTATAATACTTATGCAGCCATAAGAATATATATATATATAAGTTGAGCTGTAAGCACAAAGTGAATTGCAAACTTTGGAAACTTTCATGTCCTTTTGAATGACCTTCATTTTTAACCTCAAACTGTGACAAAGGTTAACAAATAAAAGTTTGTGAATAACATTGTAGAATTCTGAAAAACGCAAAATTTAGAGTGTAATGTATGTATGTATGCATTCCAAATATTCTTTATATTTGGCAGGTGCCAATGCAAAATGAATGTATTGTCAATCTTTCCCAAATGACAAACACAGTTTTCTGAGATTTGGACACAACACTAAACTATGGGTGGGTAAAAATGCTTTTAGTCACTGTTGTTATACTACTGGAGAATACAGTGCACAAACCCCAGTCTTATTCACTTAATGATAAACTACAGGTTAGTTTTATATTCAAATGAACTCAGAGATGATGAATTACATTTTATTTTAATAATACCTCATTGCATTTATGTGTCCTACTTCTTTAATGATCTATTTATTGGTTTAAATGATTTACAGGGCTGCCCATCTCACAGCAGTGTGGTGAAGGTTTAAATTACAAAGTTTGGATGAAACTTTACTTAGCACCAGTAATTTGTGACTACCAATCATAATACTTTAGGTCAGAAAGGACTGTCAACAATTCTTGAGGTGTGATTTACTAGGGCCACATAATGGGCATGGCATAGCTACTACTGAGGTAAAATGATCAGATCCATTCATTTCTCTGTTCCTTTCTCTAAAGCATCCTCTTTATATTTACCACTCTCTATTCAGTTACTTGCTGATGGTAAAATAGATTACTTTTACCAGAGGACTGAATATATTATGAAAAAAATCTTTTCTAATTAGGCTGAAGACCAAATGCTTCTGAGGTCACTTTGTTTACAGGTGTAAATTCTGATTGAAGTTATGTGCTTACAATTTAGGAAACCAACTGCTATCATCCTCATGAATATTTCTTTGGTGAAGTCCATTCCTTGAGAAGACCAGGAATTTGAAAATTTATTTGCAGTGCTAGTATGATTCAATTTTATAAAATATAAGGCTCCCAGGGTCTGCTTTAGGTCTTATGTTTTTTTTTAATGATGGCACTTTTCTTGCTAGAAAAAGGTTAATCATAAATGGTTTGGTAGTGAACTTCTCGTATGAGGCTGTCAGCACTGGAACTATTCATTTAAAGGTATGAAATGTGACAAGCTTTATTTAATAGGTTTTAATCCTATGCTGTTAGTGTTGAAATTCTCAAGCTTTACAGTATAATCTAATTATATATATATATATATATATATATATATATATATATATATATATATATATATATGAATAGTATAAGCTAAAAATGCTGATATACCAGTCTTCCTCTACCTGCTATGAGAACTGTAATCCAGCACATCAAGAGATTCCAATAAGCTGTTTTCTAAAGTGAACAGAACTGTAGAACTATAAAATCAGCAAAAATTACCTGTAAATTTAATCCTATCCCCAAGTAACCAATGTTTTTCACTTTTCTATCCCTACATTATATTCTTTGCCTCTTTTCCCCCTTGCCAAAGCTAACACTGGAGAGGAATATAGGGGGGAAAAACAGAAAATTTTTTTATGCTGCTGCTGGACTAACATGGTATAATTGTTTTGGTATAATTTGGATTAGATTTGAAATTCAAGGAGCCTCTTAATTAGAAACAGGCTGTCAGATAACAGAGAGGGAGAGGGAGAGGGAGAGGGAGAGGGAGGGAGGGAGGGAGGGAGAGAGGGGGAGAGGAAAGAGAGAGAGATGCACACAGACACCATATTCTATTTTGTACATAAATTCAAATTATTTGACCTGACCATCTTAGAAAAAAAGGAAAAGAAAGCTGTGTGAAGAATTCTCTGACAAAAACACAAATCATTTAGAAGGGTAGTTCTTTTTAAATAAAACTTACAAGAAAACAACTTTTGCCTCATACGTTCCTTGCAGGAAAGGTTTACTCCTGTAAACCTTTAGCAGGGCTTTAGTCTGACAAAAGCTTACAACTGCATTTATTTACTGCATGTTATATTGCACCCACATGTAGTTTTTCTTTGGTTTTGTTTCAGCCCAGAAAAGGTAGTCAAATGCAAACAAAAAAGTGTAGAGGAGAAACAAAGAGAGAGAAAAAAAATCAACAACTCTGCTAGTGATTTATGAGCAGCACTGCAATGATGAGGAGACCCATACTATTTGAAGAAAAGATTTTTTTTGTTATGTTCTTCCAGAAAGCCATGAAACAGAAATAACATCAAGATACTATCAAGATATTCAATCTGCAGGTTTCTAGGATGGAAGAAGGAACAAATGAATTACCTCTTCTCCCAATTGCATTTCCCGAATGGACCGAAGGTGGAGTTGGGGACCCTCAAAGATGACCACACAACTAGGATCACAACTGTTATTCAACAAGGACATGCTAATGAAGAAAAACAAAATGTAGATAAGAAATACAGATATTACAGGAAAATATTTATTTTACCAATCCATCTAGCTTAGTATCTCTCAGGTTGATACTAGAAATTGCATATGGAAGGACTCAAAAATTTATTGGTTTATGAGGTTGCCCGTCTTAAGTTAGTGATTCTGGGCGGACAGCAGTACAGAAAAACATAAAAGAAGAATAAAATTATCACAACACAATGCAGAGAGATCTCTACACGCAGGTCTCTACTAAATAAAATTTCAATTTCAATAAATTTAACTATATATTAAAAATAAATAAATTATAGAAATTATTAAAAAAGAATAAAAAAGAATTCCAATGACCACCATCATAAAGTATAAGCCACAAATCATTGTGGTTTTTTCCCCTGTTCATTCTATGGGCTAAAATGGGCTTGATGCCCTTTGTTTCTAGCTGAAAAGTCTTTAATTTCATAACACATGGATACACTCTAGAACACAGGTCGGCAACCTGCGGCTCCGGAGCCGCATGCGGCTCTTTGAGCCGTCTCTTGCGGCTCCCAGCCGCCCGGTGCGCGCGCACCTCTTCCAACGGGCAGTGGTGCGCGCGCACCTCTCCAAATGGAGAGTGGCACCGCCCGTTTGGAGAGGTGCACGCGCACCTCCCCGAATGGGCGGAGGTGCGCGCGCACCTCCCCAAACCTTTGGAGAGGTGCGCGCGTACCTCTGCGCGAATGGGCAGCGGTGCCGCTCTTTCAGGAAGCCCGCCGCGGCCCGTCTGTGAAGCTGCCGAAAGCGGCAGCTTAGCAGAAGGGCCGCGGCAGCTTCCGCAAAGAGCGGCGCCCCTGCCCATTCCGAGAGGTGCGCGCGCACCTCTCCGAACGACCGGAGGTGCGCGCGTACCTCCGCGCGAATGGGCAGCGGTGCCACTCTTTCAGGAAGCCCGCCGCGGCCCGTCTGTGAAGCTGCCGAAAGCGGCAGCTTAGCAGACGGGCCGCGGCAGCTTCCGCAAAGAGCGGCGCCCCTGCCCATTCCGAGAGGTGCGCGCGCACCTCTCCGAACGACCGGAGGTGCGCACGTACCTCCGCGCGAATGGGCAGCGGTGCCGCTCTTTCAGGAAGCCCGCCGCGGCCCGTCTGTGAAGCTGCCGAAAGCGGCAGCTTAGCAGACGGGCCGTGGCAGCTTCCGCAAAGAGCGGCGCCCCTGCCCATTCCGAGAGGTGCGCGCGCACCTCTCCGAACGACCGGAGGTGCGCACGCACCTCTCGGAATGGGCAGGGGCGCCGCTCTTTGCGGAAGCTGCCGCGGCCCGTCTGCTAAGCTGCCGCTTTCGGCAGCTTCACAGACGGGCCGCGGCGGGCTTCCTGAAAGAGCGGCACCGCTGCCCATTCGCGCGGAGGTACGCGCGCACCTCCGGTCGTTCGGAGAGGTGCGCGCGCACCTCTCGGAATGGGCAGGGGCGCCGCTCTTTGCGGAAGCTGCCACGGCCCGTCTGCAAAGCTGCCGAAAGCGGCAGCTTTGCAGACGGGCCGTCGCCATCAGGCAACCGGGAACCGGTTCCATCTCATTTTTTAAAAAATGGCAGCCGCGTGCGTCCGCGCATGCGCAAAAAACCTTTTTGCGCATGCGCGTGCATGGACACACGCACGCGGCTCCCTCTTTTTTTAATTTGTGATGGAACCGGTTCCCAGTGGCTCTTTTTCTTTTTTAGGTTGCCGACCCCTGCTCTAGAACATAGAGTGTAAGGACTGCAAAAGCCACTATGCAGACAGAAGATTAGCAAATCACATCTTAACTGTGGTTTCAAATTGGAAACTGTGACTATCCTAGAGAAAGCCAAATCCAAAAATGCTAGAGAATTCCTGGAAGCCTGGCACTCTGACAAACTGGCCATCAACAGGCACATAGATATAAATAACATCTGTATACCATTCAAAAGAAACAATCAACAAGCCAAAAGTACCAGAACACCTTGCATCAATCAACACCCAAATAAGCAGGAATTAACACCAAGATTAACATTAGACCAACAATTAAGAAACAAACAACCCCAATCAAGGAGCTGCCAAAGCTAACAATAAACAGCCCAACCAAAGAACCAACAAGACCACTTGCACCAACAGTGACAGGACAGGGCACTAGAATATAACATGTGAGCAAACCCTACTCCTTACTAGTACTGATGATGTTACCTAGCCTGGGTAATGAAACATCTGAAAGAAAACAACCAAGCTCAGAGTACATCAAGGACACCTCATTTTTATTTTTTTTACAATTGTAAGCTGCCCAGGGTTATTGATTGAGATGGGCAGCTATAGAAATTGGCTACATAAATAAATAAAAACTATCAGTACAAGAATAATAAAACTAGCTGATTGATTATGGATACTGAAATTATCTTTAAAAGCGGGATCTGAATTCAAAAATGCCTGAGGGGGGAAAAACGTAAACTTTTTTTTCCCCTTTCTTTCTCTGAGTGCAATTCAAAAATTAAATTTTTGCCATTGTCCTGATATCATCAGAAGGCCATTGGGGGTTTTACTGCCTCCATTCAAAGCCAAAATAAGAGTGGTATATTTCTTAGCTGTCCCATTCAGTTTCAACTGTCGGCAGTGATTTGGGGGAATTCCAGAGGAAGGTCAATCAGCAGCATAATAAGTCCTAAGGGATTCTGGGAAAATGCATTTCAGGACATGCAACATTTATTAGAAGAACTAAGGCATCCTGGAAAATTACAATTTCTAAGATCTCTCTCACAGGCCAGAATATTGTTGTTGCAGAATACAAGGTAGAAGGGAGGTGTTCAATTTTTATTCATCAGTGTGATTCCCCCAGATAATCTCTTTTATTTGCCAGCTGCTTCATTTTGAGCTCTCTTTCTCCACATGTGTGGATCCTTCCTTACATTGCTGCTGCTTTCAATCCTAGTTTTATTCCCTAGGCCCATATCTGCCATTCTTTCTGGTTCACGATGCTTTCGCCTATCCTGAAATCTTTCCCAAAAGCTGAGAAAACTGTTGCTGCCTCCCATTACTACAGGAGCGTGACAAAGGGAAACAGCTATTGGACTCTTTTTCTTATCTATGAAAAGAAGCTCAACAGAGTCTGGCTTCTTCATCCAGAACTCTTTATAACTGCTAAACAACCTGCTGAATAAGCTGTAACCATGTTTCCTGGAAATCTGTAAATTCATGGAATAGCATGCAGCTAAAGATAGGGAAAAATACGGTTTTGAATACTGCAAAGAGAGACAGTTTAGTTTAGGGATTATTAAGACATCAGGCTAGAAACCAGGACACCGTGAGTTCTAGTCCAGCCTTGGGTACAAAGCCAGGTGGGTGACTTGGGCTAGTTATGTTCTCTCAGCCTTAGGAAGGAGACAATGGCAAATAACTTCTGAAAAAATTTGCCAACAAAACTGCAGGGACTTGTCCAGGCATTTTACAAGAATTGGACATGGTTGAACAGAAAAAATAATAATAAAACCACTGCAGAAGAAAGAGGCAATTGAATGGGAAAGTCAGCATCAAAGAAAACTGTGGGTATATTTGATTACCTTTGCAAAATTTGCCATGAATTTGTAATTTCTAATATAAAGGAAGGTAATATTAAATATCCATGGATTACTGCCTTGTCATGGCGAAGGGGCTTGCGTAATTCAATGAAGCTATGAGCTATGCCATGCAGGGCCACCCAAGACGGAAAGGTCATAGCAGAGAGTTCTGACAAAACGTGATCCACTGGAGAAGGAAATGGCAACCCACTCCAGTATCTTTGCCATGAAAACCCTATGAACAGTACCAAAAGGCAAAACGATATGACGCTGGAAGATGAGCCCCTCAGGCCGGAAGGCATCCAATATGCTACGGGGGAAGAGCAGAGGGCTAGTACTAGTAGCGCCAGAAAGAATGAAGCGACTGGGCCAAAGCCGAAAGGACGCTCAGCTGTGGATGTGTCTGGTGGTGAAAGGAAAGTCCAATGCTGTAAAGATTTTTTCTCCATAGGAACCTGGAATGTAAGATCCATGAATCAAGGAAAGCTGGACATGGTCAAAAAAGAGATGACAAGACTGAACATCAACATCTTAGTTATCAGCGAACTAAAATGGACAGGAATGGGTGAATTTAATTCAGAGGACCATCTGGTATACTACTGTGGGCAAGAATCCCTCAGAAGAAATGGAGTAGCCTTCATAGTCAATAAAAGAGTAGGAAAAGCAATACTGGGATACAATCCTCAAAATGACAGAATGATCTCAGTTCGAATCCAAGGCAAACCATTCAATATCACAGTAGTCCAAGTCTATGCCCCAACCACCAGTGCTGAAGAGGATGAAATTGACTGGTTCTATGAAGCCCTACAGCACCTTATAGAACTAACACCAAAAAATGATGTCCTTATCATCATGGGGGATTGGAATGCTAAAGTAGGAAGCCAAAAGATAACAGGAATAACAGGCAAGTTTGGCCTTGGAGTACAAAATGAAGCAGGGCACAGGCTGATAGAATTTTGTCAAGAGAATACGATGGTCATAGCAAACACTCTTTTCCAACAACCCAAGAGACAGCTCTACACATGGACATCACCAGACGGTCAACACAGAAATCAGATTGACTATATGCTCTGCAGCCAAAGATGGAGGAGCTCTATACAGTCAGTAAAAACAAGACCATGAGCTGACTGTGGTTCAGACCATGAGCTTCTCATTGCAAAGTTTAGGCTTAAACTGAAGAAAGTAGAAAAAAGCACTAGGCCACTCAGGCATGAATTAAATCATATCTCTGTTGAATATACAATAGAGGTGACAAATAGATTTAAGGAATTAGATCTGATAGACAGAGTGCCTGAAGAACTATGGACAGAGGTTCGCGACATTGTACAAGAGGTAGCAACCAAAACCATCCCAAAGAAAAAGAAATGCAAGAAAGCAAAATGGCTGTCTGAGGAAGCTTTGCAAATAGCTGAGGAAAGGAGGGAAGTGAAAGGCAAGGGAGAAAAAGAAAGATACGCTCAACTGAATGCAGAATTCCAGAGAATAGCTAGAAGAGATAAGAATGCCTTCTTAAATGAACAGTGTAAAGAAATAGAAGAAAATAGAATAGGGAGGACCAGAGATCTTTTCAAGAAAATTGGAGAGATGAAAGGAACGTTTCATGCAAAAATGGGCATGATTAAGGACCAAAAGGGCAGGGACCTAACAGAGGCAGAAGAGATTAAGAAGAAGTGGCAAAATTACACAGAAGAACTATACAAGAATGAGCTTAATGTCCTTGATAATCACAATGAGGTGGTCACTGACCTCGAGCTAGACATCCTAGAATGTGAAGTGAAATGGGACTTAGAAAAGCTAAGCAACAACAAAGCTAATGGAGGTGACAGTATTCCAGCTGAGCTATTCAAAATCTTAAAAGACGATGCAGTAAAAGTGCTAGACTCAATTTGCCAGCAAATTTGGAAAACTCAACAGTGGCCACAGGATTGGAAAAGATCAGTTTACATTCCAATTCCAAAGAAAGGCAGTGCCAAAGAATGTTCAAACTACTGCACCATTGCACTCATTTCTCATGCTAGTAAAGTTATGCTTAAAATCCTGCAAGCTAGACTCCAGCAGTATGTGGACCGAGAACTACCAGAAGTACAGGCAGGATTTCGAAGAGGCAGAGCAAATAGAGATCAAATTGCCAACATACGTTGGATCATGGAGAAAGCTAGGGAGTTCCAGAAAAACATCTACTTCTGCTTCATTGACTATGCTAAAGCCTTTGATTGTGTAGATCATAACAAACTGTGGCAAGTTCTTAAAGAGATGGGCGTACCAGACCATCTTATTTGTCTCTTGAGATACCTATATGCGGGCCAAGAAGCAACAGTGAGAACTGGACACGGAACCACTGATTGGACTCCGGTTTGGACTCCGACTGGGCAGTATCGGATGATCAGGACACGAGCGGTCTTGTCAATGTCACCTGGGAGGAGTTCGATCCTGTAACTCCGGAGGAAGTGGACAGGATCATGGGGAGGCTGAGCTCCACCACGTTTATTGGACCCGTGCCCTTCCTGGCTGGTTTATGCAGCCCGGGAGGGGACACGAGGCTGGTTCCAGGCGGTTATATCTGCCTCTTTGAGTGAGGGTAGTTTTCCCGCCGCCTTGAAAGAGGCGGTGGTAAGACCTCTCCTCAAGAAGCCTGCCTTGGACCCGGCTGTTTTCAATAACTTTCGTCCGGTCTCCAACCTTCGCTTTCTTGCGAAGGTTGTTGAGAGTGTGGTGGTGCATCAGCTCCCTCTGGTCCTGGATGAAGCGGATTATCTAGACCCGTACCAATCGGGCTTCAGGCCCGGGTACAGCACGGAGACGGCATTGGTCGCACTGGTGAATGATCTCTGGAGGGCTCGGGACAAGGGATATTCCTCTGTCCTAGTCCTATTAGACCTCTCAGCGGCTTTTGATACCATCGACCATGGTATCCTGCTGAGGCGTCTCAGGGGATTGGGAGTGGGAGGCACGGTTCTTCAGTGGTTCTCCTCCTATCTCCTGGGACGCTCGCAGTCGGTGTTGGCAGGGGGGCAGAGGTCGACCGCGAGGCCTCTCGTTTGTGGAGTCCCTCAGGGGTCGGTCCTCTCGCCTCTCCTGTTCAACATCTACATGAAGCCGCTGGGTGAGATCATTCGTGGTTTTGGAGTTGGGTATCATCAGTATGCTGATGATGCCCAACTTTTCATTTCGACCCCAAACCACCCCAGTGATGCCCTCGACGTGATGTCCCGGTGCCTGGAGGCAGTCCGGGTCTGGATGGGGAGGAACAGGCTTCGACTCAACCCTGACAAGACTGAGTGGCTGTGCGTACTGGCATCTCGGGATATTCAGGATATCCCACCCCTCACTATGGGGGGTGAGTCATTACCTCCTGTAGATAGGGCTCGCAACTTGGGAGTCCTCCTAGATTCACAACTCTCCTTAGAAGACCATATTGTAGCTGTGACTAGGGGGGCCTTCGCCCAGGTTCGCCTGGTGCGCCAGTTGCGGCCCTATCTAGACCGGGATGCCTTACGTACGGTCACTCATGCGCTCGTGACCTCTCGTCTTGATTACTGCAACACTCTCTACATGGGGCTACCCTTGAAGACCACTCGGAGGCTCCAGCTGGTACAGAATGCAGCCGCGAGAGTTGTACTGGGAGTTTCCCGATACTCCCATGTCACACCTTTGCTCCGCGAGCTGCATTGGCTACCAGTTGTCTTCCGGGTGAGGTTCAAGGTGTTGGTAATGACCTACAAAGCCCTTCATGGCATGGGTCCGGAATACCTTGGGGAGCACCTGCAGCCGGCGTCAACTTCCCTCCGCCCAGTACGCTCCCACAGAGAGGGCCTCCTCAGGGTGCCACCGGTCAAAGAATGCCGACTGGTGGCCCCAGGGGGAGGGCGTTCTCTGTGGGTGCACCGGATTTATGGAACCATCTTCTGGTTGAGCTCCGGATGGCGCCCGATCTCCGCTCCTTCCGGCGCGATCTTAAAACCCATCTCTTTAAACAAGCTGGCCTGGCCTGATGGGACGGGGTGGGATTTTTATAAATGAACTTTAATTTTAATTTGTATCAATTTTATGGGCATTGTTTAATCATGTTTTAATAATTTTAATTTTTGTATCTAGTTTTTATGTATTGCCCTGCTCACCGCCCTGAGTCCCCAGGGAGAAGGGCGGTATATAAATTAAATTAATAAATAATAAATAATAAATAAATAGATTGGTTCAAAATTGGGAAAGGAGTCCGGCATGGCTGTATACTGTCACCCTGCCTATTTAACCTATATGCAGAGCACATCATGAGAAAGGCAGGGTTAGAGGAATCAAAAGTTGGAATTAAGATTGCCGGAAGAAATATCAACAACCTAAGATATGCAGGTGATACCACTCTAATGGCAGAAAGTGAAGAAGAACTAAAGAGCCTCTTGATGCGGGTGAAGAAGGAGAGTGCAAAACTTGGGTTGAAACTTAACATTAAGGAAACCAAGATCACGGCATCCGGCCCTCTCAATTCCTGGCAAATAGATGGGGAAGAAATGGAGGTAGTGACAGATTTTATTTTCCTGGGCTCCAAGATCACTGCAGATGGGACTGTAGCCAAGAAATTAAAAGAAGCTTGCTCCTGGGGAGGAAAGCCATGGCAAATCTAGACAGCACACTAAAAAGCAGAGACATCACCCTGTCAACAAAAGTGCGTAGGCGTGAGCTTAAATGGACTCCAGAAGATGGTAGAGGACAGGAAGGCCTGGAGGAACGTTGTCCATAGGGTCGCGATGAGTCGGACACGACTTCGCAGCTAACAACTCCAATATTAAATATGAGGGGAGTAATTTTATTAATTGTAATTAATATCATTAAATTAGACATTTTATACTGCAGCCTGATCATGCCATTCAAGGGCAACCTGGGGCAATCACTGGTGAAAAGCTTTTCTCGTTCACTGTCAGAATAGTTGGATGGTAATTTAAAACTAAAATCAACCAAAGTGGCAAGAACAAGATGAAGGTTGGTGTTTTCACTGGGTTGACCAACTATACTTTTGCTCTAGTGGTCATTTTCTATCTTGGTCTCAGGCCTCTTGTGCTAAGGATTTGCACACTTCTTTCAAGTAATTCTGTTACATTTCACAGAATTCTACCCTCAAAATTATCGTAGCCATATTTCCACTGTATGCTGTGAATTCAGAGACTATAGTGCCATCCATTCCATTTTATATTAGTTGAATTTCTTAATGTATTTGTAGAACCAGACATTTCAGCTGCTGGCCTGAAGAGAGAGAGAGAAATGAGAGAAAGTGTGTGTGTGTGTGTGTGTGTGTATGTGTGTTTGTGTATGAGAGAGACAGAGAGACAGAGAGACAGAGAGAGAGAGAGAGAGACACAAAGAGAGAGACAGAGAGAGAGAGAGAGAGAGAGAGACAGACAGACAGACAGACAGACAGACACAGACAGAGACAGAGACAGAGACAGAGAGACAGAGACGCAGAAAGATTGATACAACTAGAACCACAGAGGTATAGTGCTTGTCCACTATACCTGGGATAAAGTCCAACACCAACATCCTGCATTTCTCCATTGCTTATGCTGAAACAGTTACAGGTCACCTGTAAAAACAAGGTTAAAATCTATGATTAGGATTATTACAGTAATTTAGAAACCTAATAAAATAACCTAATAAAGAAAAGGCAGCTAAGACAAAGGCCAAATAATCAGAATATTTATCCCCAACACAAACAATACCTTTTCATATTACAATATATAAAGCAGAGACGCAGCTTTTATAACAAACCAGTTAGAAACAGAACTGCTAGTGTCTTCAGATGCTGAAAATTGTTAGTTATAATGTAAAAAGTACAAATACGTTCAGTCTATGGATGCCTGCAAAATTATATTAATCATAAATTAAAATAAAATCTGCCCTCAAGGTAATTGCAAATGCTTTGACAGCAGAGTTGATTTAAATGGATGAGTGTATATACAACATATATATACATATACACAAACATGCTGTTTTGTTTTTTTCTTAAATTACATTAATTAGTATGCCACTAGTTTAACCCATTCAGACATTCCCTATCATTTAGAAAAGCTATATAGCTTAATTACGTTTCTCCTGCTGCTATTGGAAACATAATTCCACAAAAGACTTGTGAGCACTGATGTGTTCATTTTAAGCAGCAAAAATATTGGTTACAAAAATATTGACTTTGCTGTCCAGAACACAGATGAACAGCTCTTTGCAGGTGGGAGAAAAATTCTCCCTTTTTCTAAAATTCCAAAGAAACCAGAAGGAGAGATGAAAATATACCCCTTCATTTCCTCAAAATCATTATGATACATAAGTAGATAAAGTGCTGCAGGCTAGCAGGTAGCAATTGACAGAAGCAAAATATGCCAGGGAACCTTGAGCAGAATAGTAGTTGTTTGAATGCTCTTGGTGGCCCATTCACCCTTTAAACTAGCCTGCTACACATAAATGCACATGATACTGTCAGCAGAGTTGAGTAGGGCTGAATCAGCACACAGTGACATGGTAGGAATCAAGAGTGCTACTGTGGCAAAAGGAGGAGGCAAGCAAGCATTTGAAATTACTGTAACCATCATTTGCCTAGTCCTTATGGTAGAAGGAGAAACTGACCACAGAGGAAGATTGTTCCTTGTGGGTTTCTTGTGCTCACTCAGAATGGCACACTATGGTGGATTTAATACACTGAGGTGAATCCCTACACACTGTTGCCCAGAAGGAAATGGGAGAATAAAATGTCAGTTCTTGCTATGATCAAGCCTTTATACAGAAACACCTGGAGAGACAAAGGTGGCAGTGATAAGTTATTGAGCAGAGGATGCTGTCTGCATTCTCTTTTTCTACAGCCTAGTTTCTTTTTAACAGTAAGACAAATGAAAAGAGGATGGTTGTCTCCTGTGTGCATGCCTCTTTGCTTGTCTGAAAGGAGGTCACTTGCAGAGAGAAAAATAAAAGTCAAGGAAGCATGGCAATGCTGGAAAGCTCCAATCGCTCTGCATTTTATTTCTCTAGAGGATGTAATGGGAAGAATTGTGCTTGGCCAACCAAATGGAGCAAGAAGCAACTTTGTCCGTGGGAAGCCTTACTCTCTGTTTACTGGGAGGTACAGAGAAAAACATAGAATAACAAGCTTGGAAGGGATCTTGGAGGTCTTCTAGTCAAATTCCCTGCTCAAGCAGGAGACCTTATACCATACCAAACAAATGGCTGTCCAATTTGTTGTTGAAACCTCCAGTGATGGAGCATCCACAACTTCTGGAGACGAGTTGTTCCATTAATTGTTTTCAGCATCAGAAAATTTTTCCTTAGTTCTAGGTTGGATCTCTCTTTAATAATCTTCTACTTGTTACTTCTTCTCCTACCCTCGGGGTGCTTTGAAGACTAGGTTGATCCCCTCTGTGTGACAGCCTATGAAGTGCTGGAACACAGCTACTGTATCATGCTTCTCTTTGATAGGCTAGACCAGGGGTAGGCAACCTCGGCTCTTTTATGACTCATGGACTTCAACTCCCAGAATTCCTGAGTCAGCTGACTCAGGAATTCTGGGAGTTGAAGTCCATGAGTCATAAAAGAGCCGAGGTTGCCTACCCCTGGGCTAGACATACCTACTGTCCTTAACTGCTTATCATACATTTATGAAGATAATGAAAAGTATTGGGCCTTAGAAAAAACCTTGAGGTACCCCACTTCATGCTTCCTTCCATGTAAATGTAGTTCCATTGAGGACTACATACTAGGTGTGGTTGGTCAGTCAGTTTTAAGTCCATCTTGTGGTGATCCTGTCTATCCAACATTTTTTCTATCTTACCAAGAAGGCACCTGTTGTCTACTTTGTCAAATGCCTTTCTGAACTCTAAGTAAACAATGTTCGTAGCATTTTCCCAATCCACTAATGTAGTCACTTTGATTAATTTGATTAATCTACTTTATGCGCACCAAAGTACCATCACTAGGGGCAAAGTTCAGTGAGTGAATCATGAGGTTCCTGCTTGCTTCATTTCACTGCTCAGAAAGAGAAGGTCTCAGTAACTTCATTTGCCAGTAATTGGAAACCCTTTATGAACTTTTTGCTGAAAATAGAAAAAAATGAACTTGTGATTTATGAGTTGGATGATTACAAAAGGTAGGCTATGGAAAGAAGGGAGCCACAGTGTGACTTTAGAGAGGGGATAAAATATAGATGCATTCATAGCTGCTGAAGTCACTCTTTTATAGCTTTCTCTTTATTTCCTTTCTCTTTCATTTTCTTTATTTACTGATCACTTTTTTTAACTTTTATCTTTATTTCCTTTTTAAAACTGATTGATTGATTGATTATATTTATATGCTGCCCTTCTCCCTAAGGACTCAGGGTGGCTCACAAACAATAAAAACTAAAAAAGAACATGAAAATACAAAATTTAAAAAAGAATTAAACAGTAGATATGTTCAGTACATAGTAATTTAATCCCATAAAACCAAATTTAAAACCATAGTCAGTCCAGGCCCGATTGTTGAAACATCCATGTCTTCAGGTCACGGCGAAAGGACCGAAGGTCGGGGGCCATCCGCAGCTCCGGAGGCAGCTCATTCCAGAGGGTTGGCGCGCCCACAGAGAAGGCTCTCCCCCTAGGGGTCACCAGCCGGCATTGCTTAACCGACGGAACTCTGAGGAGGCCGACTCTGTGAGAGCGAACCGGGCGATGGGAGGTTGACAATGGCAGTAGGTGGTCTATAATGTTCTTATACTGCAAACATTTCTTTAATAAAAATTAATTAATAAAAGAAAGAAAGAAGAGGTCAAACACGCTGGCAGAGGTATCTGCTGTCCTAGATAGCCTAGTGGGACCTTTCTCTTTTGTCATTGTGTCTAGGGAATGCAAACAAGAGAGATAAGACAGAGGTATGTAGCTACTGCCATCTTATCTCAACCAACTACTGGAGGCAAAACTCAAAAGAAGGTATGGGAGCAAAGGAGAAAGGTTTTCAGGAAATCACTGACTGGGTGAGATCTCACTTTTCTTGTGCAACCTGTGCTACAAGGCAGAGTAAGAAGGAAGGGCTTGTATTTAATATTTGCTGCCTGGCTGCCTCTCGTTATATGGACATGATTTAAATGCCTACATGGCTAGAGTTACAAAAGAATTGCCTGGATACCCAAAAACACATGTGAATTCATGAACAAGGTAAAATGTACAAAGCCAACAAAATTCAAGAATGGAAACTATGTTTTTAACCTGAGTCATTATAGCATTATCTTTAGAAGATTGACTTTGGAAATGGATAAATCAGATTTAAATCTGTTGAGCCATAACATTCACAGGAGGAAGAGGACAGATTGCTATTTCACTACTCTTCAGTATTCTATTAAAGCTTTGACATCACTAGTATAGTAAATTATGTTCTAAGATTTGTTGCAAACATAAGCAGATGAAGGCATATCTATCTTTACGCTTTCTTCTCATATTTTGAGTCAAAGAAGAGAATAGTGTATCCATATGCAGATGGCTAAAGATTAGGTCTTAATGTAGGACTACCAGGTAGACATGTAAATAAGCCACCTATTAAGGAAAACAGCAGTAGAAGGGCTATTAATGATTTATACCTACTGTGAATAAAGAAAATTCTGCTAATTAGCATGTGAGGCACCTCCAATATTAATGTATTCTTACAATTTGCATAACACTACTTATGGTATTGCTTCTAAGACTGCAATTTTCATAGCTGGCTAAAGCAGCCCAGTCATAACATGTCACCCCCATCTGTGGGATTTTTTGCCCTGTTAAATCCCCCCCCCTTTATTCCGTTTATTTAAGGATAAGCAAGCAATCCAGAGATGCTAGCCTATATAAGTTAGCATCTAACCCTTAAAAAACAGATAAAAGATTCTCTATTAATTTCATATAATAGTACTATTGAGGTGAAAGGTATCTTGAAATTCATCTAATTTATCCACCTCCTCAGTGCGGGACTCACTACAGCATCTCTAGCAGATGACTTTCCAACCACAGCAGATCTTCTAGTAAAGGGGAACTCATCACTGATCCACTGGCTGTCGCCTTGTATAGTCACGGATTCCTCCTGACATCTTTAATTTAATTTAATTTATTAATATTTCTATACCGCCCTTCTCCCTGAGGACTCAGGGCGGTGTACAGGGCAAGAATAAAACACAGAATAAAAACCTTTCTTGCAGTTTTATTCCATTGCTCCTGGTTCTGTTCTCTAGAGGAATATAGAATAAATCAATTCTCTTTTCTATGTAATAGCCTTTCACGTATTTCTAAAATGCTATCATATTCCCCTCTCACATGTCTTTTTAATAAACATACCCTTCCTCATAGGCATAGGTTCCAGACTTTCACTATTTAGAATGTCCCATTCTGACAGATCCTTTCCCCTTGGAACGTACTCTAATTTGTTGCTTCCTTTTTGAATTGTGGTGCTTGAAAGTGGACACGGTATTCTAAATGTCGTCTGACTAGATAGAACAATTGCTTCCCATGAGTTGGGCTCTCTCCATTAATGCACCCTGAGCACTTTCTTTTTTAGTAGCTACATCATATTGCTCATGTTTACATGGCAGGTGGTGAGTTTCTCAGTTCCCTTTTTATTTGGTATGGGAAGTAAAAAAAATACTAAACCATTTTTCTTCATGCTTAGGGAACATACACATTGTTGTAAAATGTGTATGGTACTATATTTTATTAATGAATCATTCAGAGAAGGACATGTAAGATAACAAACATTATCAAGCAAACGTATTTTAGTATCTTATGCTTTATACATGACATACATTATGTGTCTGATTTAAAACTTTTTTCTGAGTTCACCTCATTAATTTTATGTTTGACCTGCAAAACTCTTCTAATTTGTACAGATGCTGTAGTGATATGCATTGTAACATTATATATGTGATTTAAAACTGCATTTTAAATGTAACTTGGCCACAATAATGGAATAATTAATGAAACATTGGCCAAAAAGTAGATTCATATCTTTAGTTTTAAAACAGACTATAAACCTAATCCCTACTACAAGTCAAAGCAGGAGTTTCTGCATCAATTATTATAAAGAGAGATTATATTTATGCTAAGGTTAATGACATTTTTTCACAATTATGCCTTTATTGAGAATTGGTAGTTCCTTGATTGGGGTATTGTTAACTTAACTGTTGGACTAGTGCACAGGTCTGCAACCCGTGGCTCCGGAGCCGGAGTCTCCTGCGGCTCCCAGTCCTCTGCCATGTGCAGTCCAAAAAAGAAAAAAAAAGTGGGACTAAAAAAGTTCAACCAATCAATTCAAATATGCAGGGTAGGTGCATATCTCACCTTGGCTCCACTCTTCAGTCAAACCCTGTTCTGCACATGCGCGCATTTACGCGCATGCGCACACATTTTTTGCGGCTCCCAGTTTTTCCTTTTGTGAGGGAACCGGTTCCGAGTGGCTCTTTCACTGTTTCAGGTTGCTGACCCCTGGACTAGTGTTAACCTCTGCTCTTCTGGGAGTTCATTGTTGTTGACAAGTTTTGGTCTTTTCTTTTCCTTTGTTTATTTTGAATGGTATGTAGATGTTGTTTGTTTCTGTGCCTGTTGATGGCCGATTTGTCTGAGTACCAGGTCGATTCTCTGGTGTTTTTGGACTTGATCAAGGGTACTCACAGTTTCCCAGTTGAAACTATGGTTGAGTTTGTTCATGTGTTGTAAAATTAAGTAGTTTTCATCCTTCTTCCAATTGCTAACTGGTGTTCATGGATGCACTTTGCTAGTCTTCTGTCTGGTTGTCCTACATAGTGGCTGTTATAGTCTTTACACTGTACATTGTAGATGACTCCTGTTTTTTCTTCTGGGGCTGCTGGGTCTTTTGGCTTACTTAGGGTGTTTTGGAGGACTTTAATTGGTTTGCATGCTACAGTGATGTCATGTGATTGTAATAGTCTGTTGGTGGTTTCTAAGATGTTTTAGATGTATGGCAGTGTTATTCTTCATGGCTTGTGTTGGTTGTGCTATGGTAGGTTGAATGGTCAGACACTTTTTGATAAAGTTGCGTGGTATCCGTTTTGTTGGAAGACACTGGATAGATATTCTGTTTCCTTTTTCTGACATTCAGGGTTGCTGCAATGTGTTTGGGCTTATTTAAATAGTGTTCTTACACAACTTCTCTTGTGGGAGGTTGCTTTGGTAGTGCAGGACTTGGTTGGTGTGGTTAGTTTTGTGATAGCTTTATATTTCTAATTTGGCATTACTGCTTCTGCTAATGAGGATATCTAGAAAGGAGAGCCTGCTATTGTTTTCTTCCCTTGTGAATTTTATTCAAGATTTGTTGATAGTTTCTTGTGTTTTCTCTAGTTGGTCCTTTTTTCATTATGACAAAAATGTCACCTAGTGTCTATGTACCAAATCCAAACCTTGAGTTGTATGCATGGGAGTGTTGTATATTCAAGGCATTGCATTATGGTCTCAGAGTCCTGAAAGTGGTGGTTCCATAAGTGTTCCTTTGATTTGTTGATTTATTTGTCCATTAAACAGCAAGTATGTGGTCAGATGAAGGTTGATAACGTCCATTATTCTGGGTATTTCAATCTTGGTGTATTTGGTAAGGTCAGCTGTGCTGTGGAATAGTGCTGTCATGGATTCTTTTGCTAGTTCTGGGTCTATCAAAGTGAAGACTACTGTGACGCCAAATGAGACCATGATTTCATCTTTGTCTATGTCAGTCAGTCAGTTATTTGCCAGTTCTTTAGCAATGTTGTAGGTTGGGGTTCCTGGTGGCAATATAATTGGTTGGAGAGATCTATCTGGCTTTTCTATTTTGGGGAGTCCATAATGTTGACAATTATGAGGGGCTAGAGAAAAAGTGATCTAGGTAGGTTTCATGAAGGAGGTGAAAAGCAGTTGAAGCAAGAAGAGAGGGAATCTTACTCTCATTCTTTGACTATACTGGAAAGGGTTGGGAGATACCAGACACTAGAAGCAGATGGGGAGAATTTCTACAGAGTCCTTCAGAACAAGAATGAAGTCTGAGAGAAAAACCATGGCTCATGAGATGGAAAATGGGTGGCAACTGTCCTCATAGTATTATCTCTAGACACTTGAAAAAAGACATTGAGAAAAACAATTGGCTGACCTTGGAGAGGAAGCAAGAAAGGATGAGGTAAGAAGGTAATAAAGTATGAGAAAAAAGTAATAAACCAATAATAGAGCAGTAAAATGGCTAACAGGATAATAAGGTAAGAAATACAGTAATGTAGAAGGTAAATTTCCCAGTGTGGGACAAAGATGTTAATGAGTATGAGAGTAGAGAGGAATTAAGACTAAAACTGATTAGAATTATAAAAAAATAACAGAATAATGATAACTAACTCCATTCATTTGGTCATGAAAAATGTATTGAAAGGGTACCTGATCACAAACTAAATATTTTAGCAGTGTGTGATGTAATGCAAAAGAAAAACACACATATTTAGTTTATCACAAGAAAAGTATAGTTTAGAAAATAAGAGAAATAAATGTTTGACTCTATTCTGCTTTGGTCAGACCCTACTGTGAGTACTAAATCCTGAACAGGTTCACAGAAGAATAACAGGGATTATCAGAGATTATGAAAATATTCAAAGTAAAATGAATTATGCAGAGTGTTGATGTGTGAGGATAAATAGCCATCTCTCTTGGATTCTTTGATTCCTGATTACTTCTGCTTACCCATTTGCTTTATATACATTCAGGTATTTCAAAAATTTAGATCTTACTAAATTTCCAAAGGTATCATTAATAGAAAATCTATCTCTAGTACCATTTTTTGCCTACTCATTAAGGACTTTCATTTCCTACTTTTTTTCCATTCCAACATTCAATAATATATTTAGCAAGTATGTTTACATTTTTTTTCAAATTTAAAATTTATTTATCAAATTTATACAGTCTACTTGTCAAGTTCATCAAGTGTGCATACAACTTGTACAAAGCATGCAAAATAGTTAAAACAACCCAGATTTTGTTACCAGGTTTAAAGTCCAATTGCATTTAATGCTAGAAGTTCAGCAGTTCAGAATTATGGGAGACAGCACATAGAAGAGGCCTTTCATAGTCACTGTAACCTGAGTATTTCAACTAGCAGAGCAGAATATAGTACATGGCACATTTAAAGGAGGTAATAGCCTACCACAATAGATATGGAAACAGAGTCCATTTCTCTTTAAGTCTGACCATCTGGCTAGACATAATCTTTGAAGAACAAACTCAAATGTCTGATACTGGTATAAGCACTGTTTTGCAGTTCATAAAAGGAGAGCCACTTTACAGCCCGATTGTACACCATTACAGCTGCCCCTTTTGCCAATGTCCCAAAAGACTGCTGCCGTGGCCAACACTAATATGAAATATTAATAGAAACTGAACACAAAAGAACAAACAGAAAGAACGATGTAAGCAATCTACTGGGTTAGATTAAATTTTTTGAGCCGTAACATGAAAAGACCCTGAAGAATCATTTCTTGAAAACATTTCTTTTTACCTGAAGGAGAAAGTGGACCTGCTGAGGTTCAGGTATAAGAAACTGTGATTTAAGAATGTTACCAGTTGGCTTTTCTGTCTGTAGCTTATTAATTAATAATTACCTTATCCTAATTACTTTATTCTTTTGTAGATTAAAAAATACTGCAAACAAGACAGAGCCTTCTATGCAGCTTTGCATTTACCTTTATAGAGCAAAAGGAATTAATTGCTTCCTGAAAGTAAGCTTGCAGTTCTGCAGTCTTGTATCTTACATTCCATGAGCTCCTATCTTGGATCTTTACATTTCTGTATATAGAAATAATATACATAAAGAAAGTTTGAACTTTTAATTGAGGTTACTCACACACTGCATGAGGTAGGGAGTGGGGCATTCATTATTACAAGGGCCTCACTAATTTTCCTAACCCCAGTTTTTTTGTACTTCTTGGAACACTGAAAAATCAGATCACTGTAGTGGGGGAAAATTATTTGCTTACCAGAAATTATATGGCTGCCTACCTCAAGTGATGATTCTAGGCGGCTCATAACAATCCATAAAAAACAGAGTTAAAAAGAAAAGTTACCTTTCCCCCAGGTGTCAGGTCATCCACCCTTGCAGCTCAACCCCCATCCTAACCCAATGCTAGGGGAAAAAGTCTACTCAGCCCTCTGTAAGGCAAAATGGTAGGTATCCCTTGGATCTCAGATGGGAGTGTTCCAAACAAACTGGCAGCAACCAAGAAGGAATAAGTCCAAGGTCCCATCAAGTGCAAAACTTGAAAGAAGGTGATCTGGAGTGCAGGTGTAATCTACCTAACCTAGTAGGAAATACCTTCAGGGAGTGGTACTTCCAAAATAACCTAGCCCTATGCCATGTAAAAGGGATGCGGTGGCTCAGTGGGTTAGGACGCTGAGCTTGTCGATCAAAAGGTTGGCAGTTTGGCAGGTCGAATCCCGAGTACCGTGTAGCAGAGTGAGCACCTGTTACTCGTCCCAGCTTCTGCCAACCTAGCAGTTCGAAAGCATGTAAAAATGCAAGCAGAAAAATAGGGACCACTACGGTGGGAAGGTAACAGCGTTCTGTGTGCCTTTGGCATCTAGTCATGCCGGCCACATGACCACAGAGACATCCTCAGACAAGCGCTGGCTCTTCGGCTTTGAAACGGAGATGAGCACCAGCCCCTAGAGTCGGAAACGACTAGCACGCATATGCGGGGGAACCTTTACCTTTACCTTATGCCATGTAAAGGTGATAAACTGCACCCAGAAAGCAACTGGGAGCCAGTGTTTCAGTGGTGTTACTCAGGTGAACCACAGGGCACACAAAACTGCAGAGTATGCTTTTATCCTGGACCAGCTGTAGCTTCTGGATGGTCTTCAAGGGCATCCCCTTGTAGAGTGCATTGCAGTAATCCAAATGGGAGGTGACTAAAACAGGAATGATGGTAAGCGAAGCCTCCCTTGTCCAGGAATTGGTGCACAAGATGAATTTCTACAAAAGCTCCCCCTGGCCATGGCTGTCTCCTTCTTCCAGCAGGAACTGTGAATTCAAAAGGACTTCCAAACTGCACCCCAGATGTGTGCAAGTGAATATTGCTCCATCCGAAGACATTAACTTTGGCAGGATGAGACAAATTGCTCATTGAGATTTGACAGGGGCTGTTCCTCTGTCCTAGTCCTTTTAGACCTCTCAGCGGCTTTTGATACCATCGACCATGGTATCCTGCTGCGATGTCTCAGGGGGTTAGGAATGGGAGGCACAGTTCTCCAGTGGTTCTCCTCCTACCTTCTGGGACGTTCGCAGTCGGTGTTGGCAGGGGGGCAGAGATCGACCTTGAGACCTCTCATTTGTGGAGTTCCTCAGGGATCGGTTCTCTCGCCTCTCCTGTTCAACATCTACATGAAGCTGCTGGGTGAGATCATTCGTGGTTTTGGAGTTGGGTATCATCAATATGCTGATGATACCCAGCTTTTTATTTCGACCCCAAACCACCCCAGGGATGCCCTCGACGTGATGTCCCGCTGCTTGGAGGCGGTCCGGGTCTGGATGGGGAGGAACAGGCTTCGACTCAACCCTGACAAGACTGAGTGGCTGTTCGTGCCGGCATCCTGGGAAATTCCAATTATTCCATCTCTGGCCATGGGGGGTGAGCTATTACCCCCCCGTAGATAGGGCGTGCAACTTGGGGGTCCTTCTAGATTCACAGCTCCCTTTGGAAGAGCATATTGGAGCTGTGACTAGGGGGGCCTTTGCCCAGGTTCGCCTGGTGCGCCAGTTGCGACCCTATCTAGACCGGGATGCCTTGCGTACAGTCACTCATGCGCTCGTGACTTCTCGTCTAGACTACTGTAATACTCTCTACATGGGGCTGCCCTTGAAGTCCACTTGGAGACTTCAACTGGTGCAGAATGCAGCCGCGCGAGTTGTTCTGGCGGTTTCCCAATACTCCCATGTTACACCTTTGCTCCACGAGCTGCATTGGCTGCCGGTTGCTCTCCGGGTGAGGTTCAAGGTGTTAGTGATGACTTACAAAGCCCTACATGGCATGGGTCCGGATTACCTATGGCAACACCTGCAGCCGGCATCAACTTCCCTCCGTCCAGTGCGCTCCCACAGAGAGGGCCTCCTCAGGGTGCCTCCGAACAAAGAATGCCGACTGGTGGCCCCCAGGGGGAGAGCGTTCTCTGTGGGCGCGCCAGACCTATGGAACCGCTTGCCGGTCGAGCTCCGGATGGCCCCCGACCTTCGCTCCTTCCGGCGCGATCTCAAAACCTTCTTTTTTGAACAAGCTGGCCTGGTCTGATGGGATGGGGTTGGGTTTTTTATAAATTAGTTTTAACTTTTAATATGTACTAATTATTACGGGCATGGTTGTTTAATTACTTTTTAATTTTTGTATCCTGTTTTTTATTATGTATTGCCCTGTTCACCGCCCTGAGTCCTTCGGGAGAAGGGCGGTATACAAATTAAATTATTAAATTATTAAATATACCAAACCCCAAACAAAATACCTCAAAAATACTCTATTTTACTTACTGAGCTTTTGGCTTCCATTTTTTTTAAAGTGTAGTCATTCAGCTATTGAAATGTATCCCGCCTTTCACTGACCTCTCAAAGACTGATTATGCTCCCTTTGATGTCATCTGCATAAGATTCTCCTAACACAGTTTTATTTGGGCATGCTATACTGCTTAAAATATGCAGGGAAAAGCAGTTGGCCATAATCCATTTTATATTTTTTCTTTGGTTGTTCTTGGATCCCTCAGAAATTATAACACCAATTGTGGCTTCTCTAAGGAAATAGTTTACAGTATTCCCTATATATTTTAAATGCTATATCATCATTTTATGTTTAATTTTAATTTTGTGGCCTTTCTGAACACACACAAAAATGTTTTCCATTGTTCTTTAAAAGAAAACAAAACGAAATGAAATTCATCCTATTTATAATCTTGTACTTCTCTTACATAGCTGTTTGTTACAAACAATCCATTATTACAATCCATTGTACTACGCATTTGAATCTCTCTTCATTCTCAAAATCAAACTCCACCAATGATTAGTTATTCACTGAACTATAATGAGATTAAATCAATACTAGCTGTTCTATTTTTCTCCTGTATAATTCTCCTGCCCAAAGTTGCTCAATTTAATTATGCAGAAAATAAAGGTTGTGCATAAGCAGATGTTCAGATGTTCAGAATAGCAAAGCATGCAGAATACAACAACATTTTTTGTATGTGCATGTGTATAAGTGAAGAACAGGGTGGGTTGCATATAGACAAGGAAGTTAAAGGAAAATGCTAAAAACAGAACAGGGATTTTTCCCCCCAATAGGTAAGTACTTGAGGATCTTTTCCTAGATTTTTTTTCCTTCTCCAGTTTCCTGGTCAGATTTGACCCATTTTCAAACTCTTATCTTTTGCTGGCTCCTCCCTCCATACCATGAGTTGGCCCTATTCTATATATTTGGAATTTGGAATTTCTTCACATTTTGTTGTTAGTTGCAAAGTCGTGTCTGACCCATCGCGACCCCATGGACAACGTTCCTCCAGGCCTTCCTGTCCTCTACCATCTTCTGGAGTCCATTTAGGCTCACGCCTATTGCTTCAGTGACTCCATCCAGCCACCTCATTCTCACTTTATTTTCAATTATAAAGTAGGTATACCAGCAAAGATTGGAAGCTGTACTACTGTTTTCAGAACTGGTATGGTAGATTTAGAAGGGAAAGGCATAATGTTATATGTTTTTCACATTAGCATTTTGGTTTCCCATTCAACCTTTCATTCCCTTCCTTTTTGTATACCTTCTCACTTTTTAAATAGGCTTTCCTTCCCTTTCTCTCTCACTTTCACAGTTTTCCTGTATTGAGCTGATTTTTAGACGTCTCTCTCTTCTTATCTCCATGGTATTTTAATATCTTCTGGGCTTCAAGAAGCAGGTTAAACTAATTAATTTTAGTTACTTGATATGTGGATATCACTTGCATCTTACATTTTCTGTCTGTCTCTTTTCTTTCTTTTAAATTTATCTTAATTTAGATAGCAATGTGATGTTTTAAATAATTTTCTGTATGAGGCTTAGTTGTTATAGGCACACTGTAATTATTACAGATACAGATAAGCATGGGAACTTTAAAAATGTGGGAAGTAGGATACTCAGCTTTCATATTTTTCTAACGAATAGATTCCAGTGGCTTCAAACCAGTAAAATGGCCCCCTTGGTGCTTTAAGATTTTAGCTTCTCTTTCCGTTTTAAATTCAGTCCTTATACACATGAAGAAATAAATGCCTGTAGTGAGTTCAGAACTAATAAGCTAAATAAGCTGCTTTTTAGTGATGCCGGTGCCACTAATTCTAAGAAAGTTAAAAAGAATCGGAAATACAATTATCATTCCAGATCAGCTCTTGAGGCTTCCCTAAAACCAAAATACATTTGATCTACAGTTTAGTTTCTAAATTGTGACATATCTTGCTTCCATTAGGCAGTAGTTTAAACAAAAATTAAATGGCTGAAACTCGTATTACAGTAGACCTGTTTAGTATCAAAGCAACCCAAGTCAAATTAGCCTATGATGATATACTGTCTACATATTTCTATTCTGAATCATGTGAAAAGGATAGGGCTGACATTTAAAGTAGGTTAATAGGTGGACATAATAATCAAGAGAGAAAAAGGAGACAAAGAGATTGTGAAAAAAAGGTTCATACTCATAACACGTGAGAAAATTTTTGGTGTTTTTATTCCATTGCTAGAAATTTTTAAGCCAGGATGGGGAAATAAGAGTACTTGTTTGAAAACAGGAATACGGTAGGAATATAATATACCAGGTGAAGTATGAGTGAGTAGAATGACTCCTGAATGTAAAATAAAATCCAACATAAGAGCCTTGGTGGAGCAGTGGGCTAATGCCTCCTTAAGTAACACCAGCTGCCTGCAATTAGTGCAGGTTCGAGTCCCACCAGGCTCAAGTTTGACTCAGCCTTCCATCCTTCCGAGGTAGGTAAAATGAGGACCCAGATTGTTGGGGGCAATTAAGCTGACTTAGTAATAATGCCGCTTGGGGTGTGTGTGAAAGCCCTAATAAGCAGGCATATACATAGAATGAAGGCTACTGCTAAGCTTGTAAGCCGCCCTGAGTCTTTGGAGAAGGGCGGGATATAAATGGAATTAAAATAAATAAATAAATAAATAAATAAATATTACAAATATTGGAACAGGAGCGTTATCTAGTCACTTTGTTCTGATTGATGAAAAACAGTTGTTTTATTCAAAATGCCTGCTCTCTTCCTCTTCTTTCTCTCAGCCAAACAAGGATATAACTAAGTTACATAAATAGAAGAGAATATGTGTAGCTCAGGCTTGAGCTGTGGAGTTCTTGGTGTTCTCTGAGTTTTGTTGTTTGCTTGCAGACATTTCATTAATTATTACTGATTACAATATTCATTACCTAGTTGGTTAATGAAATGTCTGCAAGCAAACAACCAAGCTCAGAGAACACCAATGAGATACGTGGCACGGAAAAAATGAATTTTGTCTCTCTCTCAAAGTACTAAGACCAGGGGCCATTCATTGAAGCTGACTGCAAAGAGTTTAGAACAGACAAAGTCTGTGATATCTGAGTATATAACACACATCTGCATTCCAGTAATGGACTATTTTGCAGAGTAAGCAGAATAATTTGTTTCTCATTTAAAAACATTTTAAACAGTCTTAATTTTTGAAAGACTTTATGTACCAACTGAGTAACTCCTGAAGAACACCAACTGAAGTTGCAGTAGATGATTTATTTGAGCCTTTCACATGGGAAAAAAATAAAGAAAAGAGCATGTTAGCATGATGAAAAGCTAAGCTCACAATTTCTAACTGTCTATTTTCCCCTCGCAAGATACTTTTGATCTCTAAAAGGATTCATGACAGGTTCCCCTTCCACCCTAGAACCTCACTATGTTCTATGGTAGTGGAATGGGACAACTTGCTGCAGCCAACTCATGGCAGCTGACTTGCTGTGGGACAACTCACTATGGGACAACTCACTCAGGGACAATTTGGCAATTCAATTTAATTATTTTTAAAAAATAAAAAAATATTTTAATTTCTGTCATTCACATTTCATTCTGTCCCTCATTTTGCATCCTTTCTTTAATGATTCTATTCCACCATTTCTTTGATTTTAGTGTAACTCTTATTCCACATCGAATTTCCTGCAGCAAGATGGCCATGGTGAGTTGTCCCACAGCCAGTTGGCTGTGGTGAGTTGGCTGTGACAAATTGTCATAGACTTCTATGACAATGATCTACCACATTATTCTTTTAGCTACATACAATGAACAGCATGTTTAGCATTATCCTTTAACATGGGTTGAGCTCAAACATCAAATAAGTAAATGGTTTCTCTGGTTAATTATTATCTTTCTTTTTCGGTATCATGGATTAATTTGCTAGGAATGCTTCTAAATTTAGGATTTTGGCCAAGATCAGCTCTTTTCCAACCTGGTGCTTCCAGATATGGTAGGATTATAACTGTCAGAATATCCAGAGTTGCAAGTCTAACGTATTAGGCTGGGGTAGAATTTATGGAAGAGCAAATTAGAGGAAAAAATTTGGGAAGGCCTTCAGGCATGACTTAGCTTTAGAGTAACAAAACTCTTGTGATTACATGGTAACTGGTTAATATCAGTTGCATTAAACTTGTTTACTGCAATTATTATTAAGCCACTTTGAAATAATTTTATATTTTAAAATAGTGAACATACATACTAGACAGAATAATCAGTAATTTTTAATCTGGTGAGCATATTCAGTATGCAGCTAATAATGATAGCCTCCTGTCATGATATCCATTTTGTGAAAATGTCCTCTTCGTTAAAACAGTTGCTTAACGGGGATACTCAAGCACCAACCTAGCATTTTAATATACTAATATTGTCTGTAAGGGGTACATAGAAGGCTACCATATCTGGGCAGCAAAACATCAGATAACCACCAGATAGCCAAAAAGAGGCATAGAAAACTCTAACAGGCTATTGTTATGCAGCAGTCATCTGATTCCTGCAACCTAGATATGGCAAATTAGATCTAGCTGACATTAATGACTGGCCTTGCACTTTTAAAAATATGGATTCACTTAAAAAATACATTTGAAAGAACTAATAAAAACTATGCCTTCTGAGAGGACTGGAGCTGAAGATCTGACTAGATTAAGATCTGCTATGTTTATGTAAGTGAATATTGGCTTTTTAAGGTTTATACAAGGTTTAGGAATTTGCACTTTAACATGGGGTACTACAAACATTTCTACAATAAGCATTGATATGACTTTACCAAGTGTCATTGACAATTTGTATTATTTTATGCTTGTGGAAGGATGACTCAGTTTACTTTGTATTGCCTTTAGCAGCAATATGTCATTGGTAGCTCATATAGATGCATATTTCTTTTTATTTTGGATAAGAATCTTAATTTTGGAAAATTATTACACCGTGACTAAAGGCTGTTTTCTTGTTCTCAGACCACCCCAATAGCCAGCAGAAGGAAATTATTATACAAATAAACTATGTAGGAAAGAATAATGTTCTTATAGAATACCTCTTTTCTGGAGAGATAATTTCTATGGAATGTCTATCCAACTTTTTATTAAGCAAGGCTACTTTTATGTATTATGGGAGTGTAAGATAGGTATGAACTGTATGATGTTTTGGGAGGAGTGTATAACTCAACTCTTCAACCAAGACTGGTTCTGTCCTCCCCAGACGACCTAAGGAAACTGCAGAAAATCCATCTGTTAGCTAGCCATTAGATAAATTCTTATGGGGCTAAATATGCAGGTGATGACCCAGAATTAAGAACTGAGAACTGAGGGACTTCCGGTGGCTCCGCGGCGACGGAGGGAGCCTTCCCGGGCTGCCCGCGGCTCAGCTGGTGTTTTTTCGCCCGAAACAGCGCCGATCAGCTGTTCGGGCGAATCTGAAGCCCCCTCCTCGGGAGAAGAGGAGGAGGTGAGCCCCCAGGTGGGGGTTGAGTTCTCCGGGGCCGCCTGAGCTTGGAGCTTGGGCGGCTGAAGGATTGAACTCCCCCGTAGCCTGGGCTGCTCCCAGCTGGCTAGCGTCTCTGCTCCGGACTTCATGGAGCAGAGCCAGGCGTCTGCGACCATCCCTGCCTGAAGGAGAGACTATGAAAGGGAAAGAGCAGGCAGAGCAGTACAAGAGGGAAAGATGAAGAGATGAAGAAGATTTTATTTTACTCTCAAGCTTGATGGACTTTGCTTAAAATTTAAAGTGAAAGTGCGTCACAATTGTAAGTAAAAGATGGCGGCTAAACCTCCCCCTAGAACTTTTCGGAGTGCTGGAAATTCTCCGGTGCAACAACAATCATTGCTGCAGGCGTTGCATTCTCCTGATGTATTGACATCGAAGGATCTTGAAAAACATACCCAGTTAATTTTGGAGTCAATGGGTGTTAAATTTCTACAGATGGAGGAGAAACTGGAGAAATTGGAGCAGAGAATGGAAGAAAGGATGGAACAGAAACTTAGAGAAATGAAGATAGACATTTTGTCCTCAGTGCAAAAAGTTGCTAAATGTGTGGAGGTGCTGGATGATCAAGTGCAAGATTTGATTCAAAAGAATGCTTTATTAGAAGCAAAAGTATTGGAAATTGAAGATTTAAAAGACAAAATCGACAGTGAACAGAGCTTGGCTCAATTTTACCAGATGCAGTTTGCTGTGAGAATTAGAGGCCTAAAAGAGAATATTAAGGAAGATTTAAAGCAGCTGGTTTCTGAGGCTTTTGAGGGAGTATTGAACCATCCAGCATCTGAATTAAAACAAGGTATGGACAAAGTGTTTCGTGTGAATTCGTGGATTGCTAAACAGAGAAAGTTGCCTAGAGATGTGGTGGTTTATTTTGTAAAAAGGGAAATTAGAGATGAAGTTATACAAGCTGCCTACGATACCAAAGTTGTGATTGCTGGTCAACAAGTTTTGGTTCTAAAAGAAATTCCTCCAAAGATTTTAAAGAGAAGGAAGGATTTTATATTTCTTGTGCAAGAGCTCAAGCAAAGAGATATAAGGTTCAGATGGGAGATCCCAGCTGGGTTGAGCTTCATGTATGATGGCAAAAGGTACTGTTTGAGTAATGTGAAGCAAGCGCATGATTTTTATAATAATGTCTTGAAAGTAACCCCATCAACACTTCTGGAAGCTGCAGAGGGATCTGGAGAAGGAGAACATCAAGAGGATGAAGATGCACAGATAGACGAGAAGGGTACAGGAGGAGTTCAAGCTGCAACTCTTTTGGATGATCTTAGAGAACAGAGGGTGACGCGTGCTGCCTTAAAACGCTCAAAAAAGGAAAAAAAATAAGATCAGTAGAAATCTATGGAACTTCCACAAAATATTTATAGTTAAGTGGTAGTTGTGTTTTTTTTTTAAAAAAAAAAAAAAAAAGTTTTGGGATGCTATGTATGGTAATAGATTTTTTTTTTTTTAATTTGGAATTAATGGACAACTTACTACAGAGGAAGAGGAAGAAAGTTTTGTGGGTTAATGTGGGTTAATTTGTGTAAGAACTATTTATTAATGTGCAAATGAGAATATGTTAAGGTAATAGTGAATTGTGGAAGAATATAGATGGGAATGATGCTAGTTTTCTTTTATTTTAGTTTTTTATATATATTTAGTATTATTAAGGATTGGTTTACTATATACAAGCTAGAGAGTGATGGATTTTAGAGTTTATAATTGTTAGTATATGATTGTTTATGATTGCCTTTTAGATATATACCTTGTATTTTGCTCTGGGAAGTCGGGGGGGGGAGGGGGGAGGAGGGGAAGTGGAGGGGGGGAGGTAGGGGAGGGAGGAGGGGGAGGGGGAGGGGGGGAGGTAGGGAGGGGAGGAGGGAGGGGGAAGGTGGGTTTTTTTAAAGGAAAATTGTATTTTATAAAACTTTTCAATAAAAAAAAAAAAAAAAAAAAAAAAAAGAACTGAGAACTGAGATGTAGATGTAGTGCAGAATTTTAATAAAAACAATTAGTAAAACAACAGAGGCTTTATTTGTTGCCTTGAACTTTTTGGTTGCTATACATGAAATAAAAATAGACAAAATAGAAATAAAAAAGGAGATGGATAGCTTATTCTCTTATCTAACTGATCAGTTCCAGCTAGGAAAGAAAACATATTTCATTCTAGAGTGTTTCCACCAGATGTCCTGGAAATATAACAAAAATGACGTCTAAGTTAGACAAACATTATGTTAAGCTTATAGCTCAAATACTTGTGGGTAGACTATCGAAGTTCAGAGATCTGTATCTAATCACTATCTACAGGAAATTCTTAAGGAAATATTTCTCTCATTACCACTCCAAATCCAATTCTGCCCTGATTACTGCCTACTAAGAATCTTTACATACTTCCGTCTTTCCTCATTTTATTAAGTTCATTCACTCTTACCAGAAATGGTCTGATGATCATTCAAGAATTCTTGATTTTAGCAAATATATTCGAATCATTTAACCTCTCTTCCTTAGAGCCAATTTTTTGTTCAAATGTTCTCGATTTAAGGGACTACTAATGCATAGCTACCTGCGACCGAAGTATTATAGATAAAGCAAGAAAAATAAGCATTAAAGAAGGCAATGAGTTAACATTTCTCATGTTTCCTTCAGGAAGGTGACTTCTGAGCTATCTTACTAGATAAGCAACATTTCACTAATAACATGCCACTGCAGAGTTTAAAGCGTAGCCTAGCTGCTGATTTCTTATACAATTGTATAGCATAGCCTATAGATTTGTTTTATCAGTTTTCTAGCACATTTTTCCATCTGACCAAGACAATTACAGCAGCTACCACAAAATGAAATTCAGAGGACTATTTAAAACAATATACATATACATATACTGTATACAGTATAAATATACTATATACAATTAAATCATTTCAGATAGCAAGTTTAAATGTACCTTTGCATCTCTTTGTGTGCATATGTATGTGCGTATATGTATATGCATGCATGTGTTTCTTGATATCTTTTCTAAACAATAGGGCTAGTGATAATTTAATTAAAACATCAGGGTTTTAAAACTTTAGAAATATAAATAATTAGGACTGTTAAACCATTTACGACAAGATATGATTACAAAAATTAGAACAAGGTAATTCTTTTTGCTGCATTACTGCTGAATGTTTCCATTGGCACCGGGCATTCTAAGTCTAGAAGTCCAATCACATAACATAGAACCAGAGGCAGAAAGTACAGGAATCTCAAAGTCAAACTTGCTTCCCAGGGAAATTGGGTGCAGGGCCCAGTAAACTATGAGATCAATGTTTTCTCCAATAAGTAGCATAGGAATTTGGGAGTCCAGATTCAACTATGTAGTACACTTCTGAAAACTAGATTCCATGAGAGAAAGTAGTGGAAGAATGGAAATTTAAGCTTTTTCTTAATCTTAATGGATGGTTCAGTATTATTTGGGCAGGAAGAAGCATCTTGCTTTAGTAACGTTCTTTATAACAACTTTGAAGCACCTTGTTGCTCATACTGTAATTCTTGACATTGGGACTTGCTTTTACAACCTGTTACTTGTTGAACCTCATTCTTGGACAGTTTGCTGACTCTGCTGTAAATCACTGTCTTTTGTCTCTGATGGGTTTATGTCTTCCTTTTAGCTGACATGTCTAAAATGCTGAGGTTTTAACAGAAAATATCACCTTTCTAATATTCAATTTTGTCCAAGAAGTTGTCCATGAGCACTGATTATTGCTCATCTTTTTATTTTTTTTATTTTTTGACAGACTGGTAGCTGTGGACATTTTAACATGATTATCCTAGAGAAAAATACAGATTTTTTTATAAAAAAAACCTAGGACTTAAGACTTTATTTTTCACTTCTGCACTGACTAATTGACTGTTCTTCTTTGTGTCACCTTGGCTGTGAGTAACTCTTTGGGGAATTAAAGTTTAGACTGTATAATTATAATATTGCCACTCCCAGCCCAAATTCTGGTGAAGGACAAGACATACGCATGCACTTGCATCAGAACTCAGTCACATTTACCACAACAGAGATTGCAAGTCCTTATTTTCTCTCACTGAACGTAGTACAAACCACTGAGAAATCCATCAGCTGCTACCTAACTCCACTAATATCTTTGTATAAACCTGTTCTAATTTTTATTTTCTTGGCTATGCTATAATTTACAGAATATTGAGTGTTGACTTGTTAATAATTATCAGTTCAAGTCTTTTTACATTTTCTTGTGGCTAGAAAAATAGATTTTCAAGTGACTTCTTAAAAGACGGTATGTGGCTCAGTTGTTTAAAAAACTATGTACTTTTAAAATGTAAGTCTTGGACACTTAATACTTTAATTTTTTTTTTAAAAAAATCCCCATTATTTTCAAAAGGTCTCTCTTAGGTTGGATGCTGAATAAAATGAAAAGCATTTCTGAGAAGTTTTAACTTGTTTTGTTACATTTGTAATAAATGCTTAAGATGATTCCTTCCCTTAACACTAAAAATGTGTGAGAATTCTCGATGGCTAAATTATTTCTAGAAAATAGTACACTACGGATTGTTTAGCAGTCTTTATGATAAATCATTTTGCTAGATGAAAGTTTCAAAATACTTACATTTAGAATCCTAGCAACCAATGAGAAAACAGCAGTTACTGTAGCATAGCTACTGCATATTTCAAACCACATCTATATTGTGCCTGGCAGGGGATTGAAGAGTGAGTAGATTGAGGACTATCTTAACATATTTCACAAGGCCATCATCCTTCAGCCTCTCATGTCAAGATGGCCAAGTTATCTCTCCTTAGCCTGGCCAGTAAAAAAAAAATGCCCAGTAACTTCAGTGAAATAACTAACAATTTTGCTCATAACAAGCAAAACATAACACCCGGAATCAGTTTCCTGAGGCAGCCTCTTCACTCTGCCTAAATTGTGATGCTGGTCCTGACAAACCACAGGTGTGAGAACAATATTGTTTGACTCACTGTTTTGACTTGAGCGGCTGTAGACTGAATGAGGGTGTGTGTGGGAAAGCTAAGGAATGTGATGAATTTAATGGGAACACTAATAGAGAAGTAGGTAAACTCAGAACCGCAGGACAGATTGTGAAGAGATAAAGTTATATAAAGAATGAAAAATAATTAGCTACTTCTAAGAACAGCAGCAGCTTCAGAAATGTTTCTAAAAGTATACAGAAGGAACAGAGTAGATTTCAGTGTGCACAAGCACTCATTCTAAACTTGTGCCTTCTGGAATAATTTTCTACTGACTTAAAATGATGTTAGGTGACATATGATGTGCTTTTTATTATAACCAAACATTTACCAACCTAATTCCAAACTATAAGGAAATTAATTCTCATCAACCCAAATATCATGCAAATACTTTGTGTATAGAACAAAAAGCAGTAACTTACTTTGGAACTATTACTAGTACAGAGACATCCAAGCCAAGAAAATGGAGACAAGATAACTCCTGACTAGGTCCAAAGGCCAACAACATGCTAATGTTTGTTCAAGGTCAAAGTGATCAAGTGGGAAATCAGAGACAAGGAAAAGGAAGGCCAAACACAGATGAAAATATTTACTAGAGAAGTTAAAGCCACCAATTCTTATGGAAAGGCTGTTTTATGCTTCCAGGATGGCAGTGATAAAGGTGTTAATCACCAAGACTATTCCTCAAATAGATTTGAATTTGACATAGAAACAAAATGCAGTGAATGAAGATGCAGGTTCCTACCCCACATTCAGCAATATTTGAATTTCAGTTCACATCAAGTCAACTGAAGTTTGGTTGAAGATCATGTACATGGGGAATTACAACAAAACTTTTGTCTCTACAGCAGAAATTGGGAAGCAAGGCTAAAAAGAGGGATGAGGCTAATTTTATCTTTCAAGCAACTTCTAAACTAGATTCTCTTGTGATCTGAAAGGCAAGACTGGAAATAATTGAGATGGAGAGAAACCAGTTTCAGGAACATGTATTTATTTACTTAAAACATTTATATAGCCACCCATCTTATAACCAGTTCTGGGTGACTCCCAGTCAAGAGTTAAAACAGCATAAAAGCCATAGTAAAATTATAAAACTAAGCACATTAAAACTATTAAAAAGAACAAAACTTGGCCGCTGCATCAAACTTCTGATGTGCAGCCATCTGATCAAAGAGTTTGGCTTCAAATCCATTCATATCACTATTGTAATGTTTTGGAAACAGTCAAGAAAGTAATGGCACTTCAGATTGCCTATACTGACTCCATGTATATGTGGAATTTAAATCATCGCTTAAATTCATAAATGGTGCAGTCATAACTTTGGGGAACATACAGCAGATTCTCTTTTCCTTATCTGATGGAATTTTCTTCTGCAACATTTTCTGCAATGACATTTACACAAGTCATAATGCTGTTGAAATTCTCCTTATGCTCTCACAAATTATGCAGTTTCCCCCCTCAAAGAGTTAATAAGAAAGCATGTTTAGCCATATCATAATCTGATTTCTGCAGTAATCTGATATCACCTCATGTTCAAAAAGCACTTCAAATAAAATGCAAAGCTGATCTCTCTTTGGTTTAAACTTTTACACATACAGTAGTGCAGAATTTGATTCACTTCTGCTTGCAGAAACAATTGTTATTGAAAGTGTTGATTTAATAACTAAGCACAATGCAGTATGTCATGCCAAGTGAATATCTGACAATTTATTCAACACAATAATTCTGCTGTATGTATTTTGCTGTTGTTGTTTTTTTGCAGTTCAGAGAAACTGAATTTGGAGAAGTATGTGATACAAATGGAAAGAGTTCTTGATAAAAATAAAGAAATTTATAATTCTACCCATGTTTTCACAGGCAAAAGGAAATGCCAAGTTCAAACTGCTGTTGTAGAAATGGAGATAGATAATTTTACATTTATTGTTCAGAAACTGCATACCATTTAATGTTCCATTTGCTATAGTAGTACCATCATAGACTTGTACTATGCAGGCTTTTATTTCTATGCCATATTAGACCAAGTTGTTATCTATATAACTTAGTGGCATCCTGTGAGTGACACTGATATTTTAAACAAATACTGTAAGGTATTTCTGTATAAATTATCTCTGCTTATGTGTTACACCTAAAAAATTAATGCAAAAAGATAGCTTCCTTCACTTCTCGGGAAATTAACTCCAAAATCATTCTACAAATGATAATTAAGAATTCATCTTGAAGTAAATGATGTGTATACTTGTACTGCAAAGTAAACTATTTACCCTTGAATTCCAGGATCATAGTTTGCTACTAGCAAGAGTTGAAGAAAATCTGTAATTTACTGAATCACTGTCTCCAGTGCCTGCACTTTGTTATCCTATGTTTACCCACAATTCTCCCACACCATCATGCAGTCTTTGTTGCCATTTCTGTTACACAACCTCAGCTGTGAATCAGTCTTCAATTGACATACCTCTTATATGTAAACATATGTTCACCACTATTTGCATTCTTTCTAGTGAAACAACAACAAGAAAGGGATAACATACTATTTCCCACTGAGCTGTATTTTAAGCAGGGAAAGAACTGATATGAAGCTGACTTGAAATGTTGCCTTGATTTGCCAAATTAGGTTGGGGAAAATCCTGGCTCTATAGGACTTTTTGCTTAGATTCGACAATAACATATGGCCTAGGTCTGGGCTTTTCAACCAGTGGTACGGGTACCACCTCTGGTACATTGGCACCTAGCAGGTGGTATGCGACCATCCTAGAAAAGTGGTAGCAGAGGAGGGGAATGAGCTGAACTGGTGGTAGCACCGCAGAAGCCTGAGCGAGAGATGGCTGGAGCGGCAGGGATGTCAGGGCTCAGCAGAAGCACCAGGATCAGCGCTTCTTCGGGGCTCTCAGGGCTCAATGGAAACACCAGGATCAGCACCAGGCTCCAGCTGGAGCTTGGCGCTGATCCTGGTGCTTCTGCTGAGCACAGAAGAAGCACCGATCAGCTGGAATGTTGCCGCATCTCCAGGGTCTTGTGATTTACATTTAGATGCTTGGCAACTGATTCATATTTATGATGGTCACAGTGTCCCAGTGTCCCTGCGGCAACCACACAGCAGACATGGGGAATAAAAACCAAACACACCCACACACTCCCCTGCTGCCAATCCTCAACAGAAATGCTCACAACAATGAAAACCTCGGACAGGAGGAAGAGTGCGGCTGGGCAGGCAGGCAGGTGTCTTGCTCGGCTGTGGCTTGGGGGGCACTTTTTCCAGTCTCATTGTAACTTCAAACAGTCACTAAGTGAACTGTTGTAAGTTGAGGACTACCTGTACTTCATCACTTTTTTCCTCTTTTTTTTTGGTCATCAAATTTTTGACACCTTGCTAGGTGACCGGTGGTACTTGGATGTTGCCATATCCTAAAAGTGGTACGATGGGTGAAAAGATTGAAAAGCCCTGGCCTAGGCAATGAATAAATCAATCTGTCTGTCTGCCTGCCAGCCTACCTACCTATCAGATCTTTTATAGCCACCCATCTTATGCAACATAACCTGACAGGCTCACAAGAAATAATAAAAAAATAAAAACAATAACATAAATGTAAAAAGCAACAGTCAGTACACAACTTCAGATTTTAAAAAAAACCAGCACATAGTACCCCTAATCATTTCCCCCAAAATACTTATCCTCAAAACCCGTAGACTTTTAATTCAGCACAATTCTTCCTTCCAACAAATGTTTTGTTCAACAGACCCTTTCTGAAGAACCTACCCTGGATTTTTGTGACATCAGAACTTCTGTGAAGTTTTTTTGGTCCGGATCAATGCAATACAGGTCTAAAGCTCCAAAAATGGATGGCTTAATAGGGCAGAAATGGGACAGAATACCTGGGTCCATGTCCAGCTAAATCCTAATAGAGGTGATTGTTGGGCAGTCAGACACAAGGCCTCAGCAACTGTTCCCTCCAGCTGCACTGAGATGCTATTTTTGCAGGGCAATCAGCAATCAGTTTTGTGGCTCAAAGGCCTTAAAGGGATGATTCATTTTAATGCAACAAATATTTTTGTGAGATGTTCTGGATTATTTCACAAGGAAAACCCTGTGAAAAATGCCTGACTCTTAAGTCCCTTTCCCTTCAGCCAGATGTACTGACCAGACTGGGGAAGCTGGGTGACTATTATCTCTCATATCTGTGGCCCCCACCTTGACACTACCAGTGAATATAATGGAAAGCTGGAACAAATACAACAGACCAAAGACTAGACTGACTCTTGGAAAAGTCCTTTCATCAAAAAAGAGATGTAGAACAATCTGAGAGGGTGAGCTTTCATGAGAAAACCCCACAATTAACCTGAGTCTTTAAATATAGTTATTTAACTAGAAATCTCTCTCACAACTCTCGCTCACACACAAACAACACACACAAACAACACACGCACAAACAATACACATACAGTATATAATAGTGACAAATTCAAAGTTAAATAAAGAATAGTAATTTGAAAAAAGTCTAAACATACACAATTGGAAAGTGTGTATTTTAATGCAATGAATATATTTCTGTATTATGCCAAACAAGACTTGTGATGAAGGAATATGCCCTTTAGCAGAAATGTTACCCAAGCAGCCACACATCTAGCAATCCAAGTATCCATAGTAACAGCCTTTCTATTTATCAGTTGTTAAAAATATTCACAAATGAATATAACTACTATGGACTTGAATTAATCCACATCTGAGCCTGCTCGGGGTTTTTTTATTTGAATGAATAAAAATGTTTAGCCTAATTAGCACTGAGGCAATGATTTGCACCAAATAATTTACCTCATATACAACTTTTCAAATTTTGATTTTAGAATGTAAAAAAGGTGGCTTGGAATTCTGAAGCATATTAAAAATTATTTTGTCACTTTTTATTTTAGGATAACAGGAGGAAGCCCCAATTCATATGCACTCTGTGTAAGAAGATCTGAGTTTATAAAATGGTATCTGAAACTCCTTGTTATAATAATCCAAATTTGTATTTAATCAGCTGTACATACTTAAAAAACTTGAGACCCAGAGTATATAAGTGGAATATTAGGAGCTATACCCTTGACCTAAAACCTAATACCCACTACATAAAATTGGGTAATCAATAAAGACAGTGTTTTATTTAATATTTCATATAAATAATATTTTACCTGCTCTTTATCAGAACCTACAAATGGAATAAGATTATAAAATAAAAAAGTGGAACATGTTATAAAAAACTAGAAAAAAATCATTACATAATCACCTTGAGAATATAACATTTATACTGGTTAATAAGAAGACCGAAACATTTTTCAGAGAGAGAATTCTACAGATGGAGGAGGCACATCTTAAAAAGCCTATCTGGTTACTGAGTAGGTCTCAAGCCATTTAACCTGTACAGATAAAAAAAAGATTTTAAAAATCTATTATGTATAGAACAACGAGATTTGCTGCACAAACACAATTCTATTTTATTTGTACTAAACTCTCCATACATTTAATGTATACAAATAACATATAGTCCCTTTATGAGTTATTACAAAGAACTCATTACATTTATATGAAATGTGTTGATTACTCCCATTCTTTTTATGACTCAGTAAGCATATAAGAATATATTTTATCGTTTTTCCCTTCTGTGTAATTGTTTTTATTATAATTTCTTTATTTTGACTGTTGTGAGCTCAAAGCCATTGGGAGTCAGCAGTACACTAGTTTGATAAATACATAAAATATATGATACATACATCAAGGAAGGGTCTGGTGACTGGTGTCCTGACAGAATATTTTGGAACTTTTCAGGATGATGGGGATCATCATTCATTTATATTAGAACTACCTTCCAGGGCAATAAGTCCTGGATAGCCTATTTGTCTTAAGATTTTTTCAGAAGAACATTTTAAAACACTTGTCACACTGAGAAATATTTTTAGGACAGCTAAAAATTTTGCAACAGAAAATCAGCACAAAATTATTTATTGACAAATATACTATATACATATCCATTGTGCTATTTTCTTTGTGGGCTAGCACTGCTGTTGGGTGCAAAGCATACCCACCCTCCAAAAAAGTAAGCAGTAGTAAGCAGGGTGTCTATGGAGATTCTCAGTCATCCAGGTCATAGTTGTTCCAAAGGTGCTTTTTCAGGAGGCAACTGGACTTTGTTTTTCTTTGAAGACATTTTGCTTCTTACCTAAGAAGTTTCTTCAACTGATTGGATGGTGAGGAATGGAAGGATTTACATTCCTTGCAGACAGCTGGTCATTTGCATTCTTTTAGAGAGTAGTAAAGATGGAATAAGAGGAGGGGAAAGGACATCTCACTAAATCTAGTTTATCCCAACACCTTTCCTCCTTATCATCCCCTTTTTTGTAGCTCGTCCCTGCTTCCATCATTTCCCTACTATGTATGTATGTATGTATGTATGTATGTATGTATAACCCACTCAAATTCCAAAGGATTCTGGCTGGTGAACAGTAGCAAAAATAAAGCCAAAAGTAAAGAAGGTTTGGGGGCAGGCAACCCAATGTTTTGAAATATTTTCAGCAGCTGTTCTATGCTAGTAGTATTGCTTTTTAAATTGTGAGGTCGATGAAACGTGGTTCATTTGACGCACGGTGCAAAACAGGTAAAAGAAAGAAAACCCGAAACATATTCTACTGTAAAAAACTTTAATCAGGAAAACAAGAAAATTATTGGCACTCGGTGGGTCTACACAATTAAAAAGAAGCCAAATGGTGAGTCGTTGTATAAGGCCAGACTTGTAGCTCAGGGTTTCGCTCAACGTTATCCTGAGGACTATACAAATACTTACTCACCCACAGTTCGGACTGAGAGTGTGAAAATCGCCTTAGCCACTGCAACTATCCTTGGTTTAGAGGTTTTCCAGTTCGATGTTGAAACAGCTTATCTACATGCTGACCTAGATGAAGAAATCTATGCGAAAGGTCCTCCAGGGTTCCGACAACAAGAAGGGGATACGTGGTTTCTACACAAAAGTCTTTATGGTCTGAAACAGTCTGGTTTAATGTGGTACTTATGTCTTACTGCGCACACAGTAGTAGAGCCAGACATGAAACCAAAACATGGTTAAACATGTGACACTCACCACGGTTACAATGATAAGATAACAGCACAGCTGGCAAAGAACTTAACTGAAACGTGCTTGCTGACAAACACATAAAAACGCAGTGACATTCGGCTTTGAAACAGAGATGAGCACCGGCCCCTAGAGTCGGAAACGACTAACACGCATGTGCGGGGGAACCTTTACCTTTTTAGATACATACAGGTAGTCCTCAACTTGTGAGCATTGGTTTTACATGTTTGAAGTTTATGCTGAAAAAAGACTTATAACCAGTCCTCTCACTTATGACCCTCACAGTGTCCCCATGGTCATGTGATTAAAATTTGGGCATTTGGCAGCTGGCATGTATTTGTAATGGCTGCAGTTCCAGAGTCATATGATTGCCATTTGTGACTTTCCCAGGGGCTTCCCATAAGCAATGGAGGATGCTGGATTTGCTTAAGAACTATGTGATTTGCTTCATAATCATAATAATTCATTTAACAACCATGGCAAAAACGGTAAAAAAATCAGGCATAACTCACTAAACAACTGTATTGCTTAGTGACAGAAGTTCCAATCCCAATTGTGATCACAAGTCAAGAAGCACTTGTACGTTTGGATGCCTATATGCACATGCACACTTAAAGGTGTGAAGGTTTGGATCCATAACTGCACCCCTCATTTTGTCCCTGCACTACAAATGACTGTTTCAAATATTATGCAACTCTTTTTTATTGTTACAGGATAGATAGAAAATTACTTAAGATTACTTAGAGTATACTACCGCTATTCCCTTTTTCATAACATGTTGCTCTAACATCATATATTATGTTTCCACTTTAATATAAATCTCCTCATATGAGAAGGGGATTCAAAACAAAAGCAAGCAAAATTAAAAAAAAATAACTGCTAGCAATGGTTGATCCATGATATCACTGATAAGAGTGAATTGGTTATTATTTTTTTATGTATTTGGCTAAATGATTGGTGCTTTACTGAATCAGGACAGAAAGTATTAAACATCTAAAAGTAAATTACTGTAAGCCTACCAGAAATATGCTTATCTTGATCAAAGATTAAATTCAGTATGTATTACAGAGGTTTTTGACCTAATATTGTTTAAAAATCAGATGGTTTTCGTGACTGAAAATTGCATGTTTTTGTTGCTCAATGCAAGCCTTCATCTCATCATCATCATTTTAGCCATTGTCTGTCCATTCCAGGATGAAGGCCTCTTCTACATGTTTCCAACCAATAAGGTCCTGAGATTTCTTTTGCCAATTGGGCCTGCAATACTTGCTGATGTCGTCGATTCTTCTTGTTTTAGGTTTTATTCGCTGTAGTTATCCCAGACTCCCAAAAGACCTTTTTGATTCCTATATCCCAAAAGACCTTTTTGATTCCTATATTAAAAGTTACAAAGTTCTCTCTTCCTGTCTCTAGTGATAAATCTCTTTACACTTGTATATAACAAGACTTGTCTTTTATAATTGTCCTTGCTTCAAGATAAAACTTCTGCCTTCCCCCATTTACAATTATGAAGTCTGCATTCCTGTGATAAACCTTTGTCCCCTGCTTCATTTATAATTGTATATAACAAGACTTGTCTTTTATAATTGTCCTTGCTTCAAGTTATGCTTTTCAAGTTATGCATTCCTGTGATAACTCGTCTTCTCTGTTAGCGTTTGTATATGATAAGCTATGCTTTATTGTTTCCTGTGATGACTTTTGCCCTCTTCATTAGCAGTTGTATGCAATGAGTTATGTTTTCCTGTGACCTTCCATATGTTGCTCTCTCATGTGTGTACTTCCCCCTCCCTGATGAAACTGCTCAATAAATAGAGGGCTGTGCAAAGCTGTTCGGGGGTGCAACACCATCCACCCCGGGCACTCTGTGCTCTCTCACCTTGAACAAACTTGTGTTGGTGCCTCAGTTTGTCCTAGGATCGTGTTCCTGCGCCATCACAGTTCCCAAGTGTGACCGTTGGAACGTCCGGCACACTGGGTCGGTGGCAAAGGGCAAAATCCTTCCATATTCAAGGTGTTCACCCTTGCGAGGGTCCCTCTAAATTCTCACCCCTGTCACGGGGCTCTAAGAGTTGAGGCCAGAACCCTGATCAGTCGCTCAGCGCAACAACTGGGGGCTCGTCCGTTGGATCGCGGCTTCAACTCCACAGTACGACTCCTGTCCAGGGGTGTACTGCCTGCATTCCTGTTCTCACGCACCTCGGAGAAGGCTTTTAATCGTGAGTAATGGGCTCCCCACTTTTCAAAGTTTCGTCAGGTCATAGGGACGAACTTTTTAATATAGTGTAGAAGGCTAATTTTGTTCAAAAACACAATGGCACCATGGTCCATCCTGTAGGAAAGAGACTTTTAACAAAACTTTTACAATATATTAACAAAAAATGTCCGGCTTATCCGGAATCAGGCACTTTGTCTGTTATAACCTGGGAAAAGCTAGGTAAATATCTTCACAAGCATCCCAGGGCGCCTGCTGACATTTTGTCCGCATGGCAAGCAGTGATGGCAGCATTAAAACTTTTGCCATCTCCTTTAGATCTGACATCTTCTACCTCTAAACCTCTTGATCACTCTTCTGATCTTCCGCCTTCATCCGTGCCGCCCCCACCCTATGAAAAATCAGAGAAACTTCCTCCTACTGCTGTGCCTGTCCCTCTCTCTGCTCCCGACAAAGAGGAAAAAGCCTCTGAGCTTTTTGCCATTACTATTTCTAAACCCCCCCTTCCCTCCTCCTCCTTCTCCAAATCTCTCTCCCCACTCAAGGGGCACCTTTTGTTCACTTTATGCTTGCAGCTCATGCCTCCGGGACATTTCTTTTCCTCTTAATGCTTCTAACCCCTCTGAACTTTTCACTGATTCTCTTTTTCATTAAGCCTTTTCAGTTTCTCTGGCTCCCCCTCCTTATGAGGATTCAGGAGGAGAAACTCAGCAGGGCACCTCAGCTGAGCCCCTCAGGCTCAGCCAGAATCTGTTGAACATGGAAGATTTGTCATCTTGTTATCCTGTTAATTTTTTGCCAGCACCAGCAGCCGGAGGTTAACCAATCCAAGAGTATACTCCCTTGCATCATGAATTGATCAACTATGTGCAAGGATTTTTAATAAGTATAGGTAAGCTAACATGGTTTTGACTCTATCACAATATCTTGTTTGGGAATCTGAATATAAATAAAAAAAATAGAGAAAAATTCTTGCTGGATTACCTCAAGGAGTAAATAGGGATCAATTATTTGGCACGGGACAATTCATTACTAATGACCAACAGGCTCAAAGCCCAAGGGAGGCTTTTAATTTGATACAGGAAGGGGCTTTAGCAGCTTTCCACAAGATATCCTCACGGAAAAGCTAAAATGTCTTTTGCAAAAGTTTATCAAGATCCCAATCAGGCTTATTCAGACTTTGTGGATGGACTGCAGGAAGAAAATACAAGGCAAATAGACAATGAATATGCCCGAAATGAACTCCTGTTAAAATTGGCTTATGTGGGGCTTGAAAGAGCCTCTTGGGGCGAGCTGTTCTCAGTAAAGTCCAGGGGCGCGCCTGTTGATTTCAACTGCCTGGACTTGTCTGAGATCTAGCTTCCCATTGCAGGCTCCGAGCCAAGCTAAATTGACAATTCTGGTCTACCAAATCAAAGAATAGGAAAGTAGTTGTTGTTGTAAACGTAAAGAAAAGAAAAATCAAAGAAATAAAATCAAGTTTTTCTTCTATCTTTTTCTTTTAATCTAGCTCTTTGGATTATTGTTTTGGCCTAAAACCCCAAATTGATATGTGTGTTTTGTTCTGTTTTATATATCTGTGTATATATGTCTGTCTGTGTTGTTCTGTGTTATTTCCAAGACTTGGAAGAGGGTCAAAATCCTCTCTGATAACACCAAACAAAAAGGCCTTATTTAACAATGTATGGTTTGTCTGGAGAAAGTATGAAATGGAATTTTTGTATGTGAAATTGTTTATGCAAGCAGTCAGAATGGAAGTGAATGAGTTAATTTGCTGATATGTAAATGTGAGTGTGTTAGCCCTCAAACCCACCTACCACCCCCCACCCCGTCCCAGGCTGTGAAAGGAACAGTAAACTGCAGATTTTATTGTTGTAAAAGCCATGGATGATGTGTGAGAGAAAATGCATGTAAGGAGAGCAAACTATTTTTTTTTGGTGGTGAGATTTTTGTAAAGTTTCTTTTACCCCCCCCCCAACCCCGCTCTGTTACTTTAAGAGTGAGAAAGGGAGAGACAGCCAGAAGAGGGGGGGTGGCTGGTCCTTTTAACCATTTTTTTTTCTCTGCTTAGAATTCCAGTCTGAGAAAGGGGGGTGGATGTGAAACTTGATGCCCACTCTTGCAGTTTCAGCTTGCAATTTTTTTTTTACTCGAAAGAGGAGAGATTATTTGTTGGACAAGTTTTTGGAAATCTTTGAGTTTTAGTTAAACATCACCCAAAAGAAATTACTCTGATCTTTTTGTGGAGTTGTTTTTTGTTTTTGTTTTTTTTGTTTTTGATGTTTTTGTGTCTGTGTGCAGGACACATTGATGGAAGGTGATATCTGGGAGAATTTCCCTCCCTTAATCAGCACTAGCCTGTGGATTTTATACCTTACAACAGGCTCTGAGATTGTTAATACAGGAAAGGAGGAACATATACACTGACTCCAAATATGATTATGGAATCTTCAATACTTTTGGAGAAGAGAAATGTAGAGGATTGATTAATAGCTAAGGGAAACAGTTGGCTCATGCAAAAGTTGATAGGCAGAAAAGACAGAAGTTAGGCCAGAATGGCAGAAGGGCAGTGAATGAATGGATATAGAAGGGAGAAACATAAAAGTGGTTTTTAACTTGGTTTGCACAGATTTGTGAATTGCATGCATGAATTGTATGCCTTAACACAAGCCTTAGAATGCTGAAGGAACAAGAATGTACTATAGAAATATGGATAGGGAGAAAACATGGGAAGTAGATTATTTTAAACACGCCTGGATTATTTACTGCTGCTATTGTTCAACGTGCAAACCAATTGAAAATTTTGGAGTGGATTCATTTATCCCATACGCCCAAAGTTTCTATTTTAACCAGAGAAGCACAATTGGCTCAATTGATTTTTAAAATTCGTCACCGAACGAAAGCCTTGATTGGGCTGAAGATAGACACTCTTTTTGTGCCTATGTCTTTGCAAATTTGGGAATCATTTTTTCAAACCTCAAGTGAATTGCAATTTTCCTTAGCTGATCGTTTGCAATGCAAATTGTTCGCACTGTACCCATTGACTGGTTGTCACCCTTGTCTCCTCACCTCCTACATTCGGCTGTTACAGTTTTTGCAGATGGGAGCAAGGAGTGTGGCGCCTGTGCCTGGTTGGAAAATAGTCAATGGAGAACCAAGTAAACAACACCCCAGCGGTCAGCTCAAAAAGCTGAACTGGCTGCTTCAATTTTGGCCTGTCAAATTTTTTCATTTCAACCTTTGAATCTTATTGTGGATAGCTTTTATGTTTATCACACAATTCGAGTGATTTATGGATCTTATTTATCCCCCTCCATTCAACCAGATTTGTTACAACTTTTTTTTTAACCTTGCAAAATTTGCTTTTTGAACGCCAACATCCTGTTTTTGTTGCTCACATTCGTAGTCATCAGCCTTTTCCAGGTTTTTTGCAAGAGGGAAACAATTTCGCAGATCAGGCTGCCTCCGGACCTTCAGCCTGTTCCTTGCAACCCCTCACCCCCTGGGAAAGTCATTCATATTTTCATCAAAATTCCAAAGCTTTGCAAAAGCAGTTTGGCATCACCGCTGCAGAAGCTATTGCAATTCGCCAGCAGTGCCCAACATGCAGCAAACAAGCAACTGCAATTCCTATGGGTGTAAATCCAAGGGGATTGGAGCCTTGCCAAATTTGGCAAATGGATGTCACACAATATGCACCATTTGCCCCATGGAAGTATTTGCATGTTTCAATTGATACCTTTTCAGGATTCATCATGGTTACCCCCAAAGGGGAGAAGCCACCAAACATGTCATTAATCATTGCATTCGGACCTTTGCAGTGCTGGGATGTCCAAAAGAACTCAAAACAGATAATGGCCCTGCCTACAGCAGTCAAGCCATGGCAAAATTTTGTCATCATTGGCAAATCACACACAAATTCGGAATTCCATATAATAGCCAAGGCCAAGCCTTGGTGGAAAGAGCTAACCAAACCTTGAAACATGCTTTAGATCGCTATAAAAATCAGAACGGGGGAAAACGAAACCCCAACCTCCCAGCAGTGCAAGAAACTCTTAATCTTTGCCTCAACACTCTAAACTTTTCCAACTTGACTGGCTATCCCTTAACCACAGCTGCAGAGCAGCATTTTTCATCTCTAGTTGCAGATCAGCCTAAACCCAAAGCGTGGTATCGCCAACTTCCAGACCTAACTTGGAAAGGCCCTGCAGACCTTCTCACTTGGGGAAGAGGCTACGCAGCTACTCAACTGCCAGACAAAGTGCTGTGGATCCCAGGTCGCCACGTTCGTCCGTATCATGCCTCCACAAACACAACTGCAGAACCCATTAAAGATGACAGCATGGTTTGTGACTTTTTTCAGCTTTAACACCACTGACTGATGCCACTAAAACACAATTCCATCTGAAAGCTTACCCCAGACGTCAACTCCACTTCACCAGCTATCCCATCCCGTTCTTTACAATGGCTCACACCTTTGACATTGGTTCCAGTCAAAAATGACTCTTTTCACACTGTTTTTGCCCATCGCATGGACCCAGAAGGAACAACCTGTTGTTAACAACGAGTCTACCATCATCATCTATGTGAACTCTGTAGCTCATGTTCCTGTCCAAACTTGAAATGGTTTCAACTTTCAGGAATTACTTGGCTCCTGGTTTCCCAAATTACCTGGTTTACAAGCTTTTGTAGCTTTAATTGGTATGATTGTATTAGGATGTATTATTTTACCTTGTGTCTTGCCTATTTTTATCAGAAGTATTACTAACAGTATTTCTTTGACTGTGCTTGACTCCATGGCAGAATTAAACAAACGATTGAAAGACAGAGAAGGGGAACGCTCCCAGCATTATACTTGGTATCAAGGAATGTTTAACTTCTCTCCCTGGCTGACCACCCTTTTCTCAGCCATAGCTGGTCCTTTAATTTTATTATTACTTGCATGTGCAATTGGCCCATGTGTTATGGGTAAACTTTTAGATTTTCTACAACGAAGGCTGAGCAGCATTAGCGATGACATTCTGTTGATGAAACACACTGTTGACAGTGAATACAAACATCCTCTTTTAGAATTCACTTCTGACCCAGAGACTGATGCACCCTCACACCAACACTCTTTGAAAGGAACACTGGCGCCGGCACAGGAGGTATCGAAGGATTTCTCTTTTTCCCGCGTAAGTATCCTAGAAGAGAAAGTTCTGGACATTGAGGGGCCTTCTCAGTAATTGGCTTTAAAAAACAGAAAAGGAGGAGTTGTAGTTATCCCAGACTCCCAAAAGACCTTTTTGATTCCTATATCCCAAAAGACCTTTTTGATTCCTATATTAAAAGTTACAAAGTTCTCCCTTCCTGTCTCTAGTGATAAATCTCTTTACACTTGTATATAACAAGACTTGTCTTTTATAATTGTCCTTGCTTCAAGATAAAACTTCTGCCTTCCCCCATTTACAATTATGAAGTCTGCATTCCTGTGATAAACCTTTGTCCCCTGCTTCATTTATAATTGTATATAACAAGACTTGTCTTTTATAATTGTCCTTGCTTCAAGTTATGCTTTTCAAGTTATGCATTCCTGTGATAACTCTTGTCTTCTCTGTTAGCGTTTGTATATGATAAGCTATGCTTTATTGTTTCCTGTGATGACTTTTGCCCTCTTCATTAGCAGTTGTATGCAATGAGTTATGTTTTCCTGTGACCTTCCATATGTTGCTCTCTCATGTGTGTACTTCCCCCTCCCTGATGAAACTGCTCAATAAATAGAGGGCTGTGCAAAGCTGTTCGGGGGGGGCAACACCATCCACCCCGGGCACTCTGTGCTCTCTCACCTTGAACAAACTTGTGTTGGTGCCTCAGTTTGTCCTAGGATCGTGTTCCTGCGCCATCACAGTTCCCAAGTGTGACCGTTGGAACGTCCGGCACACTGGGTCGGTGGCAAAGGGCAAAATCCTTCCATATTCAAGGTGTTCACCCTTGCGAGGGTCCCTCTAAATTCTCACCCCTGTCACGGGGCTCTTAGAGTTGAGGCCAGAACCCTGATCGGTCACTCAGTGCAACAATTCGTGGGTGCTTTTACCAAGTGGGATCCATTCTATGACTGCCTTGGTCCAACTGCTTCTTGCTGTGTGACCAGTCCATTTCAATTTCAATTCTTTTACTCTCTTGATGATATCATATACTTTTGTTTGTATGCTAATCCATGTGAAGATCTTTCTATCTTGTCTTGTAATGCCAAGCGTGTATCTTTCCTTGGCTCTTCACACCATTCATAGCTTTTGTATCGATTGTGAGGTTATTTTCCATGTTTCACCGGCATATGTTAGACAAGGTAGCACACGCTGATCAAAAACTTTTCTCTTCAGGCACAGGGGGAGGTTGTTCTTGAAAATTATGCTTAACTTGCTGAATGCCTGCCAACCACCATTCAATTTATTTATTGTATCATCTTCCATTGAGATCCATTGGCCAAGGTATATGTAGTGACCTACTACATCTAGTTCCTCTCCAGATATAAAAAGCCTTTATCTATATTTGTATAAATTTAAAAAGAAAATTAGTAAGTCCTTCCTCTCCTTCTGAATGGAGTTTTTAAAACTCTTCTGCTTTCAGATTAGTAAAGGTTATGTATATAAGTATTATTTAACAAAACTTTATTTTTGAAGTTTTTTGTTTTTATTCTATCCTGAATGTATTTCACAATGGCACTATCATACAGTATAATTCTGTTCACATCAGTCATAACAGACTGTAAAATAAAAGGGACAAGGTATGTATTTAGTTTTTACAAGTTATTTAATAAGGGGTGAACAAAAGGGCATGTATGACTAAAATAAAAATGATATATAGCAAAATATCACATTTTAAAGCTAAAGCTTCAGGATCTGCACATCATATCCTTAACTACATATCAAATATTGAAGTCTGGCTTAAGACATAAACCTTATTGCTTAACTTGTGCTTTTATTATTGTTGTGGCTATTTGAATGTTGATATACACAATACATAGAAAACTAAATATACCATATTAGACTAAAGATCTGATTCTTTGTCTTTGACTGCCACCAAACCCTTTCACATTCATGCAGAATGACAACATAACTTTTCACCTTTTAAGGAAAAGTCAGAAGCTGATGCAGTTTTATTAAATGACCGTTGACTTGAGAGAATATTAAAGATCTAAATGGTTGGTGATTCATTCCTCATGTCTACTGACCCATAAATAACTAAGCCTGGGGTTCTTGTCTCTTTATTTTAAAACCAAAGTTCTTCGACTAATGCAAAACTATCAGCATGAAATAGAGAAAATAATATTTTCCAATATTTAGTTTATCACATCATATCATCTTCCAAAAGGTAAAGGAATATGACATTATCTTGCTAGACAATTTCTTACTCCTTATTTATTTATTTATTTATTTGTTTTATATACCGCCCTTCTCCCGGAGGACTCAGGGCGGTGTACAGAGCAATAAAGTAAGAATACAATAAAGCAATAAAGTGAGAAAATTTGAAAACCCAAATCCATCAGGCCAGGCCGGCTTGTTGGAATAGATAAGTTTTTAGATCACGCCGGAAGGAGCGAAGGTCGGGGGCCATCCGGATTTCAGCTGGTAAGCGGTTCCAAAGGATTGGCGCACCCACCGAGAATGCTCTCCCCCTGGGGGTCACCAGCCGACATTCTCTGACCGATATGCCCTGACACAGTTTTAAATCAATTAATTTGATATAAGAAGTAAGTTGTACAGAAGACTTAATCTAAATTTAAGATCACATTCCTCAAACTATGGATTCAGAAGTATCATTTACTACTAGGGTGATTCTTGTTAATACCCTTCTTCTTAAATACATTGAATATACAGATAGCCCTATACTTACAACAATTCATTTAGTGACAATTTGAAGTTACAATGGCACTGAAAAGAGGGATTTATGACTGTTTTTCACTCTTACAACCATTGCAGCCTTCCCATGGTCACATGATCAAAATTTAGATGCTTAGCAACTGACTTATATTTATGACAGTTGCAGTGTCCTGGGATCAAGTGATTACCTTTTGTGACCTCCTGACAAGCAAAGCCAATGGGGAAGCCAGATTCACTTAACAACCGTGTTACTGATTTAACAACTGCAGTGGTTCGCTTAACAACTGTGCAAAGAAAGGTTGTAAAATGGAGCACAACTCACTTAGCAACTGTCTTACTTAGCAACAGAAATTTTGGGCTCAATTGTGGTCCTACATCAAGGACTACCTGCAGTATAATATACTGCTTCCCACTGTTGTAAATCTGGATGCAGTTTACAAAGAATATCTTCCAATGAAATAATAACACTCCTCCATTAAAAAAATGGAAGAAACTAAAGAATCAAAACAAGATAGAAGCATTCATAAAACTCATACAGGAATTGCCTAATGGGAGAGAAATGTCTTCGCAGATAGTGCAGGCACCACCTGAGAAGGCCCTTCCACAAGTAACCACTTGGTGGCACTCTCTTATCCTCAGCCCATTCAGGAAGTCCTTCTCTGATCATCTTAAGGATCAACCGAAGCTACAGGCAATGTGTCAGCTTCAAGCTGTTAGGGCTTCGTAAATCAGCAGCAAGATCTCTAATCAAATCCAGTTTTAGCAACAATGTAGGATATGCAGGATCTGATACTCTAATCAGCAACCCACATGTCCTGACACACTATCCTTCAAAACTTTTAGAAATACTACTAGTACTTCTCAAAGAAAGGCTGCCACAATACAATATGTTTTACGCTCTTTGTGTGTCTCTTTCATTTTTCACTTCAAGGACTTTTTCATATCCTTTCCAATCAGATGCTGTTTCCAGTTAGACAAATGAGGAAATAAAAGCTTTTCTGTTTACTATACCCAGATACAGACAATGTAACACTCTAAGTAATATATTTTTATAATTGCTTCTGCTCGTGGAAAGAATGTCTTCATCAAAAAAGACTGTTTCTGTCTACCTTGCATCTACATTTGTGGGAAAGAAAAATAAAATATTTAACTGTACAAGGCTAGAGCCAGATATGCTATTTCACACAAGCATTTCTCTCCTAAAATGCAATCAACACTTCATGGGAACCGTGTATTGTGCTGGATATGATTCACTGAGATGCTGTATTATTCTGTAGATGGAAGTCTCTCCCTTTGCAAAGCTGATCTTCCTCAATCAGCTGCCTTGATTTAACAATTCAACAAATAAAAGACCTGGACAGGGGCCACTTAGCAACTCAGAGCAAAATAGAGACTTTACTTTTGGCCATTATCAGGGGGACTATGAAGAAGCTTTAACTGAAGTGAAGTTCCTCTCTGAAGAGTTGCACAGATCTAACAATTATCATGTTGTTATTAATTTATACTGGAAGTCCTTGATTTATGACCACAATTGAGCCCAAAATTTCTCTTGCTTAGTGAAGTGGTTGTTAAGTGAATTTTGCCCCATTTTGTGACCTTTCTTGCCACAGCTGTTGAGTGAATCACAATTGTTAAGTTGTTAAATGAATAAGGTTTCCCATTGACCTTGCTTGTCAAAAGTTTGCAAAAGGTGATCACATGACCCCGGGACACTGCAACCGTCCTAAGTTTAAGTCACTTGCCAAGCATCTGAACTTTGATCACATGACCACAGGGATGCTGTAACAGTCAGAAGTGTGAAAAACAGTCATAAGTCATTTTTTCAGTGCTGTTGTAACTTTGAACAGTCATTAAATGAACTGTTATAAATCAAGAACCAGCTGTATTCTTAATGATGATAATATGGACAACAATTTGAAAAATTCAAGTAACGTGCTAAAAGAAAATAACTGTAATGATCCTAGGGCAATATTCTCTCTCCAAAACAAGATAAACACATATTTTTGATCATCATGCATTGTAGTTCCAGCACAAAGGAAATCATAATCCAATCCTGCTATTCAAATTATCTCTATCAAACTATACATAGAAGTAGAAACAGGATTTTCCAGTCAGGTTCAAAGCACAAATGGGCTGATAATAAAAAGAAAACTATTCTTTGAAATAGTCCTAATTCAGAGAATTATATAATAGTATCAATAATTTCACAATTTAGTAATTACAGATTGACCATGCAGTGCCTTAAAAGCTATAATACACGATTCCCCTTTGGTGTCTCATATAATCTTCTGCATTTTATTTTCCTGGGCTCCAAGATCACCGCAGATGGGGACTGCAGCCAAGAAATTAAAAGATGCTTGCTCCTGGGGAGGAAAGCAATGGCAAATCTAGACAGCATACTAAAAAGCAGAGACATCACCCTGTCAACAAAAGTGCTTATAGTCAAGGCTATGGTTTTCCCAGTTCCAATGTATGACTGTGAAAGTTGGACCATAAGAAAGGCTTAGCGCCAAAGAATTGAGGCCTTTGAACAAGGCATTCAGATCAGTCAGTCCTAGAGGAGATCAACCCTGACTGCTCTTTAGAATGCCAGATCCTGAAGTTGAAACTCAAATACTTTGGCCACCTAATGAGAAGGAAGGACTCACTGGAGAAGAGCTGGGAAAGATTGAGGGCAAGAGAAGAAGGGGACGACAGAGAATGAGGTGGCTGGATGGAGTCACTGAAGCAGTAGGTGTGAGCTTAAATAGACTCTAGAAGTTGGTAGAGGACAGGAAGCCTTGGAGGAACGTTGTCCATGGGGTCGCGATGGGTCGGACATAACTTCACAACTAACAACAACAACAATAATCTTCTGCATAAGTTGTATCTTCATTCCATTTTCAAGGACATACAGGTAATCCTCATTTACTGACTGCTTGTTTAGTAACTTTTCAAAGTTTTGACCATGCTGAAAAAGGATTTTTATGACGTCCTCAAACTTGTGGCTGTTGTGGTATCTCAGGCCCTTGACAATCCATGTGTATTCACAACAGTGGAAGCATCCTGTGTTTGTGTTATCTCCTCAAGCCAGTTTCCAACAAAGCAAAGTCAATGGAGAAGCTGGCAGGAAGCCACAAGTTGCAGTCATGTGACATTGCTCCAAACAATCACAGGTGATTTGTTTCACAACTGCAGCCAGAAGTGATTCCTGAGTCCGGAATAGTCACATGATGTTTCACTTTATGACTGCATCACTTAATGACAGAGTTACTGGCCTCCAGTGCAAGTCCAAGTAAGAAAGGACTACCTTTATTGTTAATTGTTATAAAGGCAAGAATATCCTTATCCAGAAAATGAAATAGAGGTCAGCCAAAGCAGGCATAGACGCTACTCACCATAATGTATTACTAAGTAAATCCCACTGAACAAGAAAAGCGTCTCTACTAGAGATTTACTGACCTTCTCAATAGACTGGATCATGACATAACAACTACATCTATCAAACTATGGCCACATACTGGTTTTGCTCAATTGATATAAAATCTTGGCTACCAAACTGTACACACAAAGGTCCCATTCTACATTATATAGAGATATGCAGCCTTAAGAAACATGGCTACTCAATGTGGTCTTTTCTCCAATGGAAAGCTTTAAGTATTCTGGAATTTTGTTTAATGGAAAAGAAGTTCTACACCATCCCCATCTCCTCCCTTCCTTTTGTGATTAAATATGAAGAATAATGTAAAATAGTTGTTCACAAAATAGAGGTTGTTGTGTTAAAAATACAAAAGTAGTCTACAGGGTTTTTTTGTCTAATTTTAATTTTTAGCAGATTTGTAAAGGGTTAATATTAATCTATTTCTTGGATGTAACAATTATAATCAAGTCCTTGCTAATTTATCACTTTGAACTTTAATGCACTATCTACTAAGAAGCCACGTATAAAGTCTAGAAATGGGAGGAAATCATATCTCAGTCATTCCTGCTGCTGCTTTTCATTATAAAGAACAAAAGAGTACAGCGCCCTGTGATGGTGTATATGTCCTTTATGCTGTAAAAAGAGTTTGCAAAGAGCCAGACCTTTTTCTCTTGATTTGGTTAAAAAGAATGTTTTTCTTTCCCTTTTCTTCCTCTTCCTACATTTTATATTTTTTTATAAAAAAAAATTTATTTCTGTATTGTGTAGTTGTATTAGTTTTATCTGTGTAATAGAATCTTCAATAAACTTATCGGGAGGAAAAGATCGGGCAAAAACAATCTTTCATTTCAATTTATTGTCTTTCTTCTTTAAACACCAAAGAGTAAGAATATTAAATTTTCACTTGTTATGAAGCTTAGATCTGCCCTAGATAACCATATTCTTCATTTTGATCATTGTTTTAATTAACCTTTCTCAGTAGCATTTGACATTCAATCATTTGAGGTCTATTGTTTTCTTCATGGAATGCACATTCTTATTTTATTCCTCTCACAGTGTACAGCTATTTTGCTTTCACTGTGCTGTATGTTTTCTATAAAAAGTGGGGAAAGCAGAATTGTATAGCACATCAACACAATTAGACACAATTTGTCAAAATACTCATGTCCATACATTTATGTCTTTTAGGTCACACATGACTCTAAATTAAGATTTGACATGAGTTACTACTAATATTAATTTCAGTAGGATAAGCTATCTTGTTGACCATTTGTGTGTGTGTGTGGGGGGGGGGGTTCCAAGCTTTTGTTGATAGCTATCACATTCTCTCAGGTAATCTGCAAGCATTCAAGATGTCTGTGTTAGTCTGATTTCAGTATTTTCTCCATTGCCTTTTTTGCTACAAATATCAGAAAACAGCAGAAAAAATGTGTTTTATGTATGATGTGGTGAAACCATTCTGGCACTTTTCCCATGCTAACTTGGAATTCTGGGGGTTGCAATCCCATCTAACATGAATACAGAGCACAAAAATCACATATGACACGATTTTTCCATTAGATATACAGAAGGAATCTCACGTATAATATGTTTTTGCCAATACATTGATAAAACCTGACTTCCTGGGCTCTTTTGGACAATATTGTTTTTTCAAGGAAAAGAATACTTCACCAATTAAAAATACTGTAGTGAAAAAAAATAAAATCTAGGCTGAGAATGTTGTGACAGCACAGCGAGACTGACAGTGAGAGCTATGAAGAAATAGCAATGATGTTCTTTTCAGTTCTTATGTTGGAGTAGGCAAAAGAATCCCAGTGGAATATTTTGTTGAGACTATTCTACAACAAGTTGGGAAAAAAATCACTCTATGGGAATGGCTACTCAAAATGCAAAATAAATGGAGAGTTGAACCTACTAGGTTTTGGCAAGTTGCAAAGATTATGTCAAAATCTTTCCCATTGTTAGACAGAAGACGGAACATTTAAAAGTCCTGAAACTGTGAGTGAGGAGAGGGATGAAATGGGGAGGGGATCATTTCAGAGAATTTTCAGTTCTAAATAGGTTCCAGACATACAATTCTTCAGCCATCCCCAGAATGTTCACATTAGCACACTCTAGAGCAGGGGTGTCAAACTCAATTTCATTGAGGGCCGCATCAGCATTGCGGTTGCCCTGAGGGGAGTGGGTGGGTATGGCCAGGGTGGGTGTGGCCTACTGGCTGGGCGTGGCTAGAGTGCTTATGGCCTACTGGGTGGGCATGGCCAGCTCTACATCGTTTGCATCAAGGGTGCTTATGAGTGCCTGGGCAGGAGTGGGACAGATCTGAGGGTCTCTGGCAGAAGGAGGGTCTCTGGGCCAGGGCCAAGGCAGTGGGGGCTGTTCCTTCACTGTTTCCAGGATGGCTTCGCGGGCCACATGAAACCACTTTGCGGGCCGAATCCAGCCCCTGGGCCTTGTGTTTGACATGTCTGCTCTAGAGTATGTTGTTCTTATTTAAAGATCATGTCCACACTGTTCTGATATTTAAAAAAGGTTTCCTAATAGAGAAAAAGAAGACAGAATAACAGAGTTGGAAGGGACAATCCAGGCCCCTGCTCAGGCAGAAGACCCTATACCATTTCAGACAAATGGCTGTCCAGTCTCTTCTTAAAAATCTCTAGTGTTGGAACACCAATAACTTCTGGGTGCAAGCAGTTCCACTGATTAATTGTTCTGTCAATAAGTTTCTCCTTAGGTCTAGGTTGGTTCTCTCCTTGATTAGTTTCCATCCATTGCTTCTTATCCTGCCTTCACAAAGCCTTTTTAACCAGTAATGCTTTTTGGATGGCACATGACCACTCCTGGAACTTACATACATGCATATTTACTTACTTACTTCCCACCTTTATTATTTTTACAAATAACTCATGGTGGCAAACATATCCAACCTGCTTTCCTCCACCTAGAATGTTAAAGAAGATTGAACAGGATTGTCATGCAAAAAAAATACTGAGTTCATTTGAAACATTTCTAAAGAATAAGGCTACAAAAGACTAGTTCCAGGTTCAGAAACCAGATCTTGCTTAATTCCAAATGCTGGGAAGCAACACTTCTTTGCCTGCTTGTGAGATTGTCATAGACGTTTGGTTGCCCACTTGAAGGGAACTTGGTGAAAAACCGGTCTGATCTATTAGGGCTCTGATCATATATCCTTATGTTCTAGCATTCTTATTTTTCTGTTCTGTTTAACATTTATACAAATTAATTTGTTTACATTGTTTTACTTATTATATGAGCAGTTCTTCCTTTGAAAAAAGCAATGCAGAGTAGAATTTCATAAGAAGCAATCCTCAAATATGATATTTCCTAGCCTGATGTGAAGGTTTTCAAAATCTAAAGAAAGAGTTTAATAATTCATTCATCTAAGATGCTTTTACTCTTCCCTGCACCAAATATAATCACTTACAAAACAAATTCTCCTTTTGGAGACTTCACATCCAGATGGATAATGTTCTCACAAGCTGATAAGGCAGTATTAATGGGTCACTTTGTTGATGGAAGAGTTTCAGTTCAAACCCTAATGCTGCCTCAGATGCAAAGAATGGAACTGACAGTATGAATTCATGAATACCTCTGTATTATTTGCATAATGCCATGAATGTGCCTTTGGGGAATAATAAATACAGCTTAAGAAAAAAAAGAATATATCAGTTTGTCACTTTTAAAGAGCATTCACAAATTTATTGTAAATGCAGCTCACTGTTGTAATATTGTTCATGGTTGGAAATATAGTTTTTGCTGACTAACTTGGTTACAATGCAATACTTCATGGGACACTGTGTCTGAAGATCTTCTACATATTTGGGGATATAACTCACATAAGCCCCAGACAGCAGGGAGTCAAATATGAGAGCTGTAATCCAAAACATATGAAAGATTCTAGTTTGCTAGTCTTGGTCTCTAGCATGGAATCAGTCTACCAGGCCAATTTACCGGTATGTTGTATCTTGTATGTGTCATGAACACCACACTACATCTTCTCTCAGTGTTTCAGTAATGCTTTATGAAAAGTCGTAAGGGATGTTTCCAAAGTTTTCCTCAGTCTAAATTATTTTGGTTTACAAAGTGAGAATTTTTTATTGTTATACTTCAGGTATCTGGATTTTGTACAGAGCATTGGGCACACAAATTTTCCAGCAGTTTTTTCAGTACTGTTAGTTACAAGGTCAATGCATTTGCAAGCATAATTGTATCAAGGACATAACAAACATAAGTATTTGCAAGCAGTGAACAAAAACCACTGCCAAAAAAGCAAGTAAACAAATGAGAGATAAACATGATCTACATTTCAGCCTTAAGATGATACTTCTTGTTTGCATCAACCACACATATTGGCATCAGTAATAGTAAAAAAAAACTGAGCGTTAAATCACACAAAGAACTGGATAATAGCTGTAAAACAAACAAAAAAATCAAAGCCAGCATTGTGAATTGCACCCTCTCTACATAGTGCCCAGACTATCTTCCCATAAAATTGAATGTGTATATTTCCCAACTAAAGGCTACATAGAGAAAAAGAGCTACATGCAATAAATAGAATGCAGAGTGAGCAAAGATCTCTGCCTTATTCTTGCACTGAACACGTTCCAGGAGGTCCAGAAGAAGTCACCCATCTTCACAAACTTCACAAACAAAAGAAGCACGTAAGAATGATCTTTGTTCAATATAATTTCAATGTAATTTCAAAATAGCTGATTAGTGGGCTGCCAAGAACATGGAGCAAGCCATCGTGGCTTGAAGACCGAGGCAACTGGAGGGGAAGAAGAGACTAGACCATAATCTGCCAAGGATCAATTATTTCAATTGCCCACCCTGTCATCATTTTTGAAGAATTCATGTAGCTATACATGAATTCATAGGAAAAGAAAAAACACCAGAACACCATCCAAGGTTATGGATATTCCTTCCTTCCAGCAAACATCAATAATGAAATGTACTAAGAAGCCTCAGGTTTATTTCTTTCATCAGCATATAAGCAGATTACCTTCTGTTCTTACTCAAATATTGATTTACTTCTATTCTTAATAGTTTACTGGCATTCAAGAAAACTGTCGATATTAGTAGTGTTGATATTTCCTGAAACTGTACATTTTTATGGTAGGACATGGCATGTACTTCTTTTGCTGAATATAGGGGCAAAATGTGATAAGATTAAGCATTTCTAATTGTCTAATGTTTCTTTGGACTGAGGAGAGAGTAAATGGATCTCAGATAAAGAAAACAGTAAGTGTACAAGATACAGTTTATATGTGAATCTTGAAAGAATCACATCTGTTAGCATCTTTCAGATATTATCTGAGTTAATGAACAGTTCAGCGGGTATCATAAAGACATTCCCCTGCATAAAAGAATTCCTTCCATTCACAAGAAGAACTAGGATACAATGAAGATACTAGAGAATGTGGGAGACAATTTTTCCTTCCCCTGCAACTTCCCAAATATATCCCATTTGATTCTGAAGAATCCCTGTAATCCTCCAGAACAGCTGTTAGAACACACAAGAGGAAGATGAAATCAAGAGCAGAATTCTACTGAAAAACAAAATGGATCCAAACCATATTGCCTTTCCATAATACAAATGCCATGGCACAAACTTGGAGCAACTCTGTAGGAGAGGAGGTCCCATATTAGGTGCACAAAAATTATGTGCCCCACGGTGAATGCAAACATCAAGAATATACCAACTTCATTATACAGTAATGCCTCAATTTCATTGACCTCCCACTTACTGGAGTTCAGAGACAATGGAGAAAATGTGTGACTGTCATTATGCAGTAGATGCATTCTATTATCCATGAAAAATAACCTGCCCTTCATGGAAGCCACCACTGATTAAAGAGGCTTTCATAATGAAATTTTACTCCTGGATACAATCACACTACGTCTTTTTTTAAAATCCTATTCATGCTCAGAAAAAAAGGATGATTTTTAAGAGGAATAGGAACTGACAAAAGAATTGAAATCAGAGACACACAAAAAGTTTTAAATGTCCAGAAATAGATTATCAGAGAACAATACAAAAAGGAAGTCAAAAATTAATATTCATTGGTAATGTTTTAGATTTTTTTCCCCTTTCTTTGTATTTTTACAAAGAGTGGAGATTTTGGTACTTAACTCACAGATTAAAATTCTTACCCAGATTGTTAAAATACTTTAATGTACTTAGATGTGATTTAATATTTTGTGGTTAATTTCTAATAAAGTATTGAACACTAACTACTGTATACAATTTTGTATATGTATATGTGTGTGTGTATAAACTTTCCCCTTTTTTTCATTTTGCTTACTTGTTCACCCCGTTTTCAAAGACAAATAATTTTTATAAGAGATTTAAGACTTAAAGCTTGAACATTATATTGTTATTACAATTGCTTTACTTTTCTCTTGTAATGTGTAAACATTAACCATACAGTTAACCTGTATGTCCAGGTTGACTTATGACTATTCATTCAAACTTATGCCAGAGCTAAATGAAGGAACTTATGACATGTGACCAAAGTTATGGCTGTTGTATTGCCCCCATGGTCTGGTGATTGTGACCTGGCCGCTTGGCAACTTGTTCACACTTACGACCAACTGCCAAGTGTCCCATAAACATGTGATCACCATTTGCATTTTCTCCTGCTGGCTTCCCCAGAAAGTCAATGGGGAAGCCACAGGGAAGGTTGCTGCCTACTGAGTGCTCTCCCTTTGGACTTTGGAGACTGACTGAAAAGAATAGGTGCTGAAATCCAGGCAGGAGTGTGACAGTTTTTATATTTACTGAAGAGTAATTGGAGCCTGTCATTTAGGAAAATTTTATCCATAATATGTTATGTATTTTGCATGCATGTGCAACATAGCATAGTCAAACGTAACAAAACACAAAATCAAATTGCTAAAACCAAGGAGAAAAACTGAGTTCTGACAAGTAGAAGATTACTCATTTACCAGAAAAAAAATCATTATAAAGTAATCAGAGTGCAATCATTCAACCAACCTATAGTACAATCTTTTTAAAAAAAATAAGTAGAAGTCTATTAGAGATTTTAACAGAAATAAATCCCCATGAAATTAGTTAGCACTCACCATAGCAATAGTATTAACTATTCAAGGAAGCCAACTCCAACTTATTTCAGCAACTAATTCCAAATGGGATCACTTTTAAGTATAATTCATATTTTAAGATCAACTTCTCAAACTAGAAAAGCTGCACTATGACCCAGTATACTTATGCAATTCTTAAATAAGGTATTTAAGAATTCTTCCCCAGCTGCAAACACTTGGAGAGAGAGAGTAAGGTAATCATTGTTTCATTTTGATATTTCTTTCATATGTGGTGAGAAATGATTTGAAATATTGAGTCACCTGGACTCACCTGGAATCATGCATGTTCCATAGAAATCTGATGGTACCAATTGTAAGAGGAAGACTATTCTCATGAAGCTATTCTGTAGGCATACCCATAGTAAGATCTAATTGCACTAGAAGATTTAATTCTTTATGGTTCCACCTTCTAGAATGTAAGGAAAGCAGAGGTTAAAAGACACCACTTTTCTTTGGCAATAGCAATACCATGGAATGGCTAGCCTCCTCCATGATGACTTTTGAAGGGTCATTATAACTAAGATTTTCCAGAAAGCAATCAAGTCATCTGTAAGTACTATGCCATCTTTTACTTTTCTATTTGTACTGTTATAGTAAATGCATTGCTCTCCATTTATTGATTACGTGCCATCCAGGTAATGTCAACTCTGATGACAATGAATTATTTTCTTTGTGACAATGTTTATGTTGCTTGTGATTTAATCTTAGTGTGGATGGTTTATTATTTTCCTTTTTTCCATGTTTATATTTATTTGTTTATTCAATTTGTATGGCTGCCCATGTCAACACATGACTCTTGTAGTACATCTCGTACTACTATGAATTAAAGATATAAATTCGATATACAAATCAAATTCCATTGGCTAGGTGAATTAAAAATTTGGGAGACGCCAAGTTGCATAAAACATTTGTGAATGTTCCTATGATAAAGGAAGAATTGCAACATGTTGGTTTTGTTTAGCATACAAAATGTTTCCCATTTGAACTTTGCTCCATAGAAAATGCAGAAACGTCATGAACAACATGGAGGTTGATAAACAAGGAATTTATATAAGGCTGCTTCTTATAATCCTGGCATTGGACATGGGACCTTTCGCCTGAAAAAAAAACCCTATGAAATTGCTAGAATTATGGAAATGGTGAAAAATAATCAAATAGTTCAAAATTAAAATGGGAGGTATGCTGTAGCAGCCAAGGGACGTGGTGGCTCAGTGGGTTAGGACGCTGAGCTTGTCGATCAGATGGTCGTCAGTTTGGTGGGTCAAATCCCAAGTGCCACGTAACAGAGTGAGTGCCTGTTACTCGTCCCAGCTTCTGCCAACCTAGCAGTTCGAAAGCACGTAAAAAATGCAAGTAGAAAACTAGGGACCACTACGGTGGGAAGGTAACAGCGTTCCGTGTGCCTTTGCCGTCTAGTCATGCCGGCCACATGACCACGGAGACATCCTCAGACAAGCACTGGCTCTTCGGCTTTGAAACGGAGATGAGCACCGGCCCCTAGAGTTGGAAACGACTAGCACGCATGTGCGGGGGAATCTTTACCTTTACCTTTGCTGTAGCAATTACAGGTGTTTATATATATGCTATAGAAACAATGTACATTGTTCATTTTAGCTTTATGTCCCAATCCCTGAGAAAAAATTTTAAACTCTATGACTCACCAAGGGAACATTGATCACTTTGATAGCTGCTGTGAATTATGGCTCTCCTATAATATAACTTGGAAGAATGTCAACATTCTCTTCCAGCATAGGTTTAAACAGTTTTATAGATTGGAGAATCACCTCCCATTAATTAAATTCTAAATCTGAACTTTGCTCAACATGGTAGCACATTTTCTCTCTCTTTCTAGGGTTGGTGTGTCGATGTTTTTAACAGTGAGCATGGACACATGGTGCTAATTCACAGACTTGTTTTTATAACATTTTATCCCTGTAGGCGCTATGTAAAACTGCCAAATCAGCAGCAATGTCTTGTTAACGCTGGCATTTGTTTAATCCTCAGAGGCTGATGAGCAGGCAATATATCACTTCCAAAATGGTAACATAGTTATTCTTGCTTATTGTTCCTCTAAAAACGTAGCACTATGCACTGCCATGACTGTTTAATTCAATCAGATAAGGGTGCCTTTAAGAAAAACTAAAAAAGAATTGGAACAAATTTTCGGTTTGCCAGATTGTAAGTGTAACTAAATATTCTGGGCAAGAAAAAAATGGTCCGTTTGGTGGCCAGGTTGGCAGGCATTATGCGTGGGTCAGTGGGGACCTGGGATCTTGTACTCTATAGCAAGATTCCTTGGGGGGGGAGTGAAGAAGCTACTTATGGAAGTGACTTGCAGCATATCCTGTTGGCTTCCCTTTTGACTCTGCTTCTGGAAAGCTGGCAGGAAGGTTGCAAATGGTGATCTCATTGCTGTGGCTTGCTGTGATGTAGTCATCATGAATTTGAGCACCCAGATTACAATTACTTGATCATGGGGATACTGTGATGGCTGCACTATATATATTCACTGCATTTTGAGACTAAAACCACAGTGAAACTACACCAGGACTAGGTATGAATAAGTCCAGTGAAAATTTCTAGAGTTTCTCATTCCCTCTTGAGAGCACAGGCAAAGAAGCAAAGACCTAGCATTGCACTGCTGGTTTGCAACTTACTGACAAGAAAGATGTTAATTTTGTTCAATGTCCATTGTAGGTAGTGTGCTTGACTGCACTTTGATAATGGCGATGATAATTACATGCCATAAAGTTGTAGACTTTTAGTGGCAATATTAAAATAATAAAATGAGAAAGATTAATGAGAAAGATTAATGTCCTGCTGAAACATAAGCAGAAAATTTAAAGAATGAATGAGCTCTGCTGATTTGGCGTAAGATTTGGATCTTTTAAAGTAGTATAGCAAATCATGGCCAAGCAAAAGGTGAGATAATAAAGGGTCCAGAGGTAGGATGAGATACACTGAAATACAAACAGTGAAAAGGTAGAAGTTTTATAGAAGCATGTGTCACAATAAGTTGGGGAGAATTCATTTCCTCTGAGATATAATCAGATGTTCTAAAATTCAGCAGCTATATATATCTCATTCCTTTCAGGAGTGGCAGGACACATGTGAGAAAATAATTCATGTTATCCCTCCTGAAATGGACAATCCCTGACAAGCCAAATTATATCCCACAAGATAAACCTCATTTGATTTTGAAAAGAAAGGCAAAATAATATATTACATATAGAATTTAAAATCATCATACATCTGTATGAATATAATGGTTGAATGAGCCTTGATCATATAGACAGAAATTTAAACTTCCTTGCCTTAACGTTGGTATGAATGGGTAATGCTTCTCTGAGTATTGGGGAAATAAGAAATGTATATATTCTATCTGGTGCAAAACATTTCATGCTTTGTATTCAGAGAATATTCTGAAGAATTAGAATACATAGCTAAATATTTTTACAGTAAGCTCCATTACAATCACATCTGAGTTAAAGAACTCCAGACAACGACTAGAGAGTAGCAGAAAAGGCTGCTGCCATGAAGATTTTGCTTGGATGTTTGCAGCTCAGATCCGATAGTCTGCTCTAGTGAAGACTTTGCTTTTACTTCTTAGGAAACATACACTAAGAAAATTAAGTCCTCTCCCCACCCCCCCAATGATATGGGAGAATGAAAAGCTGCAGTCAATCATGATATGGGTCTCACAAATTATAACTGAGACCAAAAACGTAAGAGTTTGTGAAATAAAACATTCTACCGGATGGGGGAATTTAATATTTTCCCCACGCTGGATCATTAGCAGAGAATAATCATACTCTTCTGCATCTAAAGTGACAAATGGAAAGGAAGAACGTCCTTTTAGTTTGTATAACCTTGGCACTTGAATTTTTGGACTACCTTTTGCATAGTATAGAATATTAAGATATGAATGCAAGTGATCTCATTGTAGCTTTCTCGGAGAACTGTCTCTGTACAAATTGTGAAACAACACATAACCTCCCTGCTGAAATCCAAGTGGGGAGCTCACTAATATGAATAACTTTGATTTTCCCATTGCTATTCCTAGGGTCAATTATTTTATTTCTTCTGAAGCAGACACTGCAATTTAACTGGCACTTGAGTACTTGCTAAAAAAAAATCCTTTTCTATAAACAACTTGGTCGTCTGGTGTGCACAATGCTACATCATGATGGATAGTATTCACCAGACTCTTATTTAGTTTCCTTACATGTAATGAGGCCCTGATTTATTGCTCTGTATTCCATGAGTTTCACTGATGCCAGAAGTAATACTTTAAGGTTGTTTTTGCACTCCAGTGATCAACTGATAACAATTGGCTATGCACATTCTCAAGTTCCTACACCAAGGTCTATATCCTGAGCTGTATGCACATGAAAAACAAGAAGAAATCCATTAAGTAGAGGGGAAATTGTATGTGTTACAGGTGGTACCTTTAATGTGCTTCATCAGCTCTTTGTTTCAGTCAGCTACTATACGAATTATTGCCACACTATAGGCTCGGCACTGATTAGCAGATAGCATTTAAACGGCTGAAGAATTTAATGACTTCTTTATTCAGTTTTCCCTTATGCAAGAAATGTATTGCCTTGATTTTCTTATACGCAATGGAATGAATGGCCTTTTTAATTTATTTTTTTGCTTATAATTCTCCTCCTTGGGAATTGCAAGCTCCATCCTTAATAATTTCAAGAGCAAATATTTATATAGGTCTTTGGTGTGTGCATTCTCAAATGGACTATTAAATAATTGTGCTAAAGTAACATACCTGTATCAAATAAAACATTTTCACATGGAAGTGAACTAGCAGATCTTGGATTACTAGAATTATCATGACTATACCAGAATGGCAAAGTAATATAATTTTGCATATATAGTATAATTATGCAAAAATCAAAGTAGCAGCACATTTTTAGTTGCTGCTTGAGCATTTGGTGGAATCCAGTTGTTATTCACCATTCCTTGTATGCACCTTTGATTGAATGATGCTATCTATTTTATTGAAAACTTTTTATTTATAAAGAACTGAGATTCTTTATCGTTTTCCTTTCAATCCAAGTTGCTGTAAAAATCCAGACAAACCTTTCGTCAAGAAATGAACTGTTGACAGAAAGATGGGATACTTTGCAAAAGAGATAGGAAGTAAAGAAACTGAATTTCCCCACTGGATTCCTTTGGTGACAATTCTGTATCACACATGACAACTAACAAGAGCAAGAGTTAGATCTCCTCTGTATTTATAAACCAAAGTTTACTGCCCTGGTCACAGAAAGAAACAACGACAATCTGCAAATAATGGTATATTTTTTGTCAAATTTAACTTATTTTCTCTATGAAAAGGTAGACAGGTACAAGACAGGGATAGGAAGAATCTCAATTATCCTTTGAGATATAGTATTGTGCTTGCCAGTGTTTGGCACACAGCAAGCCTGATTACAAAACTATAAAATATTAAATTGTATATACTTTATCTTTCCTATATTACTTATTAATGGATTTTACTGTTTCTATGCTTCTACTGATTTTAAGGCTTTAAATAACTTTGGGACCTGTTTAGAAACCTCTAATACCAGGTAAACATTATTACTGTTGCTGGTATGCAACCATTTGTCCTATAAATAAAACAGTATTTCAACTGCAGCAGTCTAAGTCACGTACAGCACTGTTATGCCAGTCTATATATTAGATGCAAAGCTTTTGCAAAGAGAACTTGCTGGTTTGGAATAAAAAAAAAACCTCTGCTCTACTACAAACCAGTATTTGTAGTCCATCCAATGAATATAAAAATCAATGTGTGAAGTGCCAGAAGGCTGAAGTTGTATCACTGTTTGAAGTGGAGAGATCAAGCACCACACTTTCTTCCTTATGCCCCCTGTTCTCTTCCAGCCCAATATTGCTACCAATGAAACTGCCTCCTGAGTTGTGGAAAGTTGCAAAGAAAATGACTATCAACGAAGGAAATGATTTGAGATAATTGCAGAACAGGTTTGTAAAAAGCAGTTCCATGGCTGGAGAGCAGGAGCGGAATGTTCTTGCCCCTGGATATTTGCGGCTTAGCCCACTGTTAGGTTCTTAGGTTAACATGAAAATAATTTTTAAATCTGTCTCTCTAAGAATGGTAATTAGCCTCGTCTTAATTCATGTTAGCTTGTCATCTCTACTTTGCAAAGCAGAAAATGAGAACAATGTAAGATCACGAGTCTCACTGGGGATCATTAGGATTCCCTATTGTTGCTTAATCACATGTCATCCAACTGATATGTGTAGCCAATAGATACGGTAATTGTGTTCTCAGCTTTAGATTTCACCATATCTCCTGTGTTTAATAAAAGAGCTGAGTCTTATACTACAATTATAGGCAATCTAAAGAAACAACCTTGTTGCTAAAATGGGTAAATGGAAGATGGAAATTCAACTTCAAGATCAAATTTGTCACTAGAGGCATGTGATTATAGCTCATGGTAGTGCATATGCTATTCATGCAGAAGGAACCAGTTTCAGTCCATGGCATCTGCAGGTAAAACTGCCAGGATCAGATGGACCAAAGGACTGATTCAGTATAAAGTAGTTTCCTGTGTCCCTACGATACATGGCACAAATTAAGAGTACAAGGGAAGGTTGAATCCTAAAGGTAAATCAGGCTTTGAGTGACAAAGATAAATCCAGGAAAACATAAGCAAATGACTTCTAAAGTCAAACTTTCTGACTAAATATTCTTCTAACCGATTTGAATTATTCAAAAGTCCCCTCCTGCAACTTTTCCAAGAAAGTCTGCATCAATGTCCCACTCATAAGTACAAACAAAAAGAAGTGCAACTAAAAATATTTTTAGTATGACAGTAACTACGTTCAAGTTTGCAGGGAATTTTAATTTCATAAAACCGAATCCTCTGAAGCTTCCTTTGTTCAATACACCCCCTCTTAAGTCTTGGTAATAAACACATCCTGCCCTAAATCATTGCACAGTTCTGTCATTGATCCCTTTCTCTCTTTCCACATGGTGTTCCAATTCTAGAAGAATGATGAAGGGCTCTCAAGCACTACTCCTCTAATCTTTGGAACTCGCCTACTTTGTTAAAAAAAAAACTTTTTATTTTTACAGATATTCCAGTTCCTGGCTAATGAACCACTTTCTCTTCTGCTTTCACTGGCACTGCCAGTCCCATGAATTAGGCTAACGTTTTGTTTAACTTGGTCAATTTTACCAATTTGTCAGAGACTTAATGGATTAGGTGAATGATAATTCCAAGGATTGGGCAGAAATTGCATTTTGTTGGATTTATTGGATTAGTGAATGATATTGTTTACTGCGTGACTGGAAATCTTTTCAAAATTAAGCATGGCAGATATTCTGGGCATCATTCCAATAGTACATGGAAATCCTGTGTTTCCTCAAATGCCATAGAATCTTTGCCATCATCCAACAAAAGAACAAATGCTACCTGTTCTCCATAAACCCTCAATTTTCGTTTGCTCAAACATAAAAAAATGTGCTCAGTCTCATTTACCATGCTAACCCACTTCTTGCCCAGTACTGCCAATGTTGTCATATTGTAAGGAATAAGCAGGTGACAGCACATATTGTTGGAAGACATGACACTTTACAAAGTCTTACACTCTAAATAGTCAATTGTTTTAGATTATTTAATACTGCCTAATCAAGGAAGGAGAAAATCCAAATTTGAGTAAAATGGAAACTTTTATTGGGGATTTATCAGATGTAGATAGCCAGAGGTTTTTCTACAGAGTTCAAACTGGGAATTGAATTGCCATATCACTGCATGTTAGATGACTATACAGAGTGCATTAGGTTTAGGAGTTATCCAGGTACTGTGCTCAGTGGTTGCTGCAAAGGATATTAATATAAATAATATAATAAAAGGTAAAGGTTCCCCCGCACATGCGTGCTAGTTGTTTCCAACTCTAGGGACCAGTGCTCATCTCCGTTTCAAAGCTGAAGAGCCAGCGCTTGTCTGAGGATGTCTCCGTGGTCATGTGACCGGCATGACTAGACGCCAAAGGCACAAGGAACGTTGTTACCTTCCCACCATAGTGGTCCCTAGTTTTCTACTTGCATTTTTTACGAGCTTTCGAACTGCTAGGTTGGCAGAAGCTGGGACGAGTAACAGGCGCTCACTCTGTTACGCGGCACTTGGGATTCGACCCACCAAACTGCCGACCATCTGATCGACAAGCTCAGTGTCCTAACCCACTGAGCCACCGTGTCCCTTATATCTATATAGAATCTATGAAAATTGGCACCATCAGCTTAAGTGCTAGTTAGGATACATGCAGGGAAACACAGGGAAGGCAGCTGTAAGCTTAGAACAGCCCACTAGATGTTGTAGAGCCCTAGCCAGCTGTGAGGGGTGAAGGATGCAGGGCATTTTTGATCAGCAACAACTGAGGCCAAGCATTATCCTTTCTTGAATTAAGGACTGGTTAAAAAAATACCACCTTGAGAACTGAGACCAGTGGTCCTCATTTTATGAGATATCGTGTTATTCTATCTAGCTTGTCCTTAATATACATTGCACGTTACCAAAAAAAAACTTGCATACCATTTTCTTCTCACTGTTTCTCTGAACATATGGCCTTAATACTGAAATAGAATAGCAATTTTTAATTGCTACAAAGATTTTCAGAATTGAATTTGTTAATGATTTATATATTCTTCAGGGGGTGAAGCATGAAGAGGAATGTTTTTTTCATGATGCATTTAATTGCTGCTTAACAACATGATTGGTGCACCAACAATGGTATATTGAGTCCTTTTGGTAATTTCCACCTTTAATGTGATTTAACCACTGCCATCATCTTAATGGGGATTACAAATGATATGGGAAGATGAATTAAAAAGTGTCACATTTAACCTTTTCAGATGCCTGCCTAAACCTAATGTTTCTCAGATGCTTCAATCTCCCATTTCAAAATACACATAAAGTATGGTTACAAGTTACAGTAGAACAGATCTGGAAGGCACAGCTTAATGTATCAGTTCAAGCTTCTAATCCACTTCATTGGCTTCATGCAGTATACATGCAATCATGATCACAGGAGAACACTAGGAACAACAAAGGAAATAAATACAAACGAACACAGTTAATGAGAATTATCCTCATGTCAATGGTCATTCACTAAATTAGCTTCCACTATGCTAATTATTGATGAGAGGGTAAAGAAATAATATATGAGGGGGGAAATCCCTGTACTTCATCCATAAGAAATAATGTCAAATATTTTGATGAATGTTCATTGAGCAGTTTCATAAAGACAGCCTTTTTTTTTCAATTTTTCAGTTCTAGGCTGCCACCTTGAGGTCAGTAATAAAGCGTCCTTATGACCTTATTCTCCCATCAGTTTCTGGATATTACATTTCTCATATCCAATTTGTGCTTGGTTTTTGTTGTTGTTGTTTGTTTGATTTTTGTTTTGCACAGAGAATATGCATTCTTTTCATCTAGAATGCAGTAGGGAATTAATGACAAATAATGGTATATAACAAAGTTGGGGAAAAAAGCAAATATATGAACCTAATCCTGTGGAGTGACATTAAAAAATACTGTAATATTATTTCTAGAGAAGACATGTGGACAACACTGGCATACAAATCTTGTCTTATTGTTGTGATGCCATCTATTGGGGGTACACACACACAAACCTGGTTCACAATAAGATTAAATCTTACGCTATGGAAATTACATCCTTAGTGTGATACAAAACCATTGGTGTGACATGTTTCCAACTGTGTTACTTCAGAGAAACATGCAGAAACTTGTGCTCATTGTTCCTAAACTAAAGCTAATGCTGTATGTGACAACATAAGGGAAATAAAAATCAATTAAAGAAAAATACTGCTACAGACTATCCTTTTCTTTTCTTCTCTTTTCAATGGGAAAACTGCTGTAGGATGTTGCTATTAGAAAAGAGCTCAGCCGTCTAAGGTTCTCTCTGGGTATTCATGGGTAACCACATTTAGATTCCTGCCTAGGTTTCTGTGAAGGGTAGAAAGTCATAAAACTGTCTATCTGATCCCAATTCCTATTCATATTCAAGGTTTCCCCAGAGATTCTGATGTTTGTTCTACAGGCAATGCTGTTATTGTGCCAATAAAGATAAAGAACACAGATAGCAAAGGAACTGGTTTAGATTAAAAGCTAAATAAAACTCTTCAACCAGAAATAAAACTGAGGCTTGTTTATTTTCTAATAGTTTCATTTCACTTAATGGCATTAAGTATTCTTCATGCTTTGGGCCTGAGCACAAAAAGCAGGATCATACTGAAAACTTTCTCTGTAGGTATATTTATCTTAATATCTAGCCTAGCAAAATCAAATAAGAATCCTTCTAAAAGCCTCAGCTTTGAATGGCCTGGTTCATACTTTAAAAATTGTCAGCATAAACCAGGGTTTGACTGAATCCAAACTCTATCCAAACCATGTTGGGTTCAGCTTGTTTCCCACCTACCTAAGCATACAAGACTTAAACTAAAGCATAAACGTTGATACTAGCAGACTTTATGCTTTTCCCTTTAAAATGAGCAATTATTTGTATCGAATGAAGCCTTGAGAACAACAGCATCAAATGAGGCAATCTGATGCCCATAGGCACTGTTGCTGATGTCCAACAGGCTGCCAACTCTAGCTAATTGGAATTAGTAAAAGATTCTCCAAATTAAACAACAATAAACACAACAGGATTATACACAGTGTAATTTTTATTTTTTAAAAGAATTCCCTGCTACCATATAGCTGTCCATGGGCATAGAAATTTACCTAGGAATTTTAAAAAACTGAATGGCTAAAGCCTACTGGTTGTTTGGAAATGTGCCAAGAAAGTTAAGCTGGGGTGATGTCAAAAATCCATTTCTGAGCATCTTGAATCTTCTAGATCAGAGAAATTTGGAAGTCGATTTTTAAAGGAAGTCATTATATTTAATCCTGAACAAAAAGTGGTTAGCCCTTTTGTTCCATTATTTTTGTTCGTCCTTTAGTGCTGATGACCACAAGATGAATTAATGCTATGATCCATTTAACAATGGGTCAATTATTGATATGCATGAGAGTTGCTATTGAATTATTTATTAAAAAGGTATTAAAAATGGCAAAGCTATCACTGACTCTCATTATTTTTCTAGCTTGTTTACCTGCTACTCAGGGGACTGAAAGCTGTATCTGTGATTTTATGATTTCATAATTAGCATTCAGTTGGAGCAGGATGCTAGAAAAACAACACAATTAAAAGACAGATGAAAATTATTTTGTTGATCGTGCACATTTTTTAAATGTGCTGAAAATATTTTATTGTTTTTCATATACAAAGCTGCTCTAACTGTTAATACTTAAATTAATGATTTTGAGAGGGAAAAAACATATATATATTAATTACGAGGTGAATATCCACAGCCATTAAAGAGAAAAAAGTGGAATTTTATCCTAAATCAACATACAGATTGATACAAAAGATAAGCTTCTATTTCATTCATTCAATCAATAATCCAATGACTCAAATGTCTCCTTTGAACAAAATTGTAATGATGGTTTGTTGAAACAACTTAGAATTTGAGGTATGGTTTCTTTCAAATTATAATCAAAACCAACCATAATATGTTGGATTCTGCAAAGTGAAATAAGGGGATATAGTTAATCAAAATGGAATCTAGCATGTCTGAACATCTCCCTAAAGCTTCCATATCTATTCTAGAACAAGAAGCAGAATACAAGCACAAAACAAGGGCTTACTGTGATATTGAAAACCAAAGGGTCTAATCATGTCTCTTTTATTTTACTGGATACTGTATTTCTCCATTATTCTAGTAAACAGCAGAAAAGGTAATCTTTATGTTTGCATTATAGATCAAGCATACTGGTATTTATCCAACAAAGTATTAAAAATCACTCTATTTGCCAGCATTCAGATGAAGTAATGGATGTACTTGCTTTGATAAGTTGCAGGTAAAATCAATAATTAGTTGAAGTTAATAAAAAGACAACAAGATTCTTTAGTAACATTCATCCATCTGCTTCTTCCTGCTGATCTAGTCATTTGTATTCTGGAGGCATAAAGTGAAACTACCCTGTTTAAAAATGGAATTAGCAATTATCGAGCCAAGAAGACGCTACAAGGATGCAATTACTGGAATGGATAGCAAAATATTCCTTTGGCCCTTAGGTCTGCAAATAAAATATATCAGCATTCATACACAAATCATTTTAAAATTTCCATTAGTAGAGTTTGAAATATTTCAGCCAATAACAATCTCTCATCTGCATCAAGGAGTATATTGTACTGTACACTGAAAGGCTTTTATCAATTTGGGGGACTAATTTTTTTCATGACTAAAAGGACCCACCTCAGCTAACCACCCAAGAAAGAAGAATTCTTGAAACAGCCATTGTCTCAAAAGGAATTTTTATGAGGGGTTAGTGACAGTAGGGAAGTCAAGGAGAGATCTGGGGAAAATCCCATTTAAACAGTATAGTTAAACTAGCACTCTTCCTCCTCCCAGCAAAGTCATAGTGTCCATTTGAAATCCAGCCAATCCACAAGTGGCATGTTTGGGTAGCTGGCACAGTTGGCATGCATCTCAAGGTCTTCTCCAATTTTATTTCTTCGTAACTATCTCCCTGATAAGGGAGGCACATTCTTTTCTCAAGTGGATACAGGTGGGAGAGGAAAAGTAGAAAGTGAAAGTTATCCCAAGCAAAAGCAAATCCACCCCCCACCCACAGCAGAATGGCAGGCCCCAAACAAGAATACTGTACATATGCAGGGAAAACAAGGATTTGGGGAAGTGACATGTTTGGAACAAGAAATTCAAAATGTTAAGTTATTGTGTTATGAAATCCTTGTGTTTCCCATTTACTCTTTTAATCCTTTTCTTCAATATTGTGACTACTCCATGGCACACGTGTCCAATAGAATATTAAACCAGGGTAACCAGTAAAAAAATGCAAAGAAAAAAAATTGGGCCCAGAATAAAAAGCACACAAATAATGCTATAATCTGTACACGCCAATTGATATATATTAAAGCCTCAAACAATAGTCTTGAAAGCTATTATATTACTTGTTTTCTTGTTTAGTAGTTTGGGGAATTGCACAATTATACTTTGATTAGCTAAAAATATGGGTAGGAATGGAGCATAGCAGGTAATAATAAAAGAGAATACAATTATCATTTTCCTCCTCCCTTTCTGCACAAGTAGCTAAAACTTTTCGTGGTACTTTATAAAGTTTGTGAATTCTTTTAAATGTTCAATATTTCTGCATAAATATAACCTAATTATGATCTGCTCTTCACACAAGTTCTAAAATTAGATAAAAGAGAATTGTCATGGATGTTATATGGTGTACTAATGATATTTTTATTATTTCAAATTGTTTATTGCAGATAATTTTAATATTATGTGGCTATCATGGACTTTTTATTTGTGGATTTTTGCTACAAGACACTGCAACACTATGTAGATTCATGGCTCTACAAATCTGACAAATGTATACTTTCATACATATCGTCTTTTACATTTGGGGTATTTAAAATAATTTGTTTCTGGTCTAAGTGCACAAAACGGGGACATGTAAATAACTTGGACATGTTCTATTTTTAACATAGTATGAAAAATGGACCTTAGAAATGAATCTGAAAAAAGCAATCATATTTACAATAGATGTTGTTATTGTAACACAATTGTAAGGAGAAACAGAGACTAATCTACATAAGCATTTTGGCCCATCATTGTGACATCTAATTTACCCATAAGGTTATGACAGTATTTCAATATTCTGTTTCTCTTTCTGCTCCTTTCCAAGTAATTGCAGCATAACAAGCATATTGCCTTTGAATGTCACAGGAGCAAAAGATAAATAAATAAAAGGGTAAATAAATCTCTCCATCCAGTGCAATTTAAGAGAGAAGATTTTATTTTTAAAAAGGTGCTATGGGGCTATGTGCCTATTCTTTTCTGGGGAAAGGTTGCTGTTAATTGTTTTTCTTACAGATTTTGTTGTTGTTAAAGCTATTCCCAACATGAAGAAAGATGAAAAATTCTACAATGAAAAATGCGAAGTGTTTTTAGTTTAAAATCACTTTTGTCTGTTCAAAAGCAATTCATGAACTCAGAAAAACACAGCAGCAATAGGAGCCCATAACCATAGTATTATCCAAGTGGTAAAATAACTTGACTTTCCAATATGCCTTCATCTCTCAAAAAACATTGCTCTCATTTGCAGATCACTTTTTGTTTCAAAACAGATTCTTGTTTGAATACTGATTTAGCTTATTAGTGAGTAGCTGACTCTTCTAAGAGCACCTAAACACTAGGCAGGTATGTGCCTAGTTTCCACATTTTGGGTGACTGCTTTTCCAAAACCTTCTTCTGAAGTTCTCTCAATTCTCTGGAATAGATTTTAGGAAAACAGAGAGCTATGGGAGAAAGAAAACTGTTCTCTTCTGCTTCTACTAACAAATTCCATCAGCTAGAGAGAAGCACTTAATTATCCATGATTAGGTTTAGTTCATAAAGTTTTATAAAACTGCAAGTAAAAAAGAATGAACATGAACCATTTGGTTTCTACTTTCTCATTTTGTCCTTGGCTAGAGAAAACACCAAAAGCATACATTGCATCATATCTACATACCGATTTCTAAAGCATTAATGGATAAAAGACTCAAATGGGAACAAATATTAAGAGCCTGAAGCGTAAAGGGCATTACAGATTAATCAGGTTCTTAAGAGCATCACTTCAACAAAAAGCAAGATGCTTTCTGTTTACTCTGTTTTACTTTTAAGAAAGTTAATTGATTGACAGTAAGATAATAATAATAATAATAATAATAATAATAATAATAATAATAATAATAATAATAATATAAAGTTGGAAGGGACCTTGGAGGTCATCTAGTCCAACCCCCTGCTCAGGCAGGAAACCCTATACCATTTCAGGCAAATAGCTGTCCAGTCTCTTCTTATAAACCTCCAGTGTTGGAGCATTCACCATCTCTGGAGGCAGGTTGTTCCACTGGTTAATTGTTCTAACTGTCAGGAAGTTTCTCCTTAGTTCTAGGTTGCTTCTCTCCTTAACTAGTTTCCATCCGTTGCTTCTTGTCCTGCTTTCAGGTGCTTTGGAGAATAGCTTGACTCCCTCTTCTTTGTGGCAGCCCCTGAGATATTGGAACACTGCTATCATGTCACCCCTCACCCTTCTCTTCATTAAACTACACATACCCAATTCCAGCAACCGTTCCCTATATGTTTTAGCCTCCAGCCCCCTAATCATCTTGGTTGCTCTTCTCTGTACCCTTTCTAGAGTCTCGACATCTTTTTTACATCGTGGTGACCAAAACTGGATGCAGTATTCCAGGTGTGGCCTTACCAAAGCATTGTAAAGTGGTATTAGTACTTCACTTGATCTTGATTCTATCCCTCTGTTAATGCAGCCTAGCACTGTGTTGGCTTTTTTGGCAGCTGCAGCACACTGCTGGCTCATATTGAAGTGATTGTCTACTAAGACTCCGAGATCCCTCTCACAGTTACTACTATTGAGCAAGGTATCACCTATACTATACCTATGCATTTGATTTTTCCTGCCTAAATGTAGAACCTTACTTTTTTCACCATTGAATTTCATTTTGTTAGATAGTGCCCAGTGTTCGAGTCTGTCCAGATCCTTCTGTATCTTAAGCCTATCTTCTGGAGTATTGGCTATTCCTGCCAGCTTGGTGTCGTCTGCAAATTTGATGAGTTCCCCATCTATCCCCTCATCCAAATCATTAATGAAGATATTGAAGAGCACTGGGCCCAGAACAGAGCCCTGGGGCACCCCACTACACACTTCCTTCCATGTAGATGCCGTTCCATTGAGGACCACACGCTGAGTACGGCCTGTCAGCCAGCTATGAATCCATCTGGTGGTAATGCTATCTAACCCACATTTTTCTATCTTATCAAGTAGTAGGTTGTGATCTACTTTATCAAATGCCTTACTGAAGTCCAAGTAAATTATATCTACAGCGTTCCTCTGGTCCACTAATTTTGTCACTTGGTCAAAGAATGTAATAAGATTTGTCTGGCATGATCTGTTTTTGACAAACCCATGTTGACTTTTAGTGATGACTTTGTTTGCATCAAGGTGTTCGCTGATTTGTTGTTTGATTATCTTTTCCAGAATCTTCCCAGGTATTGAGGTCAGGCTGATAGGTCTGTAGTTTCCTGGATCTATTCTAATTAGAGCAAGCTCATCAACGCTATAACTTTCATTTCAGATCCTAATTTCTTTCCTGGGTTGCTAAATCAGAAAAAATTTCAGTCTTTTACAGTATCTGTATGAACTGACAATATTTAACTGATAAATATTTAACTATGGTAGGTGATCATAATGTGAAGTAAGTAGTAAGGGCGAATTAAACTAGGCCTTTCTGGTTCTAATCCACAACTTAAACTTAGCCACAACATACCAGTCCTCCACAATTCCTAAAATAATGTAGAGTTGAATCATACTATTTTTCATGCTTATTCCCAGAATGATAGAAAGATGTCTTTAGGGAAAGGATTGGACTATAGTGCACATATGCATATTGTTTTGTACACTGAATAACTTACCTTGTAAATCTATTTTTATTTCTCTTTTATCAGTAAATGCATGAGGCAGAACTATACAGCTCTGATCATAACCTGTATAGAGAATCATGGAGATGATGTTGTTGAAACTATTCAGAAACAGCTACAAAATATGTTATCATGCAGGATGGCCAAACACAAATTGCTATGGCCATCACTATTAATTTTTGAAATTATATTTTGCTATATAAATATGTAGCTTAAAAAGTTCAGAACTGAGCTTTTTTTTAATTATTCAAGAAAACAGATTAACCAGCACTCAGAAAATGTAGAGAAATATATCTCCTGTTATTACTATTTTTCATTGGGAATAGGATCCAAATACCTATTGTGTAAAGTAACTTCTTTAAGAGCTTTGTAGAACTAATCAAGAAACTTATACCTATATCGTCCATTTCCATAAATCTGATCAGCAACAATTACTTTATAAACACCAGACTTAAGTCTTGGCTTTTAAAAATGACTATGTAATGCAAAATGAGGGCTATAGTACCACTACATCCATCACCTTGAACTCAAGCTGAGAAATAGATATATGTGGTCATTTAGTTAATGGGACAAAGCAATGAGAGTTGTTTAACAACTAAAATACAACATAATAAATATTCTAAATGAGAGGAGCTTTTCCTGTTTGTTTGTTGCTCTAATTTAAATTAGCAATTGCATATTTTAAAGGCTCAATAAATGCAAGTTTAGCTTAAGGCTACAGTGTAAAGCAAACAATTTTTCACAAAGGGAGAGATAGTGTAAGACAAACAATTATTCACAAAGGGACAGACATTGTGGCACCTAGCATATGGTTGAAGAGACAGAGCACACAAATTGGAGGGAAACATGCCAAATTATTCAGGTTATTTATAATCCATAAGAAAATATGGGATTTACTTTAGTTACATGATATAGCCAGATCTTTACCCATTAATTCCACAGTGTATAGCAATCAAACTGCAAATGTGTGCGGCGCAGTGTAAGTCAATATAGTTGTTTCTAACATTGAAATTCTGATATGGTGAAACACAATATATCGCCCTCCCAGAACACTTGTTACCACTTCTTGCCTCAGTTGGTCTGATGTGGCTTAACTATCTCTCAAAATTATAAGGATTGGAGATAGCAATCATAATAAAATATCTGACACATTTTCTTTCTTGAAATACCTTTTCTATTAAACCAGCTCTGGATATCCCCTGACTGTATTTTTTGTTTCCCTCTACCCCCATTATACACAGTGCAGAATAAAAACTGCAAATGATGAAACAGAAATCCTTTTTCATTTCTGTAATTATCAGTTTTTCATTGAATATGGCACTGCAGAGACTCATAGAAAAGCTCTATGAAATCAAGAAGTAATATGGTCTTTGCCATAAAATTAATATTTTTAGTCTAAAAAAATAAAGGTGTTGCTTATTGAATGGGATCTTTTCCTATAATCTAGGTTTGTTAAATTGGTGTTCTATAAGTAAAAATGTGGGGGGGAAGAAGCAAGGTCTTTAGTTCTGTTAATTCAAGAAAAAAATACCGTACCTGTATGTTCTATGTACCGTATTTTCCGGCGTATGAGACGACTGGGCGTATAAGATGACCCCCCAACTTTTGAGATGATTTTCAAGATTTTTTGTCTTATACGCTGGAAAATCAGCGAGCCCAGGAAGGCACGCCCTCCCCTCTCACTGTGGAGGAAGCAGGGCAGGCTGGCGTCTGGCGGGAGCCGGCAGGGCAGTCCTGCGCACGCGCTCGCTCCCCAGCTGTTAAGGAGCACTCATTAGCAGCCGGGGAGTGCGCGTATGTGCAGGACTGCCCTGCCGGCTCCCGCCCGACGCTCTTCCCTCTTGAGGCAGCATCGCTCCCCGGCTCCTAAGGAGTCCTTGGGGATGCTGCCTCAAGAGGGAAGAGCGTCGGGCGGGAGCCGGCAGGACCCAACGCTCTTCCCTCTTGAGGCAGCATCCCCGAGGACTCCTTATGAGCCGGGGAGCGATGCTGCCTCAAGAGGGAAGAGTGTCTGGCGGGAGCCGGCAGGGCAGTCCTGCACACGCGCGCACTCCCCGGCTGCTAAGGAGTGCTCCTTAACAGCTGGGGAGCGCGCGCGTGTGCAGGACTGCCCTGCTGGCTCCCGCCAGACGCCAGCCTGCCCTGCTTCCTCCACAGTGAGAGGGGAGGGCGTGCCTTCCCGGGCTCGCTGATAAGACGACTGGGCATATAAGACGACCCCCCAACTTTTGAGATGATTTTCATGGGTTAAAAAGTCGTCTTATACACCGGAAAATACGGTACTTTATCAAACTTCATAAACCTGAAATAAACAAGTGTACATATATAATTTATGCAAAATTGGTTCAATGCCACCTGGATTACATTTTTAAGTTTCCAGACAAGTGGCTCTGTTTTGGTTTTTTTATATCAAAAGCAAGAAAATAAATTATGCATAAATAAAAAATTAGAGGTTTTGTATAGATAAAAATACAAACTTGGAAATTTCAAAATGGCTACTATAGTTTACACAGGAAGAAAAAAGAGCAGATTACTTTAATAAGAAGGGGGGGGGAGAAAAACAAACAGACAAATAATCTCTGTAGGCAATCTTCCTGTACCTGACTCAGTTTTCCCTGCCCTGCAGAGTGGAGAGAGTGGAGAGGCAGGGATTAAAAGAGAGTAATCTTGTAATTACTCTCACTATGTCACTGCATTCCTTTCAATATATATTCCCCATTGTGTGTTTGCTTACTTTTTTGCAATCCTTTCTTCTCCAATTAAAGTCATTAATAAAGCCACACTCTGCTAAACAGAAATTTCCTGAGGATGGGCTCCAGCACAAGTCTAAAAGCTTGAAAGACTAAATCTCTGGTCCCAGTGACTGATCCAGATTAGATCCTGCAACATTAACCTGGTACAGTTATATTCTACTTCATTCGTAAAGTCATTAATTCCTTTCTTGCCCATTATACCAGCACTGTAGTAAGCATTCCAAAGGGCAAGAGAGTAAGGAAAAAGAAAACAGTCATGATCACTTTCTCACTTTGCCTCTGTGTCATTTAATCACAGAGGTGCCACCCCACCTGTACTAAATCCAGTAAAATCAAACTAATTGTAATAAACACTAATGATGAAGTTAATGTTTCAATATTTTTGACTCAGAATGAGAAGGCAAGAATTACTAGAGAATACTCTGATACTTAGAAACATCAAAGGCAATTGAAAAAGCAGTTGATAAGAGGCAAAGTAGTTAGATATAGATACTGATGACACAAGCAGAAGCTTAAAGGTAAAGGTAAAGGTTTCCCCGCACATGCGTGCTAGTCGTTTCCGACTCTAGGGGCCGGTGCTCATCTCCGTTTCAAAGCCGAAGAGCCAGCGCTTGTCCGAGGACGTCTCCATGGTCATGTGGCCAGCATGACTAGACGCCAAAGGCGCATGGAACGCTGTTACTGTCCCACTGTAGTGGTCCCTATTTTTCTACTTGCATTTTTACGTGCTTTCGAACTGCTAGATTGGCAGAAGCTGGGACAAGTGACAGGTGCCCACTCTGTTACGCGGCACTCGGGATTCGACCCGCCAAACTACCGACCATCTGATCGACAAGCTCAGCATCCTAACCCACTGAGCCACCGCAGAAGCTTACAAGGACTCAAAGAAACTATTACTTCCACACGATCCTGGTGAAATGATAGATGGAAATCACTAAATTACTGAATGCTTCCTATGTGCTACTCTTCTAACTGAGCTAATGCAGTGTTAAAAACTCTAGGATTCCAAGGGGACTCCAACATTTAATTGGGCAGGATCAACTCAAGATTAAATTGCCTTCATCATAATCATGGGACAGTCTCAATTTGGCAACATACAAATCATAGCCCAAGCCAAATTTCAAGACAGGATGGATATAACCTTTATATTGGAAGGATTAGGAGTAACTGAAAATTACCGTACTGTCATGAAATATGACCTCACATTATTTATCCCAGACATACCTGGAATCTGAAAGAGATAGGTTTTGGTTTTTTTTAATGTTCTGGGAAAATTCTTAGGAGCCACCATCAGTGAGGCCTTTGATGGGATGATGAAGTACAGCAGGCTTTCCAAATATTTTCTCTCAAGTACTTTATCTAGTGGTGAGGAGGCCAGGTTCTGGAATGCTTTGGTGAATGACAGAGGCAAACAGACAAGTGATATAAGATTTATTTTAAGGCTAACTGTATGCATGTTAGAACTTGTGTTATGCATCCTGAGTGCATGCTATTGAACACACATTTCATTGTATTTTGCAAGTACGGTACAGATACATAAAGTTCAGCTATATTATTACAAATACTTTAATTTTTTTTACTAGTTTGTGACATCTCATCCATAAAATAAACTCCTAGTTGGAAAAGTAATACACACATCTCTTAGCGTATTCAGTAGTTATTTAAAAATCCTCTGCAAGAAAATTGTTTTGCATCCAGCTTCAGAAGACCATTCTCCAAACACAAGAACTGAGCACTGTACCTCTCATCCATCCATGCAATTCTGCTGTCAAGCAGAAACCAGGGGTTTCAGAAATGGCAGCACATGAAGCAATTAGGCAAGCTGGATTCGGATTTTGCCTCACTTTGCATATTGATGCAACAAACCAATGAAATGAAACAGCATGTGTTTAGCTTCTGACTCCCTTAGAAACAACAACAATCTGACCCATGTTTACTAAGTGAGTTTTTAATGAAATGCTACTGTACATCATTATGGCTCCAAAACATGCAGCTGCAAGTGATTAATTATACCCTGGAATACCTAATAACAGACACTTCTGTTTAAATTACATGTGGCACCTATTAATTTATTGTCCTTAATTATTAAAGTAGGAATGCTACATTGCACCTCTATCCCAAAGTCTGCTTCTACAATTTGCATATATTTCATCCCTGTCTTTCTTCTCGATTACATGGCTCTACTAATGGAAAGAATGTATCACAACTTAATTAGTTAATTCTGATTTGTAATCTGCATTTCCCATTTAATTGGCATTTTTCATGGCACCAACCTTAATCATGTTTTGCTAACTAACAACTTTTGAAAAAGGAAACATTTAGGAGAAAGAAATGGATAGCTGGCTTTTATAGATAGTCTCTCTGTTACAACTTCTTATGGTAACAGACATACCAGAACTATATCCACACACAAGGGATAATTTCTTGGCCTTGAAAATTAAATGGATGTTTGGAACAGATTAACAAAAACTTGTTAAACTCGTATGAAGATATTTGTAAAGGAAAACAATTATACAGAAGGTTCTTAACTTAGAGTAATAGATCAGTTAATTGAATTGAATTGAATGCTTTATTTGGCCAAGTGTGATTAGATGCACAAGGAATTTGTCTCTGGTGGAAAAACTCTCAGTGTACACACAAAGCAACATAATAATGATAAATCATCGTAATAATACCAATAGAGGGGGGAATGAGAAATATAATGATAAATAATATACAACCCTACTACATGGATAAATACACATAGACATTAGACAGCACTATGAAAATTAGGTGTTCACTACAGTGATGGGACGTGGTGGCTCAGTGGGTTAGGACGCTGAGCTTGTCGATCAGATGGTTGGCAGTCTGGCGGGTCAAATCCCGAGTGCCGCATAACAGAGTGAGCGCCTGTTACTCATCCCAGCTTCTGCCAACCTAGCAGTTCGAAAGCACGTAAAAATGCAAGTAGAAAAATAGGGACCACTACAGTGGGAAGGTAACAGCGTTCCGTGCGCCTTTGGTGTCTAGTCATGCCGGCCACATGGCCACGGAGATGTCCTCGGACAAGCGCTGGCTCTTCGGCTTTGAAACGGAGATGAGCACCGGCCCCTAGAGTTGGAAACGACTAGCACGCATGTGCGGGGGAACCTTTACCTTTACAGTGATGGCACAAGGGGAAAAACTGTCCCTGTCTCTAGTTGTTTTGGCTTGCAATGGCCTATAGCACCATCCCGAGGGAAAGAGCTGAAACAGTTTATATCCAGAATGTGAGAGATCTGCATATATCGTCTCAGCATTCATTCAGACCCACACAATATATAGGTCTTCTATGGAAGGCAGGCTGGTTGCAATTCATATTAGTGAGAAAAAAAATCATTAAGATTCAATTAAAAACACAGTTGTAGCATTTGCACAACCAACATTTTATAGTTATCAGTTGTGTGGCTTAGGTTCCTAGTTTCTAAATATTCAGTTAAGAGTACTGTAAAGAAATGAAGACATAATACTGATGAAGGGATGTTGAGCCATTACAAAATGGAAAAATAACTCAGTCCTAGGAAATTATTGAAAGAAACTCCAAATAACTCTGTTTTGATTCTGACCGGAGAGAAACTCTGACAGGCTTTCAAAATTTTGTATTTTTTTTCCTCTACTAAAATGTTTAGTCCTCTCTAGTGTCCAGTTTTTAAAATAATGAAATTATTTACATTAGTTATGTCTTGCAAAAATCAAAACAGGATCCATTGCAAAATGTTTAATATTCAAAATAAATCAGGATGTTTTATTTATAACTTTCCATTTATAGCTTTCTACAATCAAAATCTTAGCTTTTTTACTATTTATTTCAGATTCTTTAAATTCTTAAACTTATGATTACATTTTTCTTTAGTTCCGGATTGAAGGCAAACTCATCTGGCATTTTCAAACTAATAGCTAAGAAGTAGTTAATGAGAAATTTCCAAAAGTGGTTAGCAACTGAGGTTAGCAAACTTAAGTATCTGTTAAAAGGTACTAACTGCAGATGAGAATAAGATGGCTATTCTTGCCATCTTCCAACACTCTGACATGGCTCAGGACTCTTAAACTATTCCAGCTAAACCAGTGAAATATCAGCCTCAGAAGACACCAAGCTAGGAATCACCTGAGGCTGATCAAACCTTGGTGCCATCAGATCAGCTAGAGCACTCAGATGCTTATGTATAGCCTCCAAGTCGTTAGATTCCTTGCTGACCAAGGAGTAACTCTTTATTAAAGATAGCTGACTGCAACCTGATTTAAGAGGCAGCCCTGACCCATATTTTCTCTTGGAAACAATAACCTGATTTCTTGCTGTGGTATATTGTTTTAGTGATTCTGCTCATGATTCCTTGACCTCTGGATTAGCTGATAAACCTGACCTGGCTATCTAAACTTAGGACTGTATTTGAGTTCTCTTCTGCAGGTCCCAACTGAAAATGACATTACTCAGGCAAACTTTCTTTCCCAGAGAGTCTGTTTTGATTTACATGTCTGCTATTATTTACTCAGTCTTGAGTAAATTGCTATTTTCACCTAGCAACTGAATGTGAGAGAGTTTGAAACCCGGAGAAGACATGCTCAAACCTGCAGGAGAGCATTGTCCTACAGTCTTGGCATGAGGAACAGCTATCTGGAGTACATATGGCCAATTTCCTATCTTTTCCTAGTCTGGAAAGGCTCCAAAGACCTGATCTAGTCACCAGCTCTTTGTTCTTCACCACTGTCATTGACTCTGTTCTGTACCAGCCTACTACCGGCCCTGCAGAAAAGGCAGGGACAACCCCTTTTACAAAACAGCAAGAGGCTGGAACGAAGCGTGCCAAATTTATTAACATAAAAACAGAGCAAACAGAGCAAAGAGAGCAAACACGAACCATGAAACAGGAGCTATTCAAACGGTTGACTTCAGCAAACCAGCCCTCCCACACATTCCCCTTTTAAACAGTTCAGGATGTGGCTTCTCTCTGCCTCCTTCCGAGGTGCCCCATTGCCTTCCTCTGTTTACTCCTGATTGACTGCCTCCTGCGTCGGGCGTCCTTGAACAGGGCCAGCTGTGGGTCATCTTCATCCACGCTGTCAGGCTCACACAGCTGGGTCTGCGTCGTGACCAGATGGGAGGGGCCTGGCTGAGGGCTCTGCGGAGCCTCAATACTATCCTCAGCAAGGTCTCCAACACCCCCCTCCTCCTCCTCTGAATCATCCGACCCAACTGCCGAACCCACAGGCTGACCCTGAATCACAACACTATCCTGCACCGCAGGGCCCTTCCCCCAGGTCTGCCGATCCGGATGCGGTCGGGATGGAAATTGTTCATTAAAAGCGGACACCGAAGCAGGGGCATCAACGGTGGTCGCGTCCTCCCAGGTGAACTCCTCTGGTCCGTAGCCTTTCCATTCAATCAGGTACTGGAAACGACCTTTCAGCCAATGGGAGTCCCTGACCTGATACAAGCGACCTCATACTCGGGGGTGCTGTCTCCATTACGAGGTCCTGATGGGGGAGGTTCTGCTCGGCGGAGTGGACAGGCCGGTTGCTTGGGGACCAACAGAGACTGATGAAAGACTGGGTGTACGTGCAGCGAACGTGGCAGAGTTAAGCGATAGGCGACCAGATTGATGACAGCCTCGATTGGGAACGGTCCTAAATATCGGTGATCTAACTTTCTCACCGGCCGTGTTGACGGTAGGTTCCTGGTGGACAACCAGACCCAATCTCCCACCGATAGTGGAGGTGTATCTCACCTTGACCGATCAGCAAACCTTTTGTAATCTGCCTTGGCCTTCTCCAACTGCCGTCGCACCAATCGATGGATTGCGTGTAACTCTGCCATGAAGTCGTTCGCTGCCGGCTCCGGTGAGTCCACAGGAAAAAGGGGGAAAAACCGGGGGTGATATCCCACATTGGCCAAGAACGGTGTCATCTGTGTGGAGGTGTGCTGCGAATTGTTGAATGCAAACTCAGCTATGGCCAGATAGTCCACCCAATTGTTCTGCTGCAGATTGACGTAGCAGCGCAGATATTGTCGCAAAATACCAATGACCTTCTCGGTTCCCCCGTCAGTTTGAGGATGATGCGCGGACGAGAGGCAAATCTTGATATCCAACACATGTATCAACTCCTGCCAGAAATGGGCTGTAAACTGGGGGCCCCTATCAGAAATGACTCTATCAGGGAGGCCGTGCAGCCAAAACACCTGCTGAATGAACATACGACTAGTGGTGCAGGCTGACGGTAAGCCGCAACAGGGGATGAAGTGCGCCATCTTGGTCAGCATGTCCACCACCACATACACTGTCGTAAAACCAGAGGGTAAGTCCGTCAGAAAGTCCATGGACACAGCCTCCCAGGGTCTTTTGGGTGTCGGCAAGGGCTGCAGTAATCCAGGCGGGGCCCGTCGCTGACTTGGCCTGCCTGCATGGGATGCAGGAAGTGACATAGGACTGGACGTCGTGTCGGACTCGGGGCCACCAGAAGGTACGGGCGACCAGGTTCAGGGTCTTGAACAGGCCAAAATGCCCCACCGCCAGGTTATCGTGACACTGGATGAGGATGAGTCCCCTGAGTGCCCCTCCCAGAACGTAGAGCCAGTCACGATAATACAAGAGTCCATCCGTGACCGTCCAAGGAGAATCTGGCCCCACCTCCTCCTTCCGCTGAGCCACCCACACCTCCTGCTGCTGTGCCTCCCGGATCCGAGCCCGTATATCAACCGGCTCCCGCACCGCAGCAAAAGACTCGACGGGGATCACTGTCCTGGGCAGAAGCTTGTCTTCCACTCGGGAATATTCAGGCTTCCTGGACAGAGCATCCGCTCTTTGATTGTGCCCGCTGGGTATGTACTGAACTTGGAAGTCGAACCTCGCTAAGAAAAGAGACCACCGGATCTGGCGTTGGTTCAAATTCCAAGCGGTCTGCAGGCTTTCCAAATTCTTATGGTCCGTCCGGACCTCGATTTGATGCCGTGCTCCCTCAAGATGATGCCTCCAGGCCTCGAACGCCACTTTGATGGCCAGCAGCTCCTTCTCCCAGATTGTATAATTGCGCTCCGACGGGTTCAGTTTTCGTGCATAGTACGTGCAAGGGAAGAGGGTACTGCTGGGCATCGTTGCCTGGAGTAACACCGCCCCAATGGCAATGTCGGAGGCATCCGCCTCCACGACAAACGGCCGTTGCGGGTCAGGATGCTTCAAGATAGGCTCCTTCATGAAGGCTTCCTTCAAAGTCTGGAAAGCCCGTTGTTCTGGAGGGTTCCACTGGAACCGAGTCTTCTTCTGCAGGAGCCGGGTGAGGGGGGCTGTCAAGGCAGCAAACCCGGGGATGAAAGCTCGGTAATAGTTGGCGAACCCAAGAAGTCACTGAACATCCTTCACGCGACGCGGGGGTTGCCAACTCTGCAAAGACTCAACCTTACTCGGCTCCATGGCGATGCCCTCAGGAGAAATCGATGGTCACCAGGTAGAACTGGCACTTCTCCAACTTGGCAAACAGCCGATGTTCTTGGAGTCGCTGCAGGACCTGATGGAGATGCTGATGGTGCACCTCACGCGACGGGGAGTAGATCAAGATGTCGTCCAAGTAGATCATGACAAACTGATCCAACAAATCCCGGAAAATGTTGTTCATGAAATGCTGAAACACGGCGAGGGTGTTGGTCAGGCCAAACGGCATCACCATGTACTCAAAATGCCAATAACGAGTACCAAACGCCGTCTTCCACTCATCACCCGGCCGAACCCTGACGAGGTTGTAAGCTCCACGCAGGTCCAGTTTCGTGAAGATCTTAGCCTCCCGGAGTCAGTCCAAGAGTTCGGGGATGAGGGGCAGCGGGTAACGATTGTGCACCGTGATGGCGTTGAGTTTCCTATAATCGCAGCAAAGCCGCAATTCGCCGGACTTCTTTTTAACGAAGAGCACAGGTGCAGACACTGGCGAGGACGAGGGCCAGATGAAACCGCGAGCCAAATTCTTCTCCAGAAAGTCCTACAATGCAGCCAACTAGGGGTCTGACATGGAGTACAAACGCCCCACTGGGAGAGGAGCATTAGGGACTAAATCAATGGGGCAGTCATAGGGCCTGTGCGGGGGTAATTGATCCGCCTCTGTCTCGCTGAACACATCAGCAAAGTCAGACAGTTCGGGAGGCAAGGAAACCCTGGGCAACCCTCCACCTGGCCGGCACAGATATGGCGGGTGTGGTCCACGCATTGAAGCTTGGGAAGGTGACCAAGTTCTGTGACCAATAGATCTGTGGGTCATGCGCCTGGAGCCACGCCAGTCCCAAGACCACGGGGAAATGCAGATCTGAGGTGATATAGAACTGGATGGCCTCCACATGGGAACTGATGGCCATACATAATGGTTGCGTGGCGGCCATAATTGGCCCAGACAGGAGCACTCGACCATCGATAGTCTCCACTAACATGGGCGGATCCACCGGGCACTGGGGGACAACCCATTTGGCCACAAATGCTGAGTCCATAAAATTTGTGGTGGCCCCAGAGTCAATTAAGGCATGGACTGGAATCCCCTTTGGCTTGCCAGGAAGGATCAGACCTGCCTCCAATATCAGATGCCGTGGAGGTTCACAGGCAGCATCGGAAAGACGTCGCTCAGTGTTGTTCTGGGATGCCCGATCTATCACACCGTCTAGATCGGGCTCGGGGCGTTTCCTGACAGAAAAGTAGGGGACTTTCTCGGGGCAGACTTGGTCACTGATGCCCGCTGTCGCTTCTTTGGGCAAAAAGCAGCCAAATGCCCAGGGTCCCTGCAGTAAAAACACAACCCCCCGATCGTCGTCAGTTCATTTCAGTCACTGATAGACGAGACCTGGAAGCACCCAGCTCCATTGGCTCCTCTCTTTGAACTGGGGTCTCACGCACAACAAGGGCTGCAGGGGTCTGTGGGGTGGCACGGCGACTCCTTCGCTGCTGCAACCGAGCATCGATCTGCAGGCAGAGATGGATCAGCCCATTCAGGTCTGAGGGAATATCCACACGGGCCAGCTCATCCAACATCTCCTCCAACAATCCATCCTGGAAGGCATCCACAAGCGCAGCCTCATTCCAGGCGGAATCCTGGCTAAGCAGCCGAAAATCGCTGATATAGCCCTGTAGGGGGCATTGACCCTGCCTCAGAGCTTTCAGGTGTTGAGTAGCAATCTGCATCTTTATAGGGTCCTCATACATCAGACGCATATGATCACAAAACCCCACAAAGTTGTCCAACAATGGACTAGGTTGAGCCAGCAGAGGCGTGCCCCAACGAGCTGCATCACCCGAAAGAAGGCTTAACAAAAACCCCACCTTATCCCAGTCAGTGGGGAAATCAGCTGCTCTCACGCTGATAAAGAGCTGGCATTGTCCCAGGAAAGCAGGAAACAGTTCTGGATTGCCAGTAAATTTATCCGGCATCGCAACTTGGCATTTTCTCCTGGGTGGGGGTGATGGTGGGGGTGCAGCATGGACCTGAGCTTGCAATTGAGCCACCTGAGCTGCCAACAAAGCGAGTTGCTGGGCGAGCTTGGCATTCTCAGCACATAGCTGCTCCATAATAATAATAAGGGGTGGGAAGCTGAAGGCAAACTGTTCTGAACCAGCCTACTACCGGCCCTACAGAAAAGGCAGGGACAACCCCTTTTACAAAACGGCAAGAGGCTGGAAATAAGCCTGCCAAATTTATTAACATAAAAACAGAGCAAAGAGAGCAAAGAGAGCAAACACGAACCATGAAACAGGAGCTATTCAAACGGTTGCCTTCAGCAAACCAGCCCTCCCACACATTCCCCTTTTAAACAGTTCAGGGAATGGCTTCTCTCTGCCTCCTTCCGAGGTGCCCCATTGCCTTCCTCTGTTTACTCCTGATTGACTGCCTCCTGTGTCGGGCGTCCTTGAACAGGGCCAGCTGTGGGTCATCTTCATCCACGCTGTCAGGCTCACACAGCTGGGTCTGCGTCGTGACCAGATGGGAGGGGCCTGTCTGAGGGCTCTGCGGAGCCTCAATACTATCCTCAGCAAGGTCTCCAACACCCCCCCTCCTCCTCCTCTGAATCATCCGACCCAACTGCCGAACCCACAGGCTGACCCTGAATCACAACAGACTCCTTCACAAAGATATCATTAGTCTGCTGTTCCTGTCCTGGAAGCCTCAACACATATTACTGTTGAATACATTCAGTGTACAAAAATCTCTGATTTAAAGATGCAACCTTTAAGTTTTATGACTTAAAACAGGGGTCCCCAACCCCTGGTCTGTGGACTGGTACCGGGCCATGGCATGCCAGCAACTGGTCTGCACAAACAAGCAAAGCCCCATCTGTGGGATGCAGGCAGCATAGAAAACCACACACTCTCCAGTCCATGGAAAAACCTTTCTCCACCGGTCCCTGGTGCCCAAAATGTTGGGGACTTCTGACTTAAAACACTGGTTGATTTTGATTTCTTGATTTTTCTGTATTCCCTGTTTTTGTAATCCCTCACTCAATATCTGCCTTCTCAACCAATCAATCCTTAAGAAAAAACAAGCAAAGAGTTGCTTTAAAAGTTCAAAAAGTAGAATATTCAGATAATTTTACTATATTAAAAATGATACAATAGAATGATTGAAAGTTAATTTTAATTCTTCACATGCAATAGATGGCAAATAGATACCATGGAATCAGCACCATGACCAACCATCTCAAGAAACTAAGAACTGGACTTCCAGTTTGCTGCCACAGCTGCCACAAACATTTGGAAGGCAAGCTCTGTCTTCCACATCCGATTTCGCATTGCCGGGGGACCTTGGAAAGGGTCAAATCACTGTAGAGGCGACCAGCAAGGAGGGGATCCCCGCTTGATCATGGGAGGGTGGTAGCCCTTCCACTCAATCCGGCGCAGCCCTCCAAATCGGTGGATGAAAGACCAGCCATAGAAATCACTAGGCTGCAGACAGCCAAAGTCAAACTTACCACCAGGCACTAACAAAGCAGCATGGATGAGACTGGGTGAGATCTGAACCTCTCTTCAATCCTAACTATTTTTTCCACCTGTACAAGCTGCCCAAAGTATTTTCCCCCGTGTGGAGAGAGGGAAGGGAAACTCTATCCCACCCTCTAAAAACAGCAGCGACTGACTATCCAAGGGAGTTTAAAACGTTGAAACAATAACCTGATTTTAACTGGATTTCTATCTTTCTACAACTTGAGGACTAAAAGATTCCTATTCTTATTGAAGATTTGGGTTTTTAATTACAAAAAAGAAGTAAAATTGGAAAAAGGAGTATAAAAATCTTGTTGTTTTTTTTTAAATCCTAAACGGTATGGACTAAATCTGATATTACAACCTGTTATTGTCTAAAACAGACTTGGCTTGAAGTCCAGACTATAGATAAGACTTTTGTAACCTTGGCAATCAGCTGTGAGAAGCCCAGCTGTGTTCTATACTCAGTGATAAAATTATTTTCACTCTCTGATTGTAAAGCTTTTAATTCACACCACTAAGAGAACATGGATGAAGATCAGGAACAGATTTTATTTATGTTGAAAGCAATTTATGAAACTATTCTTAAAGCCACTGATGAAATAAGAGGCTACAGAAAACAACAAGATATTAGCCTAGATATATGAACCAAAACTTTGATTACAACCAAAGAATTAACTACACAGAATATAATAAAAGAAGTGGAGCAATCAAATACTATGATAGAAGATTCAACTGATCAACAAATACAGTTAATGGAGAATCCAGAAAAGGGACTGATAATTTTGAAAATGGAAGACTTTCTATATAAACCAGAAGAAACCTGAGGATCAAGAAGAAGAACAGACTGAAGGGAAGATAAACATTTCAGGACAACTATGTTGAGAGAGAAAAATAGAGAGATGACTTGTTAGCCCCTCCAAAAAAAAATGTTGACTGGATGTCAAATTATATATATATATATATATATATATATATATATATATATATATATATATATATATATATATATATATATATATATATCCCCTTCATGGATTACAGCCTTGTCGTGGCGAAGGGGCTTGCGTAATTCAATGAAGCTATGAGCTATGCCGTGCAGGGCCACCCAAGACGGACAGGTCATAGCAGAGAGTTCTGACAAAACGTGATCCACTGGAGAAGGAAATGGCAACCCACTCCAGTATCTTTGCCATGAAAACCCTATGGACAGTACCAAAAGGCAAAACGATATGACGCTGGAAGATGAGCCCCTCAGGTCGGAAGGCGTCCAATATGCTACTGGGGAAGAGCAGAGGGCTAGTACTAGTAGCGCCAGAAAGAATGAAGCGACTGGGCCAAAGCCGAAAGGACGCTCAGCTGTGGATAGGTCTGGTGGTGAAAGGAAAGTCCGATGCTGTAAAGATTTTTTCTCCATAGGAACCTGGAATGTAAGATCCATGAATCAAGGCAAGCTGGACGTGGTCAAACAAGAGATGACAAGACTGAACATTGACATCTTAGGTATCAGTGAACTAAAATGGACAGGAATGGGTGAATTTAATTCAGATGACCATCAGGTATACTACTGCGGGCAAGAATCCCTCAGAAGAAATGGAGTAGCCTTCATAGTCAATAAAAGAGTAGGAAAAGCAATACTGGGATACAATCCTCAAAATGACAGAATGATCTCAGTTCGAATCCAAGGCAAACCATTCAATATCACAGTAGTCCAAGTCTATGCCCCAACCACCGGTGCTGAAGAGGATGAAATTGACCGGTTCTATGAAGCCCTACAGCACCTTATAGAACTAACACCCAAAAATGATGTCCTTATCATCATGGGGGATTGGAATGCTAAAGTAGGAAGCCAAAAGATAACCGGAATAACAGGCAAGTTTGGCCTTGGAGTACAAAATGAAGCAGGGCACAGGCTGATAGAATTTTGTCAAGAGAATACGATGGTCATAGCAAACACTCTTTTCCAACAACCCAAGAGACGGCTCTACACATGGACATCACCAGACGGTCAACACAGAAATCAGATTGACTATATGCTCTGCAGCCAAAGATGGAGAAGCTCTATACAGTCAGTAAAAACAAGACCAGGAGCTGACTGTGGCTCAGACCATGAGCTTCTTGTTGCAAAGTTTAGGCTTAAACTGAAGAAAGTAGGGAAAAGCACCAGGCCAGTCAGGTATGAATTAAATCATATCCCCGTTGAATATACAGTAGAGGTGACAAATAGATTTAAGGAATTAGATCTGATAGACAGGGTGCCTGAAGAACTATGGACAGAGGTTCGCAACATTGTACAAGAGGTAGCAACCAAAACCATCCCAAAGAAAAAGAAATGCAAGAAAGCAAAATGGCTGTCTGAGGAAGCTTTGCAAATAGCTGAGGAAAGGAGGGAAGCAAAAGGCAAGGGAGAAAAAGAAAGATACGCCCAATTGAATGCAGAATTCCAGAGAATAGCTAGAAGAGATAAGAATGCCTTCTTAAATGAACAGTGCAAAGAAATAGAAGAAAACAATAGAATAGGGAGGACCAGAGATCTTTTCAAGAAAATTGGAGAGATGAAGGGAACGTTCAATGCAAAAATGGGCATGATAAAGGACCAAAATGGCAGGGACCTAACAGAGGCAGAAGAGATTAAGAAGAGATGGCAAAATTACACAGAAGAACTATACAAGAATGAGCTTAACGTCCCTGATAATCACAATGAGGTGGTCACTGACCTCGAGCCAGACATCCTAGAATGTGAAGTGAAGTGGGCCTTAGAAAAGCTGAGCAACAACAAAGCTAGTGGAGGTGACAGTATTCCAGCTGAGCTATTCAAAATCTTAAAAGACGATGCAGTAAAAGTGCTACACTCAATTTGCCAGCAAATTTGGAAAACTCAACAGTGGCCACAGGATTGGAAAAGATCAGTTTACATTCCAATTCCAAAGAAAGGCAGTGCCAAAGAATGTTCAAACTATCGCACCATTGCACTCATTTCTCATGCTAGTAAAGTTATGCTTAAAATCCTACAAGCTAGACTCCAGCAGTATGTGGATCGAGAACTACCAGAAGTACAGGCAGGATTTCGAAGAGGCAGAGGAACTAGAGATCAAATAGCCAACATACGCTGGATCATGGAGAAAGCTAGAGAGTTCCAGAAAAACATCTACTTCTGCTTCATTGACTATGCTAAAGCCTTTGATTGTGTGGATCATAACAAACTGTGGCAAGTTCTTAAAGAGATGGGAGTACCAGAACATCTTATTTGTCTCTTGAGAAACCTATATGCGGGCCAAGAAGCAACAGTGAGAACTGGACACGGAACCACTGATTGGTTCCAAATTGGGAAAGGAGTCCGGCAAGGCTGTATACTGTCGCCTTGCCTATTTAACTTATATGCAGAGCACATCATGAGAAAGGCAGGGCTAGATGAATCAAAAGTTGGAATTAAGATTGCTGGAAGAAATATCAACAACCTAAGATACGCAGATGATACCACTCTAATGGCAGAAAGTGAAGAGGAACTGAAGAGTCTCTTGTTGCGAGTGAAGAAGGAGAGTGCAAAAGTTGGGTTGAAACTAAACATTAAGAAAACCAAGATCATGGCATCCGGCCCTCTCAATTCCTGGCAAATAGATGGGGAAGAAATGGAGGTAGTGACAGATTTTATTTTCCTGGGCTCCAAGATCACTGCAGATGGGGACTGCAGCCAAGAAATTAAAAGACGCTTGCTCCTGGGGAGGAAAGCCATGGCAAATCTAGACAGCACACTAAAAAGCAGAGACATCACCCTGTCAACAAAAGTGCGTATAGTCAAGGCTATGGTCTTCCCAGTTGCAATGTATGGCAGTGAAAGTTGGACCATAAGAAAGGCTGAGCGCAAAAGAATTGAGGCCTTTGAACTCTGGTGCTGGAGAAGACTCCTGCGAGTCCCTTGGACTGCAAGGCGATCAAACCGGTCAGTCCTAGAGGAGATCAACCCTGACTGCTCTTTAGAAGGCCAGATCCTGAAGCTAAAACTCAAATACTTTGGCCACCTAATGAGGAGGAAGGACTCACTGGAGAAGAGCCTAATGCTGGGAAAGATTGAGGGCAATAGAAGAAGGGGACGACAGAGAATGAGGTGGCTGGATGGAGTCACTGAAGCAGTAGGCGTGAGCTTAAATGGAGCCAGAAGATGGCAGAGGACAGGAAAGCCTGGAGGAACATTGTCCATAGGGTCGCGATGGGTCGGACACGACTTCGCAACTAACAACAACAAATATATATATATATATATATATATATATATATATATATATATATATATATATATATATATATATATATATATATATATATATATAAAATAGAGGGAGATCTATACAATGATTTAAAAGCACGGATATGGAAGGTGAGTTGGCAAAGAGAGAAAGCTAAAGGCTGGAGAAAATTGGGGCTTTGATTTATTAGTAAGGATTAAAATAGAATATACTCAATTTGACAAGATACGTACTTTGAATACTAGATTTTGTTGTGAAATGAGATAAAGAAAACTTTGGTTGTTTCAAAATGTGGAAGTATAAATATTAAAAGTTAAATTTGAATATTGATTTGTTTATAAAGGTTGAATGTAAAATTAATTAAGATATATATATATGCTAAAAATATATTGATAAATAAACATGTTTGACTTAGCCAAAATCATAAAAACTGTACTAGCTTAAATACGAGATAATAGACATTAAGAGAAAAAGAGAGGAAGTACTTGATGTTGAAACAAGAGAAAATTTGGTTACTAAATTTAAAACATTTGGAAATTAATAGAAAATAAGAATGTTATACTGTATTATCAATTAGTTGACGTAAGATGGTGAGAAATAGAATATATCAAAATAAATAAGATGTGTGTTCTGAATATTAGATTTTATGATGAATTGTGATAAAGGGAACTTTGATTACTTAAAACTTGGAAATTATAAATATTAAATGTTAAAGTTAAATATCAATGGGAAATTAAAAATTGGGGAAAACTAATTAGGACATTGATTGTCTATAAAGACTGAATGTTAAAATAATAAGGATATGTATAAGCCAAACATTATTGATAAATGTAAGAATGTCATTTTATTTAATTGATTTAATAAGAATTGTATCAGTTTAAACAGGAGACAGTAAATACTAAGGGGGAAAGAGAGGAAAAATTTAATGCAGTAGCCTGAGACTTGTATTAAAAATACTTGTATGTCATTGTATTATCAATTAACCCAGCCGCCACGTTGCTTTTTAAATATTTAAATGTAAAACTACAAAATCAATAAAACTTTTTTTTTAAAAAAAAGAAACTAAGAATCAAATGAGTTTATATATTGGGTAAGAAAGCCAGAGCTCCAAACTCTTTAAAATATAAAATAAGCACTACCTTTTAGATTGGCAACAACAATCTATTACAATCATACACGAGAACTGAGAGCAAGTAAATAGGAGAAAAATAAAATTGTCAATATATCATTACCAATAACAAATCCCAGGCCGCCTTGTACTAAATACGAAGGCAATTCAGAAATAAACCTCCATTTGATTATTAATAACAGATGCTAGTGGATACAGAACTTTTATTATACACATTAGAAAACTACATTACATTACTTTTTGACATAATCACCATTCAAATTGAGGCACTTGTCATAACATCTTACAAGGTTTGAAATTCCTTAGTAGTAGTTGCTCAGCACCAAATCTGGGCTATGGGTGGGGGGTGATAAAAAAAATCCCAACAGAACTGCTTCAAAAGTTCTTGGGTGCGTCTAGCATCTAGTGGTATGCAGGCAAGTGTTATCATGAACCAACACCATAGTAAGTGGTGCCATAGAAAATCCCGCCAAATGTGAAGATGCCAAAGGAGCACTGCTAGTGAAGTTCATGAAGTATGGTTCGACCTTCAGTTCAGAAGTCTACTATGAAATGTTACAAAAACTCAAGACGAGCCATCCATAACAAGCGTTGGGGCATGTTGACTTCCGTTGTGGTGTTGGTTCATGATGATGCTGACCTGCACACCACTAGATGCACCCAAGAACTTTTGCAGCAATTCCGTTGGGATGTTTTTGATCAACCCCCCCATACCCCAGATTTGGCGCCGAGCGACTAGTACTAAAGAATTTCAAACCTTATAAGACTTTATGACAAGTGCCTCAATTTGAATGGTGATTATGTCAAAAAGTAATGTAATGTTGTAGTTTTCTAATGTGTATAATAAAAAGTTCTGTATCTGCAAGTGTCTGTCACTGATAACCAAACAGAGGTTTATTTCTGAATTGCCCTATTTGTGCACAATACAATAGCTCCTTATTATCACATATCACCTCCATTCCTATGAAATGAAGATAGTTGAACTGGACATGCCTAGACAGCCAAAAGATGACAGGACATGATAGATTCTTCTCAATCAAAGGATGACAATTTCCTTGCTGTCAAGGAAAAGGAAGGTCTTGGGAAAGAAGGATATGGGAGAACCAATCCTTGAGTGATAAACCCATAAAATCTTATATGGAAGATACTAATCCAGGAGCCAGAGAGTTTATGTATGCAGGTGACTAGTCATTAGAAACACAGATGGGTTGGGTGATACATGCAAAAAATTAATAGAGACTCATTAGTTAAACTGCTAGATAGTCCTGAGGAGGAAGCCAGGTTGAGTTGAGAAGAAGGTTGGCATAAATCACACTGGGAAATATAGTCAAGCAATCCTAGAAGCTAAATTTAGGTATTAGATTGAATTCCAGGTAAATTCCAAGGTAAATTTCTCAAAAAATGATACTTGTCTGATTCAGGTCAAAAGAAAAAGCTCACAAATCTTAGTGCATGAATTTATACCAGAAAAAGGGATTTAGTTTTGTTAAGCACTGGAAATGTTTTTATTATACAAGCCAAGTCTGTATAATAAAAACTTTTTTGTAATGCCAGCATTTGTAATGCAATTATCCCAATTTATGATGCGTCTGGACTACAGTGTATGTCACACTTGAAAAAGGATTAACAGAGCTGGAACAAGTGCAGATGTGGGCTTCCAAAATTATTACGAGGCTCATTCTTTTCTGTGAGAAAAGGATAAAGCATTTGGGATTTTTAGCTTGGGGGGAAAATGAATGTGACATGTTCAAGGCATATAAAATCATGCATTTATTGGAAGGAGAAGTTTTCGTCCTCTCAAATACTAAGAGCAGAGTCATCCCATGAAATTAAATGGAAAGAGATTTAGAACACACAACAGCAAGTACTTCAAAGAGCATAAAATCTGTGGACTTCATTAGGGCAAGTGTTGAGGAAATGGCCATTAACGTGATGGCTTTAAAGGGGGTTTGGATAAAATCATGAAGCTGATTCTATCAAGAGCTATTAATAGTAAAGACTGTTACTTTGGGGTTGGCCCAGCATGCCATCAAATGAAGATTATTGGAAAGACACTTAGAATACACAAAAGAGCCCTTCTTCACACAGCATATAATTAACATTTGGAATATGTAAATATAAGATACAATCATGATGGTCAGTTTAGGATAGGTCTGTAATGGGCTATTAATCTTGAAGACTGAATGTTAGCTTCTCTTAGAAACAAAATGCTGGACTGAAATGGACTTTGGACCGATCCAGAAAGACTGTTCTTATATCCTAATGGATACAAATAGCCACAGAAAAAAGTGCTTGAATAGCATTAGAAGCAAAAGAATGGAAATGCCCCATAATAGCTTTCTCTACAACACAGAGTAGGTGTGACATTTTATAGTTTCTTATCATTTCTTGATGGTTAGAGGCACAGTGACTCAGTGGCTTAAGGAAGCTGGAGAAGGTTTGTACTCTGGCAGTACAAGTCCTAGCTCCACATGACAGAGAGAGCTCTCTTCACTTGCCTCAGCTTCTGCCAACCTAGCAGTTTGAAAGCATGTTTCACGCAAATAAATAGGTACCACTTCAGTGGGGGCGGGGGGGGGGAACCAGTACTTTGAGCAGCAGCATGACTTTAACCAGTGCTGGACCTGCCTGAATGTGATGCCCAAATATGAGATGAGATTGGGGGTGGGAAAAGCCCCAGAAATCCCTGCAGAACACTATCAAGCCTTTTGAGTGTGTAACTAGTTTGCCCCTTGTGGTTCACTCTGGATAAGTATTGTATGGGAGCATGTACTGAACAAACTAGGAATCGTTGGCAGCCAAACAACTTCTTTGTATTAACACTGTAGTCTCCTGGCTGATGTAACCATACACTAACTAACTTAACGAATACATTTATTGATGAAATAGCTAATAAACCACGCTAAATGATAGACCAGTATTTATTTACTTCAGCACAAAAAGTCCCAGAGCAGCTTACTTAAGATAAAATAGTATTTGGTTGAAGCAATATAAGTCAAGAATTGGTTTTTACTACAACCCAATTTAATGCAGCTATAATGTTTAATAAGAGTAATATATACGTAGCCAGTAATATAGTAATACATTGTTGGCCTTCTTGTGACAACTGGAACAGAGAAGGAGCTCCATCTCTGTTGCCCTCAGCCAAGCCAATGGAATTCTCTTATTATTCTCTCTTATTCTCTCCCCTTCCATCTCAGGTAGACAGAATGGGGACTGGCTGAGAGGTGGGGAATATTTTGCACGAGGAAGAAACAATGCCTTGATGAAGCAGCTTCTTGAGCAGGAGATTGGCTTCCTTATCTTTCTATGCCCCTTGTGTAGCCAGAGAGAAACAAAGGCCTGAGATTTTGGTAGGTCATTTATTTTACATGCATTTCTAGCCAAGTAAGTAAAAGAAATACTAAGCATGGGTAGGTTGGAAAGGAAACCCTAGCACTGTGATTTTATGAATCCCCCTATTGCATTATCATTTCAGTTAATGCAGCAAAGAAAGGGCTACCAAAGATATGAACTGTGTAAAATGTATTAAAAGGGTGAAGAAAGCAATGATGAGCTGGTTTTCTTATTATCAATTTAAACTTTTATAATCTGCCTGATTTACTGAGGTAAGGCATGATTTAGCATGCTGTGATCCTAGGTATGAAATCATTCAGCTTGAGGTTTTTGCTGTTCTGACAAAACACATCCTAAATGTATCAGACAGGATGATGATGAGGAACTGAACTTTATATGCCCATCTAGGAAAAAAAAACCCAGAAAGGCACAAAGGACAAAGGCATCACTGTCATTTCAAAACAATCAAGCAAAAATGCAGGGTGAAATCACTCACCTTCAAATAAAATTGGGCTGTCTGTGTCTGAAGGCATCATTAAGAATATATTATAAACAGGATAAAAAAAAACCCTATGTATGTAATGAGACCAAAGGAAATTTAACTTGACAACAATAAGCTAAACTTCTTCATGCATGATTAGAAAAGACCTTCAGACTGTCAAAATTCTAAATTTTACTGAGCCAAAAAACCTGTTTGAGTTCATTAGGATACTGATATCAAATAAGATTATGCTGCACTAACACATGGTGAATAAAGGTTAATATAAATGAAGAATGAGAATCATGTTTCATGTAGTTTTATATCTAAGAGCATGAGTAATGATCTAATATAGCTGTTATAGGGCTGCATGATTTCATTTTGCAGTTCATAAACCAAATATGCACACTATACTCATGCCTATGGTTCCTATAACACATTAATAAATACTGTTGTTAACCAACTATATGCTGAAGAAGCATAACACAAACTTCAGAATGGAATTATAAGGTTGTCATTGCCTTGTTGAACAGACGGATATCTTAGCTTGGAGTTTAATGCTGGGAATGTGATCCTATTGTTTCTTCTTCTCAACAACAGCTTTTGTTCTTTGCAATGATAAACTTCCACATTATTTCACAAATAGAAAGCATTGTTTTGCAATCATTTCAATTTTCTTTGTCATATAGATTTCAAATGAGAATTTACAGAATGAGCTCTTTGAAATAGGAATTATTTTTCAAAATTTCTCTTTCCAGTGCTTTCCCGCATCACCATGAAACAGCTGAAGAACATCTTCAGGAGAAATCTACTGGGTACGTTTACCTGGTGTGGAGTTGACCTCTAAACTGAGGCAACAACCAGAAGTTATCTTACTAGTTTTGACTGTGTAATGGTGGCACATAAATGTACACAGACTGGGCCCCAAACACTCCTTTTACACCCTCCCTGAGAACAGCCAACTAGGTAGTGATGCCACCAATAACTTTATTCAAAAAAAGCCTTCTTTGCCAATGGTTTACTAGAGGAAGACAAGTGACAAATATTCAAACTTGGTTTTGAAAGACTGAGGTTTCTTTTCTCCATAGCTTGCAACCAGCCATGGAGGAGAGATACTTTGATTCCTCTTGTGAAAAGGCAAAATGGGCAAACACATGGGTAATCTTCAAGCCCAATTATTGCAATGTATGTATAAATTTCTTTACATCTAGTCCAGAAATTTTACTTGACTGAGAACTTGGCAGCCAGACTGGTCTTTGGAAACACTCACAGAAATCAAATTACTCTTTTGTAGAAAACTGTACAGAAATTGCAAACAGTCCTTTAGGTGGAATATCAAATTTTGGTCTACAGAACATATGCCACAGGCTCATCTGGGAGCAGTTTAGCACTGAACTCTTTCTGTGGCTGTCTAGGGTTTTGAATTTGAAAGGATCTGTTGTTCGTTTATTCAGAAAGGTTTTAAAAAGCATATCATTTTGAAATTTAAAATTTACATTTTAATACTTTGGTTTTATTTTAAATTGCTGCAGGATTCTAATAATAGAGTAACACTTACTTCTATAAAACAAGTGATCTGGTACACTAATATTAAACTATCAATTTTTTATAACTACACATCCACACACTGCATAAAACAAAATCCAAACAAATTACAAGACAACATTAAACACTGGCTACAGAAATCTGGCAAGCAACAAAAGGATCTATAATAAAGCAAAGAAATATTGGAGTAGGATTCATAGTCTAATACAAAAGATTCTTAAAACTGAATATAAAATAAAACCTGAAACTTTTCTTTTGAGTTTAATGGAAAAAGACTTGGAAAATGGCAGCAAGATAACTTTATGAACAAAAATGGAAGGACACCTCAATCCCCACAATGGACGAATGGCTGTAAAAGTTGATGGAGTTAGCAGAGATGGCTAAATTGACTGCTTTGATAAAAGAAAAAAACAACATAACTACTTTTGTTTCTACTTGGAAACTACTTCTGGTCTTTGATTTTGGGTTTTACCAATTAGATGTGTTTATTCAGAAATGGCTAGTTTATACTATTATGTAAAAGTAAAAGGTTGAGGTTTGATGTTACTATCTCATTTAACAGCATTTCTTTTTCCCTTCTTTTCTACATTCTTCCCTTCCCTTTTCCCTCCCCTATTTTTCCTACTATTTGTTTTTGTATTTTATACTATAAACTAATAAGCAGAGTCACAGCAAGGATCTGTAAAGGTTTATCCATACTGTACCAGCAAATCTAGAGAATAACAGTGGCCAATACATTGGGAGAAATTAACTTACATACCAATACCAACATTAATTTCATATACTAGCAAAATAATGCTAAAGACCATTCAATGCAGATTAGAGCCCTACATGAAAAGGAAAACGCCAGATGTTCAAGCTGGCTTTAAGAAAGGCTGAGGAACATGAGACTTTATTGCTAATGCCTGTTGGATTGAAGTGGCTAGCGATGGCAAGGATCACGCGGAGACAGCAGGCTCAGCTACGTTTGTTTATTGAGGTACACCAGGCAAAGTCAGTAGGGTTTGACTCCCTTATATAGCCAGCTGGAAGTTGGCTCCTCCAATCTGCAACCTGGCTTCTCCCGCTCATCTGCTTGGGCCAATCGGCTGAGTCGGTTTCTGACAGCTTGAGTCCGCGTGTGGAGCTGTCAATCGTTGCGCTTGCGCGGTAGCCATCGGCAATTTGACAGCTGTCAAATTGCCGCGTGTTTTCCTGTCAGTGGCGTTTACCTCATGTAGCGTTTATAACAATTAATTCATAACTAGTTTAACATAAACTGGCTTTAAGAAAGGCTGAGGAACACGAGACTTTATTGCTAATGCCTGCTGGATAACTGAGAAAATGCCAATTTGTATTTCATATTTTGCTTTCTACGGTTATAATATCTATAATTTGTAGCATTAATTACGCTACATTTTAGTATTCTATGTTTATTATCTACCAGTATGTATTTTACAGCAGGATGTGTGCAGTTTTTTATTGTGGGCAGCCACATTAATTTCTTAAATAAATAAACAGCCAGGAAATACCAAAAATTCTGATTACAGAAATTGTGTCAATTGTATGTATCACGTCAAGCTGGGAAATGTGCTTAGAAAAATAGGAATTTCAGAACATTTCATTGCACTCGTGCAAAACTTATTCACAGATCAGTAAGCTAAAAATGAGGCAAAAAAAGAGAGGCCAAAATGACCAAGCCCCAATTATCTTGCTTTGGACAGATGCAAAGATACAGTTCTCTAGAAAACGCTCTAATGCTGGTAAAGGTGAAAAGAAAGAGAAGAGAATGACCAGCAGCAAGGTCAAAGATCTGAAAGTCATACCTTACTCAAAGGGGGGGAGGGGAAATGATGTACAAAATAGCATTTTTATCTTACCTTACTTTAGATGATGGCATAATTTCAGCAGAATCCACATCAAAACACAATGAAACCAAAATGATAAGCTATGTGTGATGTCATAATCAAACAAATAACTCTATGGCAGGGGTGTCAAACTTGCAACGTCACGTAACGTGTTGCGACGTATCACGACTTTTTTCCCATTGCTGGCAATGGGGTGGGCCTGGATTCGGCATGACGTATCCGGCCCGTGAGCCGGCAGTTTGACACCCCTGCTCTATGGTCTGTGAAATTTCCAAAACAAATGGCTTCTGTATCAGCTATTTACTTCTTTCTTTCTTTCTTTCTTTCTTTCTTTCTTTCTTTCTTTCTTTCTTTCTTTCTTTCTTTCTTTCTTTCTTTCTTTCTTTCTTTCTTTTTCTTTCATTTTAATTTGTCTTTTGCTGTACAATTCCTTCTTTTTGTTCCTTTTTTTCTTTGGATTTTGTACTAAAAAAGCTTAATAAAAATAAATTTTAATAAATTCTTTTTCTGACTTGCCTTTTATTATACAAAATGAAAGTTATCATTGATTCTGTTGATATAGATGCTTGCAATAAGCATTCTGTATTAGTTAGGAATGCTTCAACTGTTTCTTAAGTTCTGTTTAATGAAATTACTGAAAATTAAGAAAAACACTGTTTTGAAAAAATCTACAATAATTACCAGTCTCTAGCGATATTAGAAAGGACAGGAATTGGAATTGGAATTATTAAGTAATTGATGAAAAATACAATTTTACTCTCATCACATGCAGAAAAATATTTAAAGTTTCAATTTGATTGAACAGGATACTTACAGAGGATGCTGACCTCTATTCTAATATCACCATAATCAACAAGTCTTAAATTCCACCAGTATTTTCCATTACAAACGCATGATGGATTAAATGAAGAACCTTAAATGAAAGGAAATAAAAACAACATGTAAAAGGTATTCTCAGACTTTCTGTCACCTACTAACAAAGAATAGTTTGTGTCCCCTTTGCAACTGCATCACAAAACAGCCTATGCACAATAAACACAAAATATTAACCTTGAAAATTTAAATTTCCTCTAGAAATATAAAAACAAAAGAAGGCTCAAATGGGTTCTTTAATTAAATACTGTGTGTTTGTGTATATGTGTAGAAAGAAGGGAGGGATAATAAAATAAAATAAAGATCATATGGTGCAACCTAAGAAATGCAGTATGTGTCATGAAAATCAAATGCACTTGAAAGTGTTGGTATTCTGTCAACATTTGAGGGCACAACACCAGATGTTGCTACCAACAGATCTCATTAAAATTAATGGCACTTGCACAGGAGCAATACTCAATGGAGTTTTCCTTCCATCAATTCATTATTGCTATTGTTATGATACATATCACTCCTCAGGGCATTCTCAATGAATTCCCCATTTTAAAGTAAACAGAGTCTATAAGAATTAATCTATTGTTTTCCAACTAGGTCAAAAAAGGAACCAAAAAACTTAATGAGGGAGGAAAAAGCTAAAAGATAAATAAAATTACATGGAATTAGACGTGATTCATAGCTTTGCTCAGGCTCAGGCTATGTAAGAAATGGAAGCAAGATAAAATCTAAAGACTACAAAAACACTCCTGAGAGGATTAAGTCTTATGCCCCATTAAAACTTCAGAGCAACACCATTTTAAGATGAGAATGGTAAAACCAGTCTGACACATTAGAACAAAAACAGTCTGATGGTTATTTCACAAGGATATCTATGAGGCACCGGTTTACACAATGTCCTATTCATAGAACAAAGATAAATAATTAAGCAGCATGTGTACATACAAAGTGGCTCTGAGTGACTTTTTGTTTTAACAAACTTGGGGCTTGGTTCTACATGAAAATATTTCCCTTGTTTTAACAACTTTTTTTGGTCCATGTTTTGCTTGTGCCTTTTAGTTTATATAGGCAAGTCAGGAGATTTTTGTCTATTAAAAAGCTTCAGAAAATGTTGCCATCAGATATATCTTGGATTTAGTTTAAAGAGATCAAACTCAGTTCTGAATTCTAAAAAGGCTGAAATCATGATGCAACTTCCACCTGGAAAAGCAGCACCTAGAAATCCTGGCTATCAAACTAAGGAAGCTAAATACACACAATAGGTATATAGTACTCATAACATTACAACACCTAGAAATCCTGGCTATTAAACTAAGGAAGCCAAATACACACAATAGGTGTATAGTAATCATAACATTACAACTCCCTTGATCATTGTTAAAGTCCTGAAAATTGGACATGTAGGCCTCACAGTTTCAACTAATATGCATTCTGCAGTGACATTAATAAAAAAAGAAAAAAACTGCTTCTAACAGAATTTGAATCAGAGTAGAAGTACATATTGTTAAATAAGTAAAAAAAATCTGTCTCAACTAATCAATAGGCAAGGATGGATTATCAGAACTTCACTGATTAAGTAAAAACATTCACAAGCTGCTCACTTTATATGAGATACCATTAAACCATATAATCTGTCAACACGGTAACCATACTTCATCAGAAACAGAAATTATCATTATTAGCTTTGGGAGAGGTAAAGCTTTAAACCACCTTAGAACCATGTTTTCATAACTTGATTTATTCTGAAATAAATAACCTTATACTTCCAGTTCATACAAAGCAGGAAACAATTATTAATTTGATGTTTTTTGTACCGGATGTTTTATACAGTGTTTTAAAACCTTCAAAAAAAGGCAACTTCAGCAATCAGAATTCTCATGCATATTTCTGCTTATTATTTTAAGAAAAAAATATCTGAATCAGGCTGGTATTTATACAAATTAATATTTATACCAATTTGCTAATATTAATACATATTAATGCATAATAATTATTAACATTTCAGTTCATCAGTTGAACCTCCCTTCCTTGAAATACATTTCTTAAAACACATGCTTGATTAAACTTAGTAGGAGTTCTAAATAAACATATATATGGATTCTCCGTTAATTTTACAATGCTAGCAATAAAATCAGTGCTTTCAGTTTTTCGATAAATATTCAACCACTATGGTTAAAAAACTGCTAGGGCAAACATCACAAACTAAAAAGACTATAAATATGAATGCCTCTTATTTAGAAAACAAATTTGGAAATCCCCACATTTACCAATTTAAGAAAATTGAAAATTCACTATATAGCAAGACAAAAAAAGCAAATTTGTTTCATCTGGTCATTTGTTACAAAGAAGTACTACAGATGTCATTCAAAACCTGCATTGCAGATGATCATGACATATGATCAGTTCAAAAGATCCGAAATTGATATTCCCTAAAATACATTTGGTAAAATATACTTACCAAAACCTAGAGCCCTGTATTCAAAGAAGAATAATCTTGTACTCACCTGCAAAGAAAGGATCAAATATTAGACACATGTCAGTTCATGATGAACAATTCAAAAAAACTCACTGCAGGATAAAGTCTTCATTGAAGTTTATGAACCATAATCTACTACATAAGTCCAGTGAAACTGATATTCTTTTTACTTCTTATTTGAGGCTGAGAGAGCTGGTAAAGGTAAAGGTTCCCACACACATGCGTGCTAGTCGTTTCCGACTCTAGAGGCTGGTGCTCATCTTCGTTTCAAAGCCGAAGAGCCAGCACTTGTCCGAGGACGTCTCCGTGGTCATGTGGCCGGCATGACTAGACACCAAAGGCGCACGGAACGCTGTTATCTTCCCACCGTAGTGGTCCCTATTTTTCTACTTGCAGTTTTACGTGCTTTCGAACTGCAAGGTTGGCAGAAGCTGGGATGAGTAACAGGTGCTCACTCTGTTACATGGCACTCGGGATTCGACCCGCCAAACTGCCAACCTTCTGATCAACAAGCTCAGAGTCCTAACCCACTGAGCCACCACATCCGAGAGAGCTGGACTGGCCCCAAAACACCCAGATGACTCAGATGCTTAAGAAAGAATTAGAAACTGGGTCCCCCTATTCCTAATCCAACACATTAGTTACTATACCATACCAGCTCTCATTCATTCTCTATTATTCCTCCGACTGGAAACATTTCAATATTTTAAAAAGAATAGCTTTAAATTATTGACCACAATCTATACATGATTATGTTCAATTTTTTTTTCAATTGAAATCACACATAACAAGGCTAATCAATTGATTTTAAAATGTCTGCAACCCAGTTCAGGTGTGAAGGTATTTATAATCTGATCCTATGCTCCTAACGCCCTTCTGTCATAGGTTCCCAGTGACTGCTTACTCTGAAATGGGATCGGCTTGAATTCGTAAGAAAACAAAACTCAGAAAAGGGAAATCAAACCCCCAATTTTTCATCCCAAATATTGTCAATTTAGTGTAGTGGTTAAGCCATTAGGCTACAAATTCCAAAGAATTCCAACTGGCAGAGTCCAGGAAGACAGCCTTCTCTGCAGTTGCCCCCAACCCATGGAACACTCTGCCCCTGGAGATGAGGAGGGCTGTCACTCTCTTGGCCTTCTGTCAATGTGTGAAGCATTAAGAGACATCTGCGGCCTTGCTTGGGCCACACAAAGGAACACAGAGCCATGGGGCTGGTTAGGCCCTAAAGGCCTCCCTACCTTTTAATCCATTTTTAACATTCCTTGCCACTTTTAAGTTTTACATACTGTTTTTATGCTTTTAATCTTTTGTTGTATATCACCCAGAATCCCTCTGTTAGATGGGCAGTTCTTGAATATGATAAATGAATATATTAAATAAATATTCCCATAAGGGCAGGCTTTTCTTTATTGAAACACATAATGCACAAACAGAACTGCTGTAACAAGATAATATGAAAATTCTGGACATTTCAGAGTTGATCCAGCCAAGTATTAGATTATCTTGTTGTCTTCACTGGTTAATTTAGAAAATGCCTGGTTTCCATTATCCTGGATCTCAATTTTTTAACATAAAACATATGTATTATAAAACTTAATGCCCAAAAGGGGGTCTGGTTCTGAACTTGAAACACTCAAAATGGTTTTCTGAAGTTGGAACATTTCTAGCCTGAACACTTCTCCTTTCATTTGGAGTCTTTTGTATTGCAATTAACAAGATGTATTTGTTCTTCCAATTATAAATATAACATTAGGAACTTTCTTCTGGTCCTCAGAAGACTTCAGAATTATTTTTTAATCTTTCCAATGAAGTCCTCTATATTGCAAATATGGGTATCTGCTTGTTAAGCAACATTAAAGGGTACATATGGGATGTTATGCTGTTCACTGCTGCTTGCATGGTGACACCTCAATTGACCCAGAAATAAATTTGCCTGCTCTGTAACTTTTTGATAAAGGGAAATCTCTGGGTTAAATTAGTTCTATTTTTCTTTTTAAAGGCAAAGTCTCTAAATCAGCTCAGTGACTGATGACGTTATGAATTAAGACTTCACCCATGTTGTTTCCTTAGCAGCTAAACAAAAATGATTTGTTGATGCCTTCTTCCAGGATGCTTTTTTCAATTTCTTAATCTAACTTATAGTTTTGGTACTTTGTGGTGGTCTCCAGTGCTTTTTTTGTAAAAGAAAAAGGTGCCGGAACTCACACGTGTCATACAACCCTCCTTGCCCTCCCTACAAGGTTCCATCCAAAAAAGGTGCCGGAACTCCGTTCTGAGCATTCTATGAGGAAAAAAAAGCCCTGGTGGTCTCCCATCCAGATATTAACAGTTCCAGTGCTAACTCTGTTGTCAGGTGCAAGGAACCAGGAATGTCACGAGGGTTTACATAGAGCAGTTTCTTTATTTTTGCTTGCCTATAGAGAGGAATCTCACCAGACTAAAGCACAATCTGCATAACCATTAGATATACCTTATGAAAGGTTAGGGAGAGTCTACTCTGGGCATCTTCCTGTGTACCAGGCTGATTTGCCTCACTCCTTGGGAAAGATCCACACACAGCCCTGCAATTCTGCACCACATTCCATCACACTTGCTTAGCTTTTTGAGGTCAGTCAAGGCCAGCTAGGGGATGCTACCTAGCTGGATAGAGCTATTCTTTACTCATACTCTATTAAGATTTTTCATAGGCCCATACCAACCCTGTCAAACTCATTCACTTCTTGGAAAGATCTTAAATAAGGATCCTGAAGTGTATCTATATAAAAATCAGTCATGGATCCATTTTATAAAATGGGAAGCAAAAGCAGTTCTAGATAGCTTTCTCTGGTTATGGACATGCTTAACAAAAACTCATGATAGACTTGTGCAAACATTGATGGTGTGATCTTGGGTTTACATTTCACAGCATCTAATAATTCATTACAAACACTGCAGCTTTATTATTCCATATAATAGCAATTTATGATATGATGAGACAATACTATTTCATAGATTTACTGATGCAAAAATCCAACTCCTGTAATTACTATGCCACCTCTGCAGAAACTGTTAACTGATAAACAGATCTTATTTTGAAGATTACCATTCTCTAGAAGACTAGCTATAGCAAAAAGAATTTCATAAATTTGCAAAATATAGATGTAGCAACTTTCACATAAGCAATGGCCAGAATATGGATGCCAAGACTGATTGCTTTTTTAAGTTAATATGTTTGAATCACCTGGCTAATATTGGGGTTTTATTTCCACAATTGTTCTTCCATTATTTGCAAAAGAAAGCAGCATTTAATCTCTTTCTAATAGAGCAGTTTCAATAGTACACATACCATAACTTCATACATCCTCTAAAAAGAGCTGGGAAGACAATGAGAAATTCTCAAGCTTGACAAGATGTCTATCTTGTGCTTGACATGATGTCTATCAAATTCACTTTTGATGGGCATAGCTAATTAATGTACTCATTAATATAAAAAGGTCAATGCTGATTACTGAGATTAATAAAACAGTATCTGCACTGGTTTATTCTACTTTTGTATGAGAGCTACTGAATGCTACAAGGAATTACAGAACATTCCTGCTGATGTAATGTTTAAATACAGCTCATTTAAATACATGTGAATGTAATTCCTGTCTCTGTCTAGCTAATAATTACTGAGTGATAAAACTAATTTAATCTATTATATCTATGGACCCATCTGTTTAACCCTAATAGTGAAAGAAGCAAAATGTGAGGGAATTTTGCAATTGATCCCGCAGGAATTAAATTTATACCTCAATGGTACCCAGAAGGATAAAATGCAGTTTAAACATGTTTTATTTTTTCTTTAGTGAATAAATTATATTCCATAAATGGTAGCAGAAGTAGTTCTTCTTTTCAGGGTCTTCTATAAACAAAAGTAGCAAAATATTGGAAGATGGCCTTTATGAAAAAAAGGAAGTAGATGTTTGTATGAGATACTCATGATAGTATTTCATATTATTTCAAGACAAAGGAGATCTTGGAATGCTTCTGTATGCTGATTTTATTTAATTTGCTTAAAAATTTTATAAACTAACAAAAGAGCAGATTTACCGATGTTTCTGCGATGAAAGAAAAAAGTTGTGTCCTCTGGTAGATTCATATGTGGTGATACTATTCACATTTCCACTATACAGTCCACTGTACAAAGAAATAAGTGCATTTCTTAAAGAATTTAGAAAAACACAAATGTGTATATTCTTGTTAAATAGAGTTGTTATCAAAGTATTGATATCCATATGCCTTGCAATAAAAGTTTATTTTGTTAGGCAGCTGTCAGCTGTCTAGATTTTGCGTTCATTTGCAGACAGTAGATCTGATATTTTGTACATTTCAGGTAATTCTTACTCTGGGATTTTTCTGCATTCCACAATGAGAACCAGAGAAGGCTCACAAGGACCTCTATGCTGTGCATTGCTTTTGTACTACCCTTTTCATCTATGCAGACAAATTCTTGTAATTCCAAATTTCAAATATATAATTTATTGCTTTAATGAAGTATTATTGCCTTCATGTTAGTTAGGGTTACAAAAATAAGTTAGGGCTCTTGCTACTGAACAAGTTGCCCTAATGCCCAGGGGTTATCTTTCTGGCTGGCTGGAGGCTTTTGGTGTTGGAAGACTTCAACCATACCTTGGAGGCTGGCTCTGGCAAAGCTCAGGAATCCATAGCATCTTGCCGCCTCAAGCCTGATTCATGTGGACAGTCATAGTTTGCCTTTAAAAAGAGGTGAGGTACTACTGTGTTGCCCCCAAAATAAGGCTAGGTCTTTTCTTTTTTTTGCCTCCAAAAAAGGCACCATATCTTATTTTTGGGGTAGGCCTTACCTCACCTCTGGCACCGACAGCCCCACCTAGCTGGTTCACGTCTGAATTTTGATCACTTGGTCATGAGGATGCTACAATGGTCATGTGAAAAGTGGTCATAAGTCACTTTTTTCAGTGCTATGGTAATTTTGCATGGTCACTAAATGAACTGTTGTAAGTCGAGGATTACCTGTAATCCGTATCAGAACCAGAATGGGGGTACTGTAGCTCTTCTTATCCTTTTATATGCCTCAGCAGCTTTTGATATTATTAACCATCTGAAATCATATATGACTCCCACCCAGTTGATCTTCCATAATATCTGGAGACCTGGTTGTTCTCCTAGACCTGTGGTGGCGAACCTATGGCACACGTGCCATAGGTGGCACACAGAGCCCTCTCTGTGGGCACGCACGCTGTCGCCTCAGTCCTAGGCCTTAAGCTGGGTTTTATAAAACCTTTTCGCTGTAGGCCTCCGCTGCCATGTGCAAAAAAAAGGTTCAATCAATTTCAATTTCTTGTGGGGAAAAAAAAGATCTCGCAAAGTTGGAATTGATTGATTGAACTTTTTAGTCCCACCCAGTCTGCTGTTATCACCGCAGCCACGCCCACCCAATGGGCCATGTGCATCCAACTGGCCACACAAACCCAATGGGCCACGCCCACTCAGCACCCAACGATACATGTGGGTTTTGGGTTGCAGCTTGGGCACTCGGTCTCTAAAAGGTTCACCATCACTGTCCTAGACCTTAGGTTAGGAATAGATTGGACCCTTTTCTAATGTGTTTTTGCCTATGAGTGGATCATATCTTGCTTTGTAGTGTGCTTTTATTGTTTACTATATTTGAAGCTGGTTGAACTTGAAACAGATAACAGGCAGGCAGAATCTTAGTGGACCGACTGCAAAGATTGAAGATTGGGGGGCTCTGTACTGATTGTGGACAGTTTAATCTATTGTACCAGAGGAGAAGAGGTTGGCCAGTGACTCTTCACTTATGAGTTAGGGTACTACTTGAGCATTCACCCATAGACATCAACATATTATTTCACAACAAGAAAAGAGGATATAGAGTACATACACTTTAGGGAAGGTCAGTTTTTAAATAAGTGTCTACGGCAGGGGTGTCAAACTCAATTTCATTGAGGGCCGCATCAGCATTGCGGTTGCCCTCAGGGGGCCGGGTGGGTATGGCCAGGGTGGGCGTGGCCTACTGGGTGGGCGTGGCTAGAGTGCGTATGGCCTACTTGGTGGGCATGGCCAGCTCTACATCATTCGCATCAAGGGTGCCTATGGGGGCCTGGGCAGGTGTGGGATAGATCTGAGGGTCTCTGGCAGAAGGAGGGTCTCTGGGCCAGGGCCAAGGCAGTGGGGGCCATTCCCTCACTGTTTCCAGGATGGCTTCGCGGGCCACATGAAACCACTTTGCGGGCCGGATCTGCCCCCCGGGCCTTGTGTTTGACATGTCTGGTCTACGGTAAGGTCCTTACAAACAATTCTAAAAGAAAATTCACATTCTAGGCAATAAATTAAATAGTAACACCTCACATATGTCATATGATCTATATATGCAACTGGACAGACTGCAGTAACTTCACAATATTTGGCTATAGGAAAATTATTTTCTTGTGCTGAAATTAATAACCAAAATTCATATTCCCAATTAAAGTTGTTTTAGTGTGAAATTTACAGCAGAGACAGAGCCGTTAATAAAATCTCTCTGTACTACTATGAGCTTTTCTGATGTAATAAATCACAACGAAGATTTTCAAGGTAGCAGTTTATACAGTTGGGTTCAGTTGTTGCTAAACTAACTGTCCATGTCTTATCTTCATTTACTGGCCACCTGTCTTAAAAAAAATCTTAAGAACCAGAACTTAATATATAGAATGAAATAAAAACATCAGTAGTATTCAACAGTGTCTCATATAAGTGTCCAAGATGATTTATTTTTCTCATTGGTGCCTAAGGGAGGGTAGAGATCAGGGAGTGTTTGATAATGGTGTGAAGCAAAAAAAAAAGTCAGTTGGTTTTTAGTCTTTTTTCCCCTCTCTTACTAGCCACAAAATCTCAGCCCTTTGATCAAGTAAGAAGCCAAAAAGGGGGAGACTAGCCATTATCTGAAATTGCTTAAGGAGACTTAGCACATATTCAATATATTCTAATTTTAAATTAAGATATATCACTTTTTCTATCATAACTTCCCAGATATAAAATCTGTTTTTCTCCCAGATACAAAGTGCTTTAAACTTTTAATCTTAAAAAAACTCCTGTATCTCATTATGCTAAAATGTTCGTGTGTGGATTGCAGTTTAGATCCCAGTCAAGAGGGTGAGCTTTAGAAAATAATACCAGGGCATGTTGTTTTACAAGATGCCACTCCTTTACAAAACATCAAATATAACCACAGGAAGTGAGAGAAACTGTTCTCTGAAGCTAATCTTAGTATTAAGCAGCATTCTGATTAGCACACTGGAACTCCATGTACACCATGGAGTTCTTCCATCAGCAACAATTTCCGTATTAGTGTTAATGGAGGAAGTCATTTCAATCCCATTTCCACTAAATGATTCAGCTCAAACACTCAAAAAGGATGAAGCTGTGTCTCTGGGCATATATATAAATCTTTGGATTTGGAGATCTAAATATACTTAAAGTGATATTTACTGTCTGGTTTGGCTCCTGCCAATTAAGAGCTTTAGTGATATGCATTCAGGTTCAGGTGTCCTTGGTTCAATACGATCTCAGTATAATGGATAATTTATCAAATTTATATAAAGCTCTATTGAAATACACCCTTTTTTAAAACCCTCTTATTTAAAAGCCATTAAAAGATTGGGAATATGATTTAGGTAAGCTAGAATTAATTCCAATAATTCCAATTTATTTGTTTAAGTCAAAAAACAAAACAAAACCCATAGCTAGGCAAATCTTCATATGTAAAGCAGCCAAGCTTAGAATATATAACTGTTCCAAGAAAGTTGCATGCAAGTTAAAACAATCAGATTACAGGTTGGCCATAAAGCTCATTGAGAGACCTTGGGCCAATCACTAGGGCTGTTTCTCTCTCTGACAGAAAAAGAAATTATTTCAACTGGCAGCTATCCCATCCAAAACAACAAAAGAGCCTTTTAGCTCTGCCATCAGCCAGAAGATCAAAGGATCCTCACCTCTGTCTAGATCAGCCTGTTCTAAGAAGATAATAGTTTTTGGCTTCTAACTTAGTTCCAGCCTTGGAAAACCTAACTTGCTCTTCTTTATTCTCTTTACCATTTTTTCTTTTCTTGTGCAACCACAGCGAAATGCTGTGGACATAATATACTTAGACTTCAACAAGCCATTCAACAAATTAAACCACAATCTGCTTCTTGGTAAACTAGAAAAATGTGGGATAGACAGCATCACCACCAGATGGATTTGTCACTTTTTCTCTGTTCATGAGAACTAGGTCCAATATGGCTGTCCCTATAGTTCCTTCCTCCACCTTTTGGACAACAAAGTTGTCAGTTAGATTGGTCAGGAACCTATTCGATTTCTCACTTGGTGCAGAATTAATCTTCCAGTTGATGTCAGGGTAACTGAAGTCCCCCATTATTATTGTAGTGTGTTTTCAACATCTTAAGCCCATTCCCTTCAACATCTTCATAAATGACTTAGATGAGGGAGTAGAAGGGGAACTCATCAAATTTGCAGATGACACTAAGGTGGCAGGAATAGCCAACATCCCAGAAGACAAGCTCAGGATCTAAAAAGATCTTGACAGACTTGAACAATGGGCCCTATCCAACATCATGAAATTTAATGTGGAGAAAAGCAAAGTTTTACACCTAGGCTGGAAAAACTAAACGTACAAGTACAGATTGGGCTCAAAACCTGGCTCAAAAAGAGTAATTGTGAGAGGGACTTTGGAGTCCTAGCGCAGGGGTCCCTAACCCCCGGTCTGTGGATCAGTACCAGGCCGTGGCATGTCAGCAACTGGTCTGCACAAACAAGCAAAGCCCCATCTGCGGGATGCAGGCAGCACACAAAACCATGCACCCTCCAGTCCATGGAAAAATCTCTCTCCAGAGAACCATTCCCTGGTGCCCAAAAGGTTGGGGACCTCTGTTTTAGGGGACGATCACTTAAACATGAGCCAGCAGTGTGTGGCAGCAGCCAAAAAAACTAATACAATTCTTGGTTGTATCTGACTCTTCTGCCACAGTGTAAATTCTAAGAGGAATTATATTTAATAACAACAACAGCAATAAAAGATTACAGGCACAGGATAAGCACAAGAGATTGTAGTTTTAAGTCCTGTTCATTTAAATGCTTATTTCCTTTGAATTTTATCCAACAAATCCCAAATGCTCATGAACAACAGATCAGCCACCTCTCTTCAGGGCAGCCTTGTTCTGTTAGAGAATTAATATAATTTTCAGCACATACTGTATTTGCATACATCAATCTTATGTTACCACATTATGTGAGAAACAATTTCCTATCATATACACATATTCCTATCAACTTCTACATCCTTTTTCAAATATTTGAGATGACAATATTTATATTAAATCAGTCTTCATGCTGACATTACTATTTTAGAAATATGTAACATATCTATTACAAATATTTATATATAGATTTTTAAAAGACAGTTTCAACTGCCTAAATATGAATGATGGAATAGACTTTCTAGAGTCCTCCATTATATCACTGGAAATAGCAATGTCTTTGGAGTTGTTTTCAGGGGGGGGGGGTTTAAGCTAAGAGACTTAATCACAGTTGAAGATAATAACAGGTTCTAATGAACAACAGAAATTAATTCTGCACTCTTGGGTTATTTGAAATTTTCTTTTGCCTATTCTTTTTTTAAAAAAAGCTGAATTGCAAGTTGGAGAGTCAACAAACTACAACAATATAGTTACATTTTGATAACAATGCTTAGAAGTCATGAAGCTGTGTGATATATCAATTTTCTTTTTCAGTTCATTTACACTAAAAGTGTGCCTCAGTTTTAGTGCTCTTGGGTGCTCTATTTCATCAAAAAGTTTTCAACTTAATTTGCTGGACTATAACATTCTAAAGCTTACTTGGGATTGTATCAATATTGTTTGGGAATTATAAGCCACACATCACGTTAATTCCTTTGGAGAGACTCAATGCTTCTTAATTTCTGAGCTTGCAAAATACTTTTTTCAAATGTGTTACCCCAATAGAAAAGTTTTAAAAGTTGAGTTTATTAATGACATCAATAATAATATTACAGAAGCCAGTTGAATTAGCTCAATTCCTTTGTATTGCTATTGAATTTTTGGCAATTCTACTTAATAGGCTCAGAGAAATGCACTTAAGTTAGTGTCAGATAAGTGCAAATCAGAACTATCATTCCATTTTATTTCAATACTACAATACACAAGAATGAGCAAAGTAGCTCATGATTTACCAAGGGCATCATTCAACGTTTACAAAAAATATGGCCACAATGTAGTCTTTGTTTAATGCCCTGTGGCCTTTATAGCATAATTTCAAGAGTGTTCTATAAACTTTGGGAGAGGGAGGGAGGGAGGGAGAGGGAGAGGGAGAGGGGAGAGAGAGAGAGAGAGAGAGAGAGAGAGAGAGAGAGGGAGGGAGGGAGGGAGGGAGGGAGGGAGGGAGAGAGAGAGAGAGAGAGAGAGAGAGAGAGAGAGAGAGAGAGAGAGAAGATGCAAAATCATCAGTAAACCCAGCTAGTTCCTCCTAAATTGGCTCCTCCCCACCCTTCAGCATCTACATGCAGCCAACAGATTAACTCTAAGTGAATGCTGTCCTTGACAGAAAAACATGCTCCCACCACTAATTACAGGATGAGCCAGATTTTCTCTTTACTGGTTTCCTAAGCCATGCTTAATACAAATATGTGCCGCAACACCCTATTTAGCCTTCAGTTGTAATCACTAATTGTTGCTTGCTTAACATATAATATGAATGGGAAAGTACTGCATCTTTTTTTTAATCCAAGGTGCTAAAAGTACAAGTCTATGCAGAGAAACTTTATGCGCAATACATTTAATTTATATGTGGGTCCTGTACTATTGCCAAGAAAACTGCTCGGACGTGCCCATGAACTCACTAGGAATCAAGCTTGTCTCAAAGGAGATTTTACCCTTAGCTGAAAATGAGGTTGCTTCAAGTATCTCTCGAAATACAAGCCATACGTGGTTTAATACTATATCCTAACCTACTGCTTAGGTTTATAAAGGACTAATATTGTTTTGCTTTGTTTTGCTTTGTTACATTTACCCTGTCATAAATCAATTTAATAAAGCAGACCAAACATGAAGAAAATGTATCAAATCTACTGTCCATCATATAATAAATCACACTAAGATGGGGATGTTTAATAGGCTGCCTTTAGGCTTTCTTTTACAACTATAAAGCCACATAAATATGGAGTGTGAAGTTTGACAGTATGCTTTATAGAAACACAGCCCCAGGATAAAAGTCACCTATATGCACTATAAATTCTTCTTTTCACTTATAGCATCCTAAAATGATACCGAAGCAGTTTTGGAAATGCAATCTGTTTATGACAATTTGAGACCGAGATTGCTTTAAAGATTCTGTACCAAGAATGATGTCGTTTCCTCCTGGTTTTCACATTATTTTTCTGTGGAATCCTTTCTGAGCTTGGTTGTTTGCTTGCAGACATTTTCTTACCTGAGTAGGCAACATCTTCAGGCCAGAAGGTTTTGGTCTCTGTTTACATACAGAAATTTGTCCTGACAGTGAGAGTGTTACTTTCTCCTTGGTAGTTGCTTGATTAAGCTGCTGTTTACTGCTTGATTGCTACCTGAGTTGGCAAATCCTTGATTAGGATATTGTTTTATTGCTTAATTGTTTGCCTGGTGTTAATCTCTGCTTATCTGGGTGTTGATTGCTAGTGAGGAGATGTTCTGGTCTTTTTGTTTCCTTTTTAGGTTTTTAATGTCTCTTTTGAATGGTGTATAAATATTGTTTATCTCTATCTGCCTGATATTACTTGTTTAACATATAATATGAATGGAAAATGAATGGCTGATTTGTTGAGTGCAAAGCTTCCAGAAAATCCCTAGTGTTTTTGGATTTAATCTGGTCTAGGCTGCTCAGTTTCCCAGTTAAAACTATGGTTAAGTCTGTAGATGTGTTGTGAAATTAAGTTTTCATTGTGTCTTCTGATTTCTAGTTGGCATTCATGGACATACTCTGCTAATCGTCTGTCTGTCTGTCTACACAGTAGCTCTTACCTGGCTTATACTCTAAGTCAGACATGTCAAACACAAGGCCCGGGGCCCGGATCCGGCCCACGAAGTGGTTTCATGTGGCCCGCGAAGCCATCCTAGAAACAGTGAGGGAACGGCCCCCACTGCCTTGGCCCTGGCCCAGAGACCCTCCTTCTGCCAGAGACCCTCAGATCTGTCCCACTCCTGCCCAGGCCCCCATAGGCACCCTTGATGCGAACGATGTAGAGCTGGCCATGCCCACCCAATAGGCCATATGCACTCTAGCCATGCCCACCCAGTAGGCCACGCCCACCCTAGCCATACCCACCCGGCCTCTTGAGGGCAACCGCAATGCTGATGCGGTCCTCAATGAAATTGAGTTTGACACCCCTGCTCTAAGTTGTAGATGATTCCTGTTCACCGTTTAATGAAGTAGGCTTAATGATGAATTTTTCCAGGCCCTATCAAGGATTATCTGTGTTATTTTAGTTTACACTTTCATATTTTACCAACAAATTTTGAGTTATCTAAATATTTCCACATATTAAAATTAATATTCTATTAAACTGTTGTAGAGCTGTTCAGTTTTGTGTATACTTCTTCATTAAGATTTTCTTGCAATCTTCACTGCCTTAAATACTTTAGATATGGTCTGGTACGCATCTTCTTACTGATTCTTTTTACTTTTTTCTCCTTTCTCTTCTTTTTTGTCTAAATTGGTTAACTACCTTTTCCCCATTCCCCTTTTACTCCTGTAATATTGTTATTGAATTGTACCTACATTTGGTCATTGACCATAAGAAAGGCTTTGATTGATTTTAAAGGTGTACCAGAAAAATGTTTATTATGAGAAAATGATGAAGAATGAGGCATTGTTTCTGAAAACTGATGGAGGATTTGAAAACAGATTTAGCAATATATTTATCTTGCCATTTTTGACCAATTTCAGTGATGAATTGACTCTGCTAGGAAATAGGAAAGAAGGTCCATTTAATATGTTTGTATGCTACAGCTGAAAGCGTTACGATTAAGGCTAGTTCTACTTTTTAAGAAGCTTCTGGGTTTTTTAAAGGATTTTTTGATATTATTGTACTGCATCTCAATTTTTCCGAGTATAACATACTCTACAACTGACGCAAAGAGTTTTTCCCCCTTCTATCTGAATAAAGAAACTGAAATGAAAAGTATATTTCTAATAAAAAAGATGAAACAATTTTTTGTGTTGTTGTAACCATCTTTGCCAAATATAGTGAGGGGAGTCTGCATGCATTCTTTAGCTCTTTGGAAAGACTCTGCAAGAAAAAGAAAGCCTAGGAGTGAAATTGATTTATTTATTTTTCAAATTTCAACACTAAGAGACTAAAATTGTTTAAAGCTTGCCTTCACTCTTTTTTTAACCCAAATATATTTTTCATGGTTATAATCAACAACCAATTAATTTTGATTAGAGTCACATGCCCGTAAATGAAGCTTAAAAGTGAGTTGTAAACTCTCCTGGAACTAACATAAATAGCACCTGAAATGTAAGACACCATAAAGAAAGCCTGACAGGGCTTTGCAGTAGCCTAATGCTCTAGGGAAAAAAAACCTCTTTCTTCTATAGTCTGTACATCATAAGGGTCTATTTACTTCCTGGTGATAAAGTGGTGACTTAAACTGTGAAAATTACTATCATCCATCTCACCACATGCATTCCTATGCTTAGGAAGTAGAAGTGAATGAAATACAGCGTGGTTTGCAAACAAAAAGCTTCAGCAAGCTTGAGGGGAAAATGCTTTTTACGTGCTAAGGCAAGAGTTATCAGCCAACAGGCAAAAGCAGACTCACATACAGCCAAAAGAAGCACCCTCGTGTTCTGGGGCTTCAAAAGAACAGCCTCTTTCTATGTATTTGACCCAGTTCAGAACTGTAATAAGTTGGCACTACTTCTCCAAACTCAGTAAAACTGTTCTTCTTTATTTTTCTTTAAACTGTTGCGCTTTACAAGCTGGAAATATTTATGCATACTGCGATGTTTGCACATAAAATGGAATTCTAGTCCCTCCAAATGCAATGGGATTATATTATTTATAAAATATGTATCTCCTGACTTACCCCTTCAGTTTAAGTTTTATTTGATATGGCAATGAATAATAATTCTCCATGTGGGAATGGTGATAACACAGAAGAAATTCTCCTTGCCTTTTGAAAAGAGAAAGTATGCTAGGAACTCCTTATACTGAATGTATGTGACGTATGTACATATATGCACAATTCTCTCCAACCCTAGACTGGTTTTATCCTGAAAATGCCCTGTTTTGGAGTATTCTTGATTAAGGCTGTATGGTGCTTCAGATTCAAAGGGCAAAATATGTTGCTTTGGCACACATAAATATATCCTATCAGCATCTCACATTCTTACTATCATATATTTTAAAATATATATAGCTGTAGCTAATTAAGCATCATGTAATAAATGTGATGAAAGCGCTTCTACTATGTTTTTTCCAATTAAGACAAAAAAAATGCATTTCTTGAATTCAGAAATCTTGATCCAGGTTTAGTTATACCACTGTTCACATTCAATTATGGAACTTACAAAGTTTTGGTGGATAAGGCTTTAATGTACATCCCTATGTTCTGATGTTTCCTGATTTAATATACAATGATCCAGTAACACAAAGCAAAAAAGTGGAGATTTGTTCAATTCCTTAGGCAACAGAGAAGCATTATGACTGCCCTTTTGTGGCCCTGTGAGCATTCTTCTCAATTTTGTTGAAAGTATGTGCAAAAGCATTCATAAAATTCAACACCCATCTCAATTCAATTACTAAGTTGAGTAGCTCAGTATATGTATTATCCTTGCTCTACAATAATCAATTCTTTTTACTTACTACTCAGTAATTTAATAACTGACATTTCCTTCAAACCACAGCATAGTTAAGATAGACTACTTGAATTAAGATGACAGAAAGCCAACAAAGCATAGGATATTTCTGGTTAAGAATGAATTATATGACATGACAGCCGGTGGTTATTAGTAAAGGAAGCTATGCAATATTTCTAGCGTTATTAAAGACAGCAAGTTAGGAAACATGACTTGAAAACATCTTATTACCAACTGTTTTCTGTCTTACCCAACAGAATTCATTTTGCATATTCTAAATCAACTTCAAATCTCTCCTATTGGAAAAAGAATGGTTTTCAGCAAGCCAAAATGCTTCAACCTTTTCTTTATCAAAGCATTACTGTAAGCTTAGAATTTGTGGTCCAAGAACGTTACATGGATCATGTAAATATTTTATAAGATATGTTTGGTTAAAACTTGTTTTTTTGCCGCTTAGTTTGGGGGTCTTATGGGGACACTCACCACTGGAGATGGTTGATGCAATAAGATCTTATCCCAGTGCCATCCATCTCCATGGTTCTAGGGTTTTATAGTTTTAAATTTTTAATGTGCACTTTTAAAATTTTAATTGCCTTTCTATTTATTCTTTATGATCTATAAACTGCCCAGAGTCACCCTATCAAGGGTGATTTTTATTTTATAAATAAATAAAACATATTTAAGATTATTTAATTTTTCCTGTCTACACCTTCCAGATATGATGAGAATGTAGCTCTGAGAATTCTCATCCTAAATAGGGAAGCAAATCTTCCTCTGTTGTATTTCTCTACATTTTTTAAGATGGACTGAAAGAAAAGTGCCAGGGCAAAAGAACCAGGGGAAATATTTTAGAACAGGCTTAAGCTCCCATCCTCTATGATTTTAAAATGTTAAAATCACACACCCTCCCTCTTATAAATTCTATCTTAATATACAGTGCATTCAGAAAGTACTTTGACCCCCTTCACTTTTGTCAATTTTGTTGTGCTGCAGTCTGATTCTACAATTGTTGAATTCCTTTTTTTCTCTCATTAATTTACACTCAGTACCCCATAATGACAAAGTGAAGTTTAGAAATATCTGTAAATTTATTAAAAAGGAAAAAAAACTGATATATCACATTGGCATAAGTATTCAGACCCTTTACTTAATACTTCGTTGAAGCACCTTTGGCAGCAATTACAGCCTCGAGTCTTTTGGAGTATGACACAGTAAGCTTTGCACACCTGAATTGGGGATTTTCTGCCATTCTTCCTTCCAAATCCTCTCAAGCTCAGTCAGGTTGGATGGCAACCGTCGGTTGGCAGCCATTTTCAGGTCCCTCCAGAATTGTTCAATCAGGTTCCAGTCAGGGCTTTGGCTCAGCCACTCTAGGTCATTCACACACTTGTTCCTAAGCCACTGCTGTGTTGTCTTGGCTGCATGCTAAGGATCATTGTCATGTTAGAAAGTGAACCTTCAGCCTAATCTGAGGTCCTGAGTGCTTTAAAACAGGGTTTCATTGTGGATATCCTTGTACTTTGTTCCATTCAGCGTTCCCTCAACCCTGACCAGTCTCTCAGTCTCTGTTGCTGAAAAATGCTGCCACCACGCTTCACTGTTGGGATGATATTGGGCAGGTGATAAGAGGAGCCTGGTTTCCTCCAGATATAATGTTTAGAATTGAGGCCAAAAAGTTCAATATTGGTTTTATCAGATCAGAGAATCTTGTTCCTCACAGTCTGAGATTCCTTCAGGTACTTTTTTGCAAACTCCAAGTAGGCTTTTATGTGTTTTGCACTGAGGAGAGGCTTCGGTCTAGCCACTCTGCCAAAAAGCCCAGATCAGTGGAGGGCTGCAGAGCTCAAGGCCCTTCTCCCTCAAATGGTTAGTTTGACTGGGTGATCAATTCCTGGAAGAGTCCTGGTTATGCCAAACCTCTTCTATTTGAAAATGATGGAGGTCACTGTGCTCTTAGGAACCTTCAGTGCAGCAGAAATTTTATTTTAGCCTTCCCCAGATCTGTGACTTGCAATAATCCTCTCTCTGAGCTCTGCAGGCAGCTCCTTTGACCTCATGGCTTTTGCTCTGCTACAGTATGCATTGTCAGCTGTGAGGCCTTCTATAGAGAGGTATGTGCCTTTCCAAATCATGTTCAATCAATTTAATTTACCACAGGTGAACTCAAGGTGTAGGAACATGGCAGGAACTTTCAAGAGAAATGGGGGGGCACCAGAGCTAAATTTCAAGTGTTGTTGCAAAGGGTCTGAATAATGCCAATGTGATATTTCAGGTTTTTTTCTTTTTAACAAATTTACAGACGTTTCTAAAATTCTGTTTTTACTTTGTCATTATGGGGTACACAGTGTAGACTAATGAGAAAAAATGAATTTCAACAACAGTATAATCAGGCTGCAGCATAACAAAATTGTCAAAAGTGAAGGGGTCTGAATACTTTCTGAAGATACATACATACACACACACACACACACACACACACACACACATACACACACCCCAAATGTTCTCTTAGCATACCTAGCTTTGCCCCATGTCATGCTGCAGTATTAGTATACAATAAGAAACTTTAAACATTTTGCTTCACACAAGAAAAGGAAAGTCAAGAATATATGCCCTAATATCTGAAAGAACAATGTCACAACATTTCAAGATTAGGCAAATTATACTCCCTAGATTTTCCACAAGTTGAAATGGAGCACTGTTAATTGAAAGTAATCACAGGAAGACAACCAGGTCAGAAAAGAATAAAATATATGTAATTTAAATTTCTCTCTCCCCACTCCACCCCAAAAATCATTCACATATAATTTCCCTCCTCTCCGTAATTTAATAGGGAGGAACAATTCTCAAAATAGCCTTGAAGTAAGTTTCAAATGAAAAATGTAATTTAGTGTCTGTTTAAATAAATGTAATAAGAAAAGGAAAGAAAGACAATAGTAACTCAGTCTTCATCTGCATTTCTATAATGAGCAAATAAATGTTCAAGAGTGCAGTAAAAATAAGGGTGAAAATAAGGGCTCTAGATTCATTTTAAAATCTGCTATTCCCCCCCCCCCAAAATAGGACACCATCAAAGCCAACACCAGCCAGAGCATAAAATAACTGAAAGGAGCCACACACAAGATTTGAAAAGGTGGAAAAACTGATCCACAGGATTTCCAAGAATCAAGTTATTTGAATGGATAGCATCATAATCATTTCAAGAGCACAAAGTTCTTAAATGTATTGAAAAGCACACTTTATTTAGGCAACCATAATTCCACATAATATATCAGTATAATGAAGCAGAATTTAGTGGGATAACATATGATTTTCTGTTTACCACGCCATACATTTTGCTGTACAAACATGAGCTTATACAAAAAATTGCTAAATTTATCAATACAATGCTCTTTTTTTATTCATCCATTCATCCACTCATTCAGTCAATGTATATGCTGTCCACTGCCTTAAATGTTTCTGGGAAGCTTACAAGCAATAGTAAAAAAATACATTCAAGGTAAACTAAATGAATAGTTAAAATATAACTAATATAATTTGTCAATTCTATTGATTTGCTAACTCAGGTACTTTTCAAATTTTTGATTAAGAGCTGTTTCAAAATAAGAACTGCATAAATGGATATTTTCTGCAAATGCAAACAGCTTCTGCTTTCATTAGGAAAGACCTGAGAGCACTACTGTACTTGATTATTAACTAATTCACGGAAAATGTAATTTATAGAAGAAAATTACAGAAAATAATTTTGGATGATCAAATACAAAGCTGCAAGAACCCTGATAAGTAATTCTTTACCAACAGTTCTTCACTTTCTAAGGGCTATTGCAATACAGAAAGATGTTGATTTTGCCTGGAGCAATTCTAAATTGCCTCTGGCACAAAAACAAACCAAGAATCTCCCCTTTACAGCTTATGTTCTGCAGGAATCTGGCTAATTAAAAAAGGAAGAAACCATTGCACTTGGCTGAAGCTCATTTCAATACTGAGTGAACTTTCAATTCACCCATATGGGCTGATCCTTTCACTCTCAAACTTGAAGCTTACTCTACTGTTTTCACATAACAAAGGTTTCTGCAGGCGCTCTTCTGTTGAGCTTCACACCTAATTAAGATCTCATAGTGGGCTGAGTCAGCTTGTTTATATGTACTAATGTACTGATGTAGTGATCTCTCTCTCTCTGTTTACCATCCTCTACATAACTTGAAACTTAAGTCATTTGGAACCTGGAAGATTCTTTTGTCTACTGCAGTTCCTTTTTTGTAGGTGTTCAGGCTCAGACCTGTTATTTAAAGTAGATTGGTTCAGATGCTGAACTTAGCAAATTGGAACAAAGCTAGACAAAAGAAGAAAATATGACTTTCGCTTTCAGCTTCAGGGTTGGCAAACTCCCCTTATAATTTCTGGCAAGAGGAGGGCAATCATCAGAACTAGCAGGAGAGATACAATGAATCAGAGTGGAAAGCTGCTTCTAATGTAACCCACCTCATGTTCAAACAAGAATTCAATACATTTAAATTTTATTTATATTTTTAGGCTCAAATTTTCTTGTTAATAAGATAGTCAAAGTGGGATTTTGTTGTGGACTGGGAGCTACCTGATAGGAGTGAATATTAAAAATTCCTTGCAATAGAATATGAGCTTTTTCCCTTTCTTTCCCAGATTGTTCAGGAAAAATGCTTGGTTGTTCAGACGTTTTCCAGGAATGGTAGGAATTCTATTCCGAATTTAGGAAAACTAATAATGCAAAATGAGGAAATGGTCCACTTGCAAATACTTTCCAGTGAGTTCATACAATTTACAATCTTGTCCTAATTGTGCCAAAAGTTTAAACTGTCTTTTTTTAAAATTGTATTTTTAAACATGATTTACAGATCTCCTGGATCAGGGATTTTCAACCAGTGGTACGGGTACCACCTGTGGTACATTGGCATCTGGCAGGTGGTACACGACCATCCTAGAAAAGTGGTAGCGGGGGAGGGGAATGACAGCACCACACAAGCCTGAGCGAGAGATGGCTGGAGCTGCAGGACTGTCAGGGCTCAGCGGAAGTGCCAGGATCAGCGCTTCTTCGGGGCTGTCAGGGCTCAGTGGAAGCACCAGGAGCTGGAGCTGGAGCCCGGCGCTGATCCTTGTGCTTCTGCTGAGCCCAGAAGAAGCACCGATCAGCTGGAATGTTGCAGCATCTCCAGGGTCTTGTGATTTACATTCAGATGCTTGGCAACTGATTCATATTTATGACGGTCACAGTGTCTTAGGGTCATGTGAAGAGATCAAAACCTGCTGCAACCACCCAGCAGACAGTAGGAATAAAAACCAAACACCCACCACCCCACCACTGCTGCCAATCCTCAACAGAAATGCTCACAACAATGAAAACCTCGGACAAGAGGAAGAGCACCACCGGGCGGGCAGGCAGGTGTCTTGCAGGGGCACTTTTTTCAGTGCCATTGTAACTTTGAACAATCACTAAGCGAACTGTTGTAAGTCGAGCACTACCTGTACTTCATCACTTTTTCCTTTTTGGGTGGGGGAATCATCAAGTTTTTGACACCTTGCTAGGCGACTGGTGGTATGCCAATGTTGCCATATCCTAAAAGTGGTACAATGGGTGAAAAGGTTGAAAAGCCCTGTCCTACATCAATTTAATTTAATTTAATTTAATTTAATAATATTTATATACCGCCCTTCTCCCTGAGGACTCAGGGCGGTTCACAGGGCAAAATAAAATACTAAATACAAACGTTAAAACAAGATTAAATAATTGCCCATATTAAAACAGTTGGAATCAAGTTCTAAAACACCAAGTTAAAATTAAAACACAAGAATAAAAACCCCACCAATCCCCATCAGGCTAGGCCGGCTTGAACAAACAAAAACGTCTTGAGATCGCGACGAAAGGAGCGAAGATCGGGCGCCATCCGGAGCTCTACCGGAAGCTGATTCCACAGCTCCGGAGCGCCCACAGAGAAGGATCTCCCCCTGGGGACCACCAATCGACATTCTCTGATCGGTGGCACCCTGAGGAGGCCCTCTCTGTGGGAACGCACAGGGCGCAGGGAGCTTGATGCCGGCAGCAGATGTTCCCTAAGGTACTCCGGCCCCATGCCATGAAGGGCTTTAAACACTGTTACCAGTACCTTGAATCTCACCCGGAAGACAACTGGCAACCAATGCAGCTCACGGAGCAGCAGTGTAACGTGGGAGTATCGGGAGACTCCCAACACAACTCTCGCGGCTGCATTCTGTACCAGTTGGAGCTTCCGGGTGGTCCTCAAGGGCAGCCCCATGTAGAGAGCGTTGCAGTAGTCTAGACGAGAGGACACGAGCGCATGAGTGACCGTGCACAAATCATCCCGGCTAAGATAGGGCCGCAACTGGCGCACCAGGCGAACCTGGGCGAAGGCCCCCCTAGTCACAGCTCCTATATGGTCTTCCAGGGTGAGCCGTGAATCTAGGAGGACACCCAAGTTGCGAGCCCTATCTACGGGGGGTAATAGTTCACCCCCCATAGCCAAAGGTGGAACATCCGAATAAACCCGGGATGAAGGTATGCAAAGCCACTCAGTCTTGTCGGGGTTGAGTTGGAGTCTGTTCCTCCCCATCCAGACCCGAACCGCCTCCAGGCACCGGGACATCACGTTGAGGGCATCACTGGGGTGGTTTGGGGTTGAAAGGAAAAGTTGGGTATCATCAGCGTACTGATGATACCCAACTCCAAAGCCACGAATGATCTCACCCAGCGGTTTCATGTAGATGTTGAACAGGAGAGGCGAGAGGACCGACCCCTGAGGAACTCCACAAATGAGAGACCTCGCGGTCGACCTCTGTCCTCCTGCCAACACCGACTGCGAACGTCCCCGGAGATAGGAGGAGAACCACTGTAAAACTGTGCCTCCCACTCCCAATCCCCTGAGACGCCGCAGCAAGATACCATGGTCGATGGTATCGAAAGCCGCCGAGAGGTCTAATAGGACTAGAACAGAGGAATATCCCCTGTCCCGAGCCCTCCAGAGATCATTCACCAGCACGACCAATGCCGTCTCCGTGCTGTGCCCGGGCCTGAAACCCGATTGGTACGGGTCTAGATAATCCGCTTCATCCAGGACCAGAGGGAGCTGATGCGCCACCACACTCTCAACAACCTTCGCAAGAAAGCGAAGGTTGGAGACAGGACGAAAGTTGTTTAATACAGCTGGGTCCAAGGCAGGCTTCTTGAGGAGAGGCCTCACCACCGCCTCTTTCAAGACGGCGGGGAAGCAACCCTCACTCAAAGAAGCCGATATAACTGCCTGGAACCAGCTGCGTGTCCTCTCCCGGGCTGCATAGACCAGCCAGGAAGGGCACGGGTCCAATAAACACGTGGTGGTGCTCAGCCTCCCCATGATCCTGTCCACTTCCTCCGGAGTCACAGAATCAAACTCCTCCCAGATGATATCGACAAGACCGCCAGTGTCCTGATCGTCAGACTCTGCCCAGTCAGAGTCCAGACCGGTCCGAATCCGAGCGATTTTGTCCGACATCAGTCCTGTAGCATACATTATGCCAATGACTATCTTAACATATAACCCTTACAATACCGTTTTTTCTTCCCATAATATAAATATAACATTTAAACATCAATGTAAAAAAAGATTTTATTTGCGAAGGACTGCATCAGTTTATTTTAAACAGAAATTCGAAAATCTATTTTACGGTTACAAAGGCTCTTTGGGTATGCTGTTTATGTTTTAGAGCTCCATGCATTTTATGTATTAACTAATACGTTTCTCAGTTAAACAAATAACAGAGCATTTAATCAATGTACTGGAATCTTATTCTGAAGCTTCACAGAGACAGAGAAGAGCCATGCTGAATCAGGCAGGCTACAGGCCCATCTAGTTCAACATTCTGGATTTCACAGTAGCAAATTAGATGAAATTTGGAAGCTCCAAATGTGGACAGAAGGGAGACAGAGCCCTCTGCTATGTTTGGTCCCCAACAACTGGTGTTTAGCATATGCTGCCTGTAGTTCTAAAGAAAATAATTATTCCAAGTAACTGCTAGCCACTGTTCCATTGCTTTTTTTCAGCTCTAACTTATTCAATTTAAATTGCAGCCCAATAACAAATTGCATATGTAACTTCTTTTTATTTTTTATACATCCTGAATCCTACTGAATTACTTTTTATGAGTAACTCTTCAGTCCTAACATGAGACAAAGAGAAAATTATTACTGATGTTTTGCATACTCAGCACAGTTATAAAACCCTATCATGTCTCTTCTAATCTCTCCTGCCCCGCCCTGCTCCACCCTCACCCTGCCTGCCCTCAGGGCCATCCACGGCCTGCCGCAGATCGCCCAGGTGACCCTGCAGCACCATGGTGGCCATGCCCTCCGCCCGCGCCCCCCCAGCATCATATGCTGCCCAGCTGCCATGTGCTTGGCTGCGCTGCTCCGTGCGGGCTGCACCCAGGAGTGACTCTCCTCTGGCGGGGGCTGCTGGTGAGGAGGGAGCTGTGGGGGGAGGCGGGGCTGGGGCAACGGCATGCATGCCCACAGAGAGGGCTCTGAGGACCGTCTCTGGCACTCATGCCATAGGTTCGCCACCACTGTTTTAGATAATAGAGGTTTCTCCTCTTGTCCCCTCATAATTTTTGGCTGCTTTCTTTTTGTACCTTTTCCTGTTCTTCAATATACTTTTGTAGCTCTAGTCAAAATGGTACACAGCTCTTATGGACAATCTTAAAATGGCTAACAAAAGTAAATTCATACACTAATCATTTTCAATAATCAATTACAAAACTCTGAAAGAAATCAAAACTCACTTCAGGGAGAGCCATTACAAACAACCTAAATTAAATGTAATTAAATTATGTCAGTACTATTAATTCTGAATGTTATCAATTATTACTTAAAAATTAAAATATGTAACAGAATTACAATCTTCTTCCATTTGCATTTTTTCTCCCAACCCCACAACTACCTGATGTAGAGATTTCTACTGAAATCATAAATTGTAGTATTATTAAATGCATGATGTCAAGCAAAAAGAAAGGGAAAATGCAACCACAGCAGTACATGTCTTTTCATGGTTTATTAGGTGCTGGCATAGTGATGCCCTTTGCTGTTTTAAAACTGAACATACATCAACACTTCCTGCTGTTTCAAAGACACAGTGATTGAAAGCAAGGCTCACAATTATAGTAAAACTACAAAACCTGTCAGTTATGATGCTTGCCCTGTAGCAGCAAATGAGATAGATTTACACCTGGAAGAAGCATCTACAGAGTAAGAATAGCACATTTGTTGTTTTCCTCTTCTTTATAAAAGAAATAAAGGAACATCTATAGGAGACACTCAACATATTACCAGATGTTACAGGCAACCATGTATCATTTTGTATGCAGAAATTTAAATATTGTAAAACATAGTCTGAATAAGGGTGTGTCTGCTTCTACATATGTCAAATCAAAGCATTTTTTTTGCCATGAAAATTTTATTAGCATCGTTCTCTCTGTTGTCATGGATTTTCTTTTTATTATGAGGTCTGGCTTTTATGCTATCTCTACCATGAATAGCCTCTGCTTTAAAAAACAAAACAAAAAAAACAAATGAGCAAATAGAAACTGTTAGCATGAAGCTTTAAAACAGGGGTGTCAAACTGCCAGCCCACAGGCCGGATGCGTCAATGGAAAAAAGTTGTGATACATCGCGACACGTCACATGATGTTGCAAGTTTGACACCCCTGCTTCAAAATAATAGTGATGGTGAGGAGCTGGCTATTTCCTCCCATAGTTTATTTTCAATTGTGTCTGCCTTCTTACAATGCATAATCATTGCAGATTTCAATATAAAAGGAATTTTCCATTTGGAATATTGTGTGCTTTCATAAATATATATTATCTCTGAGGATGGGTAGTGGCAACATGCCTTACACATTAATAACTGTGATACTAAAATATTCAGGAAGCCAAAACTGATTAAAAGAGGACGGGCAGTAAATATCCAGGAGGAAAATACTATAGCCTTTAATTTCTAGCAAATATCTGAATATCTTCTCCAATGAAATATGATAATTCAATCTCAAAAAATACAGACAATTATAAAGAAGAAACCAGACGTAATCTCAAGCTAATGGTCACCAAACTGAATTGGACACCTGGAACATTCATGGGCTTTTTAAAGATATCTTTCAAAGGTCTCTGGATAGGATATGTTAATTTGAAACTGACTCCAATTTCTCCTCAACTGTATCCCATGTCAACACACTTCTCATTTTTTGTATAGAATAAATAGAATAGAATAGAATTTTTTATTGGCCAAGTGTAACTATATACCCTGTACTAGTAAACAAGAAAACATGAGACCCCAGTATTTTGAAGTAACTGTTCAAATTTATACTTGGACTTGTTTTGCTGCTTTGAATGGCAAGTAGCAAATATTGAAATATTGAACTATGCTAATATCTCCTCCCATATGCATTCCTATCAACTGAAGAAAACTGTGAATCAAACTGATGCCCAGCAGGAACAGGTTCAATATGTATAAGCTAAAAAAAAATGAACTTTAGGGGACTTACAGATCATCCCCCTTCCCCTTTTGGGGGGAACTCTGTCACAACAAATGCTTCTGTGTTCCTCTTTCCTTGAGGAAAGAAGTTTTGCAATCAGCCAGTTGACTCTCTGGAGTATGTAAACAACCTCTATCCTCTGCGATTTTGATGAGCTTGTGTTAGTGAAGATGTAAAGCATTACATTATTTTTTGATGCCATACTGGTTATCATGCCATGTGAAATTGTCTCAACACCTTCATCTGAGCAGTGACATTCTGAATATGCCATAGCATTGTGTCTCCCTTCCAACCCCTTTAAGGATGAGGCTTTAAACCTCACTGCCGTGCCCTTCTATGCAAGATGGAGATTACTGGGAAAAAAGTAACTAGGAATAGTGAAAGATCTACGACAGAGGCCCCATAACGAAAGTTTTTAAAAATGATCTGTTGTTCTGCAGGTCCAGACTCTGTTGGCCTCTAACATAGCTTTCTCTGGTTAAAAATACAGATTGGACTGAAAGATCAAAATAAGGTAAATCAAAGGCTGCATTTTTTCCCAAGAAGAAATAAACTTAGCAGCAAAGATATACTGGAATAGAATCTCATCCCAGAACAGTCCTCTCAGCCAGCATGCCAAACAACAAATTCTTAAGAGGGTGTCCACAGAGACACAACCCAGTTCCTGCAGAGTAAGAACATTTGGCACATATCAAAAAACTTGAAACATAGTTCTTAAACATTTTATTGGATTGCTTCTAAGGGTATTTTATCTTTATGAGAAACTGTGTGTCATACAGCAGGCGTAAAACCTGGGCTTTAAGTAATTTAAGTATTGCATGGGCAAAGTTATTACTATTACAACTAGCAAATCTAATTAAAGCACTGGAAGCCTTTGGGGCACATTTTATAATTTCTAAGGTTTGTTGTTTCAAAGCAGTGAAAGACTGGAGTAGATTTTTTAAATATATGCAATATAATCTGCACAGTTAGAATGCCACCAATTTTCCAATTATGGTGGCAGTTAGAGCATATCTTGGTGAATAAGGACACCTTTGTTTTAGGTTAATTTTCAATTTTTCATCATGCTGGAATGTATGCAAGAACTGAACATTCTCCGAGAGCCATCCTGAGTCTACATAGATTGCTTTCATTGAAGTTGAAAATGAAAATTAAAATGTTTGCCTGTTTCAACATTGCTGGACAGGTATTTCCAATATAATGTTAATCCATTTATGTTAAGTACAATTTGCATTTTCACAGAATCATAGGGTTGGTAGAAACCTTGGAGAGATTCTATTCCAACTTATCATCCAGGCCAGGAATATTCATAGCATTCCAGACAAAAGGCTTTCTAAAATTTGCTTTAAAAGTTCCAGTGATGAAGCATCCCTTTCAGTTTCCCTTTTTAATAGGTCTCATAGTCAGGAAATTCCTCCTCATTTTGATTTGGATCTCCCTTTGTTGAGCTTCTGCCCACTGATCCTGCCATAGAAAATAATTCCACACCTTTTATTTATTATGATCGCTCTTCAAGTATTGGAACAGAAAAGATAATTTGGGATTTGGATAGCCATAAAACTAGCCATACAATGTTTCCTGCAAGAATCTGACTACTCACCTTCTTTTTCATATCTTTTTGTTGTGATCCTAAAAGATACAAAATATGTCTCAGTAGCTCAGTATCACTAAGAATACTATTCCTAAAAAAAATGGGCAGGTGTTTTGTTAATCAGCAAGTATGACTTTAAAAAAAAATTCAGCTACCTCAATTTCTCTGATGCTTGTGCCAGCTGTTTTTGTTCTAAAATTGAATTATAGAAAAATGATGTTAGGATAGGGAAAAAGGAAGAAGGGGGGAAAAATCCCACTGCAAATCAAATTAACTGGGAGTCAAATCAAACGTATGAATTTTGTGTGCATCCACTTCAACTGCAATGATTACAGCTTAATCAATGATTTCTAAAATCCCAAACTGAGATTCAAATTAGGCATCTGAATTATTTTTTATCATGGTCCAGCAGTCTCTAGTAATTGTGATATGCTATTCTGCGTTACAATAGAAAAATAAACCTTTTACAGTCAGGTAACTGTTCTCAAAGGGAAGATGTGTCCCCTTCCCAAGAACAGATGTAGCTAACTAATATGATTAAAGCATCTGCAGATGGTGTGGAGCTGACACTGGCAGCTGAGAGCAATTTCAGGTAGTATACTGTAGGTGAATTCTCAGCTCCTACCTTTTATTACCTGAAAACATGCTTTTTGAAACTTTATTTTTATGTTATTGTTCCTATTTTTGTAAACTTACCAACTCAATGTTAGAGAGCCTATGTAGTTCAACATTCTGTTCCAACTGTGGTCATCTAGAAGACTATTGGAAACCCAAAGTCGGGAAATGAATGCAAGCTAACTCTTCCCTTCCCTCATAAATAGTACTCAGATGAATTCTGCTTTCAGTATTGCAGGCAACATATAGTTCTCAAAACACACTGCTCACTGAAGTGTTAGCTATCTCATGGTCAAAAGCAAACAGTATTATTCTACCAAGATGAGAAACAGATGACTCTCTCTCCCTCCCTCCAGAGGTTGTCAAATTGGCAAAATAAATTGAATATTGATCACAGCATAAATATATCTGGCAATTGATTACATAGCTGACACTGTAATTCTTAATAAATCAAATGTTTTCCAGCTTGCCAAGGAAAACCCAGGCACCTGATCGCTGTGTGCTGCAAAAAAGTGTCTGATTCTCCTTTAAAGCAAATCATGGCTTCACTACATCTTTTCACAATAAAATTCATATTATGATAGTTAAATTTCATAATCAAATTTCATTTAAGTATGCTCTGCCTAAGGACCACTACTACATAACCTCACTTTTAGTATTAAGAACCATGGGGGGGGGAAAGTACTTCTGCATTAGCTTTCAAACATGCTTAATTTTATTCACCTCTATCATGTCTCCCATTATTTGCTTTCTGTCTTAAATTAAAAACCAGCTTGTCCTCGGGTCTATTGTTTACATTCCTTCATTTAGAGACCTACGTATTAGTTCATATTCTCCATTTCCTATGTTCTTCTGCCAAGAGGACCACTTATCTAATTACTGGTAAGTTCCTCTGGAATCTTTGATGAGGGTCTTAATCAAAAGCTTTTTGAACATCTACATTAAGTGTCTATCACTGATCTACATGTTTTTTGACATGTTCAAACTTTATAAAAACTAAGTGAGATAGTTCTTACTTTATAAAAGTAATTATACATACACACAGAGTACAGTATTACCTTTAACATTTTTCATCAATTTACCTAAAAATATATGCTGTTAATTGGTCTGTAATTTTCTGAAATTGCCAATTTCCCCGAGATCATTTTTGTATATTGATGATAGACTACCATGACCCAGATATCAAACCCCATTTTAGGGACATGATGAGTACTTTATAGAAACTTAGATATTTCATGTTTTAAGTTTTCCCAAAAAAAAGTTTGTTTTGTTTAAATGGAAGCCGTAAGTATATCTCCATGGTATAAATAAATGCCCAGAGGAAGAAGAGATCCTTTGTGCATAGCTGGGGCATGGCTTATCAGGAATACTTCAACAATGAGCATTCCTGAATTGCTGCCTAGACAATCAGTTTTGTATTGAATTTGCCTACAACTGATCCCCAGCTCAAAAGGAGGAGTATACTATATTCTGCTGCTATGCTGGAGAAGCATGGAGATTGTGATCAGATGTCCTTCCATCTTCACTCCTGTTACTGGCTCTAGCTGGGGAAAACACTGCAAAGAATTTACTCATTCCAGCTGTATTGGGTAATTTTACCAATATTCTGTACCACTATCTCCAGCCTCATGAAGAAGTGTAACTTCTCTTAGTAAATAACTTGATAGCTATTGTGTTTTCATTTTTCCTCTATCTCTCAAAACTGCTGCTTTAAATATCAGATTGAACTGAGAATCTTTACCCATTGTTTGACTGAATGAGAGGGATAAGCTGCATGTATGGCCTTGGTGAAGTGTCTGGACATCCTTGGTCCAACCTGAAACTAGGTTGGAAAGCCGAAGGAAAGGAGGACATTATCAGGCTTTTTTCAGGTATGGCTGGAAACCTCTGCTTTCTAGATGGTGACATTCAGGACATAACATCATGAGTCACAGTCTTGATTCAGATGAGTTATTGAAGGCTTGAATGAAGCCAAATATAGCAAAATATCTCCTCCTGAAGTTCATAGCAATCAAATATTGATTTACTTGACTTCAGTGCAATTGGCTTTGCATTGGATTTTACACTGTCTCGGGAAGCTTCCCAGGCTCATGGTATATTCAGCCAGCTGTGTCTGCCTGGCCTAGCAGTTGCAATCATTCCTGGGCAGAGATAGCTTAGCCACAATAATCCACGCTCTGATAACTTCCCATCTGGATTACACTACAGTATTTTCCTGAATGTTCAAATCTGTAGCTATTTGTTTTACTTAGTTTTGTTGTTATCATTCTATAAAGTTTCTAAATAGTGCTATTTGCACTCTAAAATAAATGAATGTACAAATCTGCGAGGTCAATAGGTTATGTATTTTATCTTGTGGGGGGGGGGGTTTGGTCTGGCTAGCTTATTTTTATTTTTTTTTCAAAATATCCTCAATCCTACAATGTATTAACTGAAACTTTAGAGATGCTTAAAACCATTTGCCATGATTTAATATAGAAACCATAAAACTGAATATTCATCACAACCTCTTCAGTAAGTTTTGCCAAATATTTAAATTACTAGAGTCATTAAAGGGATTGCCACATGATAGATTCTTAGAAGCTCTCAATATAAAAAAAATTATTGAGACTTAGACTATGACTACAAATGTTGATCTCAACATAAAACAGAAGAACTATTAATATCAGTTGTTTACTTCGGGAGTTGCTATGAGATGAATATATATTATGCAACTTAATTAACTGCTTTTGACCAATTCATCAACATTTATTGTTTAGAACTAGAAATGGTATCAATTAGAATCTGCCAAGAACCCAGTTAACTATTTTCTGTAGGCTTTTTAAGAATTCTTCAATAGAAAATCAGAGAAGCCATTTTGTTGCAGTGCTGGCTCTTCCTGAGGTAGCCATAATTACTAAACACAAATGCAGATGGTAATGCACGTCAGAAGCATAAATCCTGTGTTTTGATCACCTCCTCTGCTGCATCTCACCTGCTACTGAATTCTGCCTGCTAGAGAGTGCCTATAAAAGCTCAGGCTATTTAGGACATGGCAAGAATTTAGAGTTACTATGACTGTTTTGGCACAGCACATTTTCCTTTTGTGCCAGTACCACTTGTCATGTGGACTAATAGTGATCAGCAGGGAGATAGATGCCTCCTCATTTCCACTGTGTAATTGGCATGTGACTTTAAGAGCTGATGATTCATATATATGAATTGAGGTGATATGGCTAGGACTCTCTGCAGAGAAGTTAGCAACAGAAAGAGACAGTTGACATTAATTCTGAAATAAATATTAGAGCTGAGTACTTTTGTAGTTTTGCTTTTTTTCCTAGGATGCTATAAAGATAAACTAAACAGATGGTATATGAATTCTATGTAAAACATTTAATTAGGCCAACAAAAGCAGTACTCCACCAGCTGTTCTAGCTAATGACCTTGGGAAATGTAGACAACCCAGACAGAAAAATACATCTTTCTCCATTCAGACGTAGTTTCTTTTTTCCTTTTCACAATTTTTCCTCTTGGTTTCATGCCATTTAAGAAAGGAAGAATTTGCTAGAAGGGAAAGGTTGACAGAAGGCAAGAAATAGCAACACTTGTCAAAACTATTTACTTGAGCACAAAACATGTCTTATCTTTTATAATAATTCTAAACATGATTTCAATTTTAATATATTTTCACTATTAAGAGAGTTTTGTCATAAAAAATGAAGATGAAAAGCAACTTGTTGCAACGACACCTAAGACTCCTAAGAATGATAGCTGATCCCAGGGAAAGAATACTCATTCCTGTGTCTCCCAGACATAATCTTTAGCATGTAGCAATAGATATGGCTGCCATCACAGAGGTATCCCTCCTTAACTGAGGAAATGGTTTCAGTTGTTTTAATTCAAGACTTTGAAAAGGTCAATGAGCAGAGCTCTGCAGCAAATGTATGTAAGATGTTTGAACTCGTCAACCTACAACTTACCCTGCTGCTACACTAGTATTAATATGAAAAAATAGTTTGATAACTCATGACCACAAATGAGTGACAGCACTCTTCTCTGAGTCTTAAATATCTCCATAGTTGTGGAAAATGCCACACATTTTCCTATTCTCCTTGCCAGTGCTTTTTTTGAAAGAAAAAAAAAGTGCCGGATCTCACACACGTCATACAACCCGCCTTGCCTACCCTACAAAGTTTACCTTTGTAGTTGAAAAAAAAAAACCTTCAATTTTTAATGTATCTAAAAGACTAGGATTTTGTTCAAGGCAACTCTGGAAAATCTGTTGAAAAAAGGTGCCGGAACTGTTCCGGTGCATTCTATGACAAAAAAGCCCTATTCATTCTTGCCTTCAATCCTATCATATGATCCTTCCCAGATTCCTCTCCCTTCACTATTTTGCCTTTCCTCATCTCTGCCATTCATTATGTTTTCTGCTGCGCTCATATCACCTATTACACTTGGTTTACTTAGCATTTGCAGTGTTTGACAACAGGTTGACTCATTTTTCACTAGTGAACTAAATGTACCACCTGCTGCTCACCTTCTGCCATCAATCTGTCTTTATAACAGCTAATCAATAGTTTGCTGTTGAACCAGACTTCTATTTAAGGCCTTCATGTATGTCAGAACTATAATTTCCAGAATTTCCTACCAGTTCCAGTATGTTTGGAGAGCATCAGGTTGTGAAAAGCTGCAACAGATTCCCTATTCTTTTCCTTTCAGCCTCCTGAGATAACCTCATACAGAACAAGAAATGGTTTTGAACACACATCTCCCCAATCCTCCTTCTGCGCCTTCAATTGATAGCCTAACATTTCATCTCAAGTGGTTATCAAGGTTCTGACCAACGAACCCAACCAAGCAAACATCTTTGAGACATTCTGATCTCTTAATGTAAAACTTCATTGAGTACATCATTTCGGCACTTATGAAAGCAAAACCAGCACTGGTAAGACCCCACCCAAACCCATATAGTAAAAGCATGGAATCTTCTCTCTTTCCTCTGGGTCAGGTCACACTGCCCAATCAATCAGAAAAATATTGTTATGAAAAAGTGTCTCTGGGTCTGGCCAGACATCTGGTGTAATGTCCTTGATTCTTGATCTTTGTAGTCTACATTCCAATCCCTTTCCCTCCCCCCCCGCCCGAGTTTGTTGGCAAGCTGAGAAGCAATAATTATCACAACAGCAAAACTGTGCTTTGAAACTAGACAATGGTCCTATGTATACATGAATTTTGAACTAGTTCATTTAAATATTTTACCTTTTATCATGTGGAAGTGAAAACTGCCTTTAAAAAGTGTAACAAAATTCAGTATTTTAGTCTTGCTCTGACAGATCAGCATACCTTGACAAAGGGGTTAGTTAATGCGAGCCTTCCTGGACATGAGATAAGGGATTCTGAAGACCCAATATTCACAGGCCCTCATCTGCCCATTTCGGAGGTATTATTAAATTTATTTAAACCTACAAATATTCATACACTTGCGTGTTTGAGTCTCTGAAATATGTAATGGAAACATTTTGCTTCTGTCTATCTGATGGTACACCTGACTCTGACTCTGATATTAGAGGAAGTGATGTATATGTATACGTTCAGTATGCTGTAAGTATATCAGTTACTTGACAGCAATAGCTGCAGACAACTACAACTTCCATATTTTTATAGACTTTCTTAAAACAATTAGTTGCCCCTGTAGACAAAGGATAATAGTTTTTATGGCAGTTACACAGCAAGATAAACTACGTAAGAACACTATTTAAACGAGCACAAACCCACTGCAGCAACCTCGAACATCAGAAAAAGGAAACAGATCATCTGGCAGTATTATTCTTTTCACAGCTTATGTTGATGATGCTATATTGGGTTGAGTAGTCAGGCACTTTTTGATGAAGTTGTGTGAATATCCATTTTATTGGAAGATGTTATATAGATTATCTGTTTCCTTTCTTTGCTGTGTAACTGCCATACATCAAAAATATCCAAGACGCTATTGCAACCACATGGCATTACCGTAGCACAAAATCCAACTAAAGCCTTCCAAAACAACTGAAGTAAACCAAAAGACCCAGCAGTCCCAGAAGAAAAAACAGGAGTCATCTGCAACATACAGTGTAAAGATTGCAACAGCCACTATATAGGACAAACAGGCAGATGACCTGCAGATCGCATTCATGAACACCAATGAGCAGTCAGAAGAGATGATAAAAATCCTTAATTTCACAACACATGAATAGACTTAACCATCATTTCGATGGGAAACTGAGTATCCTTGACCAGGTCAAGTCCAAAATGCTAAAGAATTCCTGGAAGCCTGGCAATGAGACAAATCAGCCATCCACATAGACAAAAAACAACATCTACATACCATTCAAAAGAGGCAATCAGAAAGCTAAGAAGGAAACAAAAAAACAATACTTCCTCACCAGTAGTCAACACCCAGATGAGCAGAGATTAACCCCAAGAGTAACATTAGACTAATAATCAAAAAGCAAACAATACGCCAATGAAGGAACTGCCAAACAAGTTAAACAATAAACAATCAAGGAACCAGCAAGACCACCCAAGGAACCAGCAAGACCACTCCCACCAACATTGACAGGGTAAGTCATTAGTATGTAAAATAAGAGCAGACCCCACTACAAACTAGCACTGATGATTTTACCTAATTTGGCAATGAAAATGTCTATAACAAAACAACCAAGCTCAGAGAGCATCAAGGATACCTCAATATAATGCTTCACATAATCATGTGCACAATAAATGCACTGAACTGTAAGATTTTATTTTTAAAAAACTATTTGATACTTTTGCTTCATATGTCTGCTATATATGTGGCTACTCAATCCCTGAAGACTTCTTTTGAGGTAATACATTACTACCAGTTGGAATAATCATACCGGTATATTAGAATCAGTCTTGGTACAAACATACTGTATATTCCATAATTCATGTAAAACTACAGCAAATTAGTTTTTCTGAAATATTGTTCAAAAGAAAAAAAGATTACTGAAACTGAAGTCCCATTCTAGATATTTGTGATTCACAAGGTTTATTTAGGTAATGCTACTAAATCTTGTGAATCACAAACATCTAGAACAGGACCTCACTTTAGTAATACTTTTTTTTCCCTTTTGAACAATATTCCAGAAAAATTTATTCACAAATTTTATTTAGGTAATGCTACTAGCAACATGGTAGCCTAAAGGGGAAGATGCTTGCCTCCCACTTGGAAGGTTGAGAGTTCAAACCTAGGCAGCCGCAGATGTTTTTCTATCAGGGTACAAAGAGAAAATATCTGCTGCAAACTCCACATAGGAATCAGGAAGGGCATACGACTAGTAAATGCTCAGCTCCATCAGTCACCCCAACTCCAACCTGATAAAACGAATTACAGGATCATAAAAAGAAGAAAAAAGGTAATACTACTATCACATGCCTACTTTAGCATTATTACAGACAAACAGATTTTCAGTTTGAATAGAAATGAATCATGAACTTAAGAAATATCAGACCAATTTTATATTTAGTATATCTTAAACAGAATAACACAGGAAAAGGTAAGAGGTGACAACACAAATTGTTGTATTGTTGAATAAAGACGCTTCACAACTAGTACTACAGATAAATTAGTGTTAAAAACCAAAATATCATTAATAATTGTTAGAGAATAAGTAGACAAATCACAAGAACAATGTTCATAGTGCACTTTCAAAAATATAACAAAGAGAAAAATAATAGCTAAAATATTTTTATGTGATATTTATGTTCAGTGCATTATATAGTATGACCATAATAGTTTCTCATGACTTCTCTTACTGACACGGTACTTTCATCTCCTTGTGTTTCATAACAAACACAGTAACCTGGGATTACTAAACATATTTCCAATCTTCTGCTTTTTGATAGTTTTGTTATTGTTTTTAATTAAATCTATGAGCATAAAAAGGGAAAAAAGACAGTAACCAGATATATCGCTCTTCAATTATCATAAGAGTGAAATCATTTTCAATCCAATTGTCAGCAATAACTCCCAAAGTTTTAAATTACAGGCAAAGAATGCACTGAGATTATTAGAAGTTGCTGGTGCTTGAAACTAGAGCCATTAGAATGAATATTTTATAAATTTTACAAAGCTGGTTCTGTATCCTTATACTCTTAACTAGCCCTTTGCTTATGGAGACTTGAATCTTCTGGACAAGAAAAAAATCCAAAAAAAGACTTTCTTCTGTTCCAGTTAGGCCCTATTTGAACAGAAGATACAGATCTTGCATACTCTTATCATTTTGGGTTACCCTTTGGTTACTAGGCCTGACTTTAACAATAATCTGTAATCATAACATTCATGACCTTCGCAGACAGCAACCTTAAACAAATTATGGATATGGCAATTCTAAAGATGATTAATAAAAACAACAAAGAATTTTCTAAACCCTATGTCAAAACTTGAAAACACTTATGGCACTCAATATGTCATCCATCAATAATGCCAGCTTCTTTCTTCTCACCATTTGACTTTGATCTTGCTATGATCACTCCATTCTCTTTGTTAATATGCAGGAAGATGGTAAATGTAATTTTAATATTATAGCAAACATTTTTTAGGAATCTTGAAATCTTGAAATACAGAAGTTTTAAAGATATAGAAAAAGATATTGTACATTCTTAACAACGGAGAAAAACATTCAAATCATCTAGGTGATAATAACAGATAAAACACCCAAAGTTTACTTATGATCTGAAAAGGAGAAACTGAGGGAAGCCTTTATTTATTAATCTATTTTCTTACACTTTTAAAATGTTAATTGTAAAGCTCTCTAGTTAAAAACATTGAAACAAAATAAAATATAAAATTTGGCACAAAGGTGTATTAAGCAATACTCAGGCACACACACATACATAACACATATGCATGGAGGTGGGGTTCACAAAGAAACAATATATAGAAAGTACTTCCCTCCATTGACTTCTGTCCCACTCTCTCATTGAGCATTGCTGTCTTTTTCTAACTCAGGAGAACACCTCATGTATCTGAAACTAATATAATATTAATGTTAATAATCTTTAAATTACTTTGTTAATTTTGGTACCACAAAGCAATATAGCTACAGTATTCCTATGGGTCTGGTTGCAACAGGAAAATAAAATCTATTTCTTAACAGTGGTAAATTAGAGGAACAATGGCAACTAAGATTTAGTTTTTTACACTATCTTTTCAGAACATAAAGTGACTAAGATGTCAGACACTACACACTGGGATATGAAAGAAGCAAAGACAAATGAACTAAAACCTTCAGCCCAATGCATCCCTTCAAACTTCAGTGCTGATCCATCCCCTAGGAACAGTGCTGAGTAGATCCCAGCTACACCTCTCTCAGACACATTTTTTCATGATATATTGTGTGGGAACTTCATATATGAATATACAATATTCTGGAGTAAAATGAAGACAGCTTTCATGCAATTGCAGTATGGTTGATCAAAATGTCAGGCTTCAGTCTATTGATTATGGACTGACAACACCCTCATATTTTGAAAGTGAAGAAAAGACTAGTTTCACTACATTATCTAACAACCAGACTTGGGCTTTGATCATATTTGAGAATATCTGCTTTGAGTAGAATCGGTCTGTTGAAATTGGCTGAGAAAGCATGCTGAGATACATTATCCATAAGATGTGAGCAAAGGGCATCTCTGGTTGTAGGTCTCCTCAGTCATGGATTCCATTTCTAGAATAGCTTTTACCCATCCATCAATACCTGCTATTGTTTTATCTTTTGTTATTAATATTTAGAAAGACTGTTAAGATCATTCTCTTTCACAGAGCCTTCAAAACCTAAGGTACTAAGTAATTTTGGAAAATAACTCATGGGGTGTCTAATTTTAATGTGGAGTTTATCACTGATTGATGGGAAGATATGTGTTATAATGAATATCTTAATTAAAAGATAATAATATCTTTTAAAAAATAATATCTATTATTAAAAGATAATAATATCTTTTAAAAAAATGTTTGTATTTTGTCATTTTTATTATGCTGTGAACTACCTTGGCTCCTGCATGGAGGCAGGACACAAATTATCACAATAAATAATAAATTAATATCCAACATGTACCCTTTTGCTCATTATCATGCACAGCACTGTAGCTCATTTCTACAAAAGTGTTTGAAGACGTTTGCAATGAAATTAGAAACATTATGTTAATTATACTATCATGTAAATAGCCTATGCTCCTTCTGAAGCTCCAGCACAAAATCTTAAAATACTACATCCTTTCTAACTCTCAGCATGGCTACTCTGAGGGCTTCTCCATGTTGTCTGATCATGCATGAACACAGGACTTTTTAACACTTTTCCAAATGTTTGTTCAGCCCTGGCATTTATATTCTTTGGGAACTCAAGGCGGCATTCATAGACAATTCCCTTAATGTTATCCCTGCAATAGCAACCCTGTACAGTTGATTAGGTTTAGACAGAATGTAGAGGGCATAGGGAATGATTTTGAAAGACAGGAGAAAGAGCTGCTACCAAGGCAATAATCAGATAAGCAATCAGATACGTTTTTTTCCAAGAAACTAACTTGAGAAGACATATCAGACACCCTCCTTAGATCACAACAAAACGTTGTTTTTGCTCTTTTTTGACCTATATTCCACTTTCAATACAAGAGTGTATAATGCTCCCTCCTTCTATTTTTTCTAAGAATAGGACTCCAAGGTTGATTAAGTTGAGAAAGTGCAATTGTTATTCAGTGACCTTCCATGGCTAAGAGTATAATCTAGGAATCCCGTTCTTAGTCGCAGACCTTAACCAATATATAATATGATGCTAACGTTAATATTAATTCCTTTCACTTCATGTATCTGCTCCATGACAAACATCTGATCAAATGCATAGTATCCAACATGAATCATAGTAGCCATGAACTCCTGAACGGTCTCATTCCTTTTCCAAAAAAAATAATAATCATATTGAAGGCAAGCTTATTTATCTACTGAAGACATAGAAAATAATAATCCTAGTGGAATATTCTTATTGAGCTGATATCAGTTGTGGACATAAGGGTAACAACACATATGGAAGAACATAAAAATTCATAAATGATAGCCCATGAAGCTTCACCAACTTCAGTTTATTTGAATAATTTGACAGGACAAGCTCATAAAAATGTAGCTCTAACATCAATCTAAACTTGCCAAATGCATTAATTAAAAATATTTGGGTTTTTTAAATCAAAATATAGATATTTACACTGACACATGTCTATAACAAATAATTTTCAAACATGGTACAAAATTAAATGAAACATATGAAACAACCATTTTTTAAAAAAACAAACCACTATTTTTAAGTAATTAATATAACTGATTTGGAATATCGCTCTTTTGACATTCACCACTACAGAAAAATCACATATATAAACAATATTTTAATAAAATTGTTTTACTGCAATATTAAGTCTCTCTTTAAATATCTAACTTTACAACTAAAGAGTTTTGTTTCTGCTGTTAATATGCAAACAGTAAAGTGGCATGTGCATTACATCACTGTAACAGGATTAAAATAAAGAATATTGATTTTAATTGCATACATCATGCCTTAATACTCAGTTCTAAGTATTAGAACAAAATGTACATGTATGTTCCCCAAAATATTAATAAATAAGCAGATGTCAATATAATAAAACCATGTAATGCAGCCATCAATTGATATACGTCATATATTTATGAAATGTCATAATAGTTATTATGGGTTGTAACTAAGATGACTGGACCTGCGAATCAAGGTTTAGTTTATCTCAACTATTTTCATGCCATTTCCTTTCCCTGCTTGGTGAGCTTAAGGAAGAATTTAAGCAGCCATACAAGGGGGAAAGGCAGCTAACTTTAGAAAGACAAAGCAACTAATAGCAGCAGAACAAGCAAAGAAATATGGGGCAAGGGAGAGGGTATGTTTGGCATATTTCCAAGAACTCATTTCCAATTCCTCCCCCTTCAATCCTTTAGTATATCATATACTGGTTATGATATATATATATATATATATATATATATATATATATATATATATATATATATATATATATATATATATATATATATATATATATATATATATATACACCACAGGTGTCAAACTCGATTGCATCACATGACACGTATCATGAAGTTTTTTGCCTTTGCGAAGCTGGGGTGGGCATGGCCTACACGTGACGCATCTGACCCACGGGCAACCAGTTTGACACCCCTGATCTCTACAATATATATTTGAGATTAGGGTGATTACTGGATGTTGATGTCAAATGGCCATATAACTCCTTTCACTACCGCTTATGAAAGTCTGCAAATTTCTCAAACTTTCTGCTTTTTCTGAGCTTTTTGACATTCCCCCCCCCACAATAATATCAGAAAAACTGTTCAGGAAAAGACAGCAGACAATTCAACATTATCACGTTGATTGTCAACTGGAATAATGATATGGAAAATGTACATTAAAGACAAGTATCTCCATTACAAAGTACACAGATAAATTGTTTGATTACTGCAAGCATTTAAAAAGCATTACTGACTTGATCTAATCTGCATTACACTGCATAATGCACATCTGTGTCAAAAAGATAATTAGAAACAGGGTCAGAAGTTCTAACAGCAGCAATAAAATAGAGGACAAACTTTTTTTAATTGTATAAATGTTCCTCAAAGTTAATTCTATGAACTGAATAATGAATACATTTATTGCAGAGTCAGTTAATGATCAACAATATTTAAAGCCTTAAAATTCCACTATCATTTAATGAAATAACAATATTATATTTAATCTATAAAAAATTTTTGATGACCCACGGGCACTGTCTCAGCAGACTTGTTGCTAATCTTGCAGAAGCCAGAACTACCATATATGATATTCATGTTTGGATAGCAATTATGAAAAAAATATGTTCTCCCAAGTTTCATTTCAAAATATTCTGACATCACCTAGGAGAAGTCAGAAGCACCAATATTAAAAATTCTACTTGTGTCATTTCAGCTCTGTAAATTCCGACACTTTACAGTATATTTAATACCAACTTACTAATAATGAAAACCTCACCTGTGATATCTTTTCAATCAATAGATACATTCAAAGTCCATGCTAAGTTACTAATTTAGTTGCTATGCAATTCCTATTTCAAACCCCACTAGTTGTTTCCTGTGGTCTGTAAAATACTGTTGGCCATTGTTTCTGGATACCACTAATTGGAATCTGAAAGCATAGCTATCGCTGGTTTCAGATTTCAGTTAGTACTAACTGAATATGATGGGTGATTAACATTTGTTTGACATGCTTAACTATAGAAGTATCAACTGTGGTTTCAGAAACAATGTGACACCTAGGGCATATGTATTCATATTCGTGGTTTAGCAAAATATGTTATAACTTTCAGAGACTCAACTTAAGTATGATTCAGTGCTCTCTCACAGCAAACAACCAACAAACCCACAGTTATTAACTCCTATATGTGTAGCATTATAATATGGTAGTTTCTTGGGTGATGAATTTTTGGCTTTATTTACTTGTTTACTTCAAATACTTTAATACTCTTCAAACATTTGACTCTAAATGGCTTATATGCAAGAACAGGCAAATACATTATAATACGCTGATCAAATAAATGATCAGAAAATCCAATAATATAGACAGCAATATAATATTATAATCTTAAAACCATAGCACTGTAGATCATAATATTGACATTACATCACAATATCAGGGTGCCCGGGTTAACATGCAGGCAGAAGCATTTTGCACTAGAGGCAGCTTCCAAGTTTTTTTCATAAACAATACCTTGTAGAGCCCTTTACAGTACTCCATCCATACAATGACAAGAATATAAGTCACCACAGTCAATTCATTTTACGCCAGGATACAGTTTTCACCTGCTGTTCCAGCAGGAGCTAAGAGTCTACTTACTGGGAAGCACAACTAAGCACAACCATCAGAGCTAAAGTTGATATTGTTGCAGAGTCAGTTAATTTCTGAACACACATTCACTTTTGAAGATTCGGACTCATTCTGATATCTCCTTACAGATCTATACAGCAGTCAGACACTGAAACAAAACTTGTCCTGCATCTCCCAGACAGGCACTGTCAGTGAATGGAAGACATTCAGAGCTTCTTAACTGAGATTATAACCATATGCAAATAAGCTCCTATAAATCAGTTCATACCCATAGTATTGTTGATAATTTTGCCACTGGAAAGAGACTCCTCTGTCATGTGTATTACAAGACTGGAAAGTTGCTTGATCTTTTGAAGTGCTTTTTAACAGAACTCTTAGAAAGAAAGAATAGTGAATTTTCCCTTCCTTTTCACCTTTTGCATATTTTTCACCCATACAATTACAATTTTGGGATATAAAAAGCAACTAACTGGGAGTCCACACTTGGCTATAGCAGAATTTGTCACAAGCCATCCAGCCCAAAATGCTGATTTCATACTTCCTCTAAATATATATGTATGTGTGGTGTGATCAAAAGAGAGGAGAAGATCACTTTCACATACAAATTCCAAGCTACCCTCATGGCAAAATGAAGAACAGGATCACACTGTTAAGAAATCAACTGGCAATAAATTATCTGCTATACCAGGAAGTCTCTGCCCTTGGCACCTTTCTCACTATATTATGCGGTCCTTTTTCTTGCTATTTCATGGTATATCAGACAGTGTCAAATAAGTAGTCTTTACAGTCCATGCCTTGAGTTACTGCTTCTAGATAATCATTCTATAAAAATTATTCTCTTTGTCTGAAGCCTTCAGGCATAGCCAGAAACGGGGGAAACTCTACATGTCCTGAATAGAAGCCAACTGTCAACTGCAGTAATCAGCAAAGTAATGTTGATTCCCTTTCTTTCCTATGTTTCAATGTAACTTTTTACTGCTGCTTTTGCAACCAGTGTTTTACATTGACAAAAGCCAGAAGTCTGGCATTAAGCAATCAGGAGTCCTATGTGCATCTGCTACAGCACCAAAAAAAAAAAAAGGTTGCTAAGCAACTGGAAAGAGAATTTTTGCCCTCACTATACCATGGCATATTAAGAGAAACCTTACAACAATATTCACACACCTGAACATTTCAAAAGCCAAACATATTTTTTTAAAAAATAATAATAATGAATATAAGTATTACCCATTTAGTTAAGGAAGGCATCTGAGGAAGCCAGTAAATGACATACAAATCCAAGTGAAAATAATCTTTCCTATAAGAAAAAATTTTTTGACAGCTCCTTGAGTTTATTTGCTACACCCTCATTTCTTCCATTTCAGCATCTACAGTATTTCAGCAGTCCCATGGGAACTTGAAGACATTAGCAAATTATCATTTGGAATGCAAAATTCACAAAGTAACATGAAATATTCAGTATTTTCAAACTCAACAGTTATAGGGAGCATATCTTCCTGGAAAAGGTCATATATGATTGAATTTTAATGGCAACACTTTCCCAACACGTTTCTTGACATTATACTATAATGCAGATACATTTGGAGGGGAGGGAGAGGGGGAGAGACACACGGCATTTTTGTGTACTGTTTATCTGTCAATAGAGGTAACTCATGTAAGCACCATAAAGAATACTCAAATTCCTGCCCTGTTGTTCTAAAAAATCAAAATTTTAAAATAGAGATGGTAACACTGAAAGCATTACTTAGGAAAGGATTATTTGCTGATGATGGAAGGTATGATAACTTGGTTATACAAGAAGATATTTGTATATGTGCTTCCCAGAAAAAGGTTGCTTGTGGTTCCTCACCATTTTAGGAAATGGATGGCAGGGGAGGAACTGAGGCTCAAATAGATATACTATTTTTCAAAGGTGGTGCTTACTCTTTGGAATAGCTGATCTCTGGATATTGGATTAGCACTCTTGGGTCCATAAAATGTTTAAGACAAAGCTCTTCAGGAGATCATTTAGGGATAACTGGGAATGAGGCTGTCTATGGATTGTATTGTTCTGTATTATATTTCTATTTGTTTGCTTAGCATGGATGTTATAAATTGTATATTTTTGTAGATATTTTATTTACTGTTGAACCACTGGAATATTTGGAAATTACAACAATATACACATTTCATAAACAAATAATAAATACAGCAAAGACCAGTTAAAGCTCAGCCCAAACTCACAGAAAATCACCAAGTTGGCTTTATTTATATACTCAATTTTATACCTTGCCTATCTCAATCCAATCAACTGTCTTGTTATGTGGCTAGATTTAGATGACCAGCATCTAGGAAACTAGGAAAGTGACAAACTTCTTTTTCAAATTCACAAAAATTAACAATAAAATATATGGTTCAAATGATCAAAAGGAAAGAAATCATACCAGGCTAGCACAGATTTCTCAAATCTCTATGAACAGCAGCAATTTGGTACAATACAGTTCCTTCCTTGTTATAAATACTAACTAATAATTGATTGCATCTGGGAGAAAAGCTAAATTAAAATTACTTACAAATGTAAAAAACACTAAAAAAATCTATTTAAAACAAAAATTCCAAGAGTTAATAGATATCAAGGGGCCTGTAATCGGGCAGAGCTGAAACTTCTATCTAGATAAGTTTCAGTACCAGACTCAAAATAATCCAGGTGCAAAATGTACAATCTGCTTGCTGTCCTATTTGATTCAGTAGTTTCCATCAACAAAACAGGGAAGGGTAGATTTGGGGCACTGCTTCTTCTATATTCCATCTCCCTGATTAACCTCCCAAATTGTTTAAACAAGTCCCTGAGTGCTTTAAGAAAAAGGGAATGTGGGGGCATGGAAAACTGCTGACAAGCACTGTCCTCTCTGTTGTGCTGGATCAGAGAGTTTTTCAGCACAGAAAACTGCGAATAACAAATCTATTCTCTCCTTCAGAAACACTGTCAAGCCACATACTGCACTGCAGTTACTTACTGCAGCTTATGAACAGCAATATTGTCTGCTTTTCCTCTTACAGGTATACCTACCAGGTAGCTCTAAATATCCTATATAGGAAAATCTAAATTTGCTTTCTTAAAGCAGCAGATCTTAATAGTTTTGTTCACTCTTTATGTGAACTTCAGAAGCAGATAATTGTCACAAAATCACAGCCTCCCTATAATTTTACACAGAAGCTATCCTTCTGCCCCAATAGCAAAACTGGGGAGGATTATGGTTGGAATTCTGGGTCTCACTTCTCCACAATATCCCTCTTCTAAATACGACAATTGCTGCTGCTTTTATTCTCCTACAACTTATTTCTGCATGGGAACTCTGCTCCCTTATCCCCTTATTGCTGCCATTGATAAGTTGTCATGGATCAACATCTGACAATCAGTTCTTGCCCAAAATAGAGAAAGGTAATGGACTGGGGGGGTGGGAAAGTTGCTCATCGCTGCATGCATCAACCCCAATCCAGACCATTCTTTCACACTTAGCGAATACAGTAACATCAAAAGGAAAAGTGACCTGAATCTATGTACATAATGCAAAAACAATCTGTTTACAATTTCAAAATGAGAAATATATACACACTACTGTGGGGTAGATAGGCACATCCTGTGTGCATAGGGGGGGAGACAGCTTTGAGACTGATCCTGCTGAGTAGCTCACACTACTATAAAACAAGACTTGCTCAAAATTTACCATTCATTACTTTCTAATTAATTTTATTGCAAACATGCTCTGATCTTTCTACTATCCTAATTTTGAATGCAAATTCCAGAACATTTTGTACCTTACTCTATGAAGTCCAAAAGTTATTTTAACATTAACATTTTTCATTTGTATTTGTTATAATTACAATTGTTTAAATTCATTTGTTCAACTGTGAGGGGGTCAACAAAGCATATTATTTGGCATCCTATCAGAAAGCCCTAAATAGCATATATTAACTGCATATAAATTCATTATAACCAAACTGGAAATAAATTTAGCCCAATAAACTGTTTTTTATTATCATGATGTTTATTGCATGTGCATAATTTAATCGCTTTTAATCTCCAAGCAAAGCCATTTTTAATAAATCTTTTTCAATAGTGTCAACCGTATTTAAAGATAAAACCACAATAAGAGTACTTGTTTGTGGAACAATAAGCAATTTCATAATTTTTCTATTAGGTTTGGCTATCTCTTGCTTCCATTTTCTAACACTCATCTTATCCATATTAGTGTCTATGCTCTACCAGATATCAGACTTAATAATAGCTGTCAATAGCTCAAGCCTTCAAAAAGGGGCTAGTACAATATCTACTCTATCTCACATTGTCTCCTTTCTGCTCATCTGTGTTGGATTTACTCAGCAGGGCAGTGAAATATAGTCACAATCAGACTGTTTCTTTGCATTCAGAGGCTACTGCAAGAATGCTCTGAACTAGAGGATGGGAATAAAATGGGCTCACTGCTCCAAATGGAATCTAGCATCCTTTTTTCTTTTTCTTTTAGCTTAACTATGCAATTTGTTGCACTAACTGTTTCATTGGAAGGTGTAGAAATTGCTTCAGCTTCAGTTGCATTTGGGCACTGACTTGGCTCCTTTATTTCAATAAAGTGTCAGGACAGAAAAAGCATACATGGAAGGACAAGAGAAGACTACATGAATGCTGCTACAACCCATGGGAACCAGCTGGCAACATCACACTATGGGGAGTGGAGAACTACTGCATATGGGCTCTGTTGGCACCTCAGGAAAGTAACTGTGAGAGGCTAAGTTTGCACCCAAGCCTTGTGCTATTCTTTCTGCCCTAAGTACTTCACAATACTTTTTAACAAGATTCCTGCAGCAATGCTGTCTTGCCAAATCTCAAAAGGGAAAGATAAATACACCTTATATTAAGCAGACTCTAGCCTGCCTGGGGTTCTGCAAGTCAAAGCCATACATGAGTCTCTGGGACACAATGTTTAGTTGATTCTATGGAAATCCCATTCTTTAATAGCACTCATAATATAATTTAGCAAAATATGACATATTCCATCTTCTAATGATCTGGGGTAAGAAGTTCATCTTTTGTTACTACTATTACATCCTTTGACATTTTAAAATACATGTGTGTTCAAAGTTAAGTTGAATTCTGCTTTCAAGGCTGATTTATAAATGTTTGGCACAGTCATTATTGTTCATTTTGTTAAAAAACTGAAAAATTAAAACAAATACTTAAGTCTTAAAAGAACTAGATCACATGCATCTTCTGTGTTCATGGTGTGTGAAACAAATCAATAATGCATAAAAATCCTATTTATCCTATAGTTTGCCTTCTAGACATACTCATTTTAACTTGACAGTATACTTTGAATTTATGAAATACACTAACTGAATGCTACCATTTGGCAAGTAAAATGATACAGGTGGAAAAGTTAAACAAATGTTTACTTTGCCTTCTGTCACATAACAATACAGCAGTCTTGATTTTTCACATCCAATTTTGCTTGGATTTTTTTTACCTTGTCTCTCACCTGTTAATATCAGGTAAGCCACATTACTAAGAGAAGTTGCAGCTGCTACCTCTCTCACTTAATCTGGAATTTCAAAAGACCAAGCAAATATCTTCCTTTCAGATGGGCAACTCAATTCTCACCTTAACAGTTAACTACCCGTCCAGTTCAAGTATTTCTTTTGATTGCAAAAATAACACACGGGGCCTGTCCACAATGAAAAATTGTGTCTTTTTTAAATAAGCAACAAAAATATGTTTTGTCCCACAGGAAGATTATTTTTTTTTTGCAAATTTCAAAGAACATGTTCTTAGAATCGGGTCAACTTCCAAGAAGTTGAATTGAAACTTTTGGTCATTAAAATTAAAGATTTGGTGTAATAAAATAAGGGAAATTTGGGTTGTGAATATTATTTGGGATGTTAAAGGCTAAATTTGAATAATATAATTAAAATCAAAATTAGGTAAAATTTAATAACAGGACATAGATATATCTCAATAAAATTGAATTGACAATTTTTTTAACTGACCATGCTATTTCTAGAAATTTATTAGTTTAAACTGGTTGTATGAAATGTTAAGGGAAATTGAGAAGGATGTTTTGATAATGTAACCTGAATTATGTACTGAAAACTCTGTTACTGAATCTCTAATTACCCAGTCACCATGATGCTTTCTAAATATGTAGATTTCAACTGGAAAACCAATAAAACTTGTTTAAAAAAATAAAAAAATAAAGATTAGGAAAATTAATAATTAACACTGCTTTGTTAAGATGATTAATTCCCCCCCCAAAAAAGTTATCCAGAATCCACACGTAATAAAAAGAAATGTGACATCCTGATATTCATATTTGGCTTTGCTAGTGCTCAAATAACTCAAATAGTTAAATAATGCATTAAACAATGCATTAAATGCTGCTAATAAGAATTAATATAGTTTTCAGGCATATTTCTTCATTTTTCCTTTTTTATTACTATGCATATCAATTCTGAGATTGAATTTGTCTTTTTATCCTGATGTATTTACTTATTTGTATGTCACATTTTTTTTACAAATAACTCAGGGCAATGAATATCTCCAACATAACTTCCTCTTTTCCCCATAACAACATCCCTGTGAAGTGTGTTGGTCTGAGAGAATGTGACTGGCCCAAGGTCACCCAACCAGTTTTCAAGGTTAAGGTGGGACTTGAACTCATGGTGCCCAGCTTTCTAGCCTGGTGCCTTAAGCACTAGATCAAATCATATATATTGCATTTTGGGTTGCAAAATAATAATAGTGATATTGTCCGTTTTGATGCCTCTCAGGTTGCACATGTAATACGTCTGCTATGCAAGAGCACTCACTGCCAGTTTGCCCCCAGGTCTAATTCAAGATGTTGGTTATCACCTTTAAAGCCCTTCATGGCATGAGACCCGGTTGCTTGAGAAACAATTTTTCCCCAATTACATCATCCAGTCTCACCTGGTGAGGCACACAGTGTATGTTACAGATACCATCAGTTAAATAATTTTGACTGGCAGGATCCAGGAAAAGAGCCTTCCCTGCTTTTACTCCCAGAGAGATGAGGAGGGCTCCCATTCTTTTAGCATTCCTAAAAAGTGTTAAGATCTGCCTCTGTCAGTTGGCATGGGGGTCAAAGACTGATATGCGACTTGGAGTTAACTGGGGACACGAGGGCACTCCCTCTACAATTTTAATATGTAATATTTAAATTTTAACTTTGTTCTTAACTCTGTTTTATCTTTGTTTTTTTATTTGTGTTTTTATATCACTTTTTATGTTTTTACTGTAAACAGCTCAAAATCACTTAGGTGAGATGGATGATGTAGAAATGGGATAAATAAATAAAATAAAAACACAAACAGAATGCTGGCAAAGAAAAACGTTACATGGTCAATTTCTACAAAGTATTGAGGGGAAAGTGGATAAAGATAAAACCTGGGAATGGCTTACAACTGGAACAATAAAAAATAAACCAAAGACTTGATTTTGGATGTGTGCAAGAACAAGTTATTCAACCTAATGCAATCAAGTCCACAATTTAAAAATATCAAATGATTCAAAGAGTAGATTGTGTAAAGAAGCAGAAGAAACCATAGATTATATACCATTGTATAAAGATATTGCACACACTAATTATAAATAAAGATATAACATAGTCACCAAAACGATTCACTAGAACAGTGATGGCGAACCATTTATAGACCGAGTGCCCAAATTGTAACCCAAAACCCACTTATGCATCGTTGGGTGCCGGTTGGGCATGGCCCATTGGGTGGGTGTGGCCCATTGGGTGGGTGTGGCTGCGATGGTAACAGCAGACTGGGTGGGACTAAAAAGTTCAATCAATCAATTACAACTTTGCGAGATTTTTTTTTCCCGTGAGAAGTTGAAATTGATTGATTGAACTTTTTTTTGCACACGGCAGTGAAGGCCTAAAGCAAAAAGGTTTTATAAAACCCAGCTGAAGGCCTAGGACTGGGGCGACGGCACGTGTGCCCAGAGAGAGTGCTCTGCGTGCCACCTGTGGCACGCGTGCCATAGGTTCACCACCACAGTACTAGAACTTCTGTAAATATTACCATATATCAGTAATGAAAACTTGGTGGGAACATATAGTTGAAAAGTAATCAAAAATAAGCAGGTTAAAATATTGCGGGATTTCTGAATACAAACTGATAAAGCTTTGGCTCATAACACACCAAATATAACTGGTTGAAAAGAAGAAATTGTGGGAAATTGATGGGCTATACCAGGGGATCATCGAATAGAAAACAAAGAATTGGTGAAAATCACAAAGTATCAAGATCTGAAAACTGAAATTAAAAAATTATGGCATAAACCAGCACAAAAGTTTTATCTATAAACTACAAAGGCCACATTACTTGGATACACACCTATACTATGTCAATACATTGTGTCATCTTAGGAAGAACTCAACACTAATGAAGACCCACTGTAAGGACCGCCTCAGTTTCTCTACCAAGAAAGGAGAACTGTTGAAACGTATTATTGTGCCTGATTACACACACCCCTCATACACACTTTTTACTCTTTTGCCATCTGGAAAGAGGTACAGGAGCATTCGGGCTCGAACATCCACATTGTGTAACAGTTTCTTCCTACAAGCCATTAGAATTCTCAATACAAAGAAACTGGAACTATAAATACTTGTATTTGTAGTTTTTTTAAGTTTTTAGTTTAGAGTTATGTGTAGTTTGTGTTCTGTTCTTTTTTGATTCGTGTCGTCTGATGTAGCACCTTGGTCCTGGGAAAACGTTTTGTTTCACTGTGTACTGTACTGTATATTGTTGAAATGACAATAAAGTCTACTACTACTACTACTATTACTACTACTACTTCAACAGGAACTTTATTGGCAGGTACAGAAAACAGGAAAGCTAGGAAGGATCTTATGACTTCCTACCCAAATCAATAGGTTAAACCCACGAAACAATAACCCCACCCCAACTGTCATTTCAAGCAGGCCAATCCACAGGTGACATCGAGCTGTGGGAAAGCAACCGATAAGGTGCCTCTCTCAAGGTTGTTAGGTCCTCTCCAGTTCCTCCCTGCATGCTGAGATAAGGCAGATGGCCCTGAAGCATTTCTTTCACACCCCATAAAGGATACATCAAAGCAGATAGAGGAAACGGTCTACATGCACTACAAGCCCCCGACTACCCCCCCAACATAGGAGAGTGGCAGAACCCGAATAACCTAAACCCAGAGAATATGCATGGTTAATAATTGAGGGTTCTGACACCCACACCAGCTAAAGAACTGGCAGTATGATTTCACATTTTTATGTATATAATAAAAGCAATTATAACAATGGATGCCTTGTGTGCAATTCCAATTCCCTAGATGATTTTGGAAATGACATCCTTAGTGTTGTTTCAATATTACAAAATGCAGCATTTCATCCTTTGGGTCAGAATTGTTTACCAAATACATAATGTGCCCATTATGATTTAAGGATATTTATGAAAGAAAAAGGAGATGAAACTTCTACACATTAGAAGTCTGTAGCAACCTGCAGATTCTGATGCATTAAGATCTTCTATAATGTCTTTTTGTACAGCTACCAGATTTGAGATGCAAAGATCTGATAGAAACAAAGAAATATATAAAACCTTTATTTTTTTTTGCAGCCTTCTACAGTTAGTCTGAATGTATTCAGTCCAGAACTTGTGGCCCTGGTATTTCTAATTATTTTTTACACCATATGTGTAGTCCTTCTTACTTTATATTTTTTTATGGCAGCAGGTATTTGCCATGAAATCACAAACAGTATTTGAAATAAACAGCCAGTATTCCTTTAAGAGGTTGAGGCATCAGAGAATGAGAAACCAGAAATACATAAACTAGCTTGCTTGAAATATTATAATCATTCTTCCATATCTGAGGGTATGATTTACGGCTAGAAGGTATAGAACATGTCTTATCTAGGCGTGTAAAAATATAAAAGTGAAATATGGAAATAAATGCAAGCAGAACAGTCACTGAACCACCACAAAATGTACCACTTACAATGATTTATTTAATAAACCATATCTGTAACAAATTTGACTTGGCTATTGTAATGTATTGGGATTTTACTTGAACTGTTTCACGTGTCTGTTTGAATGCTGCTTAAGGTTGCTCAATTGGTGTGTCTGTGTAACGGCCACTGACTAAGCCAGACTTGCTGTCTCCAAGAAGATCACTGGATGTTTGGGGCGGGAATGGGTTCCTTTAAACATATTGGCCGCCGCCTAGTGGTCAACCATATAAGTAGCTGCACAGAAGCCTCTGTTTCAATTCTGTTCCTGTTTGCCTCAATAAAGCAATGTTCCTGTTTGCAACCTCTTGTCTCACTTATTGCCAACAAAGAACTCACTACACAACAGCTATGATTACAAATCTGAAATAATACTAACACTTGGATCAGGGGTGTCAAATTCAATTTCATTGAGGGCCGCATCAGCATTGCGGTTGCCCTCAGGGGACTGGGTGGGTATGGCCAGGGTGGGCGTGGCCTACTGAGTGGGCGTGGCTAGAGTGCATATGGCCTACTAGGTGGGCGTGGCCAGCTCTACATCGTTCGCATCAAGGGTGCCTATGGGGGCCTGGGCAGGAGTGGGACAGATCTCAGGGTCTCTGGCAGAAGGAGGGTCTCTGGGCCGGGGCCAAGGCAGTGGGGGCCGTTCCCTCACTGTTTCCAGGATGGCTTTGCGGGCCACATGAAACCACTTCGCGGGCCGGATCCGCCCCCCGGGCCTTGTGTTTGACATGTCTGACTTAGATATAACTAATCATCTATCTAGCTAAAATGAAAGATGTACATCTTTAGATACATACATAAAATGTAAGCAATATGCCAAGAACAGGCATCTACAAGTTGAGGCAAGTGATAAACGCATTGGAAACTCTGCCCATTTCATACTTGCGTATGATGTCACAATGCCAATATGAAAGGTAAAGAGCTTGCATTGTGACATCACAGCGCACACAATGTCATTTTAGCACCCTAGGAAAGAATGTGCATGAATGAAGTGTAACCTATATATTACAGGTAGTCCTCGACTTACGATCACAATTGAGCCCCAAATTTCTGTTGTTAGGTGAGATAGTTGTTAAGTGAATTTTGCTCCCATTTTACAATCTTGCTTGCCACAATTGTTAAGTGAATTACTGCAGTTGTTAAATTAGTAACACAGTTGTGAAGTGAATCTGGCTTCCCCATTGACTTTGCTTGCCAGAAGTTCACAAACGGTGATCACATGACCCTGGGGCACTGCAACCATCATAAATATGAGTCAGTTGCCAAGTGTCTGAATTCTGATCATGTGACCATGGGGATGCTGCTACAGTACAAAGTGTGAAAAATGGTCACTTTTTTCAGTGTCGTAACTTTGAACAGTCACTAAAAGAACTATTGTAAGTCGAGAACTACCTGTACACGCTCAGAGTTACAAACCACCTGGCTGGCAGTAAGTAATATAGAAAGTGGTAACGCTTTTCTTTTGATAGCCTTCAACTAATCTAAAAAAATCTATAAGCCTACATTATTTTACTTCTCCTTTAATTACATCTGATTTTATATAGCCCAATTACAAAGTAGTATTGCTAATTATGAGCATAGCAGGAAAAAACAGAAGAGAGAATGTGCTTGATAGATGCAACCTGGACTTCAGAAGATGATATGATATACCATATTATTGATTTTAGGGATAAGAAATTTTATTGAAGGCACAGAAAAAGAAAATACCAGGTTAAAAAAACAAAACATGCAAGATAAGAAAAAGAAAACTAGTTTAAACCAACACTTAAAGTACCACTTCTTATTTTTCCATCCCTGCAAACCAACCGTATCTCCACCATATCTATAAATTGCTTTTTGTTCTTTAAATTTTTTCACCCCTCTCTTTTCTGAGAATCTCATCAATTTGATCCAATTACAACTTTCTTTCTTTCCCCTTTCTTTGGTATGTTTTCCAAACTTATCTTCATTCATTCTATTTCTATGATCAAATTACCTTAATATATTTCTTTTCAATGATCATTTACCACTAAATTCTATCCATTCATTCCTGACCTTATATTTTCTTGCTTTTTCACATACAATTCTTAACTAGCCCATTCTCACACAAGTTAATTTTACTTTTCTCTGGGCATACCCAATGACCACTTTCATGTAACAGTGGACAGAAATACACTTTATCATAAAGCCAGTTTTGTATTTTTGTATTTGATTCATTCTTCACAACACTTCACTGACTGCCTACCAACTTTCTACCATCAGCTGAACATCTAGAATGTTGCCATCCATTTTTTCACTTTTGATAAGCTTTTTACAAAATACATGAATTCATCTGAGTAAACTACTAAAATTTCTTCCATACGGGACTTGTATTTTCTCATCTTGCAGTCACTCTACTTTCCTTCTACTTTCTTTCACTTCTTTTCTTTTCTTATACATCCACTTTTTACCATGTCCATTCTGGATACTATCAAAAAATACTTAGTCCCACATTCAGAAATCTCACTTACCTCACTCTTATCCTTCACTCAATCATTCATCACAGTCAAATCCGTCACGCTTTTACCTGTGCTTTGTCATATATATTTTTCTCTCAATCAGATTAGAGCTGGAAGGGACCTTGGAAGTCTTCTAGTCCAACCCCCTGCTCAAACAGAAGACCATGTACCATTTTCAGATAGGTGGTTGTCCAGTCTTTTCTTAAAAATCTCCAGTGATGAAGCACCTACAATTTCTGGAAGCAAGCTGTTCCACTGGTTAATTGTTCTCACTATTAGGAAGTTTCTCCTTAATTCCAGGTTGCTTCTCTCCTTGATTAGTTTCCATCTATTGTTTCTTGTCTTGTCTTCTGGTGCTTTAGAAAATAAGTTGAACCCTTCTTCTTTGTGGCAGCCCCTCAAATACTGGAATACTGCTATCATGTCATTCCTAGACCTTCTTTTCTCTAGACTGGCCATACCCAATTCCTGCAACCGTTCTTGACATGTTTTTCTCTCCAGGCCCTTAATCATTTTAGTTGCTGTTCTTTGCACTTTTTCCAAAGTCTCAACATCTTTTTTCTAATGTGATGACCAAAACTGGATGCAGTATTCCAGGTGTGGTCTTATTAAAGATTTATAAAGTACTAATACATGAGTTTGATTCTATGTGATTATTTTTATGTAATTACTTCTATGTAATACTTCATGTGATTAATTTGACTTTTCCTTGTTTGGATTTTAGTCATCTGTTCTGACTGTAATCTTAGAACTACAATCTATATAATCAAGAAAGAATAAACCACAGAGATACAGTATTGTTCTTCCTTCCCAAGTAGCAACCTATAAGGAATCAAATCCAACTCCTAGAATATTAGAAACTAGTAGTTCAGATGTGTATATATTTTGTTGCATGTCAAAACACAGTTATTTACTGTACACTAGCAATCTCTCATACCATATAAAAAGTCTTAATGAATGGCAGCTTTTGCCCTTATGAATCTTCTCTCAGCATGCACAGAGACTGTGTATTCATTTAATGAATGCCCTGCTGAACTGCTCTGTTCAATCAAAAATTCAGGCTATCTTCTTCAACAGCTCAGTACGTATATGAAAATTCAGTACAGTAATATATACCTGCGCGAGATAGTTATGCTTAGCCATATGTTTGAGAAAACTTTCATTAAAGCTGAACTGCTTTGCTCAAAGTTTTTACATCAGATATTCCTGTATTGTGCAATTCTCAAGGGAATCCAAGTTGCAGCCTGAACTATGTTACAATAAAATCAGTAGAGACCTGTAGCACATTACATTCTAATAAAAATATTATGATGGAACCGGTAGGGAGGTACATATATTTAGCTGTAGCTAGAAAAGAGAATTGTTACTGAAAAATGAGATTAGGAGGCCTAGCAATAAAAGAAGTAAGTACTCCCACAAATTCAGTGAAAAAGGTACATCAAATTATATGAGCAGATGATGCAAACTTAACTACCAAAGCAAGATAAATAATATGCATGAACCCAATGAAAGACAATTATTATAAGACACAATTCATATTATATAGCTTTTTCTCATAATTCAAGATTAATAAAAACTGGCTGAAGAATTACTAAGAAACAATATAAAAAGAACTGCTATATAAAAAACAAAGACCTGATCAACACAGCATAATCAGCATAATCATAATGTTGATAATTATAGTATTGTTTAATGCATTACATAGCTATTTATAAGCCATGCTATATGGCAGGGGTTCTCAAACTATAGCCTGCAGGCCGCATGCAGCCCGCCCTTTTTATCCAGCCCTCCTCAATGTCCCTGGCAAGCTGTCCAATCACAAGGAGAGGGTGGTTGGATGGTGGCAGCCAATGGAAGGATGGCAAGTTGGTGGGAGGAGATGGTTTTTTCCCAGTTTTTTCCTCATGTGCACAAGTGCACGGTTGTGCTTCGGCCACACCCCCTTCCTCTCCTCTCGCCTCTTCACGTTTTTACCTCAGGGCCAGGCTGAGAGATTTAGACTTTGCTTGCAGCCTCGGCCTCACTTAGGGCAGCCAAGCCGGGCAATGACAATGCCACTGCTGCTGCTTCTTCTGAGGCAGGTCCCTCGCTAGGTGCTACCAAACATGAGCCCCAGCCTCCGCCACTGCTGCCGCCACCACCATGCCAGCCAAGAGGAAACTGGTGCCAGTGGCCCTCAACATCACCCCCACCATCGCCAAGGGACCCATCCTCACCGGCAGTGGTGAGGGCAGCGGTTCCGAGTGAGTGGGCTTGACCCCCGGGAGGGTCAGAGTGGGGCTTCTGGAGGGAGGCGCCAATTATGGGTCTGAGGAGAGTAGACAAAGGGCAAGGTATTTGTGAGGGGTGGCCAGGGTAAGCACGAAAAAAGTAGGAGAATTTGCTCCTGGAAGGTTATTTCGGAGTTGAAAGGGGTTGTGTGGAGCCGAGGCGATGAAAGGTCCAGAATGCCAATCAAGGAGAATATTTCTGGCTCAGGGTTAAAATGAAGGGTCCTTTTTGGGGACATCTCTGAGGATGGTGGTTTTCTTGCAGACGTTTCAAGACCCAAAGTTGGATAATAAGTAAACTGATGATGTTACCTAGTTTGAGTCATGAGACATCTGCAAGAAAGCCACCAAGCTCAGGGAGCACCAAGGAATCCACAGCCGCCCTCCTTCTCCTCTTCTCCTCCTCCATTCCAGAAACCCCGTCTCTTCTGGCATTGCTGATGTTACCTAGTTTGGGTCATGAGACATCTGCAAGAAATGCTGAATGGAAATGGCACCTTGCCTTTCTGACAGATGTAACAGAGCTTCTCAAAAGTTTCAGTGTGCAACTTCAAGGAAAGGGGAAGCTCATCTGTGATATGCATTCACATATGTGAAAGCATTTGAAGTAAAATGGGACATACATACTCATTAAACAAGTGAGGGAGAAAAACTTCTGCTATCTTCCCACAACTCAGAAACTATTTGCTGGAAAACCAGCAGTTGCATTCCCAAACAAAACATGTGTGGATTTACTGGAAATGTCTATATTTTCTTCACTTAAGAAACTCATTCAAATAATTAACCAATTCATTTTCTTATTTCATTTTTTCATTTTATACTTGATTTTACATTGTTCTATAATCAATTTTTTTCAAGCTATACTCCCCCCCCAACAGTCTGAAGGATAATGAACAGCCCCCCTATTTAAAAAGTTTAAAGACCCCTGCTGTATGGCTTAGCAGGTTCTGTGAATACAAACTACCACATCTTATTCATTAACCAACTTAACTGCCATTGCTTTAAGGCAAAGGGTGAATGTGTCAAAAAGTCCATCCAGTTTCCAGATGCCTCCTGCTGTGGAATTCAACAGAGCTCTTACTGTATTTGATTAGAAATGAATAAGCTTTGCTGCTGATTATTCTTTTTAAAGTTAATATATGCCCGTTGTATTGCTCCTCTTTTGAATTTTAATGTCATCAGCTATTATATCATGATAACTATTATAATATGACTTGCTATTTTAATGTGATTTCATAATTTGGCTGACATTTAAACACATAGGTAATTTTTTCTTAGTTTTATATTTGCTGATAATCTCAAGAGGCTATATTAGCTCCCAAATTAAGACTATATACTACCATAGAAAAGTTCAAAACAGGAATCAATGTAATATTGTTAAATACTTCCTTTTATATTTAAATTAGAATGATATCAATCCCCTCCATCTATTAATGATTAATACTTATACTGACTGTTTATATTATGGTTCAAATATCATGAGCAGCAGAAATGTAACCAGTTGAGTTTTAGTTTAATAATTGTGTGAATCTAACCATTATAGTTCATCATTATTTTATGTTGGCATAGCATATTCTATAGATCCAGATATAGTTTAAGCATATATATAAACGCAAAATTATCTATTAACTGTTTCATTTCCTTGTTGATATGACTCTCAGTCTCCAGCCGACAAAGCAATTCAATCCTTTATTAATGAAGTCCAAATCTATTATGCTGTATTTTTTAAAATTACTAAATGTGATCTGAGCCAAATGTTCAAAGAAAAATTATCAAACCATTTTTCCCTAATGTTACCAATTCAGTCAGGTGATGGGGAGGGGAATTATACACTTAATATTCTGTAGATGATTGTAAACATTTCTTCCTATGATATCTGTTCTTCTTAACCACTGAACGTAATGGCTGGAGATGACAAGCAATAATACCTGGAGTGATGCATGTAGAGGAAAGCAAAATACTTTTACAGAAAGTTGTGCTTCACATTTTTCCTCCAACAAAAGGAATTGCTCAAAGTGACTTATAATATATAGGCAGCATAAGCACAATAATCAATAATTAAAATATATTCACATAAACTAAAGCCCAAACAAAACCTGCTCCCCCCAAATCTCACTGAGCAAAAATAAAGAAAAGGAAAAGGCTGTCCTTAAATGAAATTAAGAGGCAGAGACAATTGCTTATTTAAAAACATTTTCAGTTGCCAACAAAACATAAATAGAGAGGAAGCTGATGCAATTTCTTGGAGCATCCACTGCAACCAGTGGTTTTGTTAAAAGGACATAACGGGCTGTATGGTTATGTCATAAGCTCTGCCTTTTTACATATTGTAAAAGGGATGGAGTTATAAGCAATTTAGTGATGAGTATACTTCAGGAAATTAATCTTCCTGATTACTGTACACTTTGGACCTATATGAATATTGTCCTCAAAAGCAGCTGGGAACCTTCATGCAATGCAGAATGTACAGTAGCTGTCTATTTAACATAGTCAAAAAGAACATATTTCAGTAATCTTAAAAAAATTCTGGTTTCTTATTTACATCCAAGACCAATGCAATATGAATTAAAGTTCTCACCTGCTTCAGGCTCAAATACAGTTGAAACCATCTTCCCAGAAAAACCTAATGTATAAGAATTAGGAAGAAAACCCTTCAGTGGGGGAGGAAGGCTTTGGAAATTGCCTTTTCATTTACATTCATCATCAGTATTGTAATCTGTCCTTTTATTTTTTAAAAAAGAATGATTTGTATTTACCACAATTAGCCTCCTTGATCACTAATGGGAAGGCGCAGTGTGAATTCTGCACATGAGCCGCTAAACTCTTCAGCTGCAACAGGCCACAGTTCCCATCAGCTTCAGGAAAACTTAGGCCAGGCTCCTTGTAGCTGAAGCAATCTGGCTCGCCCGGGATCAGGTTGGCTGTCACCGGAGGTGTGGCCCATCCCCGTCCTCCAGCTCTGCCGCATATGTGGGACGAGCCTCCTGCGACAGCCAACCCGACCCTGGGCGAGTTTACAGGGAGAGGCTGTGCATTGCAGGAGGATGACTGCAAAGGGCGCATGTGGATCCTTGCAACTCCTGGAGGCTCCAAGCTCTGTTTTTGGCACCACGTCTGTATGCGCGTCTGTCTCACTGTTTTAGGCAGTGCTTCAGATCAGCTGCAGCGCACCATGGAGAGGATGGCTGAGATTTGGGAGATGGTCTATTCCCATTCGTAGCATGGCTGCCTCTTGGGAGGGCAGCATCAGCTGCCAATGCAGCGACGGGGAAGGCGGAAGGTCAATCCCACCCACCAGATCAGCCTGGTGGGGGTGGGGTGGGAAACTAAGCGGCACCAAAACAGCACTCAGAGCTGCAGGGATTCATGTGTGCCCTTGCAGTCGTCCTCCTGCAACCTGCAACCTCTCCCTGTAAAGTCGCCCAGGGTCAGCAGTGGTGCGCCCCGAGCAAGGAAGTAGCATGAGCTTGGAGGGTGAGAGTGCCTGTATTTCAATGACTCATGCGCAGAATTTAGACCGCGCCTTCCAACTGTTGATCAAGGAGGCTAATTGTGGTAAATACAAATCATTTTTTGAAAAATAAAGGGATGGATTACAATATTGATGATAATGTAAATGAAAAAGCAGTTTCCAAAGCCTTCCTCCCCCACTGAGGGAAACCTGAGCTGCCTCGTGGGGCGGGGTGCCAGCCAGGCTGGGCCTTGTGGTGAAAAAAATAAGACACCCTCCAAAAATAAGCCCTAATAGGTCTTTTGGACCAAAAATAAATAAATACCTGGACTTATTTACAGGGAAACAAGGTAGGTAAAATGTATTTCTCCAAGTATCTTAATATATAAAGTTGTTTTGTTTCGTTTGCCCTAAATTATGTTTTGACTCATTTCTGTCGTGATTATCTTTTAAGATTTTATTGTGGTATCTTGTGGCATATCTGATTGTTTTTGTATTCCTTCCTGATATTCTTAGAATGAAGACTGAGTGAATGCAAATTTTAAGGATGAAAAGTTGGCATCAAGATAAGGAAACTAAAAATAAGAAGGCAAAAAAGAAAGAAAAAAACCAGGATTCATTATGAAGGCTTCCAGTCCAAATTATACAAAAGGAAAAATGTTAATAGGTATAGTGAACAATTTTAAACATCTAATTATTATTAACAATCTCTCTTGTGACAATATGATCCAAGTGTTACTTTATTTTTGTGATATGATCCAAGTATTATTTTAATTTATTTTAAAAATATCATTCAGTCAGCTAATTAACACCATATTCCTTTATAGGAAATTTTGCATTAAGAAAGAATAATTCCGATATTGATATTATGACAGTTACACTGACTTATTTGAGATGATCAAGTTAATGAATATATTTAGCAGGGAAAGACATAAGACATTAGTACATTTTACAGTTCTTGAGATAACTGACAAACTGAGGTCTCACTTTCCTAGTGGCCATGCTAAGTTAACTACAAAGTTACATTTATTTAGGATTTTTATATGGCTAGAATTTCTGTTGAATTTGCCAATATTTAAAAATTCAGTACTCCCAAGATTGGGTAACCTGGAGCATAAAGTCACCCGTAGTCACCAGCTCAGTTTTAAAAGTTTTTCACAAGTAACAAATTCAGATCTTTGGCAAGAGTGATTTATCTCTCGTTATCCCAGCTTGTTAGATCAAAAGAAATAGAGAGAAAATACTAGAAAGAATACAAGAAAAATAAAGGGATTCCATAAAAAAGAAAAAAGGGTCTGTGGCATTGTCACAGCATGTGTCAGCCCTAACAACTCTACTTGAGGAGCAGATGGCAGCTGTGGTCAAGGGGGCCTTTGCACAAAAGCATGTTTACGATTCTTCAGTCGGGAATGTCATGTCATGTCATGGTCATTTATACTTAATCATGCCAGACTGCAGTGGCAACATAATATGCCTGCAGAACAGTACTGCTACATGAGCTGCTTTGCTCCAGGTGGAATTCAAAATGTTGCTTATCACCTATAAAGTCCTACATGGCATGGAGACAAATATTTGAGAAAATCACATTCCTCCAGTGGTTTCAGCCATCCTATCACATCAGGTGGGATGGGTATATCCCTCCTGCCTTCTGTATCCCTTCAGATGATCCAAGAGACATGTCTTTTCTGTCAAAGCACCTGCCTTATAGAACAGCCTATGTCTGAGCTCTGAATATATCTGTTGGCCTTTGGGAAGGCCAACAGATATATTTGTATATATATTTGTAAAATACAATTTGTTTTTTTGCCCTCTGCTAATTGTTATTTATTTTTTAACTGATACCATTCATTGCTTTTTCTACATTTTTATATTTATGTTTCTATTTTTATGCTTGTTAAGTGCCTAATTTGATTAAGATGGTTGGCAACATAAATTTGTATAATGCCTGAATAAATAAAATCTCCAAAATATTTGCGCAAATGTATTTCAAATGAGAAAAAAAAACCTTACTACCATGGTAAAGCATTTTCCCTTTGAGGAAGGAAAATTATTCTATTTGGAATAGGGTTTTATCTGTTTCCCTTTTAAAGATAGAAGGATTTTACCATGTAAAACTGGTATGTAATAATAATAATATCAAGTACTGTTACAGACTATGGCTGACATTTACCATAAGAATAGACAAAGCACACAGTTTTGTTTAAGGCACAATTGTCCCTGGTGATCATCTTATGTTTCAAAGCAAATGCACCAACTATTCAACTTTAGATTTAGGGAGTGAGCTGAGTGACTTCTCTTTTTAATGCCTCCCGCCCCTCCCCCACCCCCTCCTCCCCGCTCAAAGCTTCTCAATCTTCAGTGATTTATCTAGGAAGAGAGGAAGTTATTGCTGGAAGAGGGAAATGAAAAGCTTCTCTACAAATGTGATGCTTGAGGTCTCACCCTTAAATATGAAAATGTATATAGCTGCAAATAATTTTTCATGCATCTTTGGCAAACTTATAATAGTTATTCATTTGTCTATTCAATAGATTTTATTTTCATCTGCCATCAAAAAAGTTTCTAGTGAAAGTATTTAAAATCACATTTAAAAGTCAGTATGCATGAAGAGCATTTAAAAGAATAAAACCAATAAAAATTTAACAAACTTAAAACTAGAAAATATAAACCAGCTGCCATTTAAAATATGGTTTCAGTATAGTCCCTGCATTATACCAAGATTTTTATATGTAACTGTATTTTCCTGTGCTATTCATTAACATACACTGTTGCTTTACATTGTTCTTTTCCCCTAGTTCTTGGTGTTAATACTTAATAATTACACTCTAATCTCCCTAGAAAACTTTGGTGATAGGTAAGACTTTTTGAGACAACTTTTTTTAAGACAAAACTCCACTTCCTAACAGGAAGTACACACATTAAAAATTACTGTTATTTTTAACAAAGTTCTGAAAATTATATAAAACAGACAAAAATATTTAAAAAAATATTTATTTATTTATTTGATTTATATACCGCCCTTTTCCCGAAGGACTCAGGGCGGTGTACAGGGCAATAAAAATAAGAATACAGGATACAAGATTTAAAGTTAAATGATTGTGCCCAATGTAGTAGGTTAGTTAAAATAATGTTAAAACCCAAACCCATCAGGCCAGGCCGGCTTGTTCGAATAGATAAGTTTTTAGATCACGCCGGAATGAGCGAAGGTCGGGGGCCATCCGGAGTTCAGCCGGTAAACTGAAGATTATCTAAGATTAGATATTAATTATGTACTCAATGGGAAGTGAATCTCAGAAGTGACTTAGTGGATTAGCTTCACAATTAATTTTATGATATGACTATCCACTTTTTCTCCAGAAATGCTGTAAAATATACACACTGGCTCGCAACCATTTTAGTTTCTCAACAACCCTATGAATTGAGTCAGGATCATAAAGTGAACATATACAAAATAATAAAGTCAACTTCATGATTGCATGGTATCTCCCTAGGTCTAATTTGTCACACTGGTTTGATTTTAATCTTATAAACAAGTCTTCAGTGGCTCTTATCTAGGAATCTCTTTCCCTGAAATATTGTCTAGTTTAGGAAACTGCATAAGAATACTCTCATTATAACCCACCCACCCACTCCATTTTTTATATGTCTTTGGGTAAGGAAAGCATTGCTAGAAGAAATTAAAAATGGCTCCTAGACCTGTCAGATTCGAGATGTCTTTGCAATATTCATGATTGCATTTTGCTTTTCTCCCAAGGCCAAGCTGTCATTAAGGAAAGATTTCAGCTTTCATTTAGGAAAGGAAAAATGTGTGCAGTTTGCAAACTGCAGAGAAAATGAATAACTGCACTATGAGAGCAAATGTGAAAACCAAAATAGACATGCAAATCCTAACCAAACATCCTCACATGTGGAAAATCACTTTTGTCTAGAATGTCAAAAAAGGCATACATATCATCATTTTTTTACCAGGACCTGGCAGCTCAGACATTTTTGTAGATAAGCCCTTTATTTATTTTATTTATCCCCACATAATGATGAATTACAATAATTTGTCAAAGGCATCCAAATTACTGCACAGATGAGATGGGATTTGAATCTAGTTTCCCACACTTAGATTCAGCACATTCTATTATTATTTCATCAAAGCATTAATGCCTTCTCATTCTGAAACCTTGATGAAAACAATTTGTCCATGTAATATAACTGAATAAGAAGATTATAAACCTATAAAAGTTAAGAACAACATCTTAATAATCAGATATCAGATGTTTCCTTCTTTTAATCAATAATCAAACTTTGTCTATCTATCTGTCTGTCTGTCCGTCCGTCCGTCCGTCCGTCCGTCCACCCACCCACCCACCCGTCCGTCTGTCTGTCTGTCTGTCTGTCTGTCTGTCTATCTATCTATCTATCTATCTATCTATCTATCTATCTATCTATCTATCTATCTATCTATCTATCTATCTAATTGATTTGCCACCCATCCCATAGCAAATGACTCTCAAATGGCTCAGACACTGGAAATGTAGCCTCTTAAATGGACAATATTCAGAAAGTTTTTATCACAACACTACAATTTATCTCCAATTCCAATCAGTATAGTTGAACAAATATAGGCCTCTATATGTTGTTCATTTTTAAATCCCAGTCATAGTTGTTATTGAGAGATGATGGGAATTGTCAATTAACAACACTGAAGTCTCTGCATGAAATGTAATAAAATAAAATAAAATAAAAAATGACCATTGAAATAGCAATGTGAATTCTTCACCCTTTTTGTATTTGTGCTGATGTCTCTTTGTCCCACACAGAAAAGTGTAGGGGTTTGACTATGCTGCTTTGACTACTGACCAGAATTAGTATCCGGCATAAATTCATTGGCTTTGTTCAAGCTGCAAATGCCAAACAGGCAGTCTTCAGCTTACAAGTAAATAGACTGAAGTTCCCAACCTAACTTCTACTGGTTGAAAGTTCATAGGAATAGCTGCAATGTAGGGGAATCTAAGAACACCTTCTCTAACTTAAATGCTTTCATGGTATGTGCACTTAAATTTCCAGAGTTTCCCAGCCAATTAGTTGGCAGTTGGGAAATCTGGAATTTGAAATATATATCGTTATAATGTGCCCAGGCTTAGTTGAGTATAAAGGAAATTGTGCATCTACTCTGAATTTCAAATTTAAAATCTACAAATATGTCTAGAAACTTAGTTTCCTAGTCTAAAGAAACTTAAGGAAGAACCTTCTGATATATGTCTTCTTTCCCAACAGTTGCAGATACATTCAATTTAAAATAAGATATAAATGAAAATATTATAAAATATTATAAAATGAAAATATTCCAAACAGCATCCCCCAAGAAAGGAACAAACTTTTTGTAGCCTGAGACTGTCTTTAAAAAAAGTTTTGGGGAGCTCAGGAAGACTGTCTGATGTTGCCACTGGAAAAATGAAAGCAAAATATTCAGTCCTTTTTTTAACTGCTGCTGCTGCTGCTAATGTTGCTTTTTTTTTAAAAAAAGAGTCAAAAATAGCATGGTCAGCCAAAGGGATGAATATTAAATTTATCTTGATGGAGCATCGCCATCCCTAAAGAACGGAATAATTGAATTTGACTTTGTGCTGCCAAACGTCATGATTTGGGGAAATACTCAGGGTGGCAAAGAAGAGAAGTTGCATACAGCCAGTGAGGTAAGGGTTGCTCCTCATGCCATAGAAAAGGAAACAGACCATATTACTCAAATATTTTGGGAGATTTCCTTCTCTTAAAGAAGAATGGCCACTTTCTCAAATTTTGTTCAATAGGATCATCAAAATATAAGCACAGAATGTTAAGAATATCTAGATGCTTAATGTAGAATCAGAACACCATGGAACTAATCAGTCTGCAGATGATTGGCTCATTGTTCTTAAAAAGAAGGTTATAATTCAATTGCAATTAAATAAATTCTTAACAGGAACAAATTTAGATGCTATTTTTGACAAATCATCTTCTATGACAATTAACATTAGTAAAGAATCACAAAAACAGCTTTACCAAGATATTAAACTTCAAATCAGTTTAAGGGGAATTAAACATTTTGAGTAATTATTACAAAGAATTGAAACCAGTAAAAGAAACATAATTATGAGCTTCTTCTCAAGACTGAAATAGAAATTAGTCATAGCAACATAACTTATTATAACTCCTTGGTGAAAAAGCTGGATTTACAATTGCCATTCTTCCTAAAAGTTTATTTATATTTCAAATTAGCCAACTTAGTTGCCTACATATAGTCCTTTGCTTGTGAGCACAATGGAGTCTAGAATTTTGGTTGTAAGTCATTGAGGTCGTAAGTTGAGGTACCACATGACCAGACTTGATTTTACAACTGTTTTTACAATGGTATAAACAAGTCACTTTAATCATTAAGTGAACCATGTGGTTGTTAAGCAAATCCAGCATATCCAATGGCCATTTTTGCTGGAAAGCAGCAAATCTATCAATCAACCAATAAATACCGCAATCATGTGACTATGGGATGCTACAACTGGTCATAAATTTGAGCCAAGCACACTATTTTATCTCCAGTGAAGCTCTTTCATAACCTGATTGAAATAAAATTAAGGTAAAAAGTTACAGTGATTTAAATTTGTACCTATGCTTTACTTCCAAGAAGAAAAGAATATATCCATAAGAATGAGAGGTAAGAAGGGACTTTCATACCATTTAGTTTTTAACTCAGGAAAGAGGAACAAGAGAACAATTTCCAGATTCAAAAACGTATTTGGAAGATAGGTACACAAAATATCATTCCTATAAATTAGGTGTGAACTACTACTAATGCTCTCAAGTCCTTTTACAGCATTTGTAAGACATTGGGCATCATAAAATATTAATATTTTATTTTAAAGAGTTTTATTGTTGCTGGAACCAAATGATTGTCTCTGCAGCTGGCAAATTGAGTTGTTGTGCTTTTCACACACTCATTTTTTTAAAAAAAAATTGGTTCTTCTAAGTTAAAGAGGATTATAAGATAATTTGTATGCATTAAAAATCCTTCACTTGCTCAGTGATAATTTATCTTATTTATCTTCCAATTACACATGAAATTGCTGCATCTCTTGGAAAAGACCACAATTTTCATTTTGAAGTAACTGATGTCTAACTTTCATTGCTACAGTCTGTTGCTAATATTTGCAAATAAAAAAACCCAGAAGAGGTAGATTTTGTTTGGAGGGAAAGGTTAGAGGCTAAGTCAACATTTTCCACAGTAGATTGAAGATTATTACAATGAATTATTATGCTAAATGAAAATACAGGTCAGGCATGCTTCTCCAAATAGCCTGCCTAACCCAAAGCTCTCCAGAAAGGAGGCAAGCAAAGATCTACAGTACTTAGCGCAATTATTTAATTTCTCTATTAATTTTAGTTTAACAAAAATGAGTTTCATCCTCCAATATTGGCAAACATGCTCCAGTCTACAACACAGTCTTTTCAGCAGTTCCAAGAAGGCTCCACATCCATTGGCACTACTCAGGTGACCCTGACGACACAGATAAGCCACCTGGTGGCATCACCAACTCTCTAAAAGAATGCAAATGACCAGCTGCCTGCAAGGAATATAAATCCTTCCATTTCCCACCATCCAGTCAGAGCTGAAGAAGCTTCTTGGATGAGAAGCAAAACGTCTTCAAAGAGAAAAGAGGAAGTCCAGTTGCCTTGTAAAAAAGCACCTTTAGGACAGACAATTTTACTTTTGGGGGAATGAAAGCTTGTAAAAGGTTTATAAAAAATGCTTTTTCAAAATTATATCTCCATCATAAAGGATGACTACACAAAAACAGCATAAAAAGGATAACAATATTTGCTAATGTTATAAGAAATTCTACTCATCAAGTAATCCTGACTCCCAACTTTTGCTAATAAAGAATGGATGGCTTTTGCATTTTTGCTTTTTAATAAAGAGATGATTTATGGAGTGAAGGGGGTATTTGTTGTATCAAAAGATAGTGATAAGTGACTACATTTTCTTATTTGATAGGATGACAGGGAAAATTATTTTTATTAATAAATCTTAATAAAATTATTTGAAAAGAAAACAAATAATCAGTACAGGTAGTCCTCGACTTATAACAGTTCATTTAATGATGGTTCAAAGTTACAACAGCTCTGAAAAAAGTCATGTATGACCATTTTTCATACTTACAACCATTGCAACATCCCTGTGGTCATATGATTAAAATCCGATGGTTGGCAACTGCCAATACTTGGCAATACTTACACCATAAAATGTATACTCTGAAGAATTTTAGGGAGGAGCTGTCTTGACTCTCTTTCTCCCACACAACTACACAATCTTTTGCTTCTCTAGAACACACTCTCTCCCTTCTGGAAATCCAAAGAATTTGTTGTTGTTGTTAGTTGCGAAGTCGTGTCTGACCCATCGCGACCCCATGGACAATGTTCCTCCAGGCCTTCCTGTCCTCCACCATCCCCTGGAGTCCATTCAAGCTCACGCCTACCGCTTCAGTGACTCCATCCAGCCACCTCATTCTCTGTCGTCCCCTTCTTCTCTTGCCCTCAATCTTTCCCAGCATTAGGCTTTTCTCCAGTGAGTCTTTCCTTTTCATTAGGTGGCCAAACAATATCCCATCACAATCCAATCTTTCAGTGATCCACAATTCAGCAGCTATGCCAATCAAAATGCCTATATTGCCAAAATGGCAAACTCCCTGCCACTATGTCAGGTCTCAAACAATGAAGTACTAATACACCATAATGAAAAATGAATTTGTGTGACTTCCCTGATGAATTAAATAACAATTGCCTAGGAACTGGAGGGCAGGGATATTCACTTGCTTTCACTGACAAAATTAGAGAAACAAGGCAAATGGCAAGTGTGCAAATAACTGCAGACATTGCTATTGGAAAACCTGGATGGCTAAAATGATATTTGCTTGGGAAGGACTGGCTTGCTTCTTACATTTAACCCTTTCTCCTTTCTATAATACTTAAAACATATCTTGTTTTCTCTTTCCTTTCTATACAATTAATTGTTCCTTGTCTGAATTACTTCTAATTTCATTCTTCCTTTTCCCAATATAGTTGTCCTATCCTCTTACTCCTTTTATTTTGCTTACTCTGTTGGAAGGAGAAAATTGTGTGTACACTTATGTGTCAGTTAATATGTACAGGTAGTATTCAAATTTCCAAATTATTCATTAATCATTCAATTATTATAACTTTGTCCTGGTGCTGGTCTGTTTTGGGAATGAGCATCTGGCAGGCAGATAGACATATGTATATACATATTCAAGTATATCTTATGTTTATTTATTGAGGGGAAGGGAAGAACCTGCAGTATTAATTTTAACTGGAGCTGCCAATCGCAGCTTTATAAGATGGGAAATGTGGTCATTGTTCAGAATTTTACTCTCTGCTTTTTCCTATCTTTTCTTTAGGATTTGTTTTAAATTCAAATTGTTTTTGTTTTGGATAAATACAACAATATTCCTTCCTAAAATCTTTGGGATATCTCAATAATTGAAAGGAACATAAGACACTGATGTGGAAAATACTGTAGGTATTTGCAAAATGGAACACTCCCCCCTCCACTTTGTTCAAACTTCTGTGGACTTCAGATGTTAATGTTTCAGTGTTATTAATCTCTGTTAATGTATTCTCATGAGTGTCTCTACGGTAGAGACAATATTTTTGCATTTATTAATCTAAAGCCATTTTGTAATTTATCATAAATTTCCAGGTTAGACTGCATTACATATATTCCACTGAACTAATATTCATAAAATGCCTTATCTAATTGTTCTCAGACTGTGTAGTATGTCTTGAAGTTAGGAACTACTGCTGCAATATAGATTTCTCTTGAAATGTTGTTTTGTTATGTAGATACCCACTTTCTAAACTTCAATAATCTTCCACATGTGCTTCTTGTGAAAAATCAGCTCTAAGCTGCTGAACTTATTAAAACTCCACAATGTTTCATTTCTATTAAATCTTTTTCCAAGAGTTTCTACTTGTCCGATCAGATCCAACGGATTAGGTATGCTGCAGATAACATTATCAAAGAGTATGAATTGGTTGGATTTAGAAAACAGGCTTTTTCTGTTGTAGCCCTTGCCTTATGGAATCTTCTTCCTCTCAAGGGATCAGAATGGCCCCAATACTGTTGGCTTTCCTCAAAGCTTTAAAAATTTGGCTATGCACCTAGGCCTGAGGCTTGGAATGTACGAAGGGCCTTATTACTTGGCTTTACTATTAGTTGATCAATCATCATGGCTTATTTTGTGGATGTTTTAATTCTTTTAATATCTTTTAAATTATTTTAATTGCTTTAGAATTTTAGAATTGTAAGCTTGGTTGAGTTGGGCGACTATAGAAAATGAAATGGAATGGAATGAATGAATGAATCTCTTTGACATTGGCCCTATTGACTGAGGTCCATAGAACATTTGGAAGATACTAGGTTGTATACTGGGTTGCATCAGATTTCCAAATTTGAGTTCAAATCCATATAATGAGATGATTTTATTATTTTTCCTTTTACTTTATTTTCTTATTCCAGAATTTAGCATAAATAGCCTGAGCTATGGCTCTTTGTACTATCATATATTAGCTCATTTTTAGCAAAGCCAACATAAGAATGATGCCATGTGTTTGTACTACTGATAGTCTTCAACTTACAACCATAACTGAACCCAGAACTAGGGTTGTAAATCTTGGCAACTGTTAAGTGGGTTGCACCCAATTTGAGAACCTTTTTTGTGGCAGTCGTTAATAACAATAGCACTTAGACTTATATACCACTCCATAGTGCTTTACAGCCCACTCTAAGCAGCATATTGCCCCCAACAATCTTGGTCCTCATTTTATTGACCTTGGAAGGATAGAAGGCTAAGTCACCTTGAGCCAATGAGATTCGAACTGCCAAACTGCTGGCAGCCGGGAGTCAGCAGAAGTAGCTTGCAGTACATTCACCACAGTAGTGAATGCCATGTTAAAAGAATGTCATGATTGTTAAATGAATGCATTTTATCTTATGGGTGTTTTTTTGCTGGAAACTGGAACTTAGAGCTGGAAACTGGCAAAAAAACATTGAAAATCACCATCAGGTGACCACAGAACACTGCAAATAGCCATAAATATGAGCTGATTTCCAAATGCTATCATGTGACCATGGTGAGGCAGATGCAGCCATCAGTATTCAGGAACTGATTTGCAGTACCTTTTGGGGAGTCCATCATAACTTCAAATGGTTGGTAAGCAACCAGTCATTAAGCAAGGATTAGCTGTAAATGCCCATGTAGAAATCATTGCTCTTACACAGTTAGGGGAACTCTCAAAAATTATTTTCCTCTATAATAATATTTTTTATAAAGTGATACCTTTAAAGACATACCTTTTGCATATTTGAAAATAATTATTTACTTTGAGCATTCAATATATAAAAGTTTATTTTTTTTAATTTTACTTCTTCTAAAGGTGAATGCTTCAAACAGAGAAAGCAGAAGTGACAGAAACTGTATTAACAGTTCATTACCTGTTTAATTTCTCTCAGTGGTACAGCTTACGTTTATTCAATACAATATTTTACTATGGCAACAGTTGTACTGCATTAGATCATGCTCTTTATGGTACACACAACCCCCTCCTCATTTCCCACCCCAGCACTTTCATTTTATTGAAGCTTCTCTTTAAAAACACTTGTTTTAAAATAGTTTTATTTCAATGCTAACAGTGCTTATATGACTCCAATTTTTAACTGTCAGGACAGTTTTTTCCATGTATATTTAATACAGTAAATGCCAATTCCTTTGAAGCTCCCTTAACAGTATTTTAAAAATGCACTCGGTGGTTAGAGGGTTAATTAATGAAATGGATGACTGGACTGAAAATAAAATTGACTGTTTAAAAAATGCAAAACCATGAGAATTAGGTACACTATCATATTGTAACCACTGAGAATTCTCAATAGTAAAATAAAGCCATGTTCTCCCAGCATTTTCATTAGTTTTCCAGTAGTGGCAGATGCAGCGTGAATTATAATGACCAGAAAAACAGTGATTGCTCTTTAAAAAGCACATATGTACACCGAAAAGATATATACTCTCTTTCTTTAGGAACATGTAAATTACCAATTATGTAGCTGCACACTTAAAAATTATATTTTCCTTTTTCCTGAATGTGACATCTATTTCCCAGAAGAGCAATAAATGCAAAATAGAATTTCAAACTGTTTTACAATATACAGCATAATGCAAATAAAGTTCAGCAAAATCATGCATACTTATTATTAATATTAACTGTTGCATTCAATATCAGGAACCTTGAAGGCAGAGATCAGGAAGAAAATTCAGCTCAGTGTAAAATTCTATTTTTCTAGTCTTTCCACTGCTAGTTTCTGTATTTCTAAACAAAAACCTTTTGAAAAATGCAATACTAGTTATATATAATTGGGTACAAAATATTGTGTACTTATTAGAATCTACTTTACAGAACTGACACGAGGCTAAAATGGGGTTTGAAGAGGACATATGAATGAGATATTAATTTTAATACTAATAATAATGCTACCACTGGAGATGAGAACTGCACCCGCCTTTATGGTCTTCCAGAAGGGCATTAAAACTTTCCTTGGGGCCCTGAGGGGGGGCACTCACTGCTGGAGGTGGTTGAGGAGGTAAAAAGATCTCTATACAATCCCTATACAATCCATCTCTTGGGTCATGGTATTTTGTAGTTTTAATTTTTTTTAAAATGTGCATTTTTATAAAACTTTAACTGTTTTCCTATTTATCTTTTTACGAAGTGTAAGCTCCCTAGAATCCCCTTATGGGGAAGGTGAACAGTATATAAATTGAATGAATAAATAAATATAGCCTTTGTACTCCCAGAAAATAGTATAGGTATAGGTATTCTAGGCTAGTAATTAGAAACGCAGTAGGTCAAACGTAGATCACTTCTTTAAGGCAGTTAAAAATCTCACCATAAGGCAGGGATGCACAAGCTTACAAAGCAAACTTACTTTAGATTGCACAGTTCCATGCAGACAAATCCAAGACCTAGAATCAGACTGAGTGAGCTCTTATATCAAACCAAAAGTCAGTCATATAGCCAAGGACAGCACATATTCAAAAAAAAATCAGAGTTTGGAAAAAGGTTTGCCAACATAAGTCTGATACTATCACTCCTCAACCCTTATAGTATACACTAAAACAAGTAAGTCTAACTGTCTCCTTCTTTTGAGGACCTCACTAAACACCTCTTATCTTTCTATGTGTGTAAGACCTCAAAATCTTTTCCTGCTCAGGTTCTAGGCTTCCTTATTGGGTACAATGGATTTCTGATGATATATCTCTTGAGAAAATATATTCAATTCCAATGCCAAACTGACTAATCTTCTGAGTCACCTGTTCCATGATCTGAATATCACTTTAGTTCACCAAACTATTGTCAGACTTCCATGTTTTGATACTGGTATAATTCATTCATTCATTCATTCATTCATTCATTCATTCATTCATTCATTCTCTCTCTCTCTCTCTCTCTGTGTGTGTGTGTGTATGTGTGTGTGTTAGTTACAATATAACAGTTGGCAGGAATAAGCTGAAGAATTTTACCTTCCCAAGGTATAAATGACAGCATTCATAAACATAACATTCTTCTTTATTCAAATTATAGAATCACAATCTCAGTTTGATCCATTTAAAATAGTTACCTTTTTTAAAAAAAATATTACACATATAGTTTTTAAACTATGTTAAATTAAACTTTAATACACATATTAAACCAGAACAGCTGAATTAACCCTCAGTGCTGACCCCACAACAAGAGAGGCACATGATGGCTTAGCATAGGTTCATTCCTATACTTCATAGATACAGATGTTCTGTATAAGCAGGGAGCCAGTGCTCTTCAACATCTTCTTCAATGTTTTGGATGAGGGGATAGGTGGGGAACTCATCAAATTTGCAGACAACACCAAGCTGGCAGGAATAGCCAACTCTCCAGAAGATAGGCTTAAGATACAGGAGGATCTTGACAGACTAGAACACTGGGCGCAATCTAACAAAATGAAATTCAGTGGTGAAAAAAGTAAGGTTCTCCATTTAGGCAAGAAAAACCAAATGCACAGGTACAGTATAGGTGGTACCTTGCTCAGTACTAGTAAATCTTGGAGTCCTAGTCAACAATCACTTCAATATGAGCCAGTAGTGTGCTGCAGCTGCCAAAAAAAACCACACAGTGCTAGGCTGCATTAACAGAGGGATAGAATCAAGATCACGTGAAGTACTAATATCACTTTACAATGCCTTGGTAAGGCCACACTTGGAATACTGCATCCAGTTTTGGTCACCACACTGTAAAAAAATATGTTGAGGCTCTAGAAAGAGTACAGAGAAAAGCAACAAAGATGATTAGGGGACTGGAGGCTAAAAAATATAAAGACTAGTTGCTGGAATTGGGTATGTCTAGTTTAATGAAGAGAAGGATGAGGGATGACATGATAGCAGTGTTCCAATATCTCAGGGGTTGCCACAAAGAAGGAGTCAAGCTATTCTCCAAAGCACCTGAAGGCAGGACAAGAAGCAATGGATGGAAACTAATCAGAGAAGCAACCTTGAACTAAGGAGAAATTTCCTGACAGAACAATTAATCAGTGGAACAACCTACCTCCAGAAGTTGTGAATGCTCCTGCACTGGAAGTTTTTAAGAAGAGACTGGGCAACCATGTGTCTGAAATGGTATAGGGTTTACTGCCTGAGCAGGGGGTTGGACTAGAAGACCTCCAAGGTCCCTTGTGCCATTTAAGAGATCTCTTGGATTGAGGGGGCACAGGACACTGAAGTGGAAAGACTTGTTATATAAATGGAATTCTACTTACTTCATTTTAGATCTAATACCATTGGTGTTTCATATTTCAAGCATACATGAAATTATATTACACTGTGCTTTTTTAAAAAAACATGTACTTCAGAACAATTCAATGGATTTCTGCTTCACACTTAAATGCCAGCGGCTCTGAAAAGATGGATTCTGGTTTGAAAAGGAAGACAGATCTTTGGTAATAAGAATAGCTGCAACAATACTGGTAATTTATCTACTTCTTACGCAATCTTTTGCTTAGTCTATTAGAACTGGATCCAGTTTCTTTTGTTTAGACCAGGGGTAGGCAACCTCAGCTCTTTTATAATTCATGGACTTCAACACCCAGAATTCCCAAGTCAGCAGAATTCCTGAGTCTGCATAGTCCATGAGTCATAAAAGAGCTGAAGTTGCCTACCCCTGGTTTAGACAATAAAATATATTGCAGAAATTCCAAACATTTTTACCAATCTTATAACAAAAGGGATATTAAAGTAATTGGTTATGAGTACTGATTATATTCTACCAGGTGTTCAGGCATGATTGGAGTGCCACCTATTTGCATAACTACCTTCTTGCCTAGTCATGGAGAGAGTAATAAGTATAAAAGAAAGCCTGTGATTTATCAAGTGGTTCTTCAGGAAGGAAGAGTGATTTTTTTAAACCTGACATCTGCATAGTTCGCTGTGTAAACAACCATTCTTTCAAAACCAATTTCATTTTAGTTGAAAATTCAACATACTCCAAAGAGTCCCACTTCGATTTTGCATTACAACTAGAGGATTCATTAAAGCTGAATTATCAATTAACCCAACAGTTATCTGACCTGACAGATAAATGAAAGAAGAAAAAACACATTTATATTGAGAAAACAATTGCACCTCCGTTATACTAAGTCTGTACTACGAGGCAGAAAAGCAAGACACATTAAAAACTATAGTACCCTTTCTTTGATAGCAAATTAATCACCAAAAGGCACCAACTACTTCAGTCACAAAAGAATCTGTATGAATTCTGAAATCTTTTTGATCAGCCTCAGGGCTTCCCTTTTTTATTTCTTTTTGTTTTTTATGCATGACATCCACCACACAACATATCAATCAGAAGGTCGGCAGTTTGGCGGGTCGAATCCCGAGTGCCGTGTAACAGAGTGAGTGCCTGTTACTTGTCCCAGCTTCTGCCAACCTAGCAGTTCGAAAGCAAGTAAAAAATGCAAGTAGAAAAATAGGGACCACTATGGTGGGAAGGTAACAGCGTTCCGTGCGCCTTTGGCGTCTAGTCATGCCGGCCACATGACCACGGAGACGTCCTCAGACAAGCGCTGGCTCTTCGGCTTTGAAACGGAGATGAGCACCGGCCCCTAGAGTTGGAAATGACTAGCACGCATGTGCGGGGGAACCTTTACCTTTTTTATCTCAGGAATAAAACAAGATTGCTCAGCTATTTTTTTTCCTGTCTTATTAACTCTTTACAGAAATAGTGTGTGTAACAGAGGGCATGAAGAAACAGAAGTAGAAAAAAACATGCTTTCCATGCAACACATTTAACTGAAAGGTAGCCTGATCCCAAATCTCAGTTATGTGAAATGTACTTCCCCAGGAGGACCATTTGTTTCACGTGAAACTGGAAGAATTTCAGCAATAAAGAAATTTGCAGAATTTCTACAAAATACACTGACTTGAAGTTGGCCAATGGATTTTTCCTTTATTATTCACTTTTATTATTCATTTTTATTATTCTCCTATAAACACCACTCCCAAAATCCCCTTACCTTATTTTACTTCATTACTCACCATCCAAAACACATTTAGAGACAATTATGTTCTGTTTGTGAGGCCATTCCATTTATGAATATGGATGGAGAAGCTAACTTCTGGTTTAATATGTGGCCATTTTTATGGAAAGCAATCCATTACTATGGCATAACATAAAGTAATTTTTAAAAGTTAGAAATTTGCCTGCCTTTCAAAGATTTGTGCTGTGTCTCATATTTATTGGTTGAAGTGTAAGGATCTGAGTTGAAGTGAACTTTTAATCCAGCAATGCAATCCAATTTTTATATAATTGACTATTAAAATATATTCTACTCAAGACAAATGGACCAGAACTATTTTACTTGTCCCATATAATCCCAGGCCAGAAATAACCACTGTCATAATTATAATGGAGGTATAAGATAGGAGTTGACTATTCAGAAATGCTTAAGATTTGTTAAAATATGCTGGCAATCTCTATTCCTTATACATTTGTTTCATTTCCACCTGTACAGTCGTACTTGGAAGAAATTGTTTCTCTAGAGCATAGGTCTGCAACCCGCGGCTCCGGAGCCGCATACGGCTCTTTCACCCATCTCCTGCGACTCGCAGTCCTCTGCCATGTGCAGTCCAAAAAAAAGTGGGATTAAAAAAGTTCAACCAATCAATTCAAATATGCAGGGTAGGTGCATATCTCGCCTTGGCTCCACTCTTCACGCAAACCCTGTTCTGCACATGTGCGCATGTACACGCATACGCACACATTTTTTGGGGCTCCCAGTTTTTCCTTTTGTGAGGGAACCGGTTCCGAGTGGCTCTTTCACTGTTTCAGGTTGCTGACCCCTGCTCTAGAGCATAGGAGCATTCCATTTATTCTCTCAGTGGAATAAAAAGAGACAAAATAAGCTGTAGTAAGATCCCTTTTCAAGAAATCTTCCATAGATGCCTAGCTTTTTGGGCAACTATTTTCCAGTCTGTAACCTTTCCTTTTTGGAGAAGGCTGCTGAGAAGATAGAGGAGTGTACTCTAGAGGCATAAATTATCTAGACTTCTTTTAGGCTGGATTCAAATCTGGACATGGATGACAATGCCAGTACCTTGGTGCCACTGTGGTGAATTAGTTTTATTTTGATCTAGATAGGAGAGTATACTCCTTCTGGTCTTCTTAGAGCTATTAAGGGCATTCAGTACCAATAATCACTATGCAACAGTTGGGAGTTGGTACCATTGTGTTATTGCATTTCTGCTCCTTCTAGATCAAGTCCATGGCAGTGGGGAGCAGAGGCAGATCTTTATGCTGTCCCAGGCTTCAGTTCTCTCCCCCAATTTTTAATATTTCCATGAAACCACTGGGAAAGTTTATCTCTCAGTTTGTGGCTGATGATCGTCCTGTGCGCTCCCACAGGGAGGGCGTTCTTAGGGTACCGCCGGTGAAGGATTGCCGGCGGGTGCTCCCAGAGAGAGGGCCTTCTCTGTGGGCGCGCCTGCCCGCTGGAACCAACTTCCGATGGAACTTAGGACTGCCTCCGACCTCCACTCATTCTGCTGGGACCTGAAAACTTGGCTCTTTGAGCTGTCGGGCCTAGACTGAGGGGTTTTAATTGGGTTTTAATGTTTTAATTTTTTAAATTTTGGGCTCTAAATTCAATTAATTGTTTTAATTAACTGTTTTAAATCTTCTAATTTTTGTATGGTATGATTTTAACTGCCCTGTAAACCGCCCTGAGTCCTACGGGAATAGGGCGGTATATAAATCAAAATAATAAATAAATAAATAAATGATATAAGCTGAGCTAGACATGCCAGAGAAATTCTGATCTGGTATTTTCAGGTTATTGGAATCAGTAGGCAGATGTTGAACCCTACTAAGACCACATTACTATTTATTTGCTAAGTATTCTTCCTCTGGGTAGCAAGGATCTTGCTCTCAAAAGGAAACCATTTGTCCAGTTTTATCTGAGCACTAGTTGTGGATCTACCTGGAGATTAACTTTCTAACAATTATGAGTCCGTGAATCACATCACACAATTGAATTACTGCAATCCACATGGCATTGCCTTAGAAGAACATTTGGAAACTGTAGCTGGCACAACATACACATCATTTTACTGTCTTATTATTGTATAGATATACTACCATAATCTGCATGGATTCCTGGCAGATTATGATAGTATATAAGAAAGACATTTAAAGAACAAAGTAACCAAACTGAGATATATCTAAGTTGGCAGGATGCAATGCCAATTAATGTTTAGATTTTAAATACTTATTTTAGTGCATTCCACTGTGCAGCAAACTACAATCTATATATTATCTATATATTATTTGACATAGGCTCAGAAATTTAAATAGTATCTCTTGGAAAACAAGGGTCCAAGAAGAATAGGAACTTGAACAACTTCTTTTCTTTTTCTATTTTCAGTACTTTTGGTATTATCTATATAGAGACTTCAGTGGAAGAACAGATTTATTTATTCATACAAATAGACATATGTTCTAGAATCTGGACAATTTCCAATAACCATTAAAGCAGTAGAACAGGAACCAGTGCAAAGCAAAGAATCAACAATAAAGCGTTATATTATGGCAACCCCCTCCACAGCATTATCATCAACAGCATTAAGCCTATCTGCCATTTTCCCCAATCATCTGAATACTTTATTTCTTAACACCATGCACCCAACTGGCCTGAAGTGGCTTACAGACCACTCAGAGACAGCTGGCTAGGTCTAACAGGTTTATTGAGGTACCGGACAAGTAGGTGCTCAGCTCTTTTATAGCCAGCCGCTGGCCGGCTGGGCCAATCCACTTTTGTTCTTCTCCCGCCGGGATTCCGGAGCCAATCAGCTGCGGTGTGTTTTTGACAGCTCCGCATCCTCGTGGCAGTGGCGCATGCGTGGTGGGGAACTTGTTTGACAGCGGAGAGCTGTCAGATGGCTGCGCATGCGCTTTCTCTGGCGGCAGCTTTTGACAGCTGTCAAAAGCTCCCCCGTGTATTCCTGTCACTGTGTTTACCTCACACCACATTTAACAATCTATTAACTCTTAACATTAGTTAACATATAACACAGGCCTATAGCTGTTACATAGCCTTTAGGGCTCCAGTTATTTGGTAATAACTTCCACAAAATTTCTGAACTGTTTTTTCCCCGTCCTTTAGAGTACATAATTATTAACTTCGCTTTTACTTTCTATCCCAATTAAATATGAAAGAATTTTTTAAAAAACTATATCACCAAAATATACTGATTAGGATAGTATTGCTTCACTCTGAGAACAGACTAAAACATTATACTGTAGCATGAAAGGATAACTGAAGGGGACATGCCAGATATTAGAAGACTGTATTTTCCTCCATCATATAATATTACAGTAGAGAGAAAAGTCACTGAAAGTAATTAATTAGCAATAGATTCCAGGAGAGACTTGAGAGACCAATTTCTCAATCATACATAATTACCTAATTATGGTGATGGCCACAAGCTCCATTATTATTTTTAAACTAACAAATCAAATCATGGAAGATTTGTGAGCTTCGTAGCTTTAAAGATTTTACAAACAAAGGGGCATCCTCAGATAGAGGCAACTGCTCATGAAAGATCTGGTGTTCACTTGTGTTAGAATCAAAATGTTGAACTACTGTATATTGCTCTTATTCAGCAAGGTACTTCTTATGAAATATCTTGGTTTCATGGATAAGATTTAAGACTCAAAAGCAGTTGTACACTGCGGTGTCGCATAAAGTTTTGCTTTGCAAGTGATGAGAGATTGTGGGAAGGTTGAGAAAAGAAGGCAAGAGAAAACAGAGATAAATAATCAAGAAATAGTGGGCAAGTCAGTTGACTGCTTATATCATAAAATAGCTTAGCTCAGGTATACAGAAATCTTGGAAGAACCATTTCAAATCACTCAGAGAGAATCCACCTTAATTAATTCATTATAAATAAGGCTAGGAAATTCCTCTTACACTTACCAAGATTGATATCAAGCCCCATTCAGCTGGGCAAATTTAATAAGGTTCATTAATGTCAGTCTGTATAAATACAGAATACAGAATCTTGAAACTATAACAGGATTTTCTAAAACTCTTGATTGTTTATGTCTATATTTATTTCCCTTTCTTTCCCAAACTTCCCACAAGCTCTCTCAGAAATCTAGGGTTTTTCCATCTTCAGGGCCTGACTTATCACTGTGTCTCACAGCTATCAAGATGCATAGCTTAGTTAATTTTCTCAAATCACATGGAATGTGCAGTACTTTTTCCTTAGCCTTTGTTTTACATTGTATAAAATTATTTTTAAAAGTTTAAAAAGTTGTCAGATAATGGATGATAATGAGGATCTTAAGGTCATGGAACATACTGTAAATCCACCTACAAAATGTTTTATATGCATTAATTCCTAGAGCATATAATTTTGCTTTTTCTATGTCTAATCTATACTTTACTTTTTCCCTTGCCTACCTTTAGTTTGCATTAAAGCACACCCAAACTCAATCCTCCTTAGCCAGGATAGTGGTTGCTAAAAATTCAACAGTTTTAAAGATGCTGTATTGCTGCTGAGCAGGGAAGCAATTTAAAGAGAGTGGAATAAGAAAAGTTTCAGCTTTTCCACAATTAATTTCCACATAATAAAATATATCCTACTTTGCTTCAACAATACAAATTCCAAAATGATATTTATCATGATTATTTTTTGAGGTCAAAACTTACAGTAAAATTAGAAACAGGATGAAACAAAAATAAATTCCAGCATGGAATGCGTCACCCAGTCAGAAAGACATCTTTACTTGAAATATTTTTGGTTATTATGGATAGGCTGAGAAAACAATTCCACAAGTATCAAAAGTCCAACTGGAACTTTTCAAAATTATTATTTTTCTCACAAAACATAAATCAATTCAGATGAAGAATAATTAACAAATTGCTCTGTCAAATTATGCATATTTCCAATTGTATTATCAAGAGTTATATCAAATTTTAAAGTTTAATGGTAGGAAGAGGAGGGAAAATTAAGTATCAAGGGGAGATTCTTTTTCAATTATACAGGGAATAATGCTGTATAAATTAGTTCCAACCCCCCAAAAGGCTCTTTGAACTCTGGGACAAGGTACTTCATGAGTTCTGGAAGTACCTGATCCAAAGCAAGCCATCCTGACCTTGAAAAGACTGGAATAGCTCATTTCCCAGTTAGAACTTTCAAGGATGTATCATTTTATACATACATACATACTGTACATACATACTGTACATACAGGATTTTCACAGGATCACAGCAGGGAAGAAAAAGATTTAACATTTTTCTTACATGCGCTATGGCCCTGATGAAGTCTTTACCATATCTGAAATAGCTATTATAATCTAACCCTTGGACAATGGCTTGAGAAAAGTACATTCTTGTACTTTATCATTTCATTTAAACTACAAAAGAGAGGAACATAAAAAGAGAAGTGCCATCATTGACAGGTAAGAGGAAAGTATCTAAGCAATACTTTTCAAAATACATTCATCCCATTGAGGTTGTAGTGAATTCTCCTAATTTCAAGTACAGCGCTACTGTATGTTTAATAGCTTTCTTATTAAGAAGTGTCTGAGGCCATCCTCAATGGTTAAATCAGTTCAGTTTGCTACTCAGCCAAGTATTTTTGCCCATCCACAAAGACAAAGCACAATCCCTAGTGGTTCCTGATGGCAAATATATGGCTTTGCATCTGGGAATGTTTTAATGTTTGCTTGTATTATACGCTTCTTTGCTTGTAATATCATAATCAGAGGTCAGTCAGTTTACTGTATGACAGTAAAAAAATTCTCTTTTTGTCTCCTTCCTGCTGTAAAACTTGGCATTGCCAAATTTGATTAAGATTCCTGGGTCTGGAGGATAAAATATATGTTGTAATGTTGTACTGGTTTCAGCAGAGAGCATTAAGTGATGCAGTGATTATAGAAATAGAAAAAGATGAATGAAAACTTCAAAAATGAATCTGAAAGCAGACTTTGGCCTTAAACATGCTAAGAGATGTCAATACTGAACTACTTTGTACTTTGCCTCAGTGGAAACAAAATGAAAAATTAGCTGTTTCATATAACAAATTGCCTTCTGCTCAACTATAGCAGGTAATGGCATTTCAAGGTATATATGTAACTCAGAGAACAGAAATGTTGAAATTGCAAATCTTCCTTTGTTTTCCCATTCCCCTATCTTTTAGGGTAATGCTGTTGGAGACTGAAGATTTTGACTTTATTACTTGATTGTTAATTTGCACAACAGCAATCAAGGGTAAGTTAAATATATCAGTGAGATATTTAGTGGTAGCTGCTTTAATCAGTTTTCTCCCCTACATCTTCCAGAACACATTTGCTTAACAAACAGTCCCTCTTAATTATCTCAAAGTGGCAATATAACAAATTACTATGGATACATGTTTTTTCAAGTAATATTATATTGCTGCCATTATTGTTACATGCAATTTAATTTCAGTGGAATCTGTATTTCAAATGATTAATTTCTGATACATAAAGTTGTCTGAAAATATGTATTTATATCATAACTAGCAGACTACAGAGGTTCACAAATATGAAATTGAATTAACAACTATCTTAAAGAATTAGCTCACCAAGTTAAGTGAGGTGGGAAACAATCCACACAAATACAAGAGCACAATATATGTCAGAGAAAATACTACAATTGAACATAATTTGGATAAATAGCAGTCTCATCTATTCATGCAATGAACCAGATATTTTTCAGGGTCCCATCCTCCTGAAAAAAAAGTCTCTGCTTTAAGAGGCATATTAATTTTAATGTGTGGTTTTCTTAAAGTAATAGCATCTCTCTCTTTTTGGCGTGCATGGAAACATTTTAAAAGCTTTAAATACATCACTGATTTAAAAGTATCTCAAAGGGAAGAACAAGGAATGATAAAATGTATTTGAAATACCTAAAATGTCCTTAGTTTTATTTCCCAAGTCTTACGTGTAACTAAAAAAGTTGTATTATTTATCCATTCTTTCTGATAATAAACCTAAACACTGCAACATAAAAATCATCAGCCACATTCAGTAAATCTATCTATAAAAGATTTGACAGCTGTCCCACAAAAAAGCTAAGTAGAAATCCTTGCGATAAGAAATCACTGTAAGTAATACTTTTCATCATGGCAATACTTAGCAATACATTTTGTGTAGATATTTTGTGTGTCTCATGGGGAAGAATCTACGGTATAATGTTTGTTAAAAATGTCTGAGATTTTGCCCTTTATCTGTATGTATGTATGTGTGTGTGTGTGTGTGTGTGTGTGTGTGTGTGTGTATGTTTAAGTATTTGTCAAGGTTTTTTGAATGGACCTTGCTAATTAACTCTTTCATTCCTGTTTTGGCCCGACTCAGGGCTTATCCACAGGACATAGTCAACTTATGACAGCTCATTATTTGTGCAAATTATTCAAATTGCTAATAAAGAATTTGGGAGGCTAAGATGATCATTTCGAACTCTTTATGTTCTCATCAGTTAGTCATCGAATCTCAGATATACCTTGAAATTATTTTCTGTATTTACTTTGTCAGGTGAAAACAAAACAATGGCTAAACATCTACTTTTGTATGTAGAGATTTGTTACATTAATGGCTTCGTACATGGACATTTTTAAAGATTTGAGGAGGCCCATAAAGGTAGTTCTTGGGTAATGATAGCAATTGAGACTGGGATTTTCTGTGGCTAAGCAATGCTGTCAAAAAGCATGATTGTATCGCTTAGCACCTGACGTCCTGGCAATCCCAGTTGCTTTAATAACCCCAGGCCTGTGTGGGTCATTAAGTGGGGACCTCATGTGATTGCAGCATGAGAAGAGGCAGGACTCCTAGGCAAACATGCTGGTAGGTGAGAGTTACAGGCCACAGCAGGTGCCACAAGTGGGGACTAGGGAGCACAGGGCTTTAACAACCTCAACCATCACCACTTCCCCGTGGCCTCTACTTCAGCCTAAACTGCTTCAAGCCCCATATCCTGACAAGCCCCAGAGACACCAGCTGACCCAAGGCGCAGCACCAGCGCCTCATGTTACTCTAGTGGTGGCTAACCTCCAAGTCCCAGCAACAGCAGCTGGTTTCAAAGACCAGCACTGTGATAAGCCCCACTTTTCACATAGAACTTGCATTTCTCCATGGCAAGTTACATGAAAACTAGTCATTTTAATCAGTTTTTATTTAAAACTTATTTTCAGACTCAATGAGTCAATTTCTTCAAATGTGGCCAAATTTTGTCATGTAAGATGTATAACAATTACACTGATATGCTTATCTAATTAATTAATATTAGTTTTATGTATAAAATTTGTTTTATAGACTGATCTTTGATTTTAATAAAGACTAAGTGTATATGTGCGTGTGGAGATCGATAGGTAGGTAGGTAGGTAGGTAAGTGGGTGGATAGACAGACAGACCTTTTTGTGTCAATGTAGATTTTGGAGTAACTTTTCTCAAAAATTATTTCAACCCCACGCCCACCCCCCCACTTTCTGCAAGTTATTACAAAACTTAATATTTTAGAAAGTAATTTGAGGAATGAGTTGATGCTATTAGTAATGCTAATTATTTGATTCATAAATAATTTCATTGGTTGGGTTTTTTTTAATCTATAAATGTAAAAAGTGTGCAAAAACTTATTTAAGAAAAAACATATATAATATTTAAGACACAACTACAAAACTGAATTAGAAAATATTACATGACCTTATGAAGTTCAACATTCCAGTGGGACCATACTTTTTCACTAGACATTGTGCCAAAATTATGAAGCAATTTACTAACATTAGCTGGATCATTTTATTTTCCCCAAAGTGCTATTTACAATTAAAGAGCCGTTTCATATAATTTTCCCATCCATTATGTTACAAAAACAGTATATAAAAATAACTGAACTAAATACAAATCATTTATGAATGAGTTGCTCTCACCTTCCTTTAGTTTACCTGTTTAATAGTTTTGGTTTAGCTTAACTTAATAAGTAGTTTTCAAGCTTGTTATTTTCTCTGTTGTTAAATATTTATTTTCCAATTGCAGACATTAAGCAAGTGGTAGGATTCACTACAAATTATTTTTAAAATAGCACCTGGAGGATAGAAAGCCAGACATCTTTCCATCTTGCACGAGGCAAAGACAAATACATTTTAATTATTTATTGTATTTTGGTTTTGCTATTTATTCCTGGTTTCATTTTTATATCCATGCTTGTCTTTTATTTGACTGTAAACTACTATTTAACAGAATAACAGAGTTGAAAGGGACTTTAGAGGTCTTCTAGTCCAACCAGCTGCTCAAGCAGGAGACCATATATCAGGGGTCCCCAACACCCGGTCTGTGGACCAGTACCAGTCCGTGGCAAAGCCCCATCCGTGGGATGCAGGCAGCACACAAAACCATGCACCCTCCGGTCCACAGAAAAACCTCTCTCCACGGTGCCCAAAAGGTTGGGGACCTCTGCCCTATACCATTTCAGACAAATAGTTGTTGAATCTCTTCTTAAAAACCTCCAGTGATGGAGCAGCCACAACTTCTGTAGCCCAGTTGTTGCACTGATTAATTGTTCTGTCAGGGAATTTCTTCTAAGTTGCTTCTCTCCTTGATTAGTTTCCATCCATGGTTTCTTGTCTTGCCTTCTGGTGCTTTGGAAAATAGGTTGACACTTTCTTCCCTGTGGCACCCCCCGGAGATATTGGAACACTCCTATCATGTCACCCCTAGTGCTTCTTTTCATTAAACTAAACATATCCAATTCCTGCAACAGTTCTTCATGTTTTGGAGGTTCTTTGATCCGGCTGTTTGCTGTTAGTTTGTTTAGAACAGACATGTCAAACACAAGGCCCGGGGGCCGGATCCGGCCTGCGAAGTGGTTTCATGTGACCCGCAAAGCCATTCTGGAAACAGTGAGGGAATGGCCCCCACTGCCTTGGCCCTGGCCCAGAGACCCTCCTTCTGCCAGAGACCCTCAGATCTGTCCCAGTCCTGCCCAGGCCCCCACAGGCACCCTTGATGCGAACGATGTAGAGCTGGCCACGCCCACCCAGTAGGCCATACGCACTCTAGCCATGCCCACCCAGTAGGCCACGCCCACCCTGGCCATACCCACCCGGCCCCTTGAGGGCAACCGCAATGCTGATGCGGCCCTCAATGAAATGTGAGTTTGACACCCCTGGTTTAGAAAGTTCCTTGATTGGGGTATTATTTAATTCTTGATTGTTGGTTTGATGTTAATCTTGCAGTTAATCTATGCTTATCTTGGTGTTGATTGCTGGTGGGGAAGTCTTTTGGTCTTTTTGTTTCCTTTTGGCTTGTCTCTTGTTTGGATTGTTTCTTTTGCATAGTATGTAGATATTGTTATGTCTATGTCTCTATTGATGTCAGAGTACCAGGCTTCTAGATATTCCCTAGCGTTTTTGGACCTGGCTTGGTATAGGATAGTCACACTTTCCTTATGGAAACTATGGTTAAGTCTGTCCATATGTTGTGAAATTAAAAGGTTTTCATCATGTCTTCTGACTGCTAGTTGGTATTCATGGACGCGTTGTGCCAGTTTTCTGCCTGTTTATCCTATGTAGTGATTGTTGCAGTCATTACACTATAAGTTGTAGATGACTCCAGTTTCTCTTCTGGGGCTCCTGGGGCTTTGGATTTTGGAGGGCTTTAGTTGGCTTGTGTACTATGATGTGATTCTATGGGATGGTAATAGTTTGTTGGTGGTTTCTGAGATATTCTTGATATTTGGTAGTGTTATTCATTTTACAGATTGCATTGATTGTGCTACATTGGTCAGATACTTTAAAGTTGTGTGAATATTAGCTCCTTTTTTATTAAAAAGTTTTACAATACATTTTATCTTTAACAAACCAAAAAAGGAAAAAAAAAACCTCCCAACCCCCTCCCCCCACCCTCTTCCCCCTCCCCAACCCTCCCCAACCCCTCCCTCCCTTTCCCCTCCCCCCCGCTTCCCAGAGCAAAATACAGGGTATAAAAATACAAACAATCATAATCTAACTTACGCAAACAATCCTAAACTATTTAAACTACCGAACTTTAACTCATATAAGAAAACTCCAAACATATATATATATATATATATATATATATATATATATATATATATATATATATATATATATATATATATATATATATATAATATCATATCAATAATTATACAAATACAGAATAATACTTTCCGATCTAATACCAAAACACAGGGTATAAAAATACAAACAATCATGATCTAACTTACGCAAACAAGCCTAAACTATTCAAACTGTCAAACTTTAACTCATATAGGTAAATTCCAAACATACATATATATATCATATCAATGATTATTCAAATACAAAATAATACCCTCCAATCTGATACCCAATAAAAACAATCTCAAATAAACCAATTTATATCAATTGTCTAAAACTATTCCTCAGTCCAACTAAGCTTTAAATTCACATTATCCCAATGTGTTATACAACTTAAAATACCATAGATTACTTTCCAAACTTAAGAAATTTTTATATAATCACATCATTCTTATATTCCAATATTACCCATAAAATATTACAAATTAACTTCAATCACAAAGAAAACAATTTATATCAATTTTATAAAACTATTCTTCTATCCAACTAAAAGCTGAAAATTTTTCATTCAAATAACAAGTCATAACCTACAGAATATCAATAAACACTACTATAAATCTTCCCAATTAACTTTTCATAATCATCTTAGAACTAAAGCAACACGAAATATTACATAATTATTTTATAAGGGTAAAAAATATATCCCCAAATATTTAGTCCTTCTAGCAACTCCAATTCCCATAATCGTTATTACATTATTGTCTCTTACAGTTATGTGACTAAATCTTCAGGCTTGATTCATTCGTCCAGAAGTAACACACCTCTTCCAATTTCTGGCCTTCTCCAGTGATAATGAAATTTGACTCCCTCCTGTATCTTTCACATCTGCCTGCGTTAACCCTTCAGCAACTTGCGGGTTCTCTCTGGAACGTTGAGACTCTCTCTCACCTTTTTTCTTTGTAGATTCCAAAGATGGTATGGGGACTGCTTTTAAAACATTACTGTAGAAATCACGTGCCTGAATCTCCGTGGTAAAACAGTACCTCGTACCTTCATAGGTCACCACCATGCCCACTGGTATTTGCCATCTAAACTTAATATCACGTCGTCTCAATTCTTGTGTCAAAAAAGCAAATTCCTTCCTTTTCCTTAAAATCTTTGCAGGGATCTCTTTTAAAATCAGAACTTTTTGCTCAGCAATTACAAAATCAATATTGTAGGAGGCCTGGATAACTTCATTTCTAATCATTCTCTTTGTAAAATAAACCACCACATCTCTGGGTAGTTTCCTTTGTCTTGCGATCCACGAATTAACATGGAAGATTTTATCTATATCTTGCATTATTTCATCTGCTGGTCGCTTCAACACCCCTTCCAAAGCCTCAGAAACCATTTTCTCCAAATTTTCCTTAGGATTTTCTATTAGGCCTCTGATTCTTAAAGCAAACTCCATCTGAGAATACTGTGTCGAAATCAAATCATAATCCATTTTCTCTATTACATTTTCAGTTTCTGTCATTTTGGCTTCCAATCTAATATCATTTTGAGCAAGATCTTCCACTCTGTCATCCAAAATCTCAATACTTTTAACCATGCTTTCTACTGCAGATGTGATGTCTGCTCTCATTTCTTTTAATTTCTCTGTAAGCTTCTCCTCCAACTTTTTCTCCATTATCTCAACAAATTGCTGCATTTGCTTTTCCATAGTCTCTTGCAACAGATTCTGCAAATCTTTTGCTGTAAAAGCTGATACAAATTCAGATGCAGAGGACAATGAAGTTTTCACCGAAGACTGCTGCCTCAGGGCAGGAACTTTAGAAGATATAGCCGCCATTTTCACCCTCTATTGTTAACTACGCACTTTCACTTACAGATTCAGCAAAGTCCATTGAGTTAAAGATCAAAACATCATCTTCACCAAAATCTCCTGCATCGCTCTGCCTGCGTCCTCGTTCTCAAAAGCTCTTCCTTGCTAGCAGGGATGGTTGCGAACGCCCTGTTCTGCTCCAAAAAACCCGGAGCAGAGGCGCCTCGCAGTCCGGAGCATGCCCATGCTTCGGGGGGGCTCAATCCTTCCCAATATTAGCTCCTTACTAGCTCTGATGATGTTACCTAGTTTGGGTAATGAAATACCTGCACAAATTTGATGAGTTCCTCTTCTATTCCCTCATCTAAATCCTTTATTTAAATTTGGGGGCAAAAAGCAAGATAAAAACAATTTTTAAACAAATAGCATAATGTATACTTAAAAAGAACAACTAAAAGAGATCAAATCTAGTAATTCTTAACTTATTTTTATGATTGTGAGAATCCAACTGGTAAAATCTATCTAAATATTTTTTTAATTTATTACTTTGCTGTATCTTTCAATTCTAATATTTCAGTTCCTTTCTACTAAACATCAGTAAATGAGAAAGTCAGACTGACAGCTAAAATCAGTCATTAATTCAACAATGCCTTTAGAGCAGAGATGGGGAATGATGGTCCCTTTATAACTTGTGGACTTCAATTCCCAGAATTCCTGAGCCAGCATGGCTGGAGCAGGAATTCTGGGAATTGAAATCCACAAGTCATAAAAGGACCATTGTTCCCCACCCCTGCTTTAGAGAATAGGTTTGTAATTAGCAATGACTGATAATTTGTGTCAACCTTTCCCAACATCCAGAAAACACATCAGGAGAACATTTAGGCCTTTCCTGACATGTTGGACTACCATTTCCATCATCCTTAGTGACTATCCAGCTTATCTAGATGATATCAGCTTAGAAGATCAACAGCATTGATCTACAAGTTTTTTTTTCTTCAGTTAGTATTCACATTAAGCATGAGCTTCCATCTATGAATAGAATCTGATATGGGTGGGGTGGGATGAGGATAACGTTACAAAAACATTCAGTGTTACTTTAATAATACAGTAACTTGCTTGATGAGTAAAGAGGAAAACTTCATATAGATACATACAAGCAGGTCATTAGTACTTATTGGAGAGAACTATTACCAACAGTTCTATTTCATAGAAAGTATAGAGAAAATGGTATTGTTGTTTTCTGCAATAATCACTTACTAAATTTTCCTACCTTGTTGTCCTCCAGAGATGGTGAAATTACAACCAAACTGTAAGAAGAGTGGAAGGGGAAGTTCCCAAACATCTAGTAGAAATCAGGTATCTTATGGATGATTCTATCTACATCACAATATTATCCCACTTAATTCACTTGAATACAAGAATGATCAATCTAATTGAAAGGCATCACAGTATTCATGTCTTGAAGATCCCTACCCAAGAACCATTTACAAAATCAAATCTTGTATTATCAAGATTAAGGAAAAGAAATCTGACATCATTTTGCCATCCGTGGCCTATTCGGAAACGGGCCCCGTGAGTGGTGGTGCAGCATGGATGTATGCGAGGCTTGACTTCTGCAAGCGGCAGGCCGGAATGCATGCACATGGGCACACAGGTCAACTTGTGCAAGTTGAGCTGCATGTGCACAGGCCCACCGCTCACACAAGTTGAGCTGTGTACACACATGCACTCTGGCTGCTGTTCGCACAGCCCGGTTCTTTTCTAACTCTTCTGGGCCGCCAAGCAGCAAAGGTTGGGGACTGCTATTTTAAGAGAATTTATTTTATATGTGGCAACATGTCATCTTACAGTAAATTTGAGCTAGCAATGGATACTTTAATCTTCTGCTAGTTAATTCTGAAATTGAAATTCCCTTTTCCAATTAAGAGCTGAGGTATCTGTAATGAATATAATAGTTTAACTGATTTTTAATTTATGTCCAATTGTGCTGAAGACAGTGAGGACTAAACAAGAAACAGTTCAGCTTTGGTATGGATTTTGCCAACATCCAATTTTCCCTCAAGCTCTCCTACTGTTCATAGTCGTATTTTAAGAAAATATCAGAAAAAATATTATATCCCTAGTTACCTGCTCATACCTTAAATTTTAGACAGGAACAATGAAGCAGCTTGACAAATGGATATTAGTAAGTTGTACAGATCCGTGTGGGTGGGTATGTTGGTATACACACACAGAAAATGTTCATGTAATAAGCCTGATGAACAAAACTATTGAAATAATTCAGTTTTCATAGTCTATTTCATTTTATCTAATGTAAAATTATCTAACTGATTATAGCATCCAAATCATGTCATGAATCATTCTAATTTAGACTGAAATTAACATTACAAAATTCACCAAGAATTCAACTGATATAAGATAGAAATTCAAGGAGACTCAAGGAGTGTTTAAGATATTATGTGATTTTCTTCATCACAGAATTACATTTAGGAAGGACATTTGGTCCATCTAATCTCCTCACTGTGCAGAAATCCAAATTACAGCATCCCAAACAGATAAATGGCTGACTAGTGTTTAACCAAATATATCTACTGCAGGGGAGCTCACCATCCTCAGGGTAATTAGTTCCTCTGTCAAACTGTTAGATTTTCATCCTTACAGTTTGCACCTTGCAGTTTGTATTCTCATTCCTTAATTGCATCCTTACAAGTTGCAATTAAAGAATGATAATGCAAACTTCTGATTAATGACGTTTATGAGAAGGAACAACAAGGTTACACCACAAGAACTCCATACTCATACCTATATATAGGCAATTACCGGTAGGTGACAAAACTCATTCCCTCACAGTTTTTCTGTGTACAGGACAAAAGTTTGCCTTATTTTCTATTAAGGCAGTGCAGTCTGCATTGTCTTGCTAATGAACATTGTAATCAGTGGGAGCAGAAACTCTCATAATTAGAAAGTCTTTTCTAACATTCAATCAGAATCAACTACCCTGTAATTTTTATCTTGGGGGCTGCACTCTGAAATGAAAGGAAACAAGCTTGGCCCTTTTTCTTTGTAACATGCTTTCAGCTATTTCAGCAGGGTTATCATAACCACCCCAGTCTTTTCTTAAAACTAAATATCTCCAATTTTTTCTCTCTCTTCATTAAATGGTACAGTTACTGATTTTAAAAAATGGATTTAAACACTGTGTGTGTGTGTGTGTGTGTGTATTACAGTAAATCTCAGGAGTTAGAATGGATATGAAGCCTAATAAATTAACATCTCATATAGTTGCATACAACATTACGCTGACATATGTACATAACATACACACGCATAGACAGTTGTTCATTTATCACAAAAACATGCATTTAGACACTTGTCCATTTATCACACATAAAACATAACTTTCTGCCTGAAAATGGATGATTTTAACTTAAAATGTGAAAAGAAGTTACTGAATTTCCAAAACGTATAATACACCCAACCTCTACTACTTCATTAGATCTAGAAGTTATAACTACAAAGTGCAGTTTCAGGAATCTATTTGACAAATCAATCTTATTTTATCTTAAAGTTAGACTCAGATAAAGGTGCTAATTACTATCAAAGAGTAACTTATTATCTCCTCCATAGAAGTTACCTAAAATTTACAAAAGAATCTTCTGAATAATAGAAATTAAAATGTTTTGCCCGTATAGTCACCAAGTTGGTAAAATCATATAAATAAAATAGTTGTTGTTGTTGTTGTTGTTAGTTGCGAAGTCGTGTCCAACCCATCGCGACCCCATGGACAATGTTCCTCCAGGCCTACCTGTCCTCTACCATCTTATGGAGTCCATTTAGGCTCACGCCTACTGCTTCAGTGACTCCATCCAGCCACGTCATTCTCTGTCGTCCCCTTCTTCTCTTGCCCTAAACCTTTCCCAGCATTAGGCTCTTCTCTAGTGAGTTCTTCCTTCTCATTAGGTGGCCAAAGTATTTGAGTTTCTGCTTCAGGATCTGGCCTTCTAAAGAGCAGTCAGGGTTGATCTCCTCTAGGACTGACTGGTTTGATTGCCTTGCAGTCCAAGGGACTCGCAGGAGTCTTCTCCAGCACCATAGTTCAAAGGCTTTAATTCTTTGGCGCTCAGCCTTTCTTATGGTCCAGCTTTCACAGCCATACATTGCAACTGGGAAGACCATAGCCTTGACTATACGCACTTTTGTTGACAGGGTGATGTCTCTGCTTTTTAGTGTGCTGTCTAGATTTGCCATGGCTTTCCTCCCCAGGAGCAAGTGTCTTTTAATTTTTTGGCTGCAGTCCCCATCTGCAGTGATCTTGGAGCCCAGGAAAATAAAATCTGTCACTAACTCCATTCCTTCCTCATCTATTTGCCAGGAATTGAGAGGGACGGATGCCATGATCTTGGTTTTCTTAATGTTTAGTTTCAACCCAACTTTTGCACTCTCCTTCACTCGTCACAAGAGGCTCTTTAGTTCCTCTTCACTTTCTGCCATTAGAGTGGTATCATCTGCATATCTTAGGTTGTTGATATTTCTCCCAGCAATCTTAATTCCAACTTTTGATTCATCTGCCTTTCTCATGATGTGCTCTGCATATAAGTAAAACAGGCAGGGTGACAGTATACAGCCTTGCCGGACTCCTTTCCCAATTTTGAACCAATCAGTGGTTCCGTGTCCAGTTCTCACTGTTGCTTCTTGACCCGCATATAGGTTTCTCAAGAGACAAATAAGATGGGCTGGTACTCCCATCTCTTTAAGAACTTGCCACAGTTTGTTGTGATCCACACAATCAAATGCTTTAGCATAGTCAATGAAGCAGAAATAGATGTTTTTCTGGAACTCCATAGCTTTGTCCATGATCCAGCATATGTTGGCAATTTGATCTCTAGTTCCTCTGCCTCTTCGAAATCCTGCCTGTACATCTGGTAGTTCTCGATCCACATACTGCTGGTGTCTAGCTTGCAGGATTTTAAGCATAACTTTACTAGCATGAGAAATGAGTGCAATGGTGTGATAGTTTGAACATTCTCTGGCACTGCCTTTCTTTGGAATTGGAATGTAAACTGATCTTTTCCAATCCTGTGGCCACTGTTGAGTTTTCCAAATTTGCTGGCAAATTGAGTGTAACACTTTTACTGCATCGTCTTTTAAGATTTTGAATAGCTCAGCTGGAATACTGTCACCTCCACTAGCTTTATTGTTGCTCAGCTTTCCTAAGTCCCATTTCACTTCACATTCTAGGATGTCTGGCTCGAGGTCAGTGACCACCTCATTGTGATTATCAGGGACATTAAGCTCGTTCTTGTATAGTTCTTCTGTGTAATTTTGCCACCTCTTCTTAATCTCTTCTGCCTCTGTTATGTCCCTGCCATTTTGGTCCTTAATCATGCCCATTTTTGCAGGAAATGTTCCCTTCATCTCTCCAATTTTCTTGAAGAGATCTCTGGTCCCTATGCTATTGTTTTCTTCTATTTCTTTGCACTGTTCATTTAAGAAGGCATTCTTATCTCTTCTAGCTATTCTCTGGAATTCTGCATTCAATTGGGCGTATCTTTCTTTTTCTCCCTTGCCTTTCGCTTCCCTCCTTTCCTCAGCTATTTGCAAAGCTTCCTCAGACAGCCATTTTGCTTTCTTGCATTACTTTTTCTTTGGGATGGTTTTAGTTGCTACTTCTTGTACAATGTTGCGAACCTCCGTCCATAGTTCTTCAGGCACTAGGTCTATCAGATCTAATTCCTTAAATCTATTTGTCACCTCTACTATTCGTCAGGGATATGATTTAGTTCATACCTGAGTGGCCTAGTGCTTTTCCCTACTTTCTTCAGTTTAAGTCTAAATTTTGCAATGAGAAGCTCATGGTCTAAGCCACAGTCAGCTCCTGGTCTTGTTTCTACTGACTGTATAGAGCTTCCGAAATAAGCCAAAATAAAATAGTTAAGCAATACCAATTTCCATCAAAGTGAGATAAAGACACTGGAAGTAATTGTTACTCAGAATTATCTTTCCCATATGTGTAGAATGCTGCAGCATCAAAATTTGCTTTCCCAATCGGGAGGTACAATATAATTGTATTGGGGAATAAACAACTGCATGCTTGTTTACATGTGCTTGCATTGTGCAGATCATAAACACACATTCATATGCAGAAGAAAGAATGCATACATTAGACTTCCATAAAAACATAATAGAGCAGAAGTAGTATATATATAGAATGGGCCATTCCAAGTAAGAAATCAAATGAAAGAAAAATATTCTACCCACTCAAAGACAGAAAATAACCTTTTGTGTAGCTCAGTGATAGAGAATACAAGATCAGTAGAAAGTTACCATACAAGCTTTGAAAAATACTTTAATTCTATAAACAGCTATCAGTGTAGACATTATTGAGCTGCAAGGAGCAACAGCCTGATTTAATTCTTTCTTGTAAAACGTGCACAAACATGTTGACTGGGACAATCTTCTTTAAGCACATCTCTGTTGAAAATGATAATTCCAGATTTTTTCTGTCAGCAGTACTAATGCCAGTTGGAAAGTCTTTTGAGTTATAGCAGGGCTTTTCAACCTTTTCACCCATTGTACCACTTTTAGGATATGGCAACATCCAAGTACCACCAGTTGCCTAGCAACGTGTCAAAAACTTGATGACCAAAAAAAAAAAAAAAGGAAAAAAGTGATGAAGTACAGGTAGTCCTTGACTTACAACAGTTCACTTAGTGACTGTTTGAAGTTACAATGGCACTGAAAAAAGTGCCCCCCAAGCCACAGCCGAGCAAGACACCTGCCTGCCCGCCTGGCGGCACTCTTCCTCCTGTCCAAGGTTTTCATTGTTGTGAGCATTTCTGTTGAGGATTGGCAGCGGGGATGGGGTGTGTGTTTGGTTTTATTCCCTCCCTGGCGCTGATCCTGGTGCTTCTGCTGAGCCCTGACAGCCCTGCAGCTCCAGCCATCTCTTGCTCAGGCTTGTGTGGTGCTGCCATTCCCCTCCCCCACTACCACTTTTCTAGGATGGTTGCGTACAACCTGCCAGGTGCCAATGTACCACAGGTGGTACCCATACCACTGATTGAAAAGCCTTGAGTTATAGCACCAATGTATATGAAGAGAATCATGCTAAGGCAAGTTGTTTTGGAGACATATTCCAACCCAATGGCTCCCAACAGGTAATATACTTATATATTCAGTAAGATAGAATGGAAAGAATGAAGTTTATAAAACAGAAATAATTATTTTCCCCCCAAAGAAATCCAGTCTTCTTTAGTGACTCTACCAAATGAGCACATGTTTATGGACTGAATTCATATATTGATATCCAGCATCAAGCTATTGCCTTGAACCACACTTCAATAAATAAATCACAATTAAGATTATATATGGTATATAAGCTTAGATATCACAATTCTCTAAATTTATTAAACATACTAAGCAATTGTTTATAGACCATGATGGCTACATTCACAACAACTAGCATTATGATATAACGACCAAGAAGAGTTCTCTCAGTTATTTACAAGATATCACTGGAGCCATAGATAGTAACCTTGTAGGGGAGATGTGTGGCATAAAAGAGTAATAAATTAAATAAAATAAAAAATATTATTTCACATAGAAAAAAACTATTCCAACTGAATACAGACTTATAAACTAATATTAAACAGTGCTGTAAAATAATATTGTATAAATGAATAAAATATTAGCATTTTCTGTGCAAAATTGGTACATCTGTTTCTCTGAAATCCAAACCCCAAGTGAAAAGTACAATAATTATTTCAAGAGCTTTCCTAAGCTTATATATGGTACATAGGCTTTTCCCTCCTTACATATGTACATTCTACTGGTATTTAAGTGCCCCCTGCTGGAAATGAATTCCAGTCCCTGAAAATACCTGGATTACAATAGACTGGCAAATACCGGGTTACATTTAATTGTATTAAATATTTCATTACCTTTTTTACTAGCAGGTAAAATCTTGAGATCCCTGACAGAAGAAGTTTCAGCTTAAGTCATAAAACTCAGTAGATTAAGCAGGAAAATAAAAAAACTAAATACTTTCTTTGTGCCATAATTGCACAATGTATACATCTTAATGCAAAATATATCAAACTGAGCATCAAAATATTACAAAATAGTATCAGTAATAATAATCACCATCACCATAGTTAGACTTTATTTATATTTTGCAGAACAAAATTATTCAATAACATCTTGTCCATCTGGGAAGAATAAATGGTGAAGCACTAAGTTGCAACACAACTTACAAAGATCTGGAGCAGGGGTGTCAAACTTACCGTGTCACATGACGTGTCACTATGTATTGCGTCTTTTTCCCCCTTGCCGGAGCTGGGGTGGGCGTGACGCATCCGGCTTGTGGGCCGGCAGTTTGACACCCCTGATCTGGAGAATATAACAATTAACAAATATAATATGAATCAATAATATGTCTACAATTCAAACAGCCAGTGATCGTTTACGCTAACTTAGATAAATACTTTTTACAGTTAAAAAAAATGGAAACTGAAGTTTTAATGAGACTACTGAGGTCAGTACAAAAAGGTACTTTAGAGGGTTCAGATGTTCATTCAAAATGTTACCAGAAAAAATGAGCTATTCACAGAGCTATCACACCTGTTTTAGGTTTTTTTACAACAAGCCAGTTTCTCTTCTGAGTGCACTTTACAGCATAAGGATTATACATAACATGGAGAAGGTGGCTGGAATATAAAACAGATTCAGCAGCAAGAAGCTTCAAAACTAGAAAACATTTATATCCAGTTCAGCTTTTGTTATAATTTAGTTATACTGAAAATATTAGACTACATGAATTCAAAAATGACAGATGTTATCTTAAGATAAAAACTATTACACAGCCAGTAATTTACATTCCTAGCATCTTGTAATTAAAGCTAAATGATCCTAGACGTATGGAAACAGTAATATACTATGTAAAGAAGAAAATTTATTTCATGCAGCCTTCAGAATAACATCATCTTTATTATTAAGTCACAATTCTTGAACCCAAAATGAAATATTGTTCATGGTGGGTTTTTTTTTTACCATTTAGCAATCTTTCCCTTGTTTGTATCAAATTTCACCCAATTCTGGTCTACAATACTCTCATCTGACTGAATGGGAAGTCAAGCATATTGAGAGAAGAACCAAAACAGAATCACTGTGTTCAATGCCAACATCTCCCAGCAACTCTCTTTAAATGCATAGTGGCCTTCATCAAACGTGAAAGAAATACATCTTTGGGTAAAGCAGAAATGTGCACAGCATTCATTTACATAAATGTATATACGGGTATGTACAGCCAAAACTGTAAGTTGGAAAGAATCCACTACATCATTTCAAACAAATGATCAGTCAGTCTTTATTTGAAGATTTCCAGTAAGAACACACCATATCACGCAGCAGCCTATTCCATAGTTAATAGCGGATATCGTCAAGAAGTCTGCTACCTTCATGTCTAACTTGAACTTCCTTAAATCTACTCTTGTCTTCTGTAAACATACTCAGGTCATCCTCCAAACTCTTCACCATTTTGATAGCCTTCCTCTGAACTTATTCCAGTTGGTCATGGTTTTTGAACTGTGGTACCAGAACACAGTACTACTTGTAGGGTCTGACTACTACTAAGTATAATGGACTAATTACTTTCCATTACTTTCCGTTCCTGTTAATGCACACTGAGATAGCATTTGTCTTTTTAACAGCTGCACCATAGTGCTGGCTTATTTCTAACTTGTATAGAACACCCAGGCCCTTTCTATATATGCCTACTACCAAGCCATGTCTTCCCTAGCTTGCAGTATCATTTTAAGGAGAATATTATCTTGATCTCTATTGAAGGGTTTATAATAATAATAAACCTTTATTGTCAAAGTACAACATGTGTACATTGAGATTAGCTGAGCCTCCCCCAGTGTTCTCTCCCCCCAACACACAGTGACAACAAACCCTCCATCCTACATTGATGTCCAGGTACATGCCCTCAGAAAACCATTAGCATAATATCAGGATGTCAAGGTTCTCTGTAGAGATTTGAAAATTTCCCAACATCTGCAATAAAAATCAATAAGCAATATGCTTTATTTACAAATATAATGAAAAAGAACTTTGATTTTAACCAAGAGAAACCATTATTTTCTACTTTGGTAAACATTTTTTTCAAATCAATGACAAAAATATATAAGGTTCACTTGATGAGCCAGTGTGTTGAATCTCCACCCCCACCACCAAAGGATTATTGCTCAATGTAATGAAAGACAATGATAGAAGTTGCAAACTATTGTTTGCTATAAACCTGGGAGGAGAGGGAGAATAATTCCAGCTGTGCATTATAAACAACCTCATTTCCAGATGGCAAATATTCTAAGCACCCAAGTGGAAAAGTTATTTATAAGGAAATGAATTAAGACCACCATAAAATAAACCTATGCATTTTAGGAGACAAAAATAACACAACTGAGTAAAGTCATGGAAGAGTACATCTATTTCTCAAAAATAAATTTCTACATTGTGTTTTCGTAAACAGCATAGCAATCAGTAAATAAATAGAACATCCAACTGTAATAAGTAAAAAAAAATCAGTTTTCAGTCTTTTGACCTTGTACAAATGATATATTTAAGTTATATTATATTCTTCCTTGCTTCAACATTTGATTTTAATTGCATTTTTGAACCACATATAATTAATTTAAATTACCTACTCTTTAATAATGGATATAAATTACCTTCATCTTGAAGTGTCTCAGTGGATTTGCTCCAGTCCAATCTAGAGGCACTAACATCACATTCAAATCAAAATACCAAAAGATAAGGGGGAAAGAAAAAAAAGAGAGGGGACGGATCCCAGGAAAAAAACAAAATCTAAATAATTAGCACCTCTAGTAGGCAACACCACCCATCACATCAACAATTCACAGGACTTCACCAGCAAGGTTTGGAAACTAAAAGTGGATCCAGATGAGACCATGGTTTCCTATGATGTGACTTTCCTCTTCACCTGCATTCTAACAACTTAAGCTGTTACAGTAGTGAAGAAACGACTGACACAAGACAGCACCTTAGGTGACAGGACCAACCTCAGCCCAGACCACATATGTGTCATTCTGGACCTCTGCCTGACCACTATCTATTTTAAATACACTAAAGATTTCTACAGACAGAAACATGGCTGTGCCAGGGGTTCACCTGTGTCCCCCATTGTGGCCAATCTCTACATGGAAGAGGTAGAAAGCAAAGCTCTAAACTCCTTCACAGGAATTCCACCAACATATGCGGACAACACTTGGCTTAAGATCAAAACACAGAAATTGGAAGCTTTCACCAAACATATCAACTCTGTTGACAGGTACATCAAATTCATGCGGGAAGATGTTAAGGAAAATAGTCTAGCCTTCCTGAACTGTGCCATACACATTAAGGAAGACAGAAGCCTTAACATTGAAGTTTACAGAAAACCACACACACAGATCAATATTTACATTTTGATTCTCACCACCCACTGGAGCACAAAATGGGAGTTATCAGAATCCTACACCATCAAGCTGAAGGCCTGCTTACTAGCAAAGATGGGAAAGAAAAAGAACTAAAACACATCAAGGAAGCCCTCAAAATGTGTGGCTATCCCAGCTGGGCCTTCATCAAATCCCAGAAAAGACCCAGCATAAACTCCTCCATAAGAGAAGAGAACAATAAATGAAGCAATGTTGTCATTCCATATGTTGCAGGAATATCTGAAAAGCTCAGGAGGATCTTCAGCCAACACAACATATGTGCACACTTTAAACCCAAGAATACACTAAGGCAGAAACTTGTCCACCCAAAGGATAAAACACCCAGATACAAACTAAGCAACGTGGTACATGCAGTACAATGCAGTGAGACGTGTGCAGATCTGTGCATTGAGGAAACAAAACAACCACTTCATAAACGCATGGCACAACATAGGAGAACAACCCATCAGGACAAGATTCAGCAGTCCATCTGGATTTAAAAGACGAAGGCCACTCTTTTGAAGACAGCAAAGTCCACATTTTGGACAGAGAGGATCGCTGGTTTGAAAGAGGAGTCAACGAGGCCATCTATGTCAAAACTGAACAGCCCTCTCTCAACAGAGGGGGAGGGATATGACATCATCTATCTCCAGTCTACAACACAGTCTTTTCAGCAGTTCCAAGAAGGCTCCACACACATTTGCACCACCCAGATAAACTTGTCAGAGAACAGAGATAAACTTCCAAGTGGCCTCAGAGACTCTCTAAAAGAATGCAAATGACCAGCTGTCTGCAAGAATATAAATACTTCCATTCCCCACCATCCAGTCAGAGCTGAAGAAGCTTCTTGGATGAGAAGCGAAACATCTTCAAAGAAAACAAGAAAGTCCAGTTGCCTCTTGAAAAAGCACTTTTGGGATAACCATGACCTGGATGACTGAGAAACTCTATAGACAATTAATAAACGTATTAATAAACTTAATATGCTAACCATTATTACCCACTTTTTTCCATAAAATGCTTCTTGTACTGAGGTCAATAAAATATTTTCATGCACAGCTTGGATTTACATCTATTCCATATACATAACACAACTCTCATAATATAATGATTTTTAAAGTCTACATTTATACTTTATCATAGCATAAAAAACCATGTTACCCCACCCTCAGGTCATAATTCCAACATACTGTACTCTTATTTCTTGACAACATTCATTCATATCAAATGGCAAATAGCAAAATGCAATTTAAAATCAGGCAATCCTAATCCTCCTCTTTCCTTTGCATCTTGAAGAATCTAAAGTTTAATCCTTGGTTTATTTCCCTGTTATATAAATATGAATATATCATTTTTGCCATTGTTTAAAAGGTGCACCATTTCTCAAAACTGGGAGAGTGTGAATTCTAGTCCTGCCTCAGGTGTAAAAACCAGGTGGGACATCTTGGGCTAATCATTTTCTCTCAGCCCAACCCACTTCTCAAAGCTCTTGTTGTCAGGAAAATAGGAGGGGGAAAGAATATTAGGTATTTATGCCTCCTTGAATTATTTACGAAAATAATAAAAGTGGGATAAAAGTTCTAAAAAAAAATAGTAACATCTGAAATAACACATTCATTTCTATCATGGAAATTCCTCCCAGCAATGATAACTATACATTTCCCATCTTGATAAATCCATCTTGATTTCACTCCATACCTTAACATAATTATTTTGAAATAACAAACATTTTATGCTAGTTGTAGTAATGCCTAAGATCTGCAGCAAAAGAACAGCTTAATTTTTAGCAATGACTATTAGAAAATCTTTAGCGCAATAAACTTTTTATTTTAACAAGAAAATTCCAATATTAAATATGTCAGCTTTAATATGTCAGTAAAACATGTGAGTAAAAAAAATCAATTTTGAAATCATGATGTTTATAGGCTTCTGAGACGAAGTATAGCCCAAGAATTCAATAAAGGAGCTGGCGGACATAAGCCCAAGACACTGTCATTTTCATCATTTTCAGACGAGTGACAGCATGTAAATATATAGCAGGGGATTCTGAGGTTATGGTGGAGTTCTACCTATAAAATTAAAAGATGTTGACCTTGACACCAATAGCACACGAAACCACAACATCAACAGAGTAAAAGATTAATAACTAAGCAATTCAGATGACAACAAAAACAAAGGGGGGGTGAATTTACAAAACAAAACAAGTGGAAGTTGAACAGAGACCGTATAAGACCCCCACACATTAAATATGGCATATTTTTGCCATCTCAATTTCATTTTTTAACTTCAAATCTTTTCCATTTTTCAAACAAGTTTTTATACTTGTCTGAAAGGCCTTTCTAAAATACATGTCATAATAGTAAAGGACAATGTCTATATTACAAAATTAAAGATCCCTGGGAGAAGGTGCAGATTTCCACCAAAAAGGAAAATGAAATTTCTAAAAATAAATGCACTATACAAACATCACTAAACTAAAGAGATTCCAAGTCATGGAATATTTCTAAAGAAATGTGAATCCTTGCATCAAACATACAAGCTTCCTTACATAAATATAAATTTAATTAGATTTAAATTTCTTGCTTTTTGAAATGTATTTCTGGGAATGTTCTTTCAAGTCCAAGGGCAGCCCTCATCGAAAGGAAAGGAAAGGAAAGGAAAGGAAAGGAAAGGAAAGGAAAGGAAAGGAAAGGAAAGGAAAGGAAAGGAAAGGAAAGAAGATATACATTCCAGATTTTTCCTGACTGATCATGGATCTCCAGGGAAATTTTCCCAGATCTACACCTAGAGATTCCAGCATGTTTTTATTACTGAGTCATTATTTAATTCCAGTTGTATTGCTTATATTTAATTGAATGCTCTTAATATTATTTAAGAATAACTGAACAAAATCCAAACTTTGGTTTAATGCTAATCAAATGTTTAAACTGGAGCTAATGTGTATTATTTATACAACGTATATTTCTGATTAAGATTACAAATGTTACAATCCTAATAAACTGTTGAAAAAAATCAACCTGTGCTTGTTTGGGGCATTTATGAAATTCTATTTAGAAACACTATTTGAACCATAACAAAATCAAATGACTGAAATTCTCATTACACTCTCAAAGTTGCCATTAATGTAAATCTCACCTATTCCCAGCATCAGGTTTATAGCTCTTGTCCTATGTCACTTGGCAGAATACATTTTCTTACAAAATCAAGCTGTCAACAGTTATTTAAAGCTCTTATTTCATTCAAATTCAAAGTATTAAAGAATATAAATTCTAAAATAAGTCGCAGAAGGGTGATATTGCTCCATAAATCCTTAAATACTGCCATAGGTGGGATTGAATGTACTGCAAAACTCTGAATCGAAACAGTTCATAATAATCTAAGAACACCATCATTTTTCAAAATTGAACTATTCAACGTATAATTATGGGTATATAGGGTTCACCACTGCTGTATCATAAAAAAAGGAAATGCAGTGTCCATAAATTCTGTAAAGTAGGCTGAAAAATATATTAATAATTAAATATATTCATAGCCATTATGTTATTCCCTTTCAAGGCAAGCAATATTATGAAAAATACAAAGCAAGAGTAAATAATTGTAAGCAAAACAAAGTAAAGGCAGGAGATAAAAGGATATCTAACAATCTATTTTACATGAGCCTTGTTCACAATGCCTCTCTATCCTTGCAAATCATGTGTTTCCACTATGTTGTTGTTAGCTGCGAAGTTGTGTCCGACCCATCGCAACCCTATGGACAACATTCTTCCAGGACCTTCTGTCCTCTACCATCTTCTGGAGTCCATTTAAGCTCAAGCCTACTGCTTCAGTGACTCCATCCAGCCACCTCATTCTCTGTCGTCCCGTTCTTCTATTGCCCTCAATCTTTCCCAGCATTAGGCTCTTCCACTATAGTTTCCACTATATCTATATACCAATTCACGCATTGCCTTTTGTTCTTCAAAAATTACACCTCTCTTATTAAAGAGTTCATCAATTTATTCCAATCAATCTATCTAACATTTCTGCAACTGGGTTCCCAGCCAACAATACATCATCATCTGCATATAGGTTTACAAGTACATTCATATCCCAGACCAACATACTACCATCACTATAAGCCTATTTATGGCTATAAATGCACTATACAACTAAAGAGACAACAATCTTGTCTTATTCCCTGCTCAGTGTTAAAGTATTTGCTATGTATTCATTTATTCTCTCACATTCTTTATTTCAATGATACAATACTCTTACTGCATTCAGTGGCCATCAATCCCCTCTACAAAACACTCCATACTTCAAAACTATTCTCTTTACCAGACTCTTTCTTTAAATCAATGGTACAATCAACTCTCCCATATTTATACTTCTCTTAATGAGCTGAGTGCCAAAAAGTGCAAAAATCTGTTTTACACACTCCCTATTGCTATATTGCACCTCCCAAATTTTGTTTATAGCATCTTTGATTCCTTATCAACTGGAATTCTGTCCAATACATTATCTGGCAAAGCCAACAAATGAATCCTCTATAGTTTTTGCAATCTATGTTGCTACCTTCCCTCAATTCAGGGAAACAACAGCATTCCTTCAATCATCAGGGGAAATAGGTCGACAGACGATGCCATAGCTACTGCTTTACACTCTGTAGCAAGTCATCTCGAGAAACCTGGAAGTTATGTCAGGATGCTTTTTGTTGACTACAGCTCAGCTTTCAACACCATTTTGTCAAGCATTCTCATCGAGAAGCTGACTGACTTGAAATTCTCCCCCGCTATCTTGATTGGATTCAAGACTTTCTTAGGGATCGGGTACAAACAGTGAGGGTCAGGTCTGCTTTGTCCACCCCCCTGAAGCTTTGCACCGGCACGCCACAGGGCTGTGTGCTTAGCCCTACCTGTACTCTTTATACACTTATGATTCTGTATCATCTGACCCATCCACTGCGATAATCAAGTTCGCAGATGATACAACTGTGGTGGGTCTTATTACAGGTGGGGATGAGACAGCATATAGGGCGGAGGTACAAAAACTATCCATATGGTGTAGTAAAAACAACTTGCACCTAAACATCGGCAAGATGAAAGAGATGGTGTTAGACTTCCGGAGAAAAAAGGAGGAACCTGCCCCACTTTACATCGGGGAGGACTGTGTAGAGAGAGTTTCCTCCTTTAAATTTCTGGGAGTCTACCTCTGTGAAGATCTGACCTGGAAAGTTAACACAACCCAGGTGGCTAGAAAGGCCCAACAGAGGCTTCACTTTCTTAGGGTCTTGCGGAAGAACAGGGTAGAACAACGGCTAATGACCCTCTTTTACCGGTCTACTATAGAGAACGTCCTCTCGTATGGTATTGTGGTTTGGTATGCTGGTCTGACAGCCGCGGACAGGAAAGTATTACAGAGGGTAGTGAGCACAGCACAAGACATTGTGGGCTGTTCCCTGACACCACTGGATGACATCGCCAGGGCTCGTTGCCTTGGAAGAGTGAGGAAGATTCTCAGGGAGGACTCACACCCTGGACGGTATCTCTTTACCCTCCTACCATCCGGTAGGAGATACAGGAATATAGCCAGCCGTACCAACAGGCTGTTCTGTACCAGCCTGCTACCGGCCTTGCAGAAAAGGCAACCCCTTTACAGACGGCAAGAGGCTGGAATACGTCTGCCAAATTTATTACAAAAACAAACAAGACACAAACCAAGATACCGGAGCTTTGAAACACTATCTGAGCGGTTGCTTTCAGCAAACCAGCCCTCCCCACACAAGTCCTTTATTTATTTATTTATTTATTTATTTTATTACATTTATATCCCGCCCTTCTCCGAAGACTCAGGGCGGCTTACAAGCTTAGCAGTAGCCTTCATTCTATGTATATGCCTGCTTGTTAGGGCTTTCACACACACCCCAAGCGGCATTATTACAAAGTCAGCTTATTGCCCCCAACAATCTGGGTCCTCATTTTACCTACCTCGGAAGGATGGAAGGCTGAGTCAACCTTGAGCCTGGTGGGATGCGAACCTGCACTAATTGCAGGCAGCTGGTGTTACTTAAGGAGGCATCAGCCCACTGCTCCACCAAGGCTCTTTATAAAGAGTTCAGGGCGTGGCTTCTCTCTCCCTCCTTCCGATAAGCCCCATTGCCTTCCTCTGTTTACTCCTACTTGACTGCCTCCTGCGTCGGGTGTCGTTGAACAGGGCCAGCTGTGGGTCATCTTCATCCACACTGTCAGGCTCACACAGCTGGGTCTCCATGGTGACCAAGTGGGAGGGGCCTGCCTGAGGGCTATCATCAGCAAGGTCTTCAACACCCCCCTCCCCCTCATCTGAGTCATCCGACCCAACTGCCGAACCCACAGGCTGACCCTGAATCACAACACAGGCTGAAAAATAGCTTTTATCCGTGGGCTGTTAGGCTTTTAAATGGGACATAATCTTATGCAGAATTGACTTGGGAGGCCGGTGTGTGGTGTAGTTGGTTCACATGGTGTGGTAGGATGGAGGGTTTGTTGTCACTGTGTGTTGGGGGGAGAGAGCACGGGGGGAGGCTCAGCTAATCTCAATGTACACATGTTGTACTTTGACAATAAAGGTTTATTATCAGGCATAGACACATCCTTCATACATACAGTAAACAAGTCAAGAGTGGGTCCACGATGAATCATATTCATAATTATCATTTCTCCAGTTATACCATCTGAAACTGCATCTCTGCACCATTCACACAAATATTAATGACTTCCTTTTCATTATTTTCTCCTTGGACACTAGTATTAGATTTACTATTAGTAGTATTACTAGTAGATACTAGTACTAATAGTACTAGTAGTGCTACCTCTTGACATGTAAACTGTCTTTCCAATGTAAATGTGTACGCTCTTCCTTCTACTATTCCCTATTTCAGTTTTAACCCAAATTATACGACTTTTATTTTTAAATCCATTGTCCCACTGCATGCTCCTGGTTTAGTCTTCACCAAATTCTAAAGCATTTTTATTATTTTTTATTTTTACTTCCTCTTTTAAATTTAACTACTTCTTGCTCTGATTAAATTTTTGCAACTCTACATACTATCCAATATCTTTCTCTAAATCTCAGTTTCCCATGGAATACTTTTTAAGAAAATTCACCAAATCAGTCAGTGAATACAATTCCAGTTTTTGAATCTGCAAGAAGATATTTTTACTACTCCATGGAAATAATATTCAAAGAAAGAGTGATGCAGCATTATAGATCACATATATGCACTACCATTCAAACACTTAAGGAAAAAAGAGTACACGCAGTTGTGAAGTCATATGAACATGCCTGATTTATAAAGGTAAAAGACAATTTACTTGTCAATAGGTAGCACTAGTAGTGATATTAGTATAGTGATACCTTGGTACTCAAGTGCTTTGAAATCCATCAAATGTGGCACTCAATGTATTTTGAGGTGAAAATTTTGTCCCAGTATTCATTGTTTGTTTGATACTCAACGCACAAGCTAGAATTTGTCAATGCCAGCTGCCTTGTGACTCATTTTACATTATTCCTTATGGAAAAAAATTGTTTGATACTCATCATTTTTGGTACTCATTTCACGTCCTGAAACCAATTAACTAAAAGTATCAAGGTACTATGTGTGCACACAAGCTGGACAAACTAAGATCTAGTAACTGAGTGTCATAAAAAGTTATTTTTTGGTTATTGGTTTAAAAGCATTTAATTGTAAAGAAAACCAAAACTGGTTGCAAAACCCAAGTCTCCTCATGCAACAACTGATAATAAAATAAATGGTAGTTCTGAGTCTGAAAAAGAGAATTACGGTAAAAACATAGTTTTTGCTCCCTCCCAACAAAGTCTTTCATATTTATAATGAGTATAATATACTTATAATTTATACTAATAAACTCCTAATGTTTGAATCTTGTGAAGCATGAAATAAGAACTATGTAGTAGTTATTCAGTTAGTGCAGTTTCCATCTGGAGAGAAATCACATTGCAATTGTATTGCAGGCTGAGACAGAGTAAAGCATCACAGTCCCCATGGCAAGAAAGATAACAGTAATTTCAGAAGATTTTCCAATGTTTCTGTGCCTGCATGTATTTTTCACAGGATAGTTAGGTTTAATGTGCTCTGCCGAAGTCTGAATATGTATTGCTGAAAAACTGTAGGTAAGGCTAATACGTAAGAGTTCTCTATACATTATTATTCATTCTCAAAAATTAATAGGACAGCAATCGTTAGCCATGTATGTAAGACTTTTCACCATTGTGGCTCATATAATAAATATGCAGATATACCAAGAGTTTAAATCATTTTACTGAGGTATAGTAGGATCATCCCCTAATTTAATCATTTAGTGGCAATCAACTTTAACTGGATTGAATTAGGAATAAAAAATGTGGAAGTGCCATTGGACTGATCTTAAGTCCTAGGGAGCAAGAATATATCATCCTACATTTTTCTTATTTTTTTCCCAATAGAACCTATAACCATGGTAGTCTGACCAAACCTATTTCTTTTTAGCTTATGAATCCAAGACAATTCTAGTCTTGGCATTTGTTAAAACAGTCAAGAATACCTTACAACTATTCTGCTTCTATTTAAAGAGAAAAGCAATTTCTTTAATGGTACATTCTCTAAATCTTCCTCAATTTCAAAAGTAAATTTGATATAATGTGTAATACAAGAAAGCAATTAATACATAAACTTTAAAATCTATCTATCTATCCATTCATCCATCCATCTTCCATAATACATTGCCCAATACATTGCCCAAGGTAGAAAATGTAAGCAACTCTAGCTATACTACAATAATGAGTACAAAGTGCTATTTGAATCAGGAAAGTTGCTAGGATAAGTTTTGGTAAAGGTTCTCCAGTAACATGTCGTGTGACAGCAGTATTTTAAACACAGTAATATAATTAATGAATAAAGTTCTTGGCAGAATATTAGATAAGTCTATATGGACTTTAATTCTATACCTTCTCTCTCTCTTTTTCCTTCCTTCCTTCCTTCCTTCCTTCCTTCCTTCCTTCCTTCCTTCCTTTCTGTGTTGACTCCTATGACTGCCTGAATTATTATTTGTAGTTTTCTTGGCAGGATTTTGGAAACACGTTTGTTATTGCCTCCTTCCTAGGGCTAAGAGAGAGTGACTGGCCCAGAATAACAAGCTGCCTCTGTGCTTAAGGAAGGTTTAGAACTCATGGTCTCCTGATTGTAGTCTGGTGCCTTACACCAACCTACCTATCCATGTTCCATAGACAAAATAAAAATGTGGGGATCGTGAGAAATTCCAGAGATACAAAACTGAAATGAACAAGACTGTGTAGCATCATACAACATTATATTATTTCTGATTTCCCAACATTTTGAACAACAAGAGGGCAAACTCATAGAAGCATCAAAAAAATAAAGAGCTTTTGCTTGAGACTAGAATCTATTAAAACCTTAAAAAAACTAGGGCTAAAGTTGCAAGGCATATACTGGTACTATAGAGAGAGCAGGTCATTGAACTGCTACCGTAGGTCTTAAAGTCACAATCACTATTGGGCTTTGTTTGGTGAGCTTTGGTATAATGGTCAGCTCATGAACAGAATCCTTATCAGGGCTGAGTCATAAACAACATTTGGAGAGTAATCAAATCTGAAGGTCAAAAGACAAGTCAAGACTGAAGAACAATTGAAATATATTGTGGGTGTTGGTGATCCCAAACTAATTATTGAAGAAATAGAGTTCATATATTGAACAAAAAGTAATACACAACCAATATTGCAGGATCATTGCAAAAACCCTTACTGTTGCTTCATAACTGCTTTTGCATGAAACATTGGTAAATTAGAAATGAAATGTTACCATGAACAATCTTCAGGCATCTTCAGAAGTATCAGAAAAAATATTTTAAAATTGCCAGTATCATCAGATCTTGTTCTGAGTTCTCAGGGGCTTTACTACTGAAAGTAGGATGTCAATCGGAGGAAAATACTTAAAACCGAAACAAATTCTAATATTATAAAGATTGGCTACTCTAATAAAGATTGGCTACTCTCCATATCTTTCTTGGCATTCCATGTTAAACATTTTTGCAGTTCATATAAAGTTGGAGCACTAATCATTTTAATAGGATACAGATATTGAATGCAGGATTTGAGCCACGAACAAAATAAACTAGAAAAATTTATAAGGTTCTGTATTTCATCAGATTCTTTTGTTTTGTCCTATGGACAGAGACCCTAAATAGGACTGATTTCTATTTTTCAGTTCTCAATCATATGTTATATTACCAGCTTAATTGTTGTGCAAAACAGTAATAACTCAAAGGTTATTATACTCCAAGATTATGGTGAAAAAATTAATTAGTAACACTACAGTAATGGCAATGCTAATTAAATTTAAAACCTTGCCTACAGTATTGAGTGAATAATAACATAGATGCTAACAATTCATTCCATGTGCCTCATACCATAGACAATTGTTTTATACTATTAATTTTAATTAAAATGTGATCTTTTTCAAACCAGCCAGATCAACCATTTCTTATTCATTATTAGAATACGGTATGTACACTGACATAGGTTCAATTTAAAAATGTGCAGAAAAACATATTATGGAATCGTGATCCTTATTTGGGAATTATTTTTCTGTGAAACATGATGTTTTGTTACATATTTGTACTCTAATTATAGATGTGCTGTCCAGCACATCTGTTGGGTAAGGTAAAGGTAAAGGTAAAGGTTCCCCCGCACATGCGTGCTAGTCATTTCCAACTCTAGGGGCCGGTGCTCATCTCCGTTTCAAAGCCGAAGAGCCAGTGCTTGTCCGAGAACGTCTCTGTGGTCATGTGGCCGGCATGAGTAGACACCAAAGGCGCACGGAACACTGTTACCTTCCCACCGTAGTGGTCCCTATTTTTCTACTTGCATTTTTACGTGCTTTCGAACTGCTAGGTTGGCAGAAGCTGGGACGAGTAACAGGCGCTCACTCTGTTACGCGGCACTCGGGATTCGACCCGCCAAACTGCCGACCATCTGATCGACAAGCTCATCGTCCTAACCCACTGAGCCACCGCGTCCCCATCTGTTGGGTAGTAGTTAGGAAACACTCTGCAATGGTTAATGAAGCTTTTTCTTACAAAAACAAAGCAATTTTATTCTGTAGAAATGATGTATGCTTATTTTAATTCAGCTGCTTCATGAAGATACTAATTTTGTTCTTCATTTGCCTTGTACAAAATATCCATGACAAAGTACACATTCAAGGCATATACATTAATGAAAGAAATATTTTCTTCCAATAGAAGAGAATATATGTAGCTCAAGGTTGGTTCTCTCTGGGCTTGGTTGTTAGCTTGCAGGTATTTCATTACCCAACTATGTAACATTGTCAGTGCCTAGTATTTATTAAGATACAATTCCAGTCTTTAATATGAAATCAACTATTACAAATTAAAATTGGAGGAAGCGTTAGTTCATTTTCATAGCTGCTATTGAAGCAAAGCAGACAAAATGAAACGGTTACTCAAGCTCATTCTGAAATTTGCCAAAAATTAAAAACCCTGTAGAATGCTGACATTTAAATTCCTGAATTTTAGGTTAGGTTAAAATCGGCAAAAGTCTAGAAGATAAAGGAAACAGAACAAAGGATTCAAAATAAGAAAAGACCCAACTGTCATAACCACAAGCCCAGAAGTGCCTGAGAATATTTATAATGTTCATTTCCACATAAGTTCTAAAATTAGATAAAGAGAACCCAGTTAAGCAAGGGAGTAAAAAACATTTATACTTATTCATCTTTTCATTGAGGAAAATGACCCCAAACTATTTATCCTTATCTAATTTGGGTGGAGACAGATCATAGTTTAGGTCACAGGTGTCAAACTCGATTGCATCATATGATGTATTGTGCTGTATCGTGACATTTTTTGCCTTTGTGAAGCCAGAGTAGGTGTGGCCTGCACATGATGCATCCGGCCCACAGGCCACCAGCTTGATAAACCTGGTTTAGGTCAAATTTATGGAGAAATATTAAAAATTCAAAAGGGTTCACAAACTTTTAAGCACCGCTGTGGATATTGATCTCCATTACTCATCTTGCCTTGAGTCAATTAAGGCTTTCAGATAATGCTTTTTAGTAAACACAGAAATGTAGACAAAGATTTAGACAGCTCCTTCAGAAAGTATTCCAGATTGTTTTCACCTGTACATGGTGTCCAGTTTCTTTGCTTTGATTAAACCTGTTTCCCAAAGAAGCTAGATGACATTTTTAAACAATAAAGCCACTTCAAGGGGGTGCTTAAAGCCTTTCGCTCACATTGCAAAGACCTTTTTCAAATATATAAAAAGGTAAAGGTTCCCCCGCACATGCGTGCTAGTCGTTTCCGACTCTAGGGGCCGGTGCTCATCTCCGTTTCAAAGCCGAAGAGCCAGCGCTTGTCCGAGGACGTCTCCGTGGTCATGTGGCCGGCATGACTAGACGCCAAAGGCGCACGGAACGCTGTTACCTTCCCACCATAATGGTCCCTATTTTTCTACTTGCATTTTTATGTGCTTTCGAACTGCTAGGTTGGCAGAAGCTGGGACGAGTAACAGGCGCTCACTCTGTTACGTGGCACTCGGGATTCGACCCGCCAAACTGCCGACCTTCAGATCGACAAGCTCAGCGTCCTAACCCACTGAGCCACCACGTCCCTTTTTTCAAATATATAGCATAGCATTAAAAGTAGACTCACCACTGGGCATGCTGGCTGGAGCTGATGGAAATTAATAAGAAAGTAAAGTTCTGTTCATCCATAGTAGCATAATCACTACAATTTCCCAATTTAGCAGATGTTTTAGAGTGTATTATCAGCTGCAGATAACAGCGACAATGGCACCAAATTAGAAACCTGAAATAGGTTATTGTGACTTTGTGGAAGAGCATTACTTATGACAACTGCAGTATAACTGAGTTCATTATTGGAATGAGAATTAAACGTTTGTATAAGGTGTGTGTGTCTTTATTTATTCATAAAATTGCATTTCCACTTTTTTGTTATTAAAATAATGTCAATTTAAGCAGCAGAAGCAAAAAAGGAACTTAGGTTTGCCCTGCAAATGAGAAACAAAAGATGCTTCCTATAACATAATTCAATAATTGAGAAGCAGGCCTTGAATACAATTCTGAATAGAGAACTCTTTGTATGCAACTACCCATCTATTTTCCTAAGCCTGATTAAACAAGTGTAAGCCAAGTCTTTACAGCTCAGTCTTCTAAATCATAAAATTAAAAAAAAGTATCTGCTCTGAATAATGGTGAAAAAGAGAGGCTTAAAACAATTAAGTCATTTTAAACAGTTACTAAATGGAAATCTGATTGCATCTTTTATTAATTAGTCCTAGTTGACATTTTAAATAAACCATTTATGAATATTGTGGACATTATGAGGTAGTATATAAGACAGAACTGATTGCATTCTTTTATGACTGATTCATATTGAAACTGGAATATGTAAGCTACTATTTAATAATGCATATTTGCTTCTACAGATTCCTATTCCTAAGCGCTATTGCTGTCAAGACGTATGAAGTAGGCAAGGCCTTACAAAAACTGTTCAATCGTTCTTTCATGGAGATTTTGATTAATACTCTTTCATAGCCAATCGGTATGGCATATAATATTTATATTTATTTTTAAATGTTAAATCCTTTAAATACAGCTTACAGCATCAAAAGTCACAGTACAGTAAGAACATAGTGATAAAACACCTGGGTTTGAATATTCTCATCATATTAACATCAAATAGTTGCACCTAAAAATTCAGAAGAAGGCAATAGATTCTATTCAGGGAAAGGTTGAAAGAATAAATAGGATTTGGGGGCTTTCTTAAAGGTAGGCATTTATCAATAGATAACATGTAGCAAACAAACGTAACTGCTTGGGCTGACCCCAGATATTCATTTTTTAAACCATTTCAACACTCTCAGACAAGACACCTATTCTTAGTAAACTGTAATCTATTACTTTATATGCACATACACACAAAGGATTAGTCAGTTGCCCCAAAGTCTAAAGTAAATATAATCCATTCAAGATAAATAAAAATCAAGCTTATCTAAAGAATATACCTGTATGCTGTGTACAAATTTGTTCCAATTAGTTTATGGCTTATGTCCATTCATTCAGTGACTGTCCAAAACTACAGCAGCACTGAAAAAAATGGGCATATGTCCGGTTCTTAAAGTTCCAATTGTTGCACAACCCCCATGATCACGTGCTTGTGATCTGGGCACTTGAGTACCTGCTCACGATTATGATATTGGTGGGAGGTGAGGTCATAAAATTGCTATTTGCAATCTTCTCTGTTTGCTTCCCATGATCAAAGTCTTTCCAAATAGACCTTGTCAGAGTTCTGATGATAACATATTCTCACAGGCATAAAGCCACTATAAACAACTTTCTCTCTTACCACTATAGATGGTATTAAGAAGCTACTAAACCAGATCTGGAGAACCTTTCATTGGGCTCCACTGGGAGACTGTTTCTGACCAGAGTTCATATTTTCATGGTTGGAGATCTATGATGTAAAAGTGAATTCCAAAACTTTTCAAAAATTAAAAGACTATCACAACCCCTGAAAGCCTTATGGTTAAATATAAAACTAGAAGTACTATACTATAATGAGTATAGTACAGCCACTGAGTTTGATAGAATGATAAAGAGTAGATTCTGAGGATTACACAATGTACTGCAGAACATATATGTCCACACAAATCGAAAGTGTCAGCGCTCTTTCTGGCTGGGGTGCTGACTGGGGAACTCTGGGAGTTAAAATCCACAAGTCTTAAAGTTGCCAATGTTGGACATCCCTGTATTAAAGTGACCAAAGTCTTTCCATCTCAAAGACAACATGGAATGCTATGAAAAGATGGTCTCTAACAGTGATGGCGAACCTATGGTACGCGTGCCAGAGGCGGCAATCAAGAGCCCTCTCTGTGGGCACACCTGCCGCCACCGCCAGTAGCTTGCGCAGGTCCATTAGGCCACCGCCGGAGCCCGGAGTGGCAGCCCTGCCCAGCACAAAGGAGGCGAAGCAACTGGCTAGCAAGCTCGAGTAGAGGTGGTAGAGCATGCCCCCATGCACTCGCTGGCCTCTGTGTGCGGCGGCCAATAGTGTCAGGCAGAAGCCACCCCTGCCTCGCCTTGCCCCGCAGCAATGGCATCCCCACCCTACCCCCGGCCTCACCCTGCAGGACAAGCCTCCTGCCCACTGTCCCACCCACCAGAGACCCCCTGGATCTCCCCCAATCCTGCCCAGCCCCCACAGGCATCCCCCCACGAGCAACATCAAGGTGGCCATGCCCACCCTGGCCATGCCCACCCAGTGGGCCAACACCCCATCCTTCCTGAGGGCACCACAATGCTGATGTGGCCCTGGCACTTTGCAATAAATAAGTGGGTTTTGGGTTGCGGTTTGGGCACTCGGTCTCTAAAAGGTTCGCCATCACTGGTCTCTAAGGTTTAAAAAAGATCTTGTATTTCTCATTTATACAAAGAACTTTTCTATTTCTCATATACACAAAGAAGCCTTATCTTCATGATTAAGGCAATCTATCCTTTTTTATGCTGCACAAATAAATCAATTCTCCTCTGCATTCTGAAGACAGTTTTACCTTATAATCTTGAAGATTCATACAGTTCATCTATGCCTAGAGCACATGAAAGTTTCAAAGTGCAATTTCAGGACTTTTAATTAAATTGTAATTTATTCCAACTTAGTGATTCATTTGTTTATATTATATGTTATAATAAATAACAGTAGCTAAGATTAATTATAGTACCAAAAAGGTTAATGTCAACACCATGAAAATCCTGATTTTCACACACCTCACCAATACCTCTAGCTGTAGATCACTGGAAAAATTATTTGCCAAAAATATCTAGATATACATAATAAAAAATAGCTCCAACAAGATGAACAAATAGTCCCACGTCAGAACAAAATTTACTTCTCATTTGGAGATAAGCATATCTAGCAATCTTATCAAGAAAAAAAATACAAGCATAACAGGATTACTGCATGCTCCATATTTCTTATAGTTATGGCTTTGTAACTTAAATGTGCCAACACACATTATGTATTGTAGTTCTGAATGGGTGGGATGAGATCCGCATTATGTTGACATGCAAAGTAGTCTCTAGATTAAAGATTTTAATTTGCATAAAATAGTATAAGCATATTTGAGGTTAAACTGGACTTTGATCATACTTTAGTCATACTATTCAAACTGTGCTAAAATTGACCTGTTCTGTATTTATCATTAGCCGGGGGTTGGATATTGACATTACATTTTCAGGGGAAGGATGCAAGAAATCTGAAGAAAGTGATCTGATCTTCTGGAGATGATAAATACATGCGTGGAAGTGAAGCTACAGGTTATATATATATGTGTATATATATATGTATATATATAGATAGTTCTGGCACCTTTTTTGGATGGAAAGTCCAATTCATCTATCAAGAAAAAGGTAGTTATTAATCTGTGACAGGGATAACTGAGTGAACAATTCCAAATGATAAGAGACTTTATCAAAATGGCATGTATTCTACCTTTCTTTAAGTTTACTTTATGCACATTATATAATTAAAACACAATAATCCATGAGTTCAATTTCAGAGTATGTCCGAAACCCACAGAATAGGGTCTGGCTATGTATGTTTAATAAGTTTCAATAAAAATGAAACTGGTCACATATTGCCTCCTAATAGCCAATGCAAATTATACAATTGTAAAAGCTATATGCTGCAAAAGGGTCTCCCTATTAGGAAATGGGCCACACAACTAGAGGTGAGCGATGGGTGAGTGAACAAAACCAAAACTATCCTCCTCAGTCCGTGGAAAAATTGCCTTCCATGAAACCGGTCCCTGGTGCCAAAAAGTTTGGGGCTGCTGCGCTACAGTATTCCAATTTCAAGTTACACAGAGATAAACTTGAACAAGTAAAATAAAAGATGTACCTAGATGGAAAAACAAATGGAGAAGCTTTAAAATGTAAGCATGTATCTGTATAATATGGCAGGGGGCAGGATTTTGCAAGTTTACTTGGAAATGCTAAAGATTTTCTGTAAGTACATGCTCTGTATTAAATACTAAGCAGAAATAGAACCAAAACCTAGTGTTTTAGTTTTATTATTTTAAATTACTTTTATTTTTGAAGAGTAGTGATATCACACATACAATACACACACACACACACACACACACACACACACACACACACACAAACATACACAAACACAGCAATTTTGTTAAATCCCCAAGGTGAAATTAAAATGTAAAATATATTTATGAACCACTATATTCTAAAAAGTCAGCATAGAATGAATTGGTTTCTCTCCTCCTTAACTGAACATTATATAATGTTCTTAGTTTAAAAATGCTTACTTTCTTTTGACAATTCCTTCGAAATTATAACTGTATTACAGTTATATTACAAATTATTTTGGAATTTTCTAACTAGCTTTTCTGATGCTTACCATGTATTTAAAGAAAAAAACTGTGAATTCAGAATTGATTGTTAGAAACAATCTGCAATAACTTTATGAAAACTAAATTCCACGGGAGATAGATAGTATTTCTTTTAGGGTATTATTAACCATCATGTTATCATGAATGAAACTCTATTTTTTGATTTTCATTTTGATTTGTTTCATTCCAAGCTTCCAATGATCTTCTTGGTATAGCAGCAAAACTAAGCAGATTTATAATAACACTGGTTGTTATTAAGGATGAAAGAAAAGAGGGAGGTTAAAGTAAATTCATTGCAATCTCTATTTGATAGGCACTTTTCTAAAATATGTCAGGAATTAGTAACCTTTGTATAGGGCTGCTTATTTTTCTCTTTCATCTTTCATAATTACATTTATTCTCATTCCTGAAGCACCTACATCAAAAAGCCGTGTAACTGACCTATATGGTTTACTATAGAAATTATTAAAACTGTTCATAAATTAAAGAATGGCATTCAAATGTAGAGTAAGTATCTCATGCCTAGGAGATACATAGAAAAGAACACAGAACATGTGATTATTATTTTTATAATAGTTTTGTTTTATAGATGCAGCCAATACTTTTCTACCAAGAATTATCCATGTCTGTTTCAATTTATTTCAACAAATTGGGATTCTTTGGGGGAAAATGGAGGTACTAATATTTTTGGCCACTTCTGCTTTCCATTCAGTATAATTTAAAGCTATAGAAAATGTTTCAGAACCCTTTTTCTTACACAAGATTATTTGCAAATAATTTTCTATCCGTCTATTAAAAAGTTAATAAGTTGCTAATGAAAGGTAGGATATTGTACTATAATACTGAATCTAAAGCTTCCAAGCAGACGGTCATTATAAGCAATAAAGTAAATGGATACAATAACAGTGTACTTCTAAATATATGGAACGTACTAATGATAGTGAGCCCATTTCTTGGTCATAGTTGTGTTAAAGAAGAGTTCACATATTATTTTACATTATTTTTGTTGTTGTTGTTTATTCTGGTTGCTTTTTACTATGTTTTTCCATTGTTTTAATTGTTAGCTGCAGAGATTCATGTATATGACATAGACATATTAATTAATTACCATTAATTATCCAAAGCTGATATACAATAGTATAAAATAGTATAAAATTCATTATTTCTTTATTTAACATTACACCACAAATAAATACAAAATAAATAAATACAAAATAAATAAATACAAAATCTATCCAAAGAACAACTAAATATAAAGTGTATAGATTATGCCAATTTTATGCCCTTCATACAATACAGTTAGTGTAGTAATATTGTATTTGTCACAGAGGAAGGCATATTTAATGGCTTTAATTCAGACACTAATTTTATTTTATTTTTTTTAAAATACTCTTATTCTGAGCTTTTCCTATTTATTTTTATAGCAAAACCAAGAACATCAACTTGGAACAATTTTTAAAATTAATGTTTATCCCACAAAAAGCAATTATGTATTAAAATAGCAGACAACATTTCTCCTATAAAGCACTGTGTTTTAGCCAAACTCAAATACAAACATTCATTACAGCAAAAAGAAAAATGCAATAAACAAATTACATAACCATTTTAAAAAGCAAATATGCTAGGTGAAGAAATTAGATGGTTACAAACCAGGGAAAAGAAATCTGAAATTGAGTCAGCTGAACTAAAAGCTTCTCATGAGGATCATGATGGATCCAATAGCTACTCTAAATTAGCCACAGATTTGCAGAAAATGATAAAAAAGTAAAATTCAAAATAAAATCACTTTACAATGGATTATAGCTATAATATTTTGCTATAGAAAATCACAAAAATATCCCATGTAATCATCCTCTCAATTATCTAAAGCAAATAGTAGTTGATAATAAAAGCAGTAGAAAATTATTAACCTTCCCTGACATTTATATCAGGATGGGGGGAAAATTAAATTTCTAAGTACAAGGCATATATCAGTGAATAATCATTAAATATACATTACGATACATTATTTTTTCAATAGAGATACCCATTTCAAACAAAAAGGAATGCATAAGCCATGTTTTCAGAAGCAACACATAAATGTTTTTAATGTTAAAATCTTGGTGTTATTTTTCAGTATTAGCATTATGTGTTTTGTCATAGTTCTTTTTTTAATATGATGACTGTTTCTATTAGAAAAAAGATACTGAACTTTGAGAGGGGAATCTGTAATTGTTAAAGTGGTATATAAATTTACTGTTCACTCAGTCTGATATCTGGGAGTGAATTATAGTTTAAAATAGCTCTTTCGAAGGATGTGAAAGCACAAAAATATGAATAATGACTACATTTTCAGAACTCTCTTTTAACACTTACTTTTGCAAAGATCTGAAAAACATCTAAGGCCGGCAAAAGCTGAGAAACATCTTGGATTTCCACCTTCAAATACAGCTGCAGAGTCTTAGCAAGGTGCCTGAGACCTTCTTTCATGTCTTCACTTAATTCATCAACATCTTTTAAAAAGAGGAAATGTATTAAAAAGTGTGAGAATTACCTTGTTCAAAAACATTTTTAAGCAATGCTTGGCAGTATGAACATTTCAAACTCCAAAGAGACAAGATATCCTACTTTATTTTTGACAGACCTTCTCACCAGTAGATTGCTATTGCCAAATTGTACAAATATTATGTGAATGAAGAAGAAAAATCTTAAGACAAAGCAGATGTACAAAGAGATGGTAAACAGAAAATCAGTTAAGTGTCTTACAGTAGCAATAGTAATTTTATGTCATTCAAAATATTTTTCCCAATGCAAGATGGCAATACCTTGATTTATTTCAATCAGAAGTAAGGTCTTCCGTAAAAGTGGAAAATTGCATATCTAAGTGGTAGGGGTGTATTTTTTAAAAAAGAAAACGAGACAAGAACTTGACTGCAGGCAGTAATAATTTCAAAAGTCTAGCTGTTAATCCATAGCAAATTAATTGTTTATAATAACTTGTCCTTTAATAAAACGAACAATTAGCTGAAAAGATAAAGAGCGAGATGATAGAATGAATAGACAGACATATAGATTAAAATATGTCAGGTTGAATTTGATACAATGGACTTTTAATACTGACATTCAATGTGATTTAGTCAAAAACTCTTCTTTGTTTACAATGACATGTATGGAAAACTGCTAAAATATATGAAATATACTGCTTTTATTTCACCCAGTAAAATGTCTTACTAGATTCCCTGTTAAAAGGGAAATTTCACAGACTTCCTTTGCAATTTTATCCAAGTACTTTCCAACATTTAGAAAATCTCAAATAACATCATATGATAATCATTTTATATGATATAACAAGCTGAATTATCAATGCCTTTCTTAATCCACAGATATGGAAGACTGGGGAAAATTATTCACTCCTTATTTGACAGGTCACTAAATATCTCTAGAAAGGTTGTCAAATGTGTTGCAATCACAATTACTGTTAGGCAATTAGAAATCTAGTATTCTCCCACCCCCATTTATTATTAATTATTAATCTAGTGATCTTGATAATTTGTTTTCTCACCAGGTGATTTACATTTTATATAATTTAATAATTAACTCATTTAATAATTCTTTCAATTTCTACCATTTTGTTTTTGATGTAGAAACAATTAACAGGAGTAATTATCCCTAGAACAAAATTGCGGGGGGGGGGAGTAAATCAACAAAAATAAGATAAACTTATTCTGAAAACAAAAAAGCAGCCATGTTGGTAGACATTTTATATTTTAGCTCAATAGTCTGTCCCCACAGTAGCCATCGATGTCTCTGAGAAATTATTTTATTCATGTTTCCCAAAAACTGGTAGGGAAGATAATGGTGACCATGTGCCCATAGGACATTGCGACAGACATGCAGAAATGCAGTCTAGCTGCCAAGAGCCAGATTGTGATCATATAACTATGCGGGTGCTGCAATGGCCCAAACTTTGAGAATCAGTCATCAAAATCATTCATTTAGCATTGTTTGATTAAGCTTGTAAGAGGGTTGAACAAGCTGCATTAACTTAGGACTACTTGTATTTCAATTCAAGATAGACACAAAGTAGAACTCTACATCCATCCAAAATTTTGGGATGAATTTAGAGAATCAGTAATAATAATAAACTTGTATTGTATAGAACAGAATTATCTGTACTGGAACAATTAACTATTGCCTAGGAAGAAACACCCACTAGAAATTATATAGCAAGTGACCAAAAGTTCAGTTCCGATATCATATGAAATCGAAAAAAATAGCAAATGAACTGAACTGAAATCAAGTAAATGAATTGTTTTAATTTTCTGGAGTTAAAAAAAATCCTTGGAAAATGGACCATTACAAAAAAAGATTACACATATAGAACATTTTTACATGCTATCCCAAAAATTCCTCTGAATCCTTTCTCAACCTCTGTGCATATGAATGAATGCTGGTAATTCAGGAAAGAAAGCAGGGGATGAGTGCCTAAATCACTCTAACCCCATTCTAGCTCAACGTAATCTATATTTTTTATTAATAGTCCATCTGCAGGCATACTGATGATTATTTACATCCCCAGATTCAACAGTGAAAAAAAATCTCACCTAAATATGGAAATGTGACATTCACCTGCAGGTTTTCTTTAGAAAGGGTTAACAATGTAGTCTCAGAATTTGGTTCAAATACAACCCCCCCCCACACACACTAAAATAAATACTAAAAACCTCTAAAATAAATCTGATTGTTAAGGAATATATAACAAAATAATATTTTGATCTCACTATACATAATTTAGAATAGAACATTTTCATTAATATTCCAAGTTCAAACATCTAGTACGGGGCAGAGAGATTCCAAAATTATCCTTTAAATTGCACTGATTCAGTTAACATCCTCTGATTTAACTGGGAGATCTTTCATTATCGTTACCACAATACTTATTGTCTACAAACAGCAGGTCCTTCATCAGATTCAAGGGAGCACAGAAATCCACACCACAAAGATGCTAACCAATTTGCATAAAACATTTAAAAGATAGGGCGTGTTCTCACACATCTTTAATATAGTAGAGTCCCTTTAAATTGAGAAAATATACAAAATCACTTACTTGACTGAAGGTCAGAAAGAGAATAGAGCTCTTCAGATGGGCATACTGATTGCCTTAACTGGTAAGAATATAAAAACACTAATGAATAAAAATAACCTTGGATAAATTGTTTTATTGTTTAAAAAATAACTATAAAACCTGATATACATGAATGCAAAAAAAATAACCATCTGAAATAAAGTAATTTGTGGCTATTTTATTATTGGAAAACCATTATTGGTATTTTATAGCCTACATCTGCATTTTATTATTAATTTAATTTATTCTCCATTTTCTTGGTTTTTATATATTATTTTTATCTAGTTCACTGCTAGAATAGTTGCTACAAGTCTTTTTAAGCTCTGCATCAAAGTGCACATGATATTTAAGAATTCTGGTTAAGGACTCCCTTTTTGAAATTGGTGCCAAAAGGTCAACCACTCATAAATATCTGAGATATTAATCGTTGTGAAGAAATGAAGTAAACATGAAATTTGGCATCAGCATCAGCCTAAGATCAAACTGACTAACCCTTAAGCCAACAGCACAAATACTAATTCAATTTTTAATTTTAAGCAATTTTTGTAGGATTTCATTTAGAATCTGAAACTATAAAATCATATCTCTAATGATAAAAAATGTACATGTTGATACAATAGATTGATTTATTACATTTAATTGCATGGTTTACCCTATTTCTAATTTCTAACCAAATGCCCAAGAATGCAGTTGAAACAATTTCAAAAGACTTTATACAAAAATACATTGTTACATACCACATCCAACTGTTAGTTGTAGAGCCTAGCCCTAGCATATAAAAATGTGTTCCTCTAGTTAGCTTAATTTTCTTTTTCCATCAACTTAAAAGCTAGTCAAGGGAAGAGACAATACCTTTACTCCTGCTGATTATTGCAGTGATCACACACAATCCCATAAACATACTAACTTAGCACAGCACATTTTATTTTGTTTTTCAACCCAAAAGACACCCAGAGGATCTCATAGTAATAAAATACACGTTAATTCCATTCATCAAGAGTACAATTCCAAAAGACAATTCTGTACACAAGAGAAAGGGATAGAAGGCAAAAACAAACAAACTCAAGCAACAATTCTTAACATCGCACAGTTCTTATAAAAACCAGGCCAAAGGTACACAAGTCAAGATTAGAAGAGCTAAAAATAGTAAATTGGCTCCTTTCCTATTTTCTCCTGTAACCAGCATAGGTTAGAACATCAACTCATCAAATCTCACTTGAGCTCTTTGCTATAGGCACTGTATGATACAAACACAGTATTTCCAAAGGATTTTGTCAAGTAAAAACGTGGGGGCAATCTGACTGAGTGAAGATTTCTCTCAACCTCTCCATCTCAAGGATCGCTTGAACTCTGAAATACACAATCTGTTTCCAGATTAACAGAACTGGAGCAGATATATTTTGCAAAAATTAATCATATATAAAAAATTTAACTTACTACTTTGAAAATAATCCTGCCAACAAGCCTCACTGAGTCAGGAGGAAAACTAGGGTCAATATCTTTAATACATTTGCATTCCCGTTTGTGGTCCAACCAGGCTTCTTTCTAGGAGTGAAAAGAAATTATTTTCCCTTTAATAGCACTTTTTTTAAAATGACCTCCTCCTTCAATGTTTGTCTTCCATCCCTGTTCCTTTAAATGATATTTCAAATGGAGCGTAAAGTGTTTGCAATGTACTGTACAGAATATGATTAACAAATACAAATAAGAATTGTGTAGAGTCATCATTAGCAATGTATTCAGAATTGTGTGGTAACAGTGAAATGCAACTGCTACAAAGGCAATTGCTATCTTGGGGTGTATGGACAGATACATAAAATATAGACTGCAGAAATACGGTAGTTCTTCTACTCCACTTTGCCCTGGCCAGACCCCATGTGGAATACCATGTCTACTTCTGGTTACCTGCACTGGAATGTACCCTGGAGTCACAAGAGGGAGAGGCTCTTTTCCAGAAGACAAACAGACAGTAAAGCATAAACTGTCTGGTGGGCAGAAAGGGCAAAATTGGACCCTTCATACAGTATATCTACAGTTATTGCAGAAAATTATTTCAGACTGGCAAGATTCTGTTTGTAGATGAGCAGCAGTAAAGGAATTACTCAAAAGTAACTCCACATGTCATTCTTGATTCTTTGGGCCTGACAGTACCCCAATTCAAATAGGACTATGTAATTAGAAAACAATTTTACCAGTTAAAAAGTTTGAATGTTGCATTGTCCATCTATGCTTCAAAATAATTACCTGACAGTGTGCACCACAGTATCTTGCAACTTTGCATTGAGAACACTTAAGCAGCCGTTCTTTGCTAAAGGAGGAGGAGTGGGAAAGGAGGGAGAAAGAAAATAAAATGTCAATTAAATAGAGTTACAATGCACACTCAAGTTTATCTGATGCAGTTTGCTGGCTTAGGAATGTAGATCACAACTATAAAAAATACATTTCCCACCTGTGTTAAAAAGTAAACATTATGTTTACATATTTACATATTTTCTTTTAATTTACTTTATTGGTATTTTGATTAGTTAAGAAAATGAGCATCTACAAAAATTGGTAAGGCTTCCAAAACAAAATTACTTTGTGAAATAACATCTAGCCAAATAGAGCTTCCTTGACAATTAAATTTTCTAAAACAGGAATGTGTAAAACTTTCGTGACCATGAATCATTTATGAACAAGATTTATTGGGAATGTAACAATGAGTAGATGAAGTCAATCTGGGGGTGGGGGTGGGGAGAAAAAATGGACTGAGGGGTACATTCAACCTTTGGGTCTACCCAGCCCTGTTTTAAGTGGTGAAAAAAGAATAACAATATGATTTGTATTTCTGTCCAGAAACAAATCTGCACAAAGAAAATTGACAAATTGATAAACATGCATATAATTATATAATCTATATCATATATTGATTCATTGATATTAATATTTATTAACAATAGTATAATATTTATTCAATCAATCAATTTGGCTGGCTGGAAAGAGAAGAGAAGAGAAGAGAAGAGAAGAGAAGAGAAGAGAAGAGAAGAGAAGAGAAGAGAAGAGAAGAGAAGAGAAGAGAAGAGAGAAAAGAGAAGAAAAGAAAAGAAAAGAAAAGAAAAGTAAAGAAAAGAAAAGAAAAGAAAAGAAAAGAAAAGAAAAGAAAAGAAAAGAAAAGAAAAGGAGACTGGCCCAGTTTGGGGCCCAGCTTTCTTGGGAGGACAGTGAAGAGATGCTGGCAGATCCTATCTCTTGCTAAAATGTGAGGTATGTACCCCTTTGTTGATTTCATGCTTCCCAAACAAGATGGGAGAATGTGTTTTGTTGTTGAGGTAATTGTGTATGTCATTTTGTATTTTTTTAATCTCAGGTATGAAAATTAAATGAGTTTATATTCATATATCCTTGAACATAAAGCACTTATATTTTGGTATATTTCATGACTGTAAACTAAATTATAACTAAACAGCCCATGACCCATTCAGTCATCCTTTAAGAGATATTTGCCTAAACAGTTTCAGAATGACTAGAAGTAGGCAAAAATGCAGAGAGCAGGAGCAACTTCCTAACAGGTTTCCCAGTGACTCTGCTGCTGGGAAGCTGGCAGGGACTGTGGGAAATCACAATCACGTGACCGTGGCAATACTGCAACACGCACAACTTTGAGAATACAAGTAGTGTGAAGATCCTTGAAACTTCAATTACACATAAGTAATGGGTCCTGGATTTTCTGCACATTCTTTAAGTTAGCAGATTTAAGGTACTTGATTCATTTGAGGTATGTCATTCATGTGTTGATTCTGATTGATACTAACTGAAGATTACAATACAGATAAACAGATAGGAGAGTTTTAGTAGTATATAGATAAAACAGTGTTTGTCAGGTAACTTACTTTCCAGAAGAACAAAACAATGACAAGACTGAGTACAAGCCATCTATTCTCAGAAGTCCCATTAAATTCAGTGAGATTTATTCTCAAATATGTATGTATAAAATTGCAGTCAAAAAGCTATGAAATCCCAAGTGTTTTCTTGTACTGAGTAATTCACTACATGAAAAAAAATCATAATATTCATAGTAACCCTTCAAGCAGATATTTGATACAAATCGAAATGCTGCAATCTGAGTAGGATATATTTTACTTTTCTCTGCTGAAATAGTAAGTAGAAAAAAATAACACTTTAATTTTCTTGTTCTGGTTTCACACAGGAAATCAAATGCTCTATTTAACACAGTAGAATCCCCAAACAGTTTTGTAGTAAACAACACAGTTAGTTATAATTTGCTACAGGGAATCAAAAACATGGTATCTATTACAAAACTCAGAGAGCAGGCATTTACTGCCTGAAACAAGATTCCAGTTGCAAAATGTGTTTATAAATTAGAGCTTTGTCTAAAATAAATACCCTCAATGTCTTATGGCAGTGTGATAAAATAACTCATATTTTGGGGGGAAATAAGAAAAAAAAATAAAAAGATGAAGCAAATTCCTAAACACCTGAGCCAGAATGCCTAAAAATGTTTGCTTCATAGGATTTTGATTTAGTACAGTTATTGTCTAATCCTAGTATTAGCATTCTTCATCTTTAAATGTAATTCAAGCGTATACGTCTTGGACCAGAATTGTTCCTTACTCTCTTCCTTTTATTTCATTATCTTATTTTCGTTCACAATAGAATTGTAGACATTTCAAAATGCCTCAGAAGAAATGCTTCAGTCTTTGACCAAACACATCATCTTTTTTTAGTAATTACTAAGGCCTATTTAATGCTATTCATTAAAGCAGCAGCAGCGTTATTTTCATATTTCCAAACAGAGCACACATCTAGACATTCCTTACATCAGGTTTAAGAAAGTAGCCTCATCAGGTAGCATTTTTTTAAAAAAAAGGTCTCTACAGGTAGTCCTCAGGTTACAATGGCAATTGGGATAAGAATGTCCATCACTAAGCAATGTGGTCATAAACCATGAGGTCACATGAAAGCATTGCTTAACAATGGCAATCCCAGTTGTCATTGTAATCCCCAAACCCACGTGTATTGGGTGTAATATGGGATGAGGTAGAGTATTAGGCAAACAGGCAGAGCTATGGGTAGATGGATGTCACAGATGGGCAACACACTGCATGGGCACGTGAGTGGGTGCTGGGGCCACTAAGGAGCACAGGGATGGACAGGCAATAAAGCAGCAGGATTAACTTGCAACCTTCTATCAATTTTCCCACTGACGCTTCTTGTGGGAAGTTATCAGGGAAGGTCACAAATAGCAATTATGTGATCACAGAACACTGCAACTATCATTAGTATGAGCTGGTGGCCAAGTGCCTGAATCATGATAACATGACCATGGGAATGCTACAATGGGTGCAACTTCACAGACCATCCATAAGTTGTTCTGTGCCATCTTAACTCTGAACAGTTATTTAAGAAATGGTCATAACCCAAGGACTACCTGTATCTTAGCAATCTCTGAGATAAAAGCAATTATAATTTTTTCATTTCCTTTCAATAAATTCTCTTAAAGGAAACTCTGAATCTTTCTTTCTGTTAAATGAGCTGCCAAAACAATATTTCATGCTATAGAGCCTTCAGAACCAGCGTCACCATTTCCCTAATCCCTTTCCTGATGTGATTAATTTCATTTGCCCATCTATGACATTTCTTTCACTGTTATCAGAAATGGAGAATTTGTGTCATAGAATAGTCCAGGGGTCCCCAATACCAGGCTGCAGCCTACTACTGAGCCATGGCCTATTCGGAATTGGGCTGTGCAAGTGGCTGGCCAGAGCATGCTCATTGCTCAATTTGTGTGAGCGGCAGGTAACTTGTATGAGCAGTAGGCCTGACCACCACTCGCAGAGGTTAAGCTGTACGCTGGTCCATCACTCACTGCAAGGGCTGTGTGTGCACATACTGGCCCACCACTCATGTGGTCTACCTCCCCTCCTCCCCCAAGCTGGGCAACCAAGTCTCAAAGGTTGGGGTCCATTGGATTAGTCTATCCCCTTCTTTCTGGAAACATTCATGGCAAACATATATTTATTATCTTTATCAACTAGCTCATTTCTCTGAGCTGTTTGACCTGCTTTGTGTAGACCATGTTTCTATAAAAAGTCTGTATATTATATTTTTGTAATATAACTATGTACATGTTTATAAAAACATTTGAGTACTGGATTCCGCTCTTTTTAAATATAATTAAATATATTGCTTTGAATATTGAAATGACTAATTTCCCCTGAAATCCACTAATTGCCATTAAACTTGATGAATCCTTCAATTATCAAATCCTGGGGTCATTTTTGATCATAATTACTGCCCTTCTGGTCCATCCTACTCTGGTAATGAAAGCCAGGATTATTTGAACAGCAGCTTAGTTTGAAGAGTAAAATAAATAATTAAATGTATTTTTTGTATAAAATCAGTAAACTTTCAAAATTCTTTTTTTTAAACCCATTATTTTTCACCCCTTCAATCTGTCAGATTGGGCTTTTAGATTTCCAGTTGCTCTGCATTATCAGTTATCACACAGCACATTTTCATATTCACTGTATTCACTCAAGGGGAGACTAAATTAGATTGGGAAATTACCTAAATAAAATCTCTCTGCTGCATGTCTAACCTTTCTTTTCACAGTAGTAACAGGTCATGCAAGTGTAAAGAACTATAGTAGTTTGAAGTGTTTATTCAGATTTCTAAAGCATCTCAAGGTGTATAAGAGTTCAGTAAAAATGAAATCTGTTAATTTCTAATTCCTATTAGACTCTGAGAATCTAATCCGAAGTAACAAGACTGGAACAGATTTCAGTAAGATATTCTGTACAATAATTATCTGAATGCAATGTCCAATAAAAATACAGATATTTGGGGTTATTGGGTTTTAATACAACTAGATGAGTTTTATATGAGAAATGCCAATCTGAATTAGATCAAGATCCAACTAATCTAACTTTTTTAAACTATTCTTTTCAAACATCAGACAACCTGTGTGGCTGTCCTTTGTAGGCATAACAGATAGATAATCTTCTGAGACTTAAACAACACAACTATTTATTGTAGCAAAACTATAGTATACAAACAAGTGACATTCATAGTCTGATCTTGATTTATACCTTTTTTTAAATTCAAATCTAGTGTTCCCTTTCCAGAGTCTTGTGTATCATATACTGCTCAAAAAAATAAAGGGAACAGAAAATAAGACATCCTACTATTAAATACAGTACATTGTGTTGTTTAAGTGTTCCCTTTATTTTTTTGAGCAGTATATTTCCTGTTTTATTTCTCTCACACTAGAGCAGGGGTGTCAAACTCGCAACGTCATGTGATGTGTCACAATGTATTGAGACTTTTTGCCATTGCCGGCAAAATGGGGTGGGCATGGTTTCACTATGATGCGTATGGCCCGCAGGGCAGCAGTTTTTACACCCCTGCACTACAGGATAGCAGCTGCACATTTATTTATTTATTTATTTTCAAATTTTATTGATTTTCTAATATTACATTCACATATTTGAAAAGCAGCGTGGTGGCTGGGTAGTAGTAATTCAATTACATACAGATATCATTAGTACAGATTTCAGATTGCTACCATAAACATTTCCTCTCTTTTTCTCTTCATATGTACTGTGTATTTGTGAATTTAAAGAAAAGTTTTATCCTATCACGTAAAAAATAACTTTCTTACATATATCTAAAGTTTTTAATTTACACATATTCTAGTTGTTTTAACATACAATCTTTTAGACAATCAATGACCTAATAAATTTTTCAATTTTAATTTCCACTAACATTTAGATTTAACATTTGATATTTATCATTCCCAAGATTTTTAATATACTCCCAATTCATCTATCACCATTACTCACAAAATCTAATATTCAAAATGCACATCCTGTTCACTTAACTTCTCATCCTCTATGTCAACAAATTAAGGATACAATATGATATCCTTCCTTTTTGCTAATTTTCAATTTTGTTTAAGTAGTAATCAAAATTTCTTTTTTATTTCAGTATTTAATACCTCCTCTTTTCCTCTTTGTATCTACTATCTCTTGCTTAAACTGATAATTTTCGTTTTTAATGTTCCATATAGACCTATTTATTACTTTCAACAATAAGTTTTTAGCTTATCTACATTATTCACCTTTACATGACCTTTATGCACAAATCAATATTCAAATTAGCTATTAGTATTTATACTGCTAAATTTTAATGAACAAAAATTTTTCTTTCTCTGTTCATAACAATGTCTTGTATTCAACATGCACATCTTATCTATTTACGTACATTCTGTTTTAGATTTCAATAAGATGGTCGAAACTCCATTCTTCTTGAGTCTTATTCTGGCTTTTTTCCTTTGCCAAATCATCTTCCATGTCCTTGTTTTTGGGTCATCGAACCAATCTCCTTGTAATATCATGTATATTAATTGATATTGACAAAACCATCCGGTCACCATTTTTTTGAGAGGACTTGTAGGTCTAGTGGGTCGTCTGTTTATTCTTCCGTATAGACATAGTTGTTCTGAATTCTTTGTCTTCTCATGCAACTGTTCTTTTTCTAGATCCTCTACTTCCTTCTGTGTTGTATAAGAAACCTTTTCCTTTTTCCAAGTTATCAATATCTTTTCTGGATTTTTCAAATATTAATATTTGTTGAATTGTATATTCTGTCATAGTATTTGAATGTTTCATTTTTTTTCTATTGTATTTTGTATAGATGGTTCTTTAGTTGTGGTCAAAGTTTGGGCTTTCATATCTGGGCTGCCTTCTGTTCCTTCACATAGCCTCTTAGTATTTCATTGGTAGTGGTAAGAGTTTGAATTAGTATTTTCAACATAGCGAGAGTTTGTTGATTTTCATCCATAAAGAAACTTTGTTCCTGGCCTTCTTCCATATTGGTATTTTAAACTAAAGGCTCTACACTTAGAAAATCCAAGAGAGAGATTTTTTTTTTCTAGTTAGGGAACACAGAGCCTTTCACAGCTGTTGTTTCAGAGCTCTCAAGATTATGTATCTTATCTATTTCCCTGGGCAGTCAGCCAGGCCCCTTTTAAAGTTTCCTTTTGAGGCCCAAAGTTATCTTAATCTTTTCAGTTTTTCTTTTTTCTTTTTTTCATAAGAAGAAACCAGATTTCCAACAGAAGTAAATAATGAAAAATAAAAAATAAAAAATCTTTCAGTCCACATGCTTTAAGAAATAAAGTGCCAATTGGGATTTAGTTACTTTTTCAATGTTTAAAACGCCCCTGGGTATTGAGTCACCGCTCTTTCTGGAGGGAGGGCTAAAGTCCCCCTTCCCTCACCACAGGAGGGAGAATGCTTAGCAGCTTAAAGAGGTACAGAAAGTAATTAGGGTGTAAAAGAGGTAGATCTCACCCAGTCTCTTCTGCGCTGCTTTAAGAGTTCCCTGGTGGAAAATGTGACTTTGGCTGTTCACAGCCTAGGGACGAGCCATAATGGCCGATCCTTTCGTCTTCCAGTTTGGAGGGATCGCCAGGTCTAACAGGAGAGTTGCGGCTCTCCCGCAATCCAGCGAGTGCCCCTCCTTGCTGGTCGCCTCTTTGGGGCGACTTTCGGCCCTTTTCAGGGGCCCCCAGCAATACAAAACTGGATGGGGGAGAGCAAGTCTCCCAGCTGTCCATATTCTGTTCACATTCGTAGAATGGAATGTAAGAAAAATAGTCTTTACAATTTAAATTTTAATAAAAAATCCACAAACAATATAGACAAGGACAAGGGAAGCATATAAATAAATAAATTATCTTATAGGCAAGGAAATAAATTATTTTGAAGAGAAAAAAATGTCTGTGACAGAATAATTCCGTAAATGACTTAATATAGGAATTTATTCTCTGACCTTGCTACAAAACAGCAAAAATAACCTATATTTGGCAATTTAATTTTTCTCCTAGTAGAGAAACATTTTGATAATAAATTATATGTCAACACAATACATATTAATAAATTTTAATAACACTGTTTAATAATACTTGGTATGGAACATCTTAGCCATAGCAACAGCACTTAGACTTATATACCGCTTCATAGTGCTTTTCAGCCTTCTCTAAATGATTTACAGAGTCAGCATCTTGCCCCAACAACCTGGGTCCTCATTATACCGACCTCAGAAGGATGGAAACCTGGCTCACCCTTGAACTGGTGAGAATCGAACTGCCAAACTACTGGCAGCTGGCAGTCAGCAGAATTAGCCTGCAGTACTGCATTCTACCCTTCATGGATTACTGCCTTGTTGTGGCGAAGGGGCTTGCATAATTCAATGAAGCTATGAGCTATGCCATGCAGGGCCAAGCAAGATGGAAAGGTCATAGCAGAGTTCTGACAAAACGTGATCCCCTGGAGAAGGAAATGGCAACCCACTCCAGTATCTTTCCCATGAAAACCCTATGGACAGTACCAAAAGGAAAAAAGATATGACACTGGAAGATGAGCCCCTCAGGTCAGAAGGTGTCCAATATGCTACTGGGGAAGAGCAGAGGGCTAGTACTAGTAGCACCAGCAAGAATGAAGCGACTGGGCCAAAGCCGAAAGGACGCTCAGCTGTGGATGGATCTGGTAGTGAAAGGAAAGTCCGATGCTGTAAAGATTTTTTCTCCATAGGAACCTGGAATGTAAGATCCATGAATCAAGGAAAGCTGGACGTGGTCAAAAAAGAGATGACAAGACTGAACATCGACAACTTAGGTATCAACAAACTAAAATGGACAGGAATGGGTGAATTTAATTCAGATGACCATCAAGTATACTACTGCGGGCAAGAATCCCTCAAAAGAAATGGAGTAGCCTTCATAGTCAATAAAAGAGTAGGAAAAGCAATACTGGGATACAATCCTCAAAATGACAGAATGATCTCCAAGGCAACCATTCAATATCACAGTAGTCCAAGTCTATGCCCCAACCACCAGTGCTGAAGAGGATGAAATTGACCAGTTCTATGAAGCCCTACAGCACCTTATAGAATTAACACCAAAAAATGATGTCCTTATCATCATGGGAGATTGGAATGCTAAAGTAGGAAGCCAAAAGATAACAGGAATAACAGGCAAGTTTGGCCTTGGAGTACAAAATGAAGCAGGGCACAGGCTGATAGAATTTTGTCAAGAGAATACGATGGTCATAGCAAACACTCTTTTCCAACAACCCAAGAGATGGCTCTATACATGGACATCACCAGACGGTCAACACAGAAATCAGATTGACTATGTGCTCTGCAGCCAAAGATGGAGCAGCTCTATACAGTCAGTAAAAACAAGACCAGGAGCTGACTGTGGCTCAGACCATGAGCTTCTCATTGCAAAGTTTAGGCTTAAACTGAAGAAAGTAGGAAAAAGCACTAGGCCACTCAGGTATGAATTAAATCATATCCCTGTTGAATATACAGTAGAGGTGACAAATAGATTTAAGGAATTAGATCTGATAAACACAGTGCCTAAAGAACTATGAACAGAGGTTCGCAACATTGTACAACAGGTAGCAACCAAAACCATCCCAAAGAAAAAGAAATGCAAGAAAGCAAAATGGCTGTCTGAGGAAGCTTTGCAAATAGCTGAGGAAAGGAGGGAAGTGAAAGGCAAGGGAGAAAAAGAAAGATATGCCCAATTGAATGCAGAATTCCAGAGAATAGCTAGAAGAGATAAGAATGCCTTCTTAAATGAACAGTGCAAAGAAATAGAAGAAAACAATAGCATAGGGAGGACCAGAGATCTTTTCAAGAAAATTGGAGAGATGAAGGGAACGTTTCATGCAAAAATGGGCATGATAAAGGACCAAAATGGCAGGGACCTAACAGAGGCAGAAGAGATTAAGAAGAGGTGGCAAAATTACACAGAAGAACTATACAAGAACGAGCTTAATGTCCCTGATAATCACAATGAGGTGGTCACTGACCTCGAGCCAGACATCCTAGAATGTGAAGTGAAGTGGGCCTTCGAAAAGCTGAGCAACAACAAAGCTAGTGGAGGTGACAGTATTCCAGCTGAGCTATTCAAAATCTTAAAAGACGATGCAGTAAAAGTGCTACACTCAATTTGCCAGCAAATTTGGAAAACTCAACAGTGGCCACAGGATTGGAAAAGATCAGTTTACATTCCAATTCCAAAGAAAGGCAGTGCCAAAGAATGTTCAAACTACCACACCATTGCACTCATTTCTCATGCTAGTAAAGTTATGCTTAAAATTCTACAAGCTAGACTCCAGCAGTATGTGGACTGAGAACTACCAAAAGTACAGGGAGGATTTTGGAGAGGCAGAGGAACTAGAGATCAAATTGCCAACATACGTTGGTTCATGGAGGAAGGTAGAGAATTCCAGAAAAACATCTACTTCTGCTTCATTGACAATGCTAAAGCATTTGATTGTGTGGATCATAACAAACTGCGGCAAGTTGTTAAAGAGATGGGCATACCAGACCATCTTATTTGTGTCTTGAAAAACCTATATGTGGGCCAAGAAGCAACAGTGAGAACTGGACACGGAACCACTGATTGGTTCAAAATTGGGAAAGGAGCCCGGTAAGGCTGTATACTGTCCCCCTGCCTATTTAACTTATATGCAGAGCACATCATGAGAAAGGCAGGGTTAGAGGAATCAAAAGTTGGAATTAAGATTGCTGGAAGAAATAAAAACAACCTAAGATATGCAGATGATACCACTCTAATGGCAGAAAGTGAAGAGGAACTAAAGAGCCTCTTGTTGTGAGTGAAGAAGGAGAGTGCAAAAGTTGGGTTGAAACTCAACATTAAAAAACCAAGATCATGGCATCCGGCCCTCTCAATTCCTGGCAAATAGATGGGGGAGAAATGGAGGTAGTGACAGAATTTTATTTTCCTGGGCTCCAAGATCACTGCAGATGGGGACTGTAGCCAAGAAATTAAAAGACGCTTGCTCCTTGGGAGGAAAGCAATGGCAAATCTAGACAGCACACTAAAAAGCAGAGACATCAGCCTGTCAACAAAAGTGCGTATAGTCAAGGCTATGGTCTTCCCAGTTGCAATGTATGGCAGTGAAAGCTGGACCATAAAAAAGGCTGAGCGCCAAAGAATTGAGGCCTTTGAACTATGGGGCTGGAGAAGACTCCTGCGAGTCCCTTGGACTGCAAGGCGATCAAACCGGTCAGTCCTAGAGATCAACCCTGACTGCTCTTTAGAAGGCCAGATCCTGAAGCTAAAACTCAAATATTTTGGCCACCTAATGAGAAGGAAGGACTCACTGGAGAAGAGCCTAATGCTGGGAAAGATTGAGGGCAATAGAAGAAGGGGACGACAGAGAATGAGGTGTCTGGATGGAGTCACTGAAGCAGTAGGCGTGAGCTTAAATGGACTCCAAAAGATGGTAGAGGACAAGAGGAACATTGTTCATAGGGTCGCAATGAGTCGGACACGACTTCGTAGCTAACAACAACTGCATTCTAACCACTGCACCACCACGGCTCTTTTTCTTTATCATTATCATTATCATTATTATTTATTCTTTATCATTATTATTATCATAACAAAGAAAGAAATGACATCATTAATATATTATAAATGAGTGCCTGAAGACTGCACAATGCTCTGATGCAGATCAGCAATGAAATGTTCAATAGCTCCCCTTCAAAATATATTATGTTTTCTACCTCTATAGCTTAAAAATGATCTTCATAACAAATGATTTCATAATAAATGCTTTGCTGTTAGGTTGGCCTACATAAATTGGATGATTGATTTAAGAATTAGACACAAGTAAACCAGTGCTAGAACTGATAGTAACATTTACGACGATTACATACAAAGCAGATCAATGTATGAATTCGATTATATATTTTTGCTTCCACGACCTGCAGCAAATATATTTTTCTTTTTGACATGAACCTGCTCCTGCTATTTCTAAGCAGTACATCATGCAGCAATCTATTAATATCTAATGAAATGTTAGCTAAAGAATGTGGACTAAAATGGGGAGAAAGTCCACTGAATAACAAACATCAATCTCAGAATTAAGTCAAGAGTTTCTGAAGGCCTTCAAAATCGGCATTACACTGGACTGCTAGATTTCTTAAAGCAGTCCTAATAATACATGATAATAATAATACAATAATAAAACAATTTAGGCAAATTTCCTGTTTAACTGCAAATAATACCAGAAATAAGTGCCATTCTATGTAACACAGACATGTCAAACACAAGGCCCGGGGGCCGGATCCGGCCCGCGAAGTGGTTTCATGTGGCCCGCGAAGCCATCCTGGAAACAGTGAGGGAATGGCCCCCACTGCCTTGGCCCTAGCCCAGAGACCCTCCTTCTGCCAGAGACCCTCAGATCTGTCCCACTCCTGCCCAGGCCCCCATAGGCACCCTTGATGTGAACGATGTAGAGCTGGCCATGCCCACCCAGTAGGTCATACGCACTCTAGCCACGCCCACCCAGTATGCCACGCCCACCCAGGCCATACCCACCCGGCCCCCTGAGGGCAACCGCAATGCTGATGTGGCCCTCAATGAAATTGAGTTTGACACCCCTGATATAACAGAATGTCTCCTTCAAAGATCTACTTGGTAAACATTTTTTTACTTTCCATTAGCTCTTTATCTGAGTGCAACTGGGACATCATATATGCATATTAACATAGGAGAATTAGAAAAGAGTTGCCTAACCAATTCCCAAGAAAGCTAGGGCCAGGACTGTCTGGAAAGGAAGAGAAGATACAGACCGGGTGCTATGTTCAAATATGTACTGAGTAGAGATCACTGGCAATTGTCTGAACAATAAAGAGAGGGGAAGCAATCAAATGAAAAAGAGAAGGGAACTTCAAAAAATTGACAGGAAAGTAGGACTAATAAAATCTATGCTTGAGATGATTATTTGAAAGTCAAATGTTCTGCCTAAGAAAAGACAAAACAAATGCAGGAAGAGGGATCCTGCCAACAAATTAATGATTGTTCTCATCACCCTGAAAAAGCAGACGAACAAATAAAATTTTCAATACATACTGTAGGGTGAAGTGTATTTCTGAAAATATATGCCCATATGTATGTATAATAGTACACATATTAGCAAGCCAGTTACCATATCATTCTTTATTTGATTTGGCACTTTAAAAACATATATTCATGTCAATTCAATAAGAAACTGCGGATAGATGTTGCCCTCAAAATGTCCTTCCTTGAAAGTCATTTTCAGGCACATATTGCTTCTCAGCATGCATTCAGCTACTGTTAGGAAAGCTCACAAATCTTTTATAATAAACCAATTTTCACATACTGTTGCTCATAATTAAGCTTAGAAACTGTACTAACCAACTTATTCTGGAAATGGAGATCTATCTTTGATAGGTGAAATGCTGTAAGGACTCAAGTGCAAAATAATCACAATCTTGAGTCAAAAATAATGCTTCAAGCTATCAGTGTTTTATACAATTACATACTTTCCCTTCATCCCTCAAGTATCAGAAAGTTGTATAATAATAAACAAAGTTAAATACAATAAAATAATCTATTGTAGATATATTTTAAAAATATTTTGTTATAATTAATTTAATCCCTTCTCACTTGTGTAGGTGGTAATAGGTGTACCATGTACTGTACTTTTCTGGACAAAGAGCTCTGATGTTGTTCTTAGGATCTGTTGAAGTCACTCTCCCAGCTTTGGCCTTTACTTTCCAGTACATCTTCTCTAGTTCCTCCTTCAGATCCTGGTACTTCTCCAGCTTCTCATAATCCTGCCTCATGTTGCTGTCACTTGGCACATCAATCACCATTGGTGTCTTTTGGTCCTTGTCAACTACCAAGATGAGGAGCTTCCAGGCCTTCACATCAGCAGCTTCTATATCCTTCTTTGGCCAGCTCACTATACTGGCATAGTATCTAATAACTGGAAAGGCATACATGTTGATGGCATGGATCATGTTCTTCCCATTGAACTGATTCTTCAGGACCTGTCTGATCCTTTGGTGATAATTGATGTTGCTAACTTCCTTGCCTCCACAGTGTGCTTCCCATGTGACTCTGGAATACCAAGGTACCTGTAACTGGTCTGTATATCTGCTATGTAGACAGCTGGTAATTCCACCCCATCAGTCTTAACTGCTTTCCCTCTCTTGACCATCATCTGTCCACATTTCTCTAGTCTAAATGACATCCCAGTATCCTCACTGTAGATCTGTATAAGGTGGATTAGTGAGTTGATGTCTCTCATTCACCCTTAGCATACAACTTGATTTTATCTACTGTATGTATAAAAAGGTAAAGGTTCCCCCGCACATGCGTGCTAGTCGTTTCCGACTCTAGGGGCCGGTGCTCATCTCCGTTTCAAAGCCGAAGAGCCAGCGCTTGTCTGAGGACGTCTCCGTGGTCATGTGGCCGGCATGACTAGACGCCAAAGGCGCACGGAACGCTGTTACCTTCCCACCGGAGTGGTCCCTATTTTTCTACTTGCATTTTTTACGTGCTTTTGAACTGCTAGGTTGGCAGAAGCTGGGACGAGTAACAGGCGCTCACTCTGCTACGCGGCACTCGGGATTCGACCCGCCAAACTGCCGACCTTCTGATCGACAAGCTCAGCGTCCTAACCCACTGAGCCACCGCGTCCCTACTGTATGTATAGGAGACGGCTAATAGTAGTTCCACTCTCCATATCCAGTCCTTGTGATTTTTTTTGATACACACATATTTAAAAATCTCTAAAAATCAGTAATTTTTAAAACAACATTACAATATGTGGAAATTAACCAGCACATAATACTAGGTATGTATGCATTGCAAAATCCTTGGATGAAGGCTCTAATGCTGGGAAAGAGAAAGAAAGAGAAGAGGATGAACAGCAGCAAAGTAAATAGACTCAATAACAGTGACAATGGAAGCACTGTTGGAAGATCTGAAAGACTAGGTTATAGATAGATTGTTATTAACAAAAAGCTATGTGGTTGGTTAGAGTAAAAAATGATTTGATGGCATGTAATCATTCAACCGATAGAAAACAAAAATATATTACCACATAGGTAATATAGCAAAAATTAAAATTATAAGAAACAAAACTAAAATATAAATTATTAAAAATATATTGCAAATGCACACACACACACACACACATACCGTATTTTCCGGCATATAAGACGACTTTTTAACCCATGAAAATCTTCTCAAAAGTTGGGGGGGTCGTCTTATATGCCCAGTCGTCTTATACGCCGGAAAATAGTACATAAATCAATCGAGTGCCCCCGTTCTTGCAAAGAAACTTCAAGCCACCTTAGTCCAGTCCCCCCTCCAACGTGACTCTCCCTTCCCACCCCCAAGAGCCTCTAAGCCCCTTCCCCTCCCCCTTGCTAATGCCAGATCCCGGGAGTGGCAGGAAGCCCCTCCTTGCCCAAGTGGTTACAAATACAAGAAAAACACCAGATAATTCAATCTGTAATCAGTAATCATTAGATGAGATTTTAATTCCATAGAGTGCAAAAGAAGTGACAACTGCCAGTTAAGACAGTCCTTAGATTACTTCACTAAAATTGTCTTTATCAATGTAAATTCTATTATAAATGTTTGTTATCATTGATACTACAACCACAAACAATGATTTATAAGTAATATTTATTCCAATGTCCAGTAATTCTTTACTTCAAAACTCAGTATGTAGTATATTTTGCTAATTTTGTAATATACCTGCCATGAAGACATTTCTAATTAAATCAGCGATAAAGTAAATTAACATAAAAATTATGAAGTTGACCATTTAAATTGTGTTTTTAAAATACAAAATAAGTGCTCCTTGAAGGGTCAGCTATAATTTCTGATCTCAACTTCCTGCCAAAGATGATACTACTGTTGTATTTATTATATCTATAATAATATAATATACTACTGCAATATATCTACTATGCCTATAGAAAATACCTAAATTAATGTTTTTTCCACCATGTACATACTAATCAAAAAAGAAGACTGATTTGCATGAGAGCAAAACTTCTTGATCCTCATGGCAAAGATCTGATCCAAATGAAACCTGAATTGGCAATATGTAAATACAAAAAATGGACTTAAATCTAGAATTATGAAGTAAAGATAAGTAATTTAGCCCATAGATCAGTAATATTTATACATAAGTATAACATATGGACCACTTCACCATTTAAACCAGCAGTCCAAGTAACAATGTTATCCTACTTTCCTTCTTTCTCTTATTTTCCCCTTCTTTGTTTTAATAATCTTAAATTAAGACTATTGAGATTAGTGTAATAATTACATGTTAGATGGGTTGAAACTATTTCCTTCAATAAACTGGATAAAAGCAGCAGGATGCCATGCAATAGTAGTGACATCACCAAAACGGATGGCTGAAACTTCCCAGTAATTTTGAGGGAGGGAAAACAAGAAATCTCGTTGATGTTGTTGCATAAATTTAGCAACATGACCCCGAGATTCTTGGACACTGCAAATGGAATGCTGTAAGGCTGCCTGTTGCCCACTGCTGTGATAGATGGTGGGTAATCTAACCTATTTTATCTCTCCCTGTAAGTGTTTGTTACTGTTCATGTGCATCTTCTTTAAAATATATACTTTTTGAATATAATTCCTCTCCACTAGTGAGTATGAATGGCAATTGGAATTAACTCTTCATTAACCACTTTAATCATTTGCTTTTCCAATTGCCTGTGGCTTAAGGCAATTCTAATGAAGTAAGTAATGTTCTTGAAGTTCTTCACCCTCCAGGATTTAAATGTGATAAGGATGACTAGTCCTTGGAATTTTTTTTATAAAGATAAAGAAAAATGCTGTAACAATGGTTATCCGTGGATTACTTTGGGCCAAGAATTTTATCTGCTACCATTAGTCTATCAGTGGAAGACCGGAACAGGTTTTAATGTTTTGCTCTTTTCTGTATTTCAATAGATAAGTAAAAGGTTTTCAGTAAAAGGTTCAGTAAAAGTTTGATTTCAAGAGTTTTTTTAAACTGTACTTCCTACTTCACCCTTCAAGTTTACATATGTTTGGGAGCAAGAAAGAAATAAATTTTACGCTATTAAATTGAAAAGCATTCAGACAGAATATTATCTGATGTTCAGTGATCTTGAAAGCACACTCATAAATTGCCTGGCAAAGTCTCATTAAACATTTTCTCCCATTAGTAAGATGATCAGATTATTATTATCATATAGTTAATGCATATTCTAATTGAACCAAATGAACCAAAAGTTTTGCCCATAAAAAGCAGTGTTCAGAGGCATGTCTATGGTATAAAATGTATTCCACAAAGTTAATAACTGTTATATAAAGATATCAAGATTGAAATATTATGCATTATGTTATCATGGTGTTACTCCAGGTACAAATAAAGATTATTCTGTAAACCTAATCTTTTTTTATCCATTACATCAGAACTCATCAACTAGTTCTTTCAAAACCATCCTTCATTTTTATGGTGGCCCACAAGAGTATAACTAAATGAGACTTTCACCTCATTTGCTGTGGAGATAGAGGACTGATTCCTACCAACAGTTCTGTTGTATGGCTGTTCTATCACAAAGACCAGAAAGTAAAGGTTTGAATTCATTCAGAAATAAAGTTAATGTTATTGTGTCAGTAGAAAAGGAAATGGGAGAGAATTATATATTAATATTATTGATGACATGATAGAAAAGCCAGATGGAGCCCATTCAGAGTAAAATTATCCAACTGTGAAACATTTCAATCTTGCAACAGGTATTCAGAATTGAATTGGCCAATTTGCATTCCAAAATGTTTGGAATTAGCTCATTTCAAATTCTTTAGGCCACTGTATAATACACGCACCTAACTAGATGTGGACCTTGAGTGATCTGTAAATATTGAGCAAGATCTGAGATTACAAATGAAACAGCAGTGCTGTAGACTAGAACTGTGAATTTGGGGGTGGGGTGGGGAGAAATCTAAAAAATAGCAATTGCAGACCATTTCTGTATTGGTGCCATGAAAATGATACGGAACTATCCAGAAAAACTAATTAGGAATTAACATAAGACTTTTTGTAATACATATCTTTTAGTTGTACCTTAAGCAGTAACAAAAAAGGAACAAAATATTTGAAATAAATTCTTAATGTAACTTCTCCTTGGTGCAATCAGTGAAATCTGGAAAATTTACAAAACAGCCACAAGATAATCAATTAAATAATTTAAATATCCATGGTATAAAATTGTATGGTTTTTTACTATGATTAGTATAGCTCAATGAAAATGCCGACATGAAAGATGCAAAAATTCCATTTTTATTATTTAAAAGATACTAAAACTAAAACTACCAAGATAATTATTTTACATAAGCTTATGATATCAGGATTCTTAGGTGTATTTTTTCCCCCAAATCTGTCACTACATTTTCTAAAAAGAATAAAAAGATAAAGGTTCCCCCGGACATGCGTGCTAGCCGTTTCCAACTCTAGGGGCCGGTGCTCATCTCCGTTTCAAAGCCGAAGAGCCAGCGCTTGTCCGAGGATGTCTCCGTGGTCAGCTAAATTGATCAGAGCCCTGGAGCAATTATGAGATAAAGGTATAGAAACAATTCTGTATTTGGGTTATCTGTTAGTTTAAAATAAAAGGGAATTGAACAGAAGTATACAAATAATGAAATACATATAAAGAAAAGATATAAAATGTTGTTTTTCCCCTTCTTTTGCAATAACGAATAGTGGGAGATTTGTGATAGATAAAAGGAAGTTCCTCACACAGCACAATGTCAAGCTGTAGCATTAGCTAAAATATATTGTCATGTGTGCCAACTTGGATGGCTTTAAAAAAATAGATAAAATCTGGGGAGATTAAGTTACAAATGGCTATTAATCAGAATGGCTATAGTTATTCCCAGTATCATTAAGGCTGTGAAAACCAGTTGCTGGGAAGTTCAGGCAGAAGAGTCATTGCACTTGTGTCATTTTTCTACTTGGCCATCTAGCTGACCATTAAAGGAAAAGGATTTTGGACTAGCTAGTTCTCTGATCTGTCCAATGCCTTCTTTTTGTTATGTCACTCCTGACATTTAACCTGCAATGAAATAAAAGCTTTGTGTGGGTGAACGTGCTTATGGAATATTTTGTTTTTGATTTAAAAAACATTGAAGTAGAAAGGGGACTTTTTTCTGAATCAATTTGTGTTATCAAGATTGTATTTTACAGTCACTTAGTGCTTCATGGTTTAATTATGAAAGGCCCCGTGATTTCAATCTGAACTGAAAAAAGATCCAGCACTGGCCTTTTGCTCCAATTTTAAAGGTAGGGAAAAAGAGAAAACTGAGAGTGAAGGTACGTTCTCTGAGCTTGGGGGTTGGTTTCCAAACGTTACGTTACCAGGCTACGTAACATCTTCAGTGGGGTTTAGGAGATGTCAGTGTTCTTCTGTTTATGAGGGCTTCAGGTGTGAGTGTGTCAAGTGAGGGTCTTGTTAAATAGAAGAACACTGACACTGACATCCCCTAAACTCAGCTGAAGATCTTACCTAGCCTGGTAACAAAATGTTCGGAAACCAACCCACAAGCTCAAAGAACAAACCTTCACCCTCATTCTACACTGAGCTACAGATCTTTACCACTATTGCAAAGAGAAAGCTGCTTTTCTCTTAAAGGAGATAGTTCAGTAAGTTGTCAAAATAACTCTGTATATGCCTTTTACTGTGTAATATGTTAATCTTTTTTATTTATAGGACCAGGAATAATTTGAGAAATGAGAGTTTTGCCTGAGGTATTTATAGACTTCATAATGTAGTATCAAAGTAGAATCCAAAAAGTGTGGTCTTTCTTGACAATACCTACATTAAAATTTAAGTTAGGGATTAACCACCACCCCCATTTTTGCTATTCTCAGAGAGCTCAAATTGTACAAAAAATAGTACAGCTGTGATATACAAAAACGTGCAATTGCTATGTGTTTTCCTCTTTACAGTGTTAAACTGTCTACGACACAGCAGGCTAGTAACCTAGGCCTAGGGCAGGGGTCGGCAACCTCGGCTCTTTTATGACTCGTGGACTTCAACTCCCAGAATTCCTGAGCCAGCATAGCTGGCTCAGGAATTCTGGGAGTTGAAGTCCACGAGTCATAAAAGAGCCGAGGTTGCCGACCCCTGGCCTAGGGTGTTTTCTTGCTGTGTTTTTTTTTTTTTTGCTAATTACTATAGTAATATCTAACTCCACATTCTGAATTTCCTTATGGCAGGATTTGGATTAAATTGATGTATCAGATTTATACCGTTTACATTATAATAGCTTTGCCTGCCACAGGATTCAGATCTTGGTTCCTAGTTTGATCTGATTCCAATGACTGTAAGTTTCCACACTAAGTAGGACCATGACAGTGAAGGAGAAAAATGCACAATACATTTTCTTCTTCCCTCGCTCCCCACCCTCAAGGGAAGAAATGTAGTACAATATATACTACCCAAGGAATTAAATTAGGTTAGGTACTATCATAGAAGTAAATATTCTGAAAGACTATATTACACACTAATTACAATTTATAGCTATAATAGATATTCGTTTATTGAAATCTGAACTCAGTAGACAACTGACAGGCTATTTCATGCATCACAGAATTTATAGCAAAGTGGATTCAAAAACATTTCCAGTGCAGCCAATTCTCTACTTTGAACATAAAGTGGGTATTTTCTTAAGCGTATCATGTTTGGAAGAGATCAACGTTTTAAAAGTGTCTGAAAAATTCTAATTTAACAATTGGTATGAATTTCATGTTCATATTTTTATCATATAAAATTATGCTATAAATTTTAAAAGTAAATGACAACTCTTCAGTGAAAACACACTTCCAGTTATTTTTATAATTAAAAACTGAATGCAAGGTCGCATGACAAATACTAAATAAACTATCAGCCCTCATATTTTCATAAGTAATAAAGAGCTTGTGCAGGCAGCTATAACTTATAACTTGATATACGAAGGGAGGGCAAAAAAGTAGTGGAACTGAAAAAATTAATTAGCCTGAAGGAAAGTTGTTCCACACGGGTAACCCCTGAAGCCCTGATTCACACAAAATGACTTACTGAGGGAATAAGAGCACAGGATAAGAAGCTACTATATCTACTGAAACACTATGAAATTGAAATAAATTGCATACCATAAGCATATCAGAGCCAAGCATTCATTTTTACTAGATTTTAAAAGTGAATACACAATTGAAATCAGAGACTTTTCTTTTGGTTTTAATGAACAAACAAATAGAAGCATCTTAACGAATTTTGTTTTTATATCACAGCAGCAAGACTTTCATATGTGGAAAGGGGTAAGAGCTTACCAATACCTACAATGGAAGAATGGATGGTGAAGCTGATGGAATTGGTGGAGATGGTGAAATTGACAGCTTTTATTATAGAACAGACGTCGACCAATTCTACTTGAAAACCACTTTTGGACTTTTTGCAAGACACTGAAAGAAATGCAATGTTTATTTGGGGAAATTTATCATTTGAATTATTTAGGATTATAGCAATAATGTAGGAAATTATCTGGAAGTTGAGTCGTGGCAACTGGACTTCTTTTCTTCTTAGTTTGAAACATTTCATTGCTTATCCAAGTAGCTTCTTCAGGCTGAGCAAGTTGGTTAGAGGGATCCCATATGTGTCCTCCAGTGTGATTTCCTTTCTCACCTAATCTGTATAGGCTCCGTTAGGTGAGTAGGCAGAGAGTCGTTGGGAGGTAAATGTTCCAGCTCCTAAATCCTTTCCCCTAGGTAGATTGTTCAGTGTAGCCTCCCTGATGAACCTATGAAGCGGTCTTAATCTTTCTCCAACTAATGAAAGAGCAGCATTAAAAAATGGGACAGGTTGTGTCTGAGGCCTCCACCTCTATTGAGGGAAGGATTTTCCACTTTGGCATAAATGGATTCCTCCACTCCTCTCTCAAACCATCTGCCTTTTCTGTCCAAATTGTGAACATTATGGTCCTCAAAAGTGTCCTTTTCCTTTTAAATGAAGGCCTAATGCTGGTTCTGGTGAAGGAATTAGCATTACTTCACAGGTTCACTAAGGAGGTTCATACTTAATGATCCACCTAAGAAAAAGGATTTAGGAGTCGGAACATTTACCTGTTTTTTAAATATAAAAGCACTGAATACATAAGAAATATTTATGTTAGCTGAAATTAAATTTAAATTTTATCAAATATAAATTTATCTTAAGTTCATTTTTTTCTGGTCAACTTAGTTTTAAGAATATAACTCCTGATATGCCACTCAAAGGCTAACTGCAGCCTTCAGTTCAAAGTTAAATGATTTTGAAGTAGAATATTAATTATATAAAACTACAAATATTTCTAAAATAGTAGTAGACTATGATGATTGGGCCCACTGTAGCACATATCTGGGGGGAAAATATATAATGCTTTAAACTCCACCTAGTGGGCACAACAGAAACAAAAGTTAGTTTCTGGGATCAGAACATGTGAAGCCTGTACAGATCAATTAGTGTAAGAGATTTCAGAGACTCACATTTTGAAGGAGCCATTGATCAAATCTATTATTTACTTTAAAATGTATTTGCTGGTTTCCTATTATTTAAAAATATTTCAACTATAAACACATAAAAATCCATTCCAGTTATAGTGAACTTATTTTTTCCCCCAGAAAAACCTTTGCACATCTCCAAAACTGAATATTTTGAAGCAGGGGTAGAAACCTTGTGACAAAAAAGTAGGTGCCACACTTAATATTTGATTTTGAGGGAGGAGACTTTAGATTACATGATAAATTGTGTGTCTGTGTGTTTCAGGAATCCTTTGTTTTTTAATTGTAATATGTATTTTAGGATTTACACTAGAGCTCATCCACTTCAAAACCATGTGAAACTATCACTTTTTAATGGTTAGAGATGATTCTGATAATCACAAAAAAGATCCTTGAGGCCAGAAGTGACTATATTAATATGTGACTAGTGTCTTCCTTTTCTCCCAGCCTTTAATCATGTAAATAATACAAGCTTCTTGTCTAATATAAGAAAAAAAGCTAAACTCCCGGCTCACAGATTGTTCAAAACTATAGGACTTGTTTAATTTTGGCTTAGCACACTGTTTGAATCAGTCCAGAGTGACTTTTACACTATAACTTACAGTTTAACACAGTCTGTATGCCTAACCAATTGCTTATTAAACAAATCATAACATTTGCATTGGCTTAACATGATGTATAAATCAAAAGGTGTGGAAATTGTTGAAAATTTCTGCTTCAGCTAGGGAAAAGAGTTTAGATGATATGCGTGTGGAAATGTCTACATACAGTGCTGTTTCATCAAGTAAAATTAAGAAAATGACAATAATGAAAAAATATTAGTTAGGGGGACCCATTAATCAAACCTCTATCCAGTAAGCATACCTACCTGAAAGCATGCCAATAACTTTTCAGCACCATACTAAATTTGCCTTTTTCCCCCAGACATTTTATCACCAGATTTTGATTTTGTGTGCCCATACTATACTTCACTAGTGGGGCTTAAATATATTTTTATTATATATTTCCTTGTTAATTATATTTTTGATATAACTGTTTATTGGAAAGATTAAAAATATTACTATATAGTTATAATATTAATAACAATACCTTTCAGCTGTTGAGTAGGAAGTAAAAATAATTTTATGGGTAACAAAGGAACTTCTCCCAATGGAATTACTAATATTTTTGTTTAAACAAAGGATCTCGTTGCAATTTTTCTCTCTAACCATTTTTAATCCCTAGAAATAATATGAATGGAAGACAATATATGGAATTCTGTTCAAGTAAAATTATGTAAATTGAAAGACTGTTTTATGAAAGCTGTTTGAGTCCAAGTGATAATAAAAGAGATATATAAATATTTAAAGCTGTATAAGAAAATTATTCGAGAGACGCTAACAGCATGAATTTATATACGTATGCTTATTGTAATGTAACCTAAGGTAAAACTTCCAGTGAATGTACATAAATTATCCCTTTTATCTTTTCAAGACAATAAACAGAAACTAATTTGCAACTACATATTGCAATAACTATTGCACATATTTTAATGTCAATTTCTCCCTCATACAACATTTACATCCAGCTTCCCCCATTGACTTTGCTTGACAAAAGCCCCCTGGGAATGTTGCAAATGGCGAACACATGACACTGGGTTACTGCAACTATCATAAATATGTCAGTTGCCAAGCCCCCACCCCAAATTTTGATCATGTGATCACAGCGATGCTATGATGGTTGTAAGTGCAAGACCAGTTGTAATTCACTTTTCTCAGCATTGTAACTTTGACTGGTTATTAAATGGTTGTAAATCATTTTTCCTTTAAAAGATGAGGAGAATGAACCCTTGTCATATAGCTATTCTTTTTTATGGGTTTTATTTTTCCTTGTATGATTAAGTTTGTCACATATTAATATTGATAAGTAGAAATGTTGAATGTTTGTAGTACTGAGAAAACAGCATGCTTGCTTTGGGGCTATAAATGTTTTTTTTTCTAAAATCACTTTCTGCCAAAATAGTAGCACTATTACCCTATCTTACTTCTTAATACTCACAATACTCACAATCGCTTACCTCTCTGCAGAAAAAATACACCACTAAAAACAAACACTTTATCCTTTTCTTGAACAGTGTAACACCTAAAATCATGATGCACAAAATAATTTATCCAGTGGGCTTATCTGAAATGTTGAAGCAGCTGAGGACAATTATGATGGAGCCTCCTATTCACAAAATGTTAGGCACTATCAAGCATAAAATATCTGCTTACTGGAAAATAATCTCTGCCACTTTGTTAGAGAATTCTTGATAATCAGCAGTCTTATTTTTTATCGATATATACATTTCCACATCAACTCTGGCTTACAATCACCCAACATTTTCATGTTTCACGAAGCCTATTAGACACTGTTCTTGAAGGAAATATAGAAGAGGTGGGTGAATGCTTTGCTTTTATTTATTCATGTCAATAGGATATTTAAAAAAGTAAACAGGACAAGGAGCCTGGTAGGGACTACACTGTCTGTTCCTGAACTGGCTTTTATGTACAATTATTTTCTCACTGTGCATCTGTCATCCTCTTGGAGGATTGAAATAACAATTCTGATCTTTTATACCTATATATTTTGAGGACAAAGATAAAATACAGTACATTTATACACTTTGAAATCTGAAACACACCACTTAAGATTTTAAGTATCAACTCAACATTTTACAAATGATTTCCTTCGGACTAAAGGGATAATGAAAGGAAGTTGCCTTGAAATAAAGCAGTGTATCTACATTGCAGAGTTTACACAGATGAAAAAGCATGGAAAAGATGTTACAAGAATCTGTAATGGGAATTTGGGATTTTTTCCTGAACTCAAGAGAGTGAAAATGTCCAGAATTGCTTTTAGCATTTAAACCTGAAACAGTGAAAGAGCCAGTCGGAACCGGTTCCCTCACAAAAGGAGAAACTGAGAGCCGCAAAAAATGTGTGCGCATGCGCGCACATGCGCACATGCGCAGAACAGGGTTTCACTGAAGCGTGGAGCCAAGGCGAGATGTGCACCTACCCTGCATATTTGAATTGATTGGTTGAAATTTTTTAGTTCCACTTTTTTGGGGGGGGACTGCACATGGCAGAGGACTGGGAGCCGCAGGAGATGGCTGAAAGAGCCGCATGCGGCTCCAGAGCCGCGGGTTGCAGACCTGTGAGCTAGCTTATAGTTATGAACTAGACCTTGCCTCCTATATCTATAGTTCATTTAGTTATTTGAATTTATAAGCCACCAAACTCCGATGGTCTCTTAAATTATATTTCAGATCACTACAGATCACTGATATCAGATGGAGCAACCAATAAAGACAATTTACAAAATTGCAACTGGTATAGAAAACATCTGCCCACAAGTGTGACATAACTAGTGAGGTACTGGGTGACAACAGGAAAACCCGGGTTGTAGTCCATTCTCAGTAATGGAAACTCACTGAGGGCCTTTGGGCCAGTCATTCTCTCTTGGGGGCCACACTGCATATACCTGTGTACACCATCTTGAGTATCCTATATAGGTACTCCTCGAGATGCAACCATAATGAAACCTGGCCATATGGTCACGTTGTGGAGGCCATTAAGCAAGACAGTTCATTTCATGAACCCTACCTACCCTATGCTCTCCCTGATGTGGCCATTAAACAAACACAAGTTGTTAAATGGAGCAAGGGGTGCATCAGAGATGGGGGAGGTCCTTGGAGGCCTAGTGCAGAACAGGTCCACCTGCCCTGGGCCTCCTAAGGTCTCCCCAACCCCCCAAGGCATCCTGTTTTCCACTTCCTGCCCCTTCACTTACATTAGCCTGCCTACAAAAAAGAATATCTACAGCTCAGCAACTGTGGAGTTCTTGGTGTTCTCTGAGCTTGGTTGTTTGCTTGGAGGCATTTCATTACCCAACAAGGTAACATCATCAGTGCACGTCAATACATTCACACTGATGATGTTACCTAGCTGGGTAATGAAATATCTGCAAACAAGCCACCAAGCTCAGAGAGCACCAAGAACTCTAGAAAACTAGAAGCATAGGCACAAAAGATAAGGCTTTCCATTGATTCCTATCCATGGAACATAATACTGTATGTCTACTTTCTTCAGTTCCTAGACGAAAGCCAAAATACAAATAAATAAATTGGGGTTATCAGATCCCATTATAATTATTCAGTTGTATAAGTTACTTATATATACTTGTAATCCTTTTCCAGAGATAGCTTTATATCTAACATATTATAGCCTTACAATTTTATTCTACACTAATTTTGATTATGGAAAACTACAGAAGGACAAATGACCACAATAAAGGCCAAAAACTAGGTCTCAGTGTATGTCTATTATACTGCAATTATATAATACTAAACTTCTCTTTCAGCATTCATCTACTGCCATCCAGTGGAGATTTATTGAAAGGAAAAGAAAGCAGATAATCCTGCAAGTTTCTTTCCATTTAAATAAAATTGCTATTCTAACTGGGTTGTTCCAACTGGACTGCAAAAATCTGTAACATTTTTTTACATGGGAGAAAAGAGGTAGCTAACTTAGCACCGGAAAAAAAAATTGGAAATTCTGGAAGACATATAGTATACACAGAAGATATAATTACTGCAGGACACACAAGTCAGAGCCTTCAGTGTATAGGCCAGGTTTCAGGGTTTAAGTTCTAGTTTTTTCCCTCTACCTTGTCGTCTTAGCAAATACTTGGCTATTCTCTTAGTGGCATTAGGACACACCTGGTCTGTGCTGATGTAACAGTTCTCTCTATTCTGAGAATTGATATTTCCTACATCATCTCCATTCCTTACAATTATTACGTCTCAGGAATGTTATCTTCCATGACTAATATTCTAACCTCAATGTCTTCCTTCAGCTGTAAGGGTTAGATTCCCATATGGATATTCAAGTATCACATATACCAAACTAAATCTCCAAGGAGCATAAATCAATGATTAGCCAAGGGACGGGGGGGGGGGGGGGGGATGAGAATTTTTTCACTATTTCCTTTGTTCAGCTTCGGGTGGTGTGCCATTTATGATTTATTATTAAAATTCTCTGGCAATGGTAACTCATGACATGGTTGCAAAACTGCAACTCTGTACATTATCCTTTGGAGGTAACCTGGAATCTACTGCTGGTACACAGTGCAGCAGCTAACTCCTAACAAGGAAGAAAGCCTCTTCTGAAGTGACTGCAGTTCTTCCCAATAAACTTCTGGGCTAAATTCAAAGTTCTGGTTTCTCCCTTTAAAGACTTTTACAATGTAGCTCTATGGTATTAGGTAACACCTTGCCAAAATCAAATCTGCCTATTTGGTCTAGTTATTTAAAGAAAACCCGTTGATAATTCCTTTTTTGTGGGATTTATAAGGCTTAGATTAGGCAAAAGGCCTTCTACTGAGTCTGTCATTTTCTGGAAGATGCGCTCATCCAAGCTAAGGCTGTCCCTTAATATATAATCTGTTGGGTTTTGTTTTTTTCCAAAAGCAGGCCAAACCAGCAGTGTTCCAGTGAGGGCCTGGTCCTTAGTTAAGTGAATGCTACCTCTGATGCATTAGTCCTGGGGTCCCCAGTCCCAGGCTCCAGCTCACTAATGGGCAGTGGTCTATTCGGAACCGGGCCGTGAGAGAGGCGGGTGGGCATGCAGTCAAGTTGCATGTGCGTGTGCTAGCTACTTGCACAGCTAGCACACGCACTTGCACAGTGCTAGCTACTTGCACAGTCCGGTTCCTTTCTTCTCCCACCAGCCAGGCCGCCAAGCTGCATTAGTGGTTTTAATAGGATTTTTACAAATTTGTTCTGACATAAGATCTTAAGATTGGAGTAAGCTATACATATTATAAATTTCCTTATATTGCTTAATTAACATATTAGCTGGTATGTGTCAAACAAGAACTCAACATAGTGATCTAAAGCTATTCTTCCTCTACCCAGGAATCATAATTCTAACAACAGACAGGAAAATTTTATTTTGCTTTTATTTTTAATGAGATTATAGCTAAAATATTTGACATTCAAATTAACACTGACGAGAAGTTCTTTACAGGTAGCTTTAGTTAATGCTGGTGCTTGGTATTTGCATTTCCATTGCTAAACAATGCAATCATGAAGCACAACTTCTCCTGACCACATCACTTGGCAACAGCAGTCCTGGTTGCTGGCATTAATTGAATCCCACCCACTTGTTAGGTGAGGACATGCGCCAATCCAAGCCATTTCCAGCTTGCTCTTTCCCAGTCCAGAGCTTCAGTAAGGGATACAGGACTGCCCCCTCTTCATCCACCTGCCTCCTCTTCCATCTCTGGCCATTTGGCCACCTGCCACTCCCAAATGATCTCCACTGTCTTCTCCTTCTCTATGCTGATGAAGCACAGCCAGCCTAGCCCTTTTAGAGGCAGCTGCTGGCCTTGCCGTGTTTTTTTTTCAAGGTAACACCTTGTCAAAATTGTGAGCAGCCTTCTTGTGAAGCTTTGAAGCGTCCCAAGAAAGGCTGCCTTAATTTTAAATACACAATCATGAGGGCAATGGCCATAAGTTTGGGGACTGGGCCTACCATTCATTCAGTGCCATTGTAACTTCAAATGGTCATTGAACATAGTTGTTAACTGAGGTCTAATTGTACATACATTATATGATGACTCATAGGATTCACACAACACACTAATGTAAAATTAAATCATTTTACGGTTCAGTACAGTATATAAAGTTATTCATTAGCTTTGCTACAAAAAGTAGTGGAAGAAAAGTGGAAGAAAACATTTACTGAATGAATCTCTGCTTTTTGGATGCATAAGCTTCCTTGTCTTTGTCCAGGACATAATTACTTGGGACTTACATCAGTGGTGGAATTGAGCCAGTTCACACTTCGGCAGACCCGGTAGCTAATTTTTTGTTGCCCAGGCCCAGAATGGACTTCCGGAAGCAGCATCCACACAGAGAACCAGTTGTTCACGTATTTGAATCCCACCACTGACTTACATCAATATTTTCCAGTTACTAGGTTGCATCTTTGCGATTCTGTGTAATAGATTACCAGTATCGAAAGATATAGTTAGGAAACCATTTGGCTTAAGCCTCCAAAATGTTATTCAAAAGGCAACTGAACTTTCTTGGGTTTTTTTCTTTTAAAACGTTTCGCTCCTCATCCAAAAAGGTTCTTCAGTTCTGGCTGAATGGTGGTGGCAGAATTGAATTAGTGTCTTGGGTGAGAAGCGAGACATTTTCAAAGAAAAAAAAAACCCCAACGAAATCCAGATGCCTTTGAATAGCCCCCTTTGGGACAACCAGGACCTGGATGAATGAGAACCCCCATTTGCCTTAATATCTCCCCAAAAAGATAAGAACACCCATCCCAGGGAGCTCGTGCCTTGCAAATTCTTCCGCATCCCGCCATAGGCCACTTCCCAGATTTAAAGATAGAGGAAACTCAACCGATGAGGATCCCTCTCCACCCCTCCCCCGCAAACACAATGCAGAATTATCCTGTTCCTGTCTAAGGCACACACCCTCGTTGAGTCGTGCTATATAAAGCAGGGATCTTTAAACCTGGCCCTTTTGTAACTTGTGGACTTCAACTCCCAGAATTCCTCAGCCAGCCATGCTGGCTGAGGAATTCTGGGAATTGAAGTCCACAAGTCATAAAAGGGCCAAGCTTGAAGACCCCTGATATAAAGTGTTATAGCTCAGAACTGTCCTGCGACACAAATAGCTTCAGCTTCGGAAAGGGACGAGAACCCTCCCTGCTTTTTTCCCTGCCAGCAAACAGAAGCGGAAGGGGGAAAGTGCCGCGCTCAGGGCCAGCAAGGAGGCTCAGCCAATACCTGCGCAGACAATGTTCGCACACGCCTCCGAGGCGCTTCTTGCTGACGATGTAAGCGAAGGGCGCCGCGCGGTACAGCAACTCGCCCGATTTCACCGCCTTCAAGAGGCGCAAGCCGTTGCCTTTGCCTGGGCTTGCAAACTTTTCCATTCTCGTTCCGCAGAGCAGGGAAGAAAGACCTGCCGACCGGCACGCTTCCCGCCTCGATCTCCACGTGACGCTGCTCTGCCTGCCACCGGAATCCCCTCTCTCTCTTTCGAGCAGAAAGAGCCCGCCTTCCTTACGTTCCCCGGTGCCGCGCCTGTTTAGAAATTCGCAGTCGCAGCTTTTCCTCACTCGCCCCGTTATTAAAACGCAGAAAAGGGTTGTCATAAATAGCACTTAAATAGTGGTATGTGGAGTGTATAGGATTGCGGATGTCAAACTCTTCAGGAGGACGATCTTAGGATCTTGCGGAAGAACAGGGTAGAACAACGGCTAATGACCCTCTTTTACCGGTCTACCATAGAGAGCGTCCTCTCGTATGGTATTGTGGTTTGGTATGCTGGTCTGACAGCCGCGGATAGGAAAGTATTACAGAGGGTGGTGAGCATAGCACAAGACATTGTGGGCTGTTCCCTGACACCACTGGATGACCTCGCCAGGGCTCGTTGCCTTGGAAGAGTGAGGAAGATTCTCAGGGATGACTCACACCCTGGACGGTATCTCTTTACTCTCCTACCATGCGGTAGGAGATATAGGAATATAGCCAGCCGTACCAACAGGCTGAAAAATAGCTTTTATCCGTGGGCTGTTAGGCTTTTAAATGGGACATAATCTTATGCAGAATTGACTTGGGAGGCCGGTGTGTGGTGTAGTTGGTTCACATGGTGTGGTAGGATGGAGGGTTTGTTGTCACTGTGTGTTGGGGGGAGAGAGCACAGGGGGAGGCTCAGCTAATCTCAATGTACACATGTTGTACTTTGACAATAAAGGTTTATTATTTATTATTAAGAGACGACGCCGTAGGCTGAAATTGTTAAGGCCAAATAATTTGCCCACATTGATTTCAGAAATACAGAACAGTAATACATGTTTATGTATTAGACTTCTGTACGCCTGAAATTAATGTGGGTAACATTTATTTGGCCTTAACAATTTCAGCCTATGGCGGCGTCTCTTGCTTTTAAACTTGTTTAATTTTTAAATAAACCCCAAAAAGAAATACTACCTAATTCCACTCTGATAGCAAATAATACAATGCATATATTCCTAAGGTGGGTAGGCAGTCTAAAACTATTAAGGTTATTGCATAAAAATTCCAGGTATTAATATAAATCCCTATAGTTTTTGAGATAGCCAGTTCAGCGAAGTGATTAAAGCATTAGACTAGGTAGGAACTGGGAGAGAGTAAATTCTGGTCCTGTCAAGAAATGAAGCCAGCTGGCTGACCTTTGGGGCTGTCACCCACTTGGGAAGGGACCTGGCCAGGCAATTGCTAGGAGTCAACATTGAGTCAAAAGGATTTTAAAAAACCACTCCTTTTTGATACAAATGTTCTGCTAAATATCAGTGGCCAGAAAGAGATTTTAAAATCTATTTTTCCCTGGGTTCTTGTATACTTACAAGATCGATTTGTTTTAAGATCAGTAAGCACTCTTAATTGGAACAGTTCAATCCTAATTGTAACCCTAACCCGTGGCAGGATTCAAAGTTCAAGAAGAGTCCCCTACTTCTCTTGATAAATGTTTCCAGTGTTCAACCGATCTATCATTCACTTGAAATCTGCCTTCTTGTAACTTAAATCCTTTATTCTCTGACTTCCCATCTGGAACAAGAAAAAAAATGTCTGGATTTTTTTTTCTAAGTGGCATCTTTTCAGATACTTGAAGATTGCTATCATTTTAATCTCAATCATGGCCACTAAAAGTATTGCCTTTTATTTTAGCCTTTTAATTTTTAAAAACACACCTCTTTTACAAGCAGGTAGCTGGTGAAAGCCATTCATCACCCTCACCAATGGCTCACATTGAGGAACGGGATATACAATCCCTGCTCCCAACAGGAAGTTCCAAGAGGGCAGGGGTGGGGCGAAAAGATCGAGATTGTGTCTATCACATGACCAAAGTTCCCCCTTGTTTTGCATGAAAAGAATGCAAAAGGAGTGAAGATTCAATCATTCCATCATGGGTGCCATCTTTTTTTTCAACCTCTCCCCTGTCCCTAGTCAATATCAACTGAATTCACTCTCATTTAAGAATGCTCTCTAAAGTGAAAAGTAATGCATGGATTGTCCGTGTATATTTTTTTTCCTTTTATCAATTCTTGTCTTGTAGATTAATATTTGAGGGGGCCTAGCGCTTATAATTACATTAGGACTTTGCCTTATCCTTTTCCCTACTTTGTGTGCTAGTAGTCACAAAAGAAAATGATGAAGTGTTTCATTAATAAGGAATAGCAAGTTAAAAATATTTTATTAAAAATGAACACATTAACAATCAAATTATGAAGGTGTCAAAAATGATATTTCAGAGCTGTAAAGCGTTCTGTTCAAACATGAAAGTAAGTATTAAAATAGCAACTGTAATTCAAAATAAGGAGTAATGGAACACTGGAACTAAATGTAAGAGTTTGGATTATACGCAATAGCAAAACCCAATTACCTTTTTGTTTTAGTTAATATCTGCCTTATTTGCATCTGTCCTGAAACAATCCAAATTTAATTATTTTTATTTTAATTGCTAAAGTTTTATGGAAACTAACAGAAGAGCCAAAGAAGTAGGAAGCATTACAATAGGTTTTAGACATCGAAATGACTCAAACAATTACCAGCATTTTCTTTAATTTAAATCAGAGCTAAAGAAACCTAAGAATCTGAGAACTGGACATCTCCCCAAGCCACTCATTTTTTGGTCCCAAGACTCACTCTGATGCTTTCTGGAAATAGCAACATTGGTTTTCTCCCAAACACACAAATAAATCCCCCCAATTAGAATTAAGGAGAAAAAGAATTTTCTCCCAGAGCCAGGAAAATTTAGACATCCCATCCATTATGCACTTTTACCTTCACCTAGTTCAGCCTTTACTTTCTCAAAAGCACAGACTGTAGTTAGCAAATGTGGCCATCTCTAAATAAAATGGTATTCATTGATGATGATGATGATAACTTTATTGTCACTTTGAATGTACACCAATCGGCATACATCAAAATGAAATTTCGTTGCATACAGCTCTCAAAGGGTCACCACCTCCGATATATACTCCTTGTTCGTGGCCCGCTCAAATTTCACATTGTCCATTTTAGTCTCTAGGGAGTGAACGATGGCAAACAGGACAGATGGAAATGGGTGTGGATTAGCCCACAAATTTGCTTGTATTCTGACAACCTCGCCTTCTTTCCTTTTTCTGATCCTGACTTTTCCACCTTTTCCTTAAAGAGGCCTTGCTTCTTTTCACCCCTGGAGCACGCTGCTGCCGCCACCAACTCCTCCAAAAGCCTCTCTCTCTTCCTCTGGGCCTGCCGACAGCCTCATCCAGTTCCTTCACTCCATAAGCTCCAGGTCCTCTCCTCCTCTGCCTCCTCTGGAAACAGCCCTGATTTGCAATAGAATCCATCACTAGGCCAGCAGTCAGATCTTGCTGCTGGTATAACAAATTCAAACAGCGCCAACGACTTTTAACGGTCTCACCAACAGTTCCAAAACAACTAGAAACTCGCCAGGCCAGCAAAGATTGTCGGTCATATGTCGTATGTTACCTTAGTTCCACCATGTTGCTCAAACACATTAAAATCTTCTTGATCATGTGGCCTATAGCCCTTACTATCCCTCCCAAAACTATTCACTTGAGATAGTATGGTCTTATTCATAAGTAACTTATTCATAAGTAACTGTAAGCTGGAATTACGCTAGCAGTTTAATATACTAAACAAAACGTGATCTTGAATCTGGGACTTTGTACTCAACTTAATTTTCTTATTTAATAAAGTTTATATTATTATTATTATTATTATTATTATTATTATTATTATATTATTCTGCTATGGGGAAACACACTGATCATGACAAATCAACCTAATTGTCTTTTTTTATACAGTGACAATTAACCGGAAACAGGCAATGGACAGTTTAACTTGTATTCAACAAAGTCTCCAATAAAATACTAGAAGGCAGCATGGCAAAAGATGAACTGCACTATTATATCATTGGATGAATATTGAGTTGAAGAAGCATACCCATCAAATGTTTATCAAAGGCTTCACATTAAGTTGGAAAGAAGAACTAAGTGGTTACACAAGGACTCCATTCTAGACTTCTGTACCCCTGAACATATAACTTAGGATGAAGGGTTAGAAAATATATTCAATCTGCATATGACAGAAAGGTAAAAGTAAAAGTAAAAATCTTATAGAGTACAGTAGGTTCAGGAGATAATAACTTGTTAAACTGGAATAAATAGGTAGAAACCAGCAAGATAACTTTCAGCAGTGACAAATTCCATGTCTTAAGATTTGGGTAGGAAAAATCAAAAGCATAGTTAAGAATTGCAGGGGACCATACTGGGCATCACTACATGCCCCCTTCACTCTTTCTTCCATTTTTTTCATTCAGTTATCTTGGTAAAATACTGATTTAGAAAATATCTGTTTTATACAGAACTGGTGGGGTACACAGTAATTGTTTTCTAATCTTTGCAGTTTCCAAGATACAGCAACTTCAGAGTTGATCATTTAGGATCCATTGTATCTTCCTTGTTTGCATAATTTAAATTTTCTAGAACTGTCATCTTCATAGGGATTAACTTCTTTGTAAAATTTCAAGGTGTGGTTCTAAATATTTCAGTTTAGAAAAAACATTATAAATTAAATAGTCTTCATTTTAAAGAATTGCGCTATCATCTGCCAATAAATCGGCGTCACAGAACAAATTTCGATCAATTCGATTAGACTGTTCCATACGTTCAAAGAGAGATTTGTATGTTTCTGGGTATAAACCACCAGCTGTAACATCTTCTGGAATCTCCAACTCGGTCAACAAATTCTTTGCATTCTGATAAGTCCATAAACTGGAAAACAATGGAAAAATTAGATATAATTTAATAGATAAAGATCAAGTAATATGTTCTTAAAATCTTGCCTCCAAATATGATACCCAAAAGTACCAGTATGCTTGCAAATATCTGCCTTAGCGATTGCCTAACTCAGGGGTCCCCAAACCCCAGTCCATGGACCAGTAATGGGCCGCAGCATGCCAGCAACTGCTCCGCACAAACAAGCAAAGCCCCATCCACAGGATGCAGGCGGCACACAAACCTTGCACCTTCCGGTCCGCAGAAAAACCTCTCTCCACAGAACTGGTCCCTGGTGCCCAAAAGGTTGGGGACCTCTGGCCTAACTGGCTTGCCTGATTCTATTTAGAATATTTTAATTTTTTTAAAAAATAAACAGGAATCCAACTTGATCTTAAATAAAACATCAGTTTCATGTATTATACTTACTGGCAAGAACTTTTTTGAATTCCACCATAGATTTAGACACAATTTTTGGCAAGAAAAACTTCAGCCAATGCTTGTTCCCTACCCCTCCACCCTGGAGCATATGAGCACATTTCCAAAAATACGTTAAAATAATAACAAGCATCTTGGGAGTTAGGGTGATAGTGGGGAACAATTTAATTTCCTTTTAGCAAAGGGATGTTCTGTCACTGGCTCTGTTAATCATAAGCATACTGTTAGGCATACAGGTAATCCTTGAGTTATGATCATAATGGGACCTGGAATTCCACAAGCAGCCATCTTTCTAGCAACTTGGAACCAAGAGGATTTCTCCTTGCATGCATTTGCCTCCCCCCCTCACCCCCCAGCTTTAGCGGTGATGGAAGGAGGACAGGACACTGCCAAAGCTGGTATGCTAATGCCTTAGAAAGGAAAGGCTAGGGTTGGTGAGGAAAGGAAAGCCAAAAGCTTCACCAGCATCTTGGAAAAAGACGACTCCTTGTCACATGGCCCAGCAAGAAGTGTCCTGTCCTCCTTCCATCACACAACCTCTTGAGCTCTGGAGATCTCAGAAAAGTAGTGAGCAATCGGTAATGTGGGCAGGCAGGAACATGTGGAACCCAGGGGACCAGCAAAGCAGAGTCAGTGCCTGTGGGGATCTGATGGGACAGGATGGGAGGGAAATAGATGGAGGGGGGGTTGCAGCATCTCTGTGGTCGGTCATAAGGGTGAACAACCCCAGGGATGTTTCAACAGACATAACTTTGGAAATGGGTTGTAAGTACCTTTTGGGGAGGGGGGGCAAAGAAGGTTGTCGTAACTATCACTAAGTGATCTGTTATAAGTTGAGGATTATCAGTATTCTAAAATTTTCCAAATTCCTATTTATTCTATAATGTTGGGATAGTGTAATAAAATATAAAAATATACATGATTTTGTACATTTTGAAAAAGCCAAAACATGTCTTTCTCTCTGTAGATAGATAGATAGATAGATAGATAGATAGATAGATAGATAGATAGATAGATAGATAGATAGATAGATGATAGATACTGTTGAGTTTTCATGCATTTAAACCCAAAATTTAATATGAGCTTCATTTGGTTTCTCTTTCACTGACAAAAACTAAGTCAAACTTCCTATACAGCTTGAATTTATTGCAACATTTCCAGAACATTTACAGCAAAATTCATACTGTTCAAGCATAATGGAATTATCAATAATTCCATTTCCTTTTTGCATAATGCAACTGTTATCTCCTTTGCCTCCACAAATTTACTGTCCTGTTGCCTGTTTTATGCAATTTTTCCTCCGTAAAAAATTTGAGAGCTCTTTTTGAATTCCAGCACTGAAAAGTATCTTCTATGTTTCTTCCTTCTAGCTGTCAATCTTATCCATAACAAGCTTTCTACTTTGATACATTAACTTCACTATGTACCATACTGTCAAAATAAAATATATTCTATGGAGTCCTTGGTGTTCTCTGAGTTTCGTTGCTCGCTTTCATTACTGAACTAGCTAACATCAATATCAGTGAGTGTGAGGTTTACTGCCTGTTTATAGATAGTAGCATGCCCTGCCTATGTTGGTGAGAGTGTGGTTTTCTCCTTTATAGTTTCTTGGATTACGGCAGGGATGTCAAACTGCTGGCCCACGGGCCAAATGCGTCACATCAAAACTGCGGCCACTCCATTGCCGGCAATGGGAAAAAAAAGTCATGATACGTCGTGACATGTCACATGATGTCACAAGTTTGACACCTGTGGATTAGGGTATTGTTTTATGTTGTTTGTCTGGTGTTAATCACTGCTTATCTGGGTGTTGGCTGCTGGAGAGGATGTATCATTACACATGTATAATACATGTGCACATATGTAATGGTAACTATATACCATTTTACTTATTTATGGCATGACACATTGTATTAAACATTAGTCTATGCAGTTTTGCAATTGAGAAAATTTAATTTTACTTACTTCAATTTGTTGATTAGCTTAGTTGAGGCTTTACCAAAACATTGCTTTAACATCATAATAAATATTGCTGAATTAGCAGTTGTCAAGAAGTCTGTAAATAAATCTTTGCGCGGTGTTAATTGTACTAAATACAAGTGTTCATTCTGCAGAAGGTAGAAGAATAAAAAATCTCAATTTAACAATTAACTCAAATGCATTTTAACCAATATTTTTTATAAACTTGATCAGATTAAACTCGTCTGAAAACTTCATTGGGAATTTGGTAAAAGGAATGTCTATGCATATATATTTTATTAATCTATTAATATATGCAGAAAAATGTAAAATAATGGTTCTTTAGTATATTAGCTCTGTTTGTTGGCCTTCAGACACATTCAATTCTTCCCAAGGAGCTAGTATTTCATAATGTATAAGCAAAATATATATACAGATCCAAGCAGTCTGGCTTTTTGCAACTGTCAGATGGAAACATTGTCAATACATAGATTTTCTAATGTCCATCCAAGATTTGCCAATAACCTAGTGTGCCAATAACAACTGGGAACACGATGGCCAGTTTATGCCATAAACTTTCCATTTCAATTTTCAAATCTTGCTAATTTGGGATTTTCTCCAATTCTTTTTCTTCTACTGTACTATCTCCTGGTACTACCACACCAATTATCTATAATTCTTCAGCCACAATTAAATCTGGTGTGTTATGAGCCAAGACTATCAGTTTGCAATCAGAACTTTGCATCTGGCATTTTTAATCCACCTTTATTATCATAATGGTTTGTCATACAGTTAGCCAGATGTTTAAATTAGATTTGATGTTTTTATACACTTTTCAAGTTCTTCCCAAGGACCTGGGATAGGTAGATGTGGATGTTTGATGGTGTTAAAGATATTGTTGCAGGATGTACAGTAAGTGGTTCTGAGTAAAGCTGCCTTTTGCAATTGAATGATGGTAATTTTGTCAATGCCGATATTGTTATTAAATTTATTTGCCACCCATCTCATGGTTTAAGGTGACTCTGAGCATTATATTGCCCAATTAACAGAATAACAGAGTTGGAAGGGACCATGGAGGTCTTCTAGTCCAACCCCCTGATCAAGCAGGACACCTTACACTATTCCAAACAAGTGGCTGTCCAGCCTCTTTTTTAAAGCCTCTAGTGATGGAGCACCCACAACTTCTGAAGGCAAGCTGTTCCACTGGTTAATTGTTCTGTTAGGAAATTTCTGCTTAGTTCTAGGCTGCTTATCTCCTTGTTAGATAAGGCTCAGTGTTCAAGTCTGTTGAGATCCATCTGGAACTTGAGCTTATCTTCTGGGAAAACTCCTAGTAATTCTTCCAGATTATTTACTGATATGTACATGTGGTCTGTCTTGGATTATGAATATCTTAATTCCCCTTTTCATGGTAATGTACATGACATTTATTGCAAAATTATAGCAAACCATGGAAAGACTGCAATAACAATTCCTAGTAGGAATCTTCCCAACACAGGTAGTCCTCAACTTATGACTGTAACTAAGCCAGGAATTATGGTCATAAATAGTTGTGGTCATAAGTCAAGGCACACACGTGACCAGAAAAAAAAAAGATCTTTCTTGCAGCAATTATTAAGACAAAGCCATAATCACTCATTTGAATGACCATTTTTTTTTGCTGGCTTCCCTGTAAATTGGAATTATGTTACCGCAGAACATCGTAACCAATTGTAAACATGACCTGCCTGACAAGCAATCACACAATTGGGGGTGGGGGTGGGGTGGCACAACTATTTATGGTTGGGGTGACTTATGGGCCATAAAGCATCTGTTCCATGACTGTCATATCTTCGAACAGTTGCAAAATGATTGGTCTTTAAGTGAGGACTACCTGCATAGGTTTTGATTCATGTAAAAATACTTTGAAACTAAAATTTGATGTTAATTAAGTGCAAATAAAAGCTATCTGTTTTTCTCTAAAATAGAATAGACATTCAAATCCATTATTTGGCTTTTTACATACAACTCCTTAAATCAAATTGGGCACAATCACTTTTCAAACCTCTCAATTATGTGTCTGCAGAGGAAGAATTAACTGCATCTTGAACAGCCCCAAATTAATTTGTGGAGTCCTGAGTGGTCTCCGAGTTTCATTGTTTTCTTGCAGATATTTCTTTACCCAAACTAGGTAACTCATCAGTGCTAGCTCAGAGCACCAAGGACTCTTCATTTCAACCCTGAGCTACAAAAATTCTCCTTTAAATTTGTATATTTTTCTTGCACATAAAATCACCCAGACATTCACACTGCATTTATTTTAGGACTGACAAATATTAAAATCTCACCGCACTATTTGATCTCAAGGACTTTTTCCTTGAAATAGTTAAAAATGAAGAGCAAGGCTCCTAGAAGAGAGGAAACAATGAAAGTTAGTGTAGCTTTAAAATACTACGGCCAAGATATGAAAGAAAGAATGAAGAAGCACTAAAATCAATTATACATTCAGCTTTCTGAATGTTGGCATCCTAAATAGAGATTTTGACAATAGGTTTATACATAGAAGTCCATTTTTTATTATCTTGCTTTCCGCAGATTTCAGCAGTTAATTTTCAGGGTACAGCAATCCCCCCCATCATAAATAAAACATAGTGTGATGAGAATAGACAAGAAGACACTTACATTGTTTTGTGTAAGACTAAGAAAATAAGCATTTTGTTATTAACAAAAACAATTTCAGAATTTACATTATAGCAACTTGATAAATGCAGGGAATGATAGCTAAAGTGCTACAAGTCAGTTTCTCTTATATGAGATGTTCTCACTGCATAGCTCGCTGCCTTTGAAAACACTTCAACTAGGTTAAGGGACTTTCCTGAGACACATCTTACTGTAGCATCTCCATACATGAGCACACAAAAAAAGGAGATGAGGTAAGGTGGATATTATAATTTGTCAAGTTCCACATTACTATATAACACTTGAGATGATAAAAATGCTGTCTTCACACATCTCACTCTTTTCAATAACATGTCCCAAATTTTTAGTATCAAGTCAGTGATAAATGTGCAAGACAAGCAGGTCTGCGTTATTAATCACTGCATACACAAAATGCTCACCTTATGCAGAAGATGAATATCACAAGCTGTTTGCCAAAGTACACTTAGTGTCTGGTAATATTTTTTATCTGGAGGTTTTGCAACAAAAACCTGGCAAAGGAGAAGCAGTAATTTTACATTATATTTCTGATTTTATTATGAAAACCTGAATCAACACTTGAAAGCCTCAGTGAGCCAAGAAATGCTAAAAAGTGAATCAAGGTATGCAAGACAGCTTGTTGGAGATTATGCTGGATGTGCCATATGTTGCTTTTGTATATGTGTGTGTGCCTTAAAATCATTATTGACTTGGCAATTGCCCATACAAGTCCTGCAGTATTCTTGGCAATAGGTGAACCTTATTTTTGCTAATATTTTCCTAGCTTCCTTCTCATAGAAATCTATTACAGTTCCAAAGATACAAAAACTTATCTAGAGTATAATAGTCTAATGATGTCTACATTAGTTATGTAACTGAATTAGCTGAAAATGCAAATATCTGCAAGCTCTAGCAGTAAGTCACAGGACATAGTGAAAAACATGGGACTTATGATTAAATTTAAAGAAAAACTACCGTAGCTAAAAACAACAGGTAGAGAGCATCCAGTCTTAGAACTGACAACTCAATAGGCCTATGGAGATTCTCAGACATCCTGGTAATGGTTGTCTCACAAGGTGTTGTTTCAAAAGGCAGTGGAACTTTTTTCCTTGAGAAAGACATTTCAATTCTTATCAAAGAAGCTTCTTGGATGAGAAATGAAACGTTCCTCAATGAAAAAACAAAATCCACTTGCCTTTTGAAAAAGCATCTTTGAGATGACCATTCAATATCTTCATTGCTGAAGTCATGAATATCTTCTGTCTTTTAAGAGTTTATTATCAACTCAGCAGTCAAGAAATACACTGCTTCTCTGGCAACTATTAGATTAGCAAAGAACACTCTAGAAAAGATATTCCGAGAAAGAGGAAATCTAGCAAGGTGGTTGGTAAGAGTCAACATTGATTTGATGGCACATAATCTATCAAATGAATAATCTACGTCTGATGAAACATTATTTGTATCAGGAAGCTTATTTCATTGTTTTCTTGTCATCATATTTTGCCTTTTATTAAATTAAACAGAAGAAACAAAAAAACCAAAAGCTGTGTCTATGCATATATAGTTTTGCTATAAAAGTTTCAATAAACTAGTGGACCAGCGAAATGCTGTGGACGTAGTATATACTTAGATTTCAGTAAGGCATTTGATAAAGTAGACCACAACCTACTCCTTGGTAAGCTAGAAAAAGGTGCCTATTTCAGCGCAGAAACACCCACTAAAATAAATTGATCATGAAAAATGTTGCCTATTTTTTCTATTTGAATAACGCTGAAAATAGAATGGATTTTATTCAGTATCTCACAAAGAGGGTTTCCTTTTTCTCATTCCACATGGCAGAAAATGCAGTGAATATAGGGATTTTGCGATTCAGCAGTGCCGGTTACACAGGCCAGGAACACTGCTAGATCTTCCTAAATGTTTCTAAAATATGAAAATCTACATATGATTTATATTTGACTAGAAATCACACTTTCTACTGCCAATGTAAATTAGATTAGGTATAGTTATAACTTATTTCTACGTCATCTCTTATCTGAGAATATCTTCAAGATAACTCATAAAAAGTTAAAAGTATTCCTCATTTAACAGCCAACTGTTCAGTTATCATTTGAAGCTATCTATGACAGTGGTGAAAAATGGGTACCGATGACCAATCCTCCTCACAGCTGCAGTGTCCCCATGGTCACATGACTGAGATTCGGGTGCTTGGTAACCGTCTTGCAATTACGACAACAGAGAATCCCACACATGATCCCCATTTGTGTCCTTCACTGCCAGCTTCCAATAAGAAAAATCAATGGGAAAGGTGGCAGGAGGGTGCAAATGATGATCACAAGAAAACCACATGTAGCTTGCTTTAATGACAGCAACTGGAATTGTTGCAACTGCTGTTGTAAGCCAACACTTCGTGACATTGCGCTTTACGATCACGTGGTTTAGCAACAGTTGTCAGTCCCAGTTACTGTTGGCAAGCAAAGACTATCTGTATAACAACATATTTTTAAATGATACAGTAAAGGCAATATATTACAACAAATCTTAAATTCAAAATTCAAAACAAACATTATAAATCATCAATATATTTTAGAATTGTTTTTAAAATGTTTTTTTTTTAAAAAAAGGTCTAGTACTTAAGGAAACACTAGAAATCAGGAGACTGTGAGTTCTAGTCCTGCTTTAGGAATGAAAGCTGGCTGGATCACTTTGAGCCAGTCACTCTCTTTCAGCCGAACCCATCTCGCAGGATTGTCGCAGGGAAAATAGGAGGAGGGGGGAGCATTATGTTTGTTCACTCCCTTGGGTTATTTATAAAAATAAAAAAGATAGGATAAAAATAAACACAATTTCAAAGTTGACTTACTGCAATTTTTTTATACAAACCTTGTACATTCTTTCACTGACAAACAAGTTCAGTTCTATTCTTCCATAATTAAATATAGAGCTGCATTCATATAAAAAATAAGTATATTTCCAAAGAATGGTCCGTTCTTCTTTTCGGGGGACAATTCCAACCACTTTTAGAGGAATATCTGTTTTTAAAGTCAATCATGATGTTTGAAAATTAGGACAAATAAATCCTAAGTCAGCAATCTAGTATTAAATTAAAAAATTAAAAGCCCTTATAAGTAGAACACCAACCCTGACATTCCCTAAATTCTGCTGAAGACGTTACCTAGTCCTAGCCTACAAGCAAAATGTTTGCAATCCAATCCACAAGCTTGAAGGAACCTTCACCCTCATCCTACATCCAAGGTACAGATTGTCGCCACTATCACAAAATTAAAAATTATTATAAGCACAATAGTTAGCTTCAGCAATATAACTATTAGCATTTGGGACTTTCATCTTCCTAGTTATGTTTTGTTCATGAAAGCCCACTTCTTATTCACATTCAAAAGATTTATTAAAAAGTTCTATTAGAGACTTAGCAAGGAGAAATAGCACCATTTTCACTGGTTATTTTTATATCTACAGACAGCCTTCAAATTTGATAACTTGGAAAGAAATTATGGAATCCTTCCTTAGCATATTTTTTTAAAGTAAAGTCTTAATAGTTTTCTGCTTCAGCAGAATATTTTTAAAAAATATTTTGGACTAATGCGAAGATAATTTTAAAAAAGCCATTTTCCTTTTCATGTTATAACTTTTATATTGAAATGATTTAGTTACATGATTCTGTCTGAATGGGAGACACCTCAAATTCAAAAGATCAAGAAAAAGTGAATGTACAATTTAAATTTGTCAGGTTACAATAAACATACATGTATAGTAATTTACCTGATGTCCAAGGAACTTCGGAGATTCTCAATTTGTTAAAAAGTGTCTCAGAACATAATTCACCCTTCAAAAATGCATTTGGATTACCATCCAATTTTATGAAGTTGGAATGCACTACGTCCAATTGGTTTTCAAATTCTTTCTGTAGAGACTAAATACAAGCATACAATTAGGGGTTAACCAGAACACCTGAAATAGCCTTCCTCTAGGCTATTCTATTCTTGTCAATCACTTTCTCCTTAGACTGTTGGTATCTCTTCAACTATCACTCACACTGACCTGCGACAGAAGTAAAGGAAAGGTCTCCAAAATTTAATATTGAAAGAAATTTTTAAAATTGAATTTGCTGCAATGGAAATTTACTGAGTGGAGAAACAAGCTTACCAAAGAAACAATGGATGGGAACCAGGAAAGGACAGCATAAAAGGAGGATGTAAGAGAAACATGTAGGGAAAATTATCTGGGTCTTCAGAATGGGAAAAGGAGCTGTAAGTGGAGATAACTAGCAAAACAGGAAAGAACCTATTTTTCTAAGAAGTCAATTAGTCACACCTTGCATAAATTATCTCCTAATTTTAATGTACATGTGATGTATGATTTAGTATGTAGCAGGAAATGTATAGGAGGCGGTCAGAAAGAGTGTAACCTCATAGTAAGGTTTAAGGTTTAAGGTTTATTACATTTATATAGTACCTCAAACAATGGGGAAAGAGGAGGGATGTGGCGGCTGGGACAGGATTATATAAAGAAGGGAATATTTTGGATTGAAACTTTGGAGAGAACCAAGCTTTGATAGCTTCTCTCCCCGCTTATTGCAATAAATGAAACAAAAGGTGTTCACTGTGTCTTGGCTAGTTATTGGTCAGGCGAGCTTGCCTCTGGTCACAAAGGAAAGTAGCCAGGAGCACATAGCCATAATCTAGAAATATCAGAAAGGTTTTCCAGCCTTGCTTTAAAATGAAAATGCAGAGATTTATAATGGGATTAAGACAATACCTACCTCTAAGTTAGGAAGAAAGGCTTTATTATTCTCTAGAGCTATAACATGGGCTCCAGTATTAAGCAGCTCTCGAGTCAACACTCCAGGACCTAAAAATAGCCATTGTTTAATACTCCATTCTAGAATGTATTCAAAAAGCTCTATTTTTATTTAAAAGAGAGATAGCAACCAAAATAGTCTACTTGAAAGTTGAAAAATGCACATTTATCTATACATCAGGTATTGCCTAATCCTAAAAGGAGAGAAGAAACAAATATTGTTCAGCTGCCAATAATGGTATCTGGTTTGGAAAATCCACCTTGATCAAAAAGAGGCAACGCTACAGGTAATCCCCAAGTTATGAGTATTCACTTAGCACTCATTTGAAGTTACATGATAAGTGTCCCCTAGTTTTTACGAGAAAATCCCAAAATTACGAATGTTCCAGCACCACGGCAGTTGTGTGCCCTTATGAACGACTGCAGAGGCTCTGCGACATTCACTCTACCCCCCCCCCGCTCCCCACAACTGCTTCCCCTTCCCCCTCCCTTCGTGCCACCCCAGACTCATCTTGAGAAGATCTGTCTCCTCCCTGCCGCAATTTCTGTCACTGCTTGAGTTGCGAGGATGACAAGAAGACTGGTCAGGATTTGGGCTACTGGCTGGTCAGACAAGGAATAGGTTGGGCGAGGTGGGGGCTGGGTGGGGAGGGGAGATCATGGCCGCTCAGGTGGCTGCCACTGCTGCCAGCAGCTTGGACGCAGGTGCAAGGGGACACTCCCCGCAATGCCTGCCTGCTCAGTTGAAGGCTTCGTTCCTGCCTTCAAACTAAGGCAGGTGCATGCGAGCGAGCAGTGCACCTGGGCCATGGACAGCATTGGTTTCTGCACCTGGCCAACTCCGATTTCACGCTTTGCCCCATAGGCAAGCAAACAAAGGAAATGCTCCCCCCCAGAATGGAAGCTTCTGGGGGGCATGATCTCTTTTGAACTCGCATGAAAATGCACGAAAAGCATTTCCAAGCTGACTCTCCTCTCCCTCAAAGAGAAAGAAACCACAGCAGAGGTTTGCATGGTATTGAGTCCGGAGCAGCAAGAAGGGAGGGGGAAGCATGTGGTATCTTAGTGGGTCAGGGAGGCCTTGGGGGCCTGTTCCATCACTAAGCCCTCCATGGCCTTTCCCACCCTGAGATACCTCATGTGCACTTAACAAGCCACGTGAGTCTTAATGAGCAGGGAGTGATCTCGTTCGAGATTCACTCCCACAAATTTTCGAGTTACAAATGGAATGGGCAGGCTCCATTACATTCGTAACTTGAGGACTACCTTAGAGGACTACCTATTCCTCTAAGTCAGGGGTGTCAAACTGCCGGCCCACGGGCCAGATACGTCATCCCAAAACCGTGCCCACCCCATTGCTGGCAATGGAGAAAAAGCTCCGATACATTGCACGACGTCACGTGACACCGCGAGTTTCACACGTCTGCTCCAAGTGGTCACTCCCAATTCAATCTGCTATCAGAGAAATAGCTTTTGTGCCTGTGTCATCCCAAATATGTGTTCATGAAACCCTAAAATATGTCATAGTCTGACAATGGTATGAAATAGCTAAATCCTGCTAGCTGTCAGTTCTTTTGCATGAAAGCTAGCAAGATATAGGAGTTTCATGATATTTCAACCACTTTTTCATTTTAATTTTTAGTGCATGCAACAATACCTGAAAAGGTTGGTTGTTTTTTAATGTAACTGAAGGAGCAGTAGAAACAGCTTTTCCAACATAGATAATTTTCTCTATTTTACAATTTTTTAATATTTCCATGAAAGCCAGTTCATGAGATCTGTCAGAACAGGTTTCACATGTCTTTATAACAAAAAACCTTGTCTTTTCAATAATTGTGTGATGATGCAAGCCAGTTAAAATATAATAAGGTTGAAACAAAAATATATTTGTTAGATTAACTATGTATTTCTGGACGGAGATCCCTTCAACTCAATGAAAGTTATGTTCCTGGGAGCTGTTATAAGATTGTAAAGTTACACAGAGGAGATGATTCTTCAAGAAGTACCCAATATGAATTTTTAGTATTATAAAATTATTGTCATTTTAAAAATTATAATCTGTGGAGTTTTGGGATCTTTTTAGCTTGCTTGCTTGTGTTCATTATCCAACTAGGTAACATCAGTGCTTCAGTGATAATGTTTTCTAGTTGGCTAATGAAACGTCTGCAAGCCAAGAAGTTCAAAGAGCACCAAGGCCTCCACAGTCCTATTCTGAGCTATATATATTTTCTTCTATTGAAAATTATAATCTGCTGCAGGCCGATTGCTACTGCAGCATAACGGTCAAGATACCAAACCTACCAAGCAGTAAATACCTAGAAGACGCCCTTTCTCTAACAGGTATTGCAACAAATCTGGTGAATTCCTCCTCACAGCTTTATGTCAACTTTATTATCATCACATAAATAATAATAATAAACCTTTATTGTCACAGTACATATGTACATTGAGATTAGCTGAGCCTCCCCCGTGCTCTCTCCCCCCAACACACAGTGACAACAAACCCTCCATCCTACCACACCATGTGAACCAACTACACCACACACCGGCCTCCCAAGTCAATTCTGCATAAGATTATGTCCCATTTAAAAGCCTAACAGCCCACGGATAAAAGCTATTTTTCAGCCTGTTGGTACGGCTGGCTATATTCCTATATCTCCTACCGCAGGGGTCTTCAAACTTGGCCCTTTTATGACTTGTGGACTTCAACTCCCAGAATTCCTCAGCCAGCTTTGCTGGCTGAGGAATTCTGGGAGTTGAAGTCCACAAGTCATAAAAGGGCCAAGTTTGAAGACCCCTGTCCTACCGGATGGTAGGAGAGTAAAGAGATACGTCCAGGGTGTGAGTCATCCCTGAGAATCTTCCTCACTCTTCCAAGGCAACGAGCCCTGGCGAGGTCATCCAGTGGTGTCAGGGAACAGCCCACAATGTCTTGTGCTGTGCTCACCACCCTCTGTAATACTTTCCTGTCCGCGGCTGTCAGACCAGCATACCAAATCACAATACCATACGAGAGGACGCTCTCTATAGTAGACCGGTAAAAGAGGGTCATTAGCCGTTGTTCTACCCCAGGGGTCTTCAAACTTGGCCCTTTTATGACTTCTGGACTTCAACTCCCAGAATTCCTCAGCCAGCGTGGCTGGCTGAGGAATTCTGGGAGTTGAAGTCCAGAAGTCATAAAAGGGCCAAGTTTGAAGACCCTTGTTCTACCCTGTTCTTCCGCAAGACCCTGAGGAAGTGAAGCCTCTGTTCATCGCCTTCGAGGTCACTTGGCTTAACTTTTACCCTAAAAAAGCTCCCCTTCAGTAACGCTCACCTGCCCCGAATTCCATGAGAAAGGTTCTGGACTCCTCAAAATTCATCCCCCTCGTCACCTGGGAGGCCACTCTTTGCGCTAACTGGGGGCAGACAATGAATCCTCGATCGGAGGGCGAATCCTGCTCTGCCTTTATGACCATCTGGGCGATTTTAGCTTTCAGAGAAGAAGAGTTTTCCAGGCTGTGGAGCCCGGATGTTACGCTCTGACCCTTCAGGCCCCGTACCGAGAACCGCAGCCCAGAGTGTAAAGTGGCGGCGGCCAGGGCCAACTGCCGTCCCATGAAGAGAGGGGAAACCAACGCAACGAAAACCATCTTCACGCTTTAGCGCTGTTTTTTTTTTTTTTACAAGGCGAGCGCCGATCCTTACTCACGTGCTGACCTGGCAGAACTCGACGGAGAGCACAGTTTGCACCCGGACAATTTTAGCGTTCGGAGCGCCACCGGCGGTTCCGCTTCCTCCGAGCGCTCTGTTCCCGCGGTCGGCATTCTAGCCTTCTGTTTTCATGGCACGGTCCTCTCTAGGCATATGGCACTCGGTGGCTCACACCTTTGGCTTCTGCCTCTGTGCCCCGGGAGTCCGCCGGCGGGCGTCTGGTTTCTTTGCGTCCCGTTCCTTCTCTCTGGCTTCCCGATCCTAATTTGGCTGTAGCGGAGCCAGCGGCTCGCCGGAACTCTTGCGAGGAGGCGGCCGCAGGCTTGAGGTGAGAGGAGGAAAGCGACGAGGCTCCTGTCCCGAGTTTACCGCAGCCCCGGGCGGGCGGCGAGCTGGCAGGAGTGAGGTAGCCGAGCTGTTGCATCTGAAGTCTTGGTGAAGTAGAGCTGGTCCCGGCGGTAAGGGAGATCCAGAAACCGGATCGGATGGTTAGCAGGGTCGGGGGATGGCGCGAGGATCTCTTTCGCCGCTTGGGCGGAGGGGGAAAGCTGGTTATTAGCCCGGCAGGACTAGGAAGAGCCGCCGGATGTTTGCATAAGAAGAAAACATTAGGGTTGAACGTGTCCGATTCGGGTCGTCTTCACCTTCTGCCTTTCCGATCCTGCCTTGTCGGTCTGGTGTTCACTGTGGGTCAAGCCAGTCCTTGGATCTGGGTCGCATTGCCATCGTTTCGCTTGTCAACACAGATTTCCTGCTTGGGTTGGCGGGAGAGAGAGAGAGAGAGACTGGGGTTTTTTCCCCTGCAAGTAGTACTCCAAGAGTAAGGGGCAATCCACTCTGAAGCCTGGCTAAGGCGACTGTCTTATTTATTATACTTGTGACTCATTCTTTGTCCAGAGGTCATAAGGACGGCTGTTGTGGGGGTTATTACTATTTGGGCATTAGGGTTTAATTTGTTTTCAATTTCTGTATTTGTGCATTTTGATATTTATGTCACTGTTCACCACCCTGAGTCCTTAGGGAGAAGGGCAGTATACAAATCAAATAAATAAAATAAAATAATAAATAAATTATCCCAAGATCAGTACAGTATGTCTCCTGTGGGAGGATGAGATAATCTCAGTGGTCCTTTCCAATTCCACAATTTCCGTGAGTCTTATGATAATCTGTTAGTGTACAAAATTAAATCACATATTGATGGTTGCTTATTCTGATAGATCTGCAGCTCATCTACCAGTTTTCAGAAAGGTAAACAGAAAATGCAGATGCCTTTTTTAATGAAAGTAAAATAAATGAAGAAGATAATCTCTCAAGGTTTGAAGGAGATACACACACACACACACACACACACACACACAGTTGACATTGTTCAAATGCAGCGTGCACACTTTATCGTGCTGGGGTGCTTCTGTATAAATCATTTATTTGAAAACATGAACAGCATAGGTGACAGTAACAGAGACTACTATAATTCAGTCTTGAATTATACATACATTTCCTAGCTTTTGTCAATGAAGTATTGATAGAGTTCACAAAAAATCTTAAACTAAAAAGGCGATTTGCTACTTTGAAATTTAGAGTATCATGGGAACCCAAGCAGTGTTTTCAGTTTATGATGCTTTCTGCATTATGATGTGTTGATCCAGCCAATTGATTAATTTAGTAAACCATGGCACACTTGATCATAGTTTAGTGTATTTTGCAAAAAGGGTTCACAGATGTAGACCTTCCTGTGCATGCAAGTTTTCTCAAAGGTTCAGAGAAGCCCAGGCTATTTCCAGTTTTTAAAAATAAAATAAGGCACCAAGAAAAGGTGAGTGTTATTTGAATATTTTTGAAATAAAAAAGGAGATATGAAACCGTTCAGATTTATGGACCCACCAATGGCTTTCTGCTCTCTTCTAACTGATCCTTCCTTTGGGCCTAGCACAAAAACAAAAAACATTGATAGAAAAGGAAATCCCTTCCCCTTGTATCAAGCTGTACAAATGCTGTGGTTTATTGGAAGGCAGATGGAGTTTTCAATTTTTCTTCTACTAACCTCCACTGCATTGTAAACTTTGTACCTTATTAAAAGTCTGTTTCAATTACCTTGAAAATTATTCACAATCCTGTATTATTTACATTGAGGTTTTCTTTTGTTGGCAGGTCAATTTTAAGGTTAATTAAAACCAGAAATGTTTGTAGGGTGGCATTGCTAAATGGATAAATCATCTCTGAATATTGTATTTATATTCATGGTTTGTTGTAAAAATTTGGACATTATTGAACCATATCACTTATATAAATGTGCCAAATATTTGACATAGAACTTTTTTTTAATTTGAAAGTAAGGGCTTTCACATTTGATTAAGAAATAAGTTTTGTTTCAGAGTTGGCAATCTTGAGGTAGAGTATGATATGTGTCTTGGTCCTGTATGATGTATATATATTAAGGTGTATCTGCTGACTGGAGCTAACTGATTCATTTTGTATCTAACTGCATTGATGAACAATTTTAAATTTTATATTCTGAAAAAATGGATTTAAATTAACTCTGCCCTATCATCAAAACAGAAATCTCTTATGTAACAAATAGCCTCCTTAAATAAAATAATGTCATACCTTGGCACTTCTACAAAGACCTGCCCTTCTAACATTATGATTATGATCAAGATACGAGTTTTCAGTTAGTGAGGAGGAGATGAGTGATCCTTAATGCTTTGCATTCTTTCTTCCTTTTTAGATAAATTGTTTATTTAGAAAGATTTTTGCTTTCTGAAGAAGGTCAATAAAGTTACAGTAATTTATGAAGACTAAAGGCTATATCATTTTAATAAATCAAAAAGAATTGGCACTATGTTCCACTAATTCTGATCTTCTTGTGGCAGATTTCTAACTAAGGTATTTATAATTTAATGTATTAACATTTATATTTCTTACTTTTTTGGCAGATAGAATTGATGCTAGATAACTCTGCCTAAAATGATAATCTCCTTTACCCAGCAGTATGTTTAAGACGCATTTTACTTTTACAAGTATGGTAAGTGCTACTCTTTAAAATAAAAATAAATAGAAAAAGCAATTGAGAAAATTCAAACTACTTTTTAAATATAAAGAAGCATGAACATCTTATTTTTACAGAAAGAAATTGGAATTTTTACAGAAGGAAATTGGAGTACAAAGTGGTATACATAAGGCATCCTTTTCCAATTTTCCCCCCACAACCACCACCCTTTAAAGAAAGGTGATGCCTCTGGCTGGAGTATTACGACTTGGCTATTACTTTCTCACTGTTTAAGATTCTGTAGGGCAGGGGTGTCAAACTCAATTTCATTGAGGGCCACATCAGCATTGCGGTTGCCCTTGGGGGGCCAGGTGGGTATGGCCAGGGTGAGCGCGGCCTACTGGGTGGGCATGGCTGGAGTACGTATGCCCTACTGGGTGGGCATGGCCAGCTCTACATCATTTGCATCAAGGGTGCCTATGGGGGCCTGGGCAGAAGTGGGACAGATTTGAGGGTCTCTGGCAGAAGGAGATGGGACCAGGGCAAGTGCCAAGGCAGCAGGGGGGCATTCCCTCACTGTTTCCAGGATGGCTTTGCGGGCCACATGAAACCACTTCGTGGGCTAGATCTGGCCCCTGGGCCTTGTGTTTGACATGTCTGCTGTAGGGATATAGATATGGATACACACACAAACACACACACTAGTTAAATATTGAGCATGTGTTGGGTGTGTTTGCTTTAAATTTTGTTAGTCAATTTTAAGGTTTGTCAGAACAGTACAACAGGGTAAAACTCAAGTAAACAAATACATAAATAACAACTTTCAAATCAGAGTAAAAAAATACAGAGTATCTTTTATCCATTAAAACAGAGGTCCCCGGTCCATGGACTGGTACCGGTCCGCGCAAACAAGCAAAGCCCCATCCATGGGATGCAGGCAACACATGAAACCACACCCCCTCCATTACATGGAAAAATCTCTCCCCACAGAACCAGTCTCTGGCGCCTAAAAGGTTGGGGGCTTCTGCACTAAAAGATCCGATTGACAGAAGAAGGAAGGAGATATCTATCATATTTCCCCCTCATTTATAGTACTCTGCTTTACTCTGAATTGTCTATGACAGATTTTATATTGGAGGGGGGTGGTGGTAAAAGAACTGAGGAGGAAATTAGTGTAAAGTTGTATGCGTTCTTCCATTGTAGGTGCACAAGCAGGAAAAAGGGTGAGATATATCCAATAAAACATGGCTAATTAGGTGGTTTCATTTACAAGCCAGCATTTCAAATGAAGTAATTAAAGGAATTTTTAATGTAGATTAATAAAAATAAACTAACGGTACTTAGTTTATATATATTGATTTATATACCGCCCTTTCCCGAAGGACTCAGGGCGGTTTACAGGGTATTTAAAACAAGAAATAGTAAATTTTTTTAAAAAATTAGAAATTACATCAATCCCTGAAAAAAGTAAAAACCCCAATTAAATTAAAATTAAAATTCTCAGCCTGGGCCAGAGAGCTCGAAGAGCCAGGTCTTCAGGTCCCGGCGGAATGAACGGAGGTCGGGGGCAGTCCTGAGCTCCATGGGGAGCTGGTTCCAGAGGGTAGGCGCACCCACTGAGAAGGCCCTCCCCCTAGGTGTTATCCGCCGGCAATCTTTTACCGGCGGCACCCTGAGAAGACCCTCCCTGTGGGAGCGCACTGGATGAAGGGAACTTGATGCTGGCAGCAGGTGTTCCCTCAGATATCCCGGACCCAAGCCATTTAGGGCTTTATAGGTCATCACCAGCACCTTTAATCTCACCCGGAGGGCAACCGGGAGCCAATGCAGCTCGTGGAGTAGAGGTGTTACATGGGAGTATCAGGAAACCCCCATCACAACTCGCGCGGCCGCATTCTGAGTGGTCCTCAAGGGCAGCCCCATGTAGAGAGCGTTGCACTAGTCTAAACGGGAGGTCATGAGCGCATGAGTGACTGTGCGTAGGGCATCTTGGTCCAGGTAGGGTCGTAACTGGCGCACCAGGCAAACCTGGGCAAAAGCCCCCCTGGTCGCGGCTCCTTTATGGTCTTCAAAATCGAGCCGGGAGTCAAGGAGGACGCCCAAGTTGCAAGCCCTATCACCAGGGGGTAACACCTCACCCCCCCATCGTTAGAGGTGGAATGGTCTGGTTAACCCAAGATGCCGATATGCACAGCCACTCAGTCTTGGCAGGATTGAGACGAAGCCTGTTTCTCCCCATCCAGACCTGGACCGCCTCCAGGCAACGGGACATCACAACGAGGGCATCGCTGGGTTGGTTCGGGGTGGAAAGAAAAAGTTGGGTATCATCAGTGTACTGATGATACCCTACCCCGAAACCACGAATGATCTCACCCAGCAGCTTCATGTAGATGTTGAACAGGAGGGGCGAGAGAACCGACCCCTGAGGAACCCACAAACGAGAGGCACAAATTTACCCAGGCTCAAAATTTAAGAGAAAATTTTTATAAAATGTTTTATAGATGGCATCTGGATCCCAAGAAGCTGTCCAATATATATCCTAATGTACAGTCTAAATGCTGGAGGTGTGGTAGTTTAGAAGCTACCTATTTTCACATGTGGTAGACTTGTAGAAATATAAAAGCTTTTTGGATTAAAATTTGGTGGAACATTCAAAAGATTTTTAAGAGAAAGATAAAGTTCTCCCCGCAATTGTTTTTATTGGGCATTGTTGTAGATTGTGATGTTAAAGAAACTAACTTGATGTTGAACATGATAATGGCAGCACGGTTACTGGTGGGACAATATTGGAAGAAGGATAGTTTGCCCACTGTAGAAGAATGGGTGTTTAAAGTTTCGAATCTTGCAGAAATGTCTAAGATTTCTGCTTATCTGAAGGATCATTCACAGGAAAGATATATTTCAGTTTGGAGGAGATGGATAAATTATATTCAGAACAAATATGGGACTAAAAAGTTCCATTTAGCTTATGAGTAGATTTTAGTGGGATATTGTTATTGGTACGTTGTTTGTAGTTATGTTAAAAGAGAGTTAGAGCGCATTATGAATTTGATTAATTGTATATTATGCATAATTTTTATTTAGAATCTATAATCCTGTATTTAGCTCTGGGAAGTGGGAGGGGGAAGTGGGTGGGTTTGGGGTGGGAGGGATTTGGGGATATATTGTAAAATTTTGTTTTTGTAAAACTCTTTAATAAAAAAAAATAAGCTACATGTGCAATAGATTGTAGTGTAATACAAATACTATTAGATAAATAAGTTAATATGTTTATTTCCCAGATAATTGAACATTTCCCTTTTTATATCTCTTTTAAACAAAAAAAATCACCTGTTTTTCCACCTGTTCTTTCTTTTCACTGCTTGTCTGTACCTCATTTTGATGCTAATACTTGGAAACCTTTTTTGCCCCCCTGTATGGGAGCAGGGACAGAAGAAGAGTGGATAATCACATCATAGAGGGAATTAATATTTCCATTCTAATTCAGCTAAATATTTACAAGAATAGAAATAGATAGATAATCTTTATTGTCATTTTTTTCCTGTGAACGCAATGGCACATATTAAAAATGAAATTTTTGATTGCAGAGGTCAAAAGTAACTCTACATATCAACTGTAAATATTAGTGATAGTTATAGTCTTATATGTATTCAAGTGCATACGTTACATGCAGTTCAGTTTATTATTTTGACCAGCTAATAATTGGCTGTAAAAATATACCTCAGATTGTGAAACAAAATGTTGATGAAAGGTTTTACAGGTTTCAGTCTTTTTCCTGAAGATTTGTAGTTATCCCCACAGGACGATATGCTACAAACCTTGGTACACAAGTCATAGAGGCATAAGCTTCTCTTATTTTTGGTTCATTTTTCTTCTAAACTATATATGTCACAGTGTACCATTTTCACCAATACTAAACAAGAGTTAAGGTTTTAATCACTGGAGGTTTGGATGATATTGGAAGGTTATATTTGGACTGCAGACATTTGTACAGGCTGGGCCTAGGTGCTTTTCATAGAAAAATAAATCCAGCACATTTAGAATGTAATTGTTTTGAACACATTTGATAGATCCAGTGCTATTTGGACATATCTTTCACACTACAGATAGTCCTTGACTTACAACTATTCTTTTAGTGTCCATTTGAAGTTACAATAGCACTGAAAAAAGTGAGTTATGACCACTGCAGCATCCCTAGGGTCACGTGATCAGAATTTGGGTGCTTGGCAGGAACGTAGAACATAGAATGACAAACTTTTGTCAAATGAAACCTATTTTTAGATAGATTATTTGTAAAATATGGATACAGCCAAATATCCCAGCTTTTAGATTATATATATTCCTGACAAAGAATATCTCTCAGGAAGGAAAAAGTGTTTTTCTTCACAAGTTCTAAGTTATTGGAATTATTAAAATCACTTTTGCCAAAGTTAAAAAATTCAAGTAGTCAGTAAACAACTCATAACCTCTTGGATCATCCTTTCAGAAATATTTTCTGACCAGATTCTTCAATGCCTTCACAGTAACAGAACTTCTAATTTATTGCCTTCACTGGAAATACTGACATGCATTCGGTATTCAGTCTGAATCCTTAGGTTGTTAAAGAAATATTACTACAAAATAACTATCATAATAAATCAGTAATGGGTAATTGGTTTAGCATTTCATTGTTGCTTATACGTTTCCAAAATTGATATTTGCCCCAAGACTTTTATTAAAGACACTTTACTGAATAATGTGTACTTCTTGCTTCTGTGGCAAGTTCTTAAAGAGATGGGCGTACCAGACCTTCTTATTTGTCTCTTGAGAAACCTATATGTGGGCCAAGAAGCAACAGTGAGAACTGGACACGGAACCACTGATTGGTTCAAAATTGGGAAAGGAGTCCTGCAAGGCTGTATACTGTCGTCCTGCCTGTTTAACTTATATGCAGAGCACATCATGAGAAAGGCAGGGCTAGATGAATCAAAAGTTGGAATTAAGATTGCCAGAAGAAATATCAACAACCTAAGATATGCAGATGATACCACTCTAATGGCAGAAAGTGAAGAAGAACTTGTGGGTGAAGAAGGAGAGTGCAAAAGTTCAGTTGAAACTTAACATTAAGAAAATCAAGATCATGGCATCTGGCCCTCTCAATTCCTGGCAAATAGATGGGGAAGAAATGGAGGTAGTGACCGATTTTATTTTCCTGGGCTCCAAGATCACTGCAGATGGGGATTGTAACCAAGAAATTAAAAGACTCTTGCTCCTCGGAAGGAAAGCCATGGCAAATCTAGACAGCACACTAAAAAGCAGAGACATCACCCTGTCAACAAAAGTGCGTATAGTCAAGGCTGTGGTCTTCCCAGTTGCAATGTATGGCAGTGAAAGCTGGACCATAAGAAAGGCTGAGCGCCAAAGAATTGAAGCCTTTGAACTCTGGTGCTGGAGAAGACTCCTGCGAGTCCCTTGGACTGCAAGGTGATCAAACTGGTCAGTCCTAGAGGAGATCAACCCTGATTGCTCTCTAGAAGGCCATATCCTGAAGCTAAAACTCAAATACTTTGGCCACCTAATGAGAAGGAAGGACTCACTGGAGAAGAGCCTAATGCTGGGAAAGATTGAGGACAATAGAAGAAGGGGACGACAGAGAATGAGGTGGCTGGATGGAGTCACTGAAGCAGTAGGCGTGAGCTTAAATGGACTCCAGAAGATGGTAGAGGAGAGGAAGGCCTGGAGGAACGTTGTCCATAGGGTCGCAATGGGTCAGACACGACTTCGCAGCTAACAACAACAACAACTTGCTTCTTTGATCTTACCCAGCAATGTGGGGCTTGATAATTAATTTTTGTTTTGAAAACTATAACAGAAACTTTTAACTTGTGTGATCATTAAAACAGAGTCTCTTTCAAACGTTTTTTCCCTGTTCCTTGACAGCTACCAATGAATTCACCTTCCATCTCTTGACTGTTTATGTCAACTTTCCATTATTTTCCCAGCCTCCCACAGTGTCTCACATCTAGTATGACTCTGTGCATGTTGCTGTAATGTTATGTTTTTATAACTATACTGGCCTACCTTGTCTGGGCTTGGCAGCTAAACAGGATGTGGCCTGGTTGCTACTTAGATGAGAAATCCATCAGGAAATGCCAGAGCTGTAGGCTAGGTAGGGAAGTTGAAAAAAACATTGCAGAACAAGGCAGTGACAAACCATTTCTGTATTGTCAGGAAAACAACATGGACATGTCTAGGTACTCACCAGGAGCTAAATTTGACTCAAGTAAATTTACATTTTATGAATCAAAAAGAAGCACAATTTAACAACCTGGAACAAACCAATAGCAAATCCATTCTGTCTTTTTGCTCAGAAAACATATGGAATATCCATGAAGTTACCAAGACTTGAGCTGAACTCAAAGGAAACTTGATTTTACCGGCAGCAGGTAATTTAACTCTTATTACTGTACTTTCCTATTTCTGAACTTAAAAGGTTGGGAACTTGATAGTCAATAAATGAACAATCTTCTCCTATTTATGACTGGAAGTATTTTCACTATGAAATTAGTGACTTTAATTTGGAAATAGTTCCAATCGTATCTCTTTATCATAGTGAAAATAATTTAATCTTCAAATTTATAATGGGTTCCATTATTTCAACCACAGATGCTCACTTCTACAGTCCTATTGGATTTCATCTTTGAAAGGCAAATATTTAAGTATTTCTACTTAATTTTCCCCCATTTTAGAAAGAACATGAAAGTTACATTATAGAAGATGTGGAGTTTAAAGTTTACAAAGTGTGTCTCAGATGAATAATTAATTGCTTAATGTAAGAACTAGCAAGGCAGTTTTACTAATTATAATGTAAGCTTTTCTTTGTTTAGACAACTTGTTAAATATTAGATTCTCAATTAGTGTTTGGGTTTGGCTAATTACAACATTCTAACTTTCACAAATGCACATCTGTAGATACATGAATTTTAAGCCATTGTCTTTGAAATAACTATACTTTTAAAAGAAAAAGCTATTTCATATTTATAAAATCTGATGATTTTGTTTCACAACTATGAAATGCTACTTATCTATAATGGTAGAAAGCTAACTCCATTCTACAATCTTAGCAAAGCTTGGTAGTGAAGATATATTATTAACATCTCCATTGTTTTGGGTTGTTTTTTTTAGTGCTGAGAGTTATTTGGACAAAGTGGAAATAAAGTTCATTATAATGGATGATAGGGAATCTCCTACAAATGATCTTCATTTAAATTTACAAGATGTACTTCATACTGACATACATGAAGAAAGGATCAAAAGTTGCTTGGCTTCTTCTCCAGATGAAAATGAAAATCAGTGTAATAGTAGGAAGCATAATACTCTGAAAAACTCTCATAACACAATGGGAAGAGTTGAGCAGGACAGTATCAATAATAATGAGGACAGCGGAGACAATACATCTTGCTTCCAAGAAGATGAAAGTGATAGGCCATGTAAAAGTTTGAAATCAGATATGCCACAGAAGCTTGGTTCTGAAAAAAAGAATCCAAGAAAAACCAAGAGTCCTAACAGGAAAGGCAAGTGGTTTCCTAAATACACATGTATTGATGGTATAGGTTTGCTCAATTTCCTGGGAACTATTTTGTATTTGTACATTTGACTACACTTGGCAAAAATGCTTCAAATTTTCTTTTAGAAATTTCTATCTAAAGTCATATAGAGGATTGATGAAAGCAACAACAATCTCAACTTTCTCAGAATCTAACTTCACAAACCAGATTTACAGCTCATCCTCCTGCCTCCCAAGCTCATTCCCACAAATCATTACAAGCTGCCACCCAAATTCAATCCGCATTATGCATTCTCCTCTTATTCCAGTCAGTTCCCACTCTCACTCGGGCCAGTAGATGTCTAAAAACCCTAATTACTATCAAGGCAAAGGCGTGCAGAACCCTCCATCTCTCCCAAGGGAGAGCAACTGCTTCACCATGACTCCACACACCCAATTCATCTTTATCCATAGAACCACCATGTCCATGATCTTAACAGTTCTCAATCACTGGTCCCAAGCTCATGGAATAAAAGGGCAGGTCCCATTGTAGATAAACGGTGGGTTAAAGAATAGAACAGAAAAGAGGTATTGTAGCTAGTCGGGTCCTCCGGGGTTCTACCTTAGGGTCGGTGCTTTTTAACACATTTATAAATTACTTGGAAGTGGACATGACTAGTAAAATAGTCAGGTTTGCCGATGCCACTAAATTGTTCAGAGTGGGAAAAACAATAAGAGACTGTGAAGAACGCCAAAGGGATTTCTGCAAATTAGGAGAGCGGGGACCAAAATAGCAAATGTCATTCAGCAAGAGCAAGTGTAAAGTGATGCACGTTGGTGTTAAAAATCCTAACTATCCCTACAAACTAATGAGACCAGAGCTAATAGTGACATATGGGGAAAGAGATCTTGAAGTAATGGTAAACAGTCTAATGAAATTGAGACAATGTGTATCCACTGTAAAAAAAAAGGGTAAACAGTGTGTTAGGGATAATAATAAACAGTATTGAAAATAGAGATGCTTGTATCACAATACTAGATCTGCTTGATCCCCACCTAGTGCTTAGCTCTCATCTGTGGCTCCAAGTAGCTGTACACGTGCAGTAGCCAGACCCCAGTAAACTGTCTGGGCAGATGGGCCAAACCAGGTGAAAGCAGCTAACAAATCTTCAACTCTTGGTGAGATAGAGGATTCGTCTATCCTAGCAAGTGAAGTCTAGCCCTGGCAGATTTGTTAGAGAAGACTGGTCAATGAGTCAAGGAGGCAAGTCCAGCAGGCACTGTGGAGCACAAGACACTTAGATATCCTTGTCACTGCAGCAGGACAGGTCTCCAGCTGTAATGATTCATCGGGCCACTGGATTAAGGTCTCTTCTGCCAAAAGATTGGGATTGCCCCAGTGCAACAGCTGATCCACTTAGAGCTCCATCACACACAGGTTTCTGTTGTGCCATTTATCTTCAACAATTCATCTGCAAATCACATCAGTCCAAACCTAATTCATTAGCACTTCCAGACTAGGACTGCAAAGCCACCTTTCTGTCCAAGTGTAGCAATTCTTTACCATTCAAGTAGAGCTGATATGCACAACATCGCGTCTTCTTTGAATCTGAAGGATGACCATATTTACATACATACATGAGGCTTTTTTGCCCCACACTCACCACTATAGCCCTTATCAATCATCTCCTGTGGGGCATAGAATCTGCAGGAAAAACGTGGATTTACTGCATGAACCGCATTGGAGAGGGGGACACACAAAACACTCAGGAGGCAATGAGAAAGAAAGATTTCATCTCCCACTCTGACTTTTTGTGTCATATCTACATTGTCCTGGGAAACTTTGACCATTTAAAATAACTTCAGGGGTTGAGAGGAGACAAAAGTTTCTGTCAGCAGATCTATGTTTGTGTCTAATTTGAAATAATCTGGGGTACTGTATATTTTTCTGACATTACTGTTCTTAAAAGAAAAGCCAATTATTTCTTTTAACATTCCTGCAGCCAAACAAGAGAAAGCTGACTTTACAGCAGTATCTTATGTGCAAGGGGCAGATGGAAACAAGACAAATTCAAACCATCCTCTGAAAGAACCAGCTCAAACTTTACAATTAATTTTCTCTCTTCTTCAAGGAGAATTTAAGCAAATGGATTCAAGTGTACTTCCCCTCTTCCTGCATCAGGTAGTAAGAAGATGTTGATTATCTTTTTTTTTTCATATTGTTGATGTTGATATTCTTTATCATGTTAATTTCAAAATTTATAAGTAAAATCTCTGCACGTAATTTTAAATATTGTCTTATTAGAATTTGAATCTATTGCTCAGGGGCGATTCGTTTGTTCTGTACTGAAGTTTTCCATTTCATTTCACATCACTTCTGTTAACAGAATCAAGTGGCAGATATCAGCTCTACCTGAATGCTAAAGAATTGTTACACTTCCTAAGAGATCAGGCATAGGTAACCTGCTACTCCTATGCACTTTCATTTGTGCTTTCCAAGCTCCCTGCCGTCCTTGCTGTTTTTAAAAAGCTTTGTAATTCAGTTAATAAGAGCAGCCGGCATGCTGCAAAGTATCAAACTCTTGTATAATATTTATCTATAGTTAAGCTGCACAAAGATCCCACAGAGATAACAAAACATACTAAGGGTTTAGTTCAAAACGTGATAAATTGATCTTTTGTAACTATGTGAGTATGGTAGCTTTGTGTGAGTGAGTACTTTATACAGTCTCAGTGGTCCAAATATGCCTGTAGTTCAAAATAATACCCATGTAATACAAAAGCAAAGTGTGCTGCATTAAAGGAAACAGTACTTTGGTTAGGTGCAGTGTGATACATAAGGCAGTGCTCGTCTGAATGTCCTTATTGACTATATCTGGCATTTGTTTTTGTTTTTGTTTTACTGTGTAAGGTATCTTAATAGTTCAGTTTGGTTTTTCAAGCTTGTATAATTTTATTAGTATATCATTAATTTTATGTCCCCTACAGGCAGAAATAACGTATAATAAAAATATTTTTAAAAAGTTTTTTTTCTTTCTTTGCAGATTGCTGAAACTTATTTTCAAGATGGAGAATGTATCCTTTTTAAAAAATACAACATTGAATGTGGACCGATATCAAAATACAAACATATAGCTGTGGACTTTCAACTACAGTTCAATAAAACAAAAATTCTTCTTACAGCTATGCTTATTTTGATTTATTAATGCTGGGGGAGATAAATAACTACTAATTTTCTGAAATATATGTAAGCATGGTATTCAAGAAGGCATAATGTTAAAATTCATTGTATGTTTAGAAAGTGTTTCATATTTAATGATTTGAACCTTTGTTCATTGTGGTAGTAAGATTTTTTTTTGCTGCACTTCTTATCACACTAATTCCACCGAATACAATACTTTCTCTTGCATTTAAATTCCCAGGCCATATAATTAATCATTCTATATCCTGCTCTATATCTCAACACATATATGTGATTTATATGTATTCAAAGCCTTTATCTTGGAGATTTTTGTCAGAAAGGTTGCTCCATTGCACATGCTCAAAAGTTTGCCCCTTACCATCTCCTCACTTTTTTGATTGTCATAGAAGTATGTTTTAAGAGTCCTCTCTGCACTTCTTGGAAGGGTAAAACTAAGGACTTTATTCATTCCTGTTGACTCTCTGTCAAGTAATTTTCTTTCAGTTGAAAGTCAGAGCCAATGTTGATTCTTCACACCCAAAGGCTGTGACCTTAAATGCTTTTATCAATGATTATGCTCATTCACACAATGCTTCTTCTGCGTTCAGGTACCTGTTGAAAGAGCATTATGAATTGCAAGCTACCTTTACAGGAGCTAAATGATCTTGTGACTGTTCCAGACCATTGCTGTATATGAAACAACAAAATCAGCAACCACCATGGCATTCTTATCCCACAGAATTAGCCATAATCAGTCTTATATTATGACTAAGAAGCCTTGTCTTCCTTTATTGTGCTTTTCCATGCCCCTAAACAACCAAGAACTATCATGATCTAATGTTTCAAGCCATATGCTTGAACCAGAAGAAGAAGAAGAAGAAATAGAAATAGAAATAGAAATTGTCAGGATTTGCAAACTGAGTGTAGCCTGTCAGCTTCCAAGCCTAATCAGCAATACTGGGAAACCTACCTGCACCCACATCGAATTTTCCTCCTATAATAAAAATGGTACTAATTTGAAAACGTATCTATGAGTGTTAGTCTGTATCTGTATTTTCCTTTATTTTCCATTTAGATGAGAAAGCAATGAAGTTCATTTGGCTTGAACAGCTGTATCACAAGCAGTTGCTTACAAATCTCTCCTCTCTTCAGCAGCAGTGGGGTAAGTGTGTCATATAGTGGTATGTCAGGTAAAACTTGAAAAATGTCTTTATTTTCTCTTGTACTGCATTGATTACCAGAAATGAGCACAGCAGGATAATTACCTACATTGTGATCTATGACTAGGACTTCATCTAAATCTTACGAATGAATGAGAAATTCTGATTAGACAAACAACAGTCAGAAATATACTGAGTCGTGACTTTTTGAGCACATTGAACCAACATTCACTGGGATGGGAAGAATCCCATAAAATTTTCATTAAAAAGGGGCATCATTTTTTATTGTTCTGCTTTGATGATTAAAGACCTCCTGTAATATATTTTTTAAAAAAATATTCTATATTTCTGAAATATTAAATCATTTATTTTTAACGTATGTGTGTGCGTGTTGTTAATAGAAAAAAAATGGAAAGCAACAGTGTGCAATGAGGTTCCAAAGAATTCTTCTAAAGAGCTGAATAATGAAGAGCTAGACAAACTTGCTGAATTTTGCACATCTCATCAAGAGTAAGTGATAAACATTACTTGTATGTAATAAAATTATACAGTATTAGTCAACATTTTTTCCCAGTGAGTTGTACATGTGATAATTCTTTCATATCCAAAAGTTGGATATGATCAGTGAACTCTTAATTTTGATATTTTTCACCCTTGGAACAACAGCACCTCCTTGTAATAATATATGTTAGTATTAAAGTTATACAGTGTATAGAAAATAGCTTGTCATTTAATTGCACTGCCCAAAGGTGTCCAAAACTATAATAACATTAGTTTTCAGATTAAATATCTTTTTTTCATTTTGCTTGTCCGATATTTGCAGACCATTGTTCTATTAAATAAATACAAATAAAGATTATCTCAAGGCGAACCACTTCCTGGTTTTTACATCATTATAATCGTGTGGTTTACTTGACAGTAGTAGAGAAGTAGTTTGCTACTGCCTTTTTTTTTACTTTGATTTAAATTTGCTTTAACTTTCTAGTATACTCTACAGAAGGTATGCGGTGGCTCAGTGGGTTAGGACGCTGAGCTTGTCGATCAGAAGGTCGGCAGTTTGGCAGGTCGAATCCCGAGTGCCGCGTAACAGAGTGAGCGCCTGTTACTCGTCCCAGCTTCTGCCAACCTAGCAGTTCGAAAGCATGTAAAAATGCAAGTAGAAAAATAGGGACCACTATGGTGGGAAGGTAACAGCGTTCCGTGCGCCTTTGGCGTCTATTCATGCCGGCCACATGACCATGGAGACGTCCATAAAAATATGAATGGTATAAAATACAAGAAGGAGCTATAGGAAATGTTGGTGCAAAATTCTCTCCTGATCTAGATGCCAAAGAGCCTTGCTTTAGTCCTTGTTTAACAACCACAATTGGGATTAGGATCTCAGTCACTGAGTGAAACAGTTATTAAGTGAGATATCACATAATCACTTCACTCAACAACTGCAGTCTTTGGACTCCCAGTTGCAGTTGTTAAATTATCTTGCAGGTTGTTGAGCAGATAGCATCCCAGTTAAGGAGTGTGTAGAGTCTCGGGAGGGTGGGAGAAGCTTTGGGAGGCCCAGCACAGGCTGTGCACGATGGTCTTTGCTCAGGAGCTGAGAATCCTCCCTGTCGAAATCCAATCGGGATTTTCAACTCTTAAGCAGAGAGACACCAGGCCTCCCCCATCCACCCGAGGCACCTTGTGCTCCTTACTGTATCTTAACTATGCCGCTTCTCTGCTCGGGAGCTAAATCCTCCCTGCCAAATTCCAAGCAGGATTTTCAGCTGCTGAGTAGGGAGACAATTGTGTGTGGCAGGCACCAGACCACGCAGGGCCTCCTCTATCCCAAGGGACCCTTCAGTCCATATTGCCTCTCCATTCTGGGGCTATAAAACCTACTTGGTTTTTGAAATGGACTTTTTTCAGTCAGCCAACATAGGCAAGAGGGCTCCCTGTCATTACTTGGGGCTGGTTGCAAACAACCCATTCTGCAAATATTCTGGGCCAAAATTCTGCTCGAATGTTGGGACTGTTTTCAGCCCCTTCCCGGAAATGAGACGGAGTCATTTAGGCAGGCAGCAGTGGTTTGGCCATTGATTTTCTGGGAGAGGGAAGATTTCAAATGGCACTCACATAATCGCAAGTAGCTTGGCAACCAGTCGTAAGTGTAAGTACAAGTGCCCAAATCACAATCACGTAGTCATGGGGGCACTGCAACAACTATAATTTGGGTCGTAAGTCCCTTCGTTCAGCATCCGTGGTAATTTCAAATGGTCATTGAATGAACTGTCCTTAAGCCAGTAGTATATTCTCTCTGCACTTTCCCCACATTAAATCAGAATTCAGGGTCTTTGACTAATTCTTGGTTGATTTCAGTTTAGGGCAATTTTTATAAAGTTGGTATATTTATATAAACACAGGTCATAAGGGCACTTTCAAGATCTTATATTCATTTCACTATTTTTGTTGCCTTCTGGGCTATCAAGTGTTAATTTGTACAGTAAATTATTGATATTAGTATGCTCTGGCTCTATGCTTTAAAACTGGTGGTATAGATAGTATTTCAGTCTTGTAAAGCCCTGTGCTAATATTAGAGCATGGAAAAAACAGATCTGATTTGTTCTCTAGTTTGGGTGACGTTTGTTTTAAAGAATATTTTGGTAAGACGTGCTGTTTGTTTTTAATTTTCTTATGTTTTTGGGTTACAGACCACTTGTCTCCAGAAGCAAGGTAAGCTATGTTTTTTTTTTCTTGGCATACTTTTGCTATTAAATGATTGAGTGTTCTTTAAAAGAATTTACTTCCCATAACGTGCAACATAAACATAAAAACAAGGGTATTTATAATGTAAATGTTATTTTACTTTTCAGCTCATAAATAAAGAAATATCCTTCAGATGTGAACGGTTCATAGGTTTAATGGCATCTGAAGATTTAAAAGAGCAAAGTACTTCTATGTGGGATTCAGGTATCTGTCCTATACATTACTTTAGCTTAAGTTAAACAAAAATGTCATTATTTGAAAATTATTCATTTGGAAGAATAATCAACCTTTTTTAATCAGAAGAAAAAAATGTAATTATATCTTGACGACTTTTTTATAGAAAAAAGACTATATGGACAATGGCTTTAAAGAGCATTGTTATTTCCCAGTATTAAATATTACAGAAGAAAGGTATACAGTTATTAATGAAACTAGCAGGGAATTGAAAAAAGATTAAAATTATTGAGTAATAGCATGCAAAAGTGTCTTCTGAATGCATTTTTGTAATGTTTTGTAATGTAATGTTTTATGAGATTTATGTGTCTTTTCATGGTAACAGCCTCCTACAAATGTCATTAGTAATTAAGTTGTATAAATTTGGCAGATATAACTAGAGATGGGTTACACGTTGCCTCTGAACTAATTTTATGCTACTACAACCACAGTTGCAACAACAACCAAAAAAATACAACATTGGCACGTTTCCAGCCATTTTGAAGTGGGAAACACATGAAAACCCCTAAAATAGATTTAATATAATTTTGGAAATGTATATAAAGGTTAACAGTTTCTACTGAAAGGCAAAGAATAGCTGTAAAATTTAGTCTATTTTTAGATAGGAGACTTTAAATTAAAATCTCACATTCAAATCTATCACATATCTGCCGTAGCATACTTAAATACTTCATCTCAGTTAGGATGCTACAAAAATAGATCATTTTTGTTATTTTCTGTCAATAGACTTAAGAAAAGATCTCTTAGAACAGGGATGGGGAACTTCTGGTCATTGGACTAAGTTATTTATGTAATCTTGAAAATCCTTCTTGTCATTGCTGTTACAAATACCTACTGAGCTTGGATTTTTAACTTTAAGAGCTAGTGGGAGAGAAAGAAAAAATTGACCTTGGACTAGCCAGGCTGGGAGAGACTTTTGAGTTGTTTTCAGAGAGGTTCCGCTGCCCACGCAAACTGAAAGTCCCTTGTATGATTATTATTTTAATAGCAAGAGAATATTAAACTAGGCAGAGCTAGGCAATTCAATCCAGTGTATCAATTTAGGATACTACAGCAGATGCAACTTCTGATTAACTACAAATCCTTGCCCATATATGAACTAAATCAAGGAATGTTTATCTCTAGAAATACACATGGAAATGAGCTTGTGCTGTATAATGTAAAAATAAGTTCACCACAGTTATATATTTTTAATTTGCACTAAAAAACAGAGAACTGAACATATGCTATAAGTTCCTTAATGCTTAGTTTTCCAACATGAATAACGGTTATAGCAGGAAAATCAGCAAGAACTCAATGAAAACTTCTGTAACAGAGGAAAACTTCATATCCTTAAATGATCAAATTAGGAGGATGTCAAAGAGAGGACGGGAACAGAGAGGTTGAACATTTTGAACATTGTGGATTACAATTTTGCATGATTGACAATTTTTGGGATACTTGAGATAAGGGATTACTATAAAATATTGCTTTCAGAATTGAACCTTTTCTTTGGAGTCTATTGGATTATAAAGAATACATTTAAAGACCAGAAAACTAATCTCCAGGAATGATGCCTCAAGAAAAAACCAACACCTTTCAGAAAGAAGTATATTCTATGCTACAACTAATTAACCAAACAATTGTTGAATGCAAAGAGGACATAAAAAGAAATCATAATGAGACTAAAAACAATTTAGGCAATATAAACAAGCAAATCTCCAAATTACGACTAGAAAGCTCTCAGAAAACGACTACAAAATATGGACAAACAACCCAGAAATCAGAAGTCGTAACAGAGGAAATAGATTTAGAGATGGAAGAGGTAAAAGAAGGGAAATACAAATGATTATATACAAACAAAATACTGCAACACTTAGCTATAACAACGAAAATACAAAAGACTTTTTACCCCTCAGGTCTGCAAAATATATCAGATGGCAAGGAACACGATTTTTAAAAAGGGAATATAGAGCTGTTAAGGGAAATGTCACAACTTGGGAGACAGGGATTGAAAAGAGAAATGGATGGAGAAAGAAACTGGGATTTGTTTAAGGAATATAAATGGGTGGAATTCCCCCCAAAAAATACCTAAATTGTCTTCCTCATGCTAAGCAATTTTTGCAAAAATAGAAAGAAAATTCTTGGGCGATCTAATTGCCCTCGGTTGGAAAGCGACTTGGCGAAGAAAGAAAGCGAGAATCAGATTTTAAAAAAAGACAATTTGACCTGTTAGAGGGGGAATTATATGTTTAAATATTTCTTTGAATAAAATTAAAAGAACAGAAGACCCTTGGATATAATTAGACCTTGATAATGAAAAATATGATTTAGAATTAAGATACCATTTTTTTCTCTTTTTTTGATATGGGAAATATGAAGATAAAATTGATTTGAATAAAACTTTCAGCTATATAAATGTAATTAATATTGAGAAAATCATAACTGATAAAGACATTTCAAATACAAACTTTTCAAATCAAACTTTAATAAGAACACGAAAAACGATATTGATTAATGAATTGACATTATTGATTTATGAATTGATATTATTGTTATTTGTATGATATTAGTAAAATATGATGAAGATGTTTATATCTAACGCTGTGTACATTAACAGTACCAAAAATTGTAATGGTGTAATGAAGGGAAAATGGAAAAAATACGGAGAAGAAAGGAGGATCAGAGAAAAAATACTGGATTGTGTAGTATTGAACAGATTTATATTGAAGAAGTTAATGTTAAATGTTAATGTTAAATGTTAATGTTAACTCCAGACTGCCTCCGACCTGCGCTCGTTTCGCCGGGACCTGAAAACCTGGCTTTTCAATCTATCCGGCCTGGACTGAGAGGGGTTTTAGTTTAAATTTTAACATTGTTTTATTGTTGGGCTATTATTAATTTATTTATTTTTTAATTCTATTTTATCTTAATTTATATTGTTTTTAAATATTGCCCTGTAAACCGCCCTGAGTCCTTCGGGAATAGGGCGGTATAGAAAACTAATTAAATAAATAAATAAATAAATATCTGAACCCAGACAACATGTTGTTTACTAAGCACTAAAGACAGCAATTTTTAAAAATTAATAAAACTTTTATTTAAAAAACAAAATAATAATCATACAAGATTATACCAGTAAATATTCTCTCCCTCAGCTAGTTGGGAGATATCCTGTGATAACTGGTATAGAATTTTTGACTTCTCTTCCTCTGCCTCTTGTCTTTATTGTGCTGGTATCTTAATGAGTTTTCTATATATTTCATTTCTAAGCAACATAAACAGTGGTTCATGCATTGGATTCAAATTATACATACCAACATTGCGCTTCAGGCACAGCCTGTATAAACATTAAGATAACACTCCATGCAAAGTTAGGCTCAGTTATTTTAATGGGATCTGGCTATTTTAAATCTTGATATTAAAATTAATGGATTTTAATTTAATGGAGCCATTGCTGTCAAGGATAATTTGTTCAAGCATTACTGACGGTGTTGTCAGATGTTTTGTTGTTGTTGTTTTCCCCTCAGTGTTTTTGTGCTGAATCACCTCTAACTGCTTCAGTTCTGTTTCATCTAGATACTCAGAGCCGGCCAAGTATTGAAACAAAGAAAAAGAATCATCACAAAGAAAGAGAGAGGGATGAAAGTTTCCAGTCTGAAAGCTGTTGTCTGATTAAGGAAAAAGAAAGGCTTCACGTATCTGCCAGGAAACACCATCTCCAGGAGGAGCTCTGCAGTACTGAACCCACACTGAATCAGCCATTTGTTTTATCCACAGAGACCCTGGACACGCCTTTCTCTCAATGTTTATCTTTGAGGGATGCTAGTGAAAATGACAGCCTGCAGCTGAGGAAAAAACAGTTCTCTCAGGATGGAGCAAAAATAGAAGCAGCAGCGGAGCAGCCTACAGCAACGTGTTTTAGTGAACCAATGGTAGATGCATTAGTTTGGACAGATGCTGATTATATACCTCCTGATCTTATAGCCACCGATGAAAATATTCCATCTGAAAGAAACTTACTGAGGACAAAAAGCTGTTCTAGCTCTGTGGTGATCACCAGTAGCCAGTTGGAAAGCAACATAGTAAATCAGCCGCAGCAGCAGCAGTCTGATTATGAAAATAACAGGAAATCTGTGCAGAACCAAACATCAGACATTAGTGGGAATGTACAGTTTGACACTGAGATGTCCAAACAGCCCAGAGTTGTATGTGAATGGATACAAGAAGAAACAACAGTACTGGAAGAAAAAGGTGAAAGTGAGGGGTCAGAAGCCTTCTTTGAACAGATTTTAAACGGTACCATAAAAGTTAGAGAAGGGGCTCTTAAGTTTCTAGAAACTCAAGAGGACTCTGAAATTCTTCAACATATTTCACCTGAACAAGCGCTTTATTCTTCATCGGAAGATTATTCACCAGATGAAAACTTTTCTTCACTTGATGATCTTGCAAAGCGAATACAGATTGCAGAGGTAAATACTGGAAAAAACCTTTTTTTTCATGTTAGCATGATTCATGTTTGCACTGTGTGTATTTATTTTTTTAGCATGTAAAACAGCTGAAGAGAAAGTTTATCATACTTGCGTGACTTTCTCAGCATTCTCTCACTTTTTTTGTGTTCAATACTTTTTTCTTTTATCTTTTCTATTTTTTCATATTTATCTTATTTTGTAAAATATTTCTTTAATAAAAATTATATTTAAAAAAGAAAAAAAAGATTTCCATCTAAAAAGCAGACATATTGGCATACATTATTTTTCCTATTTCTGATCACAAACATTGTTCCTGTTAGCCTCTATCATTAAAAAAAATTGTTTTCTTATAACTTCCTGATAGAATAGATGCTGCTGCTAGGCCTGATAAATTCTTTATATTGCTTTTCAAAGAATGAGATATTAAGACAGGACATGCTATTCTTTCATTGCTGACTGACTTTATTGCGGTCACTTCATGTTTCTGGAAGTGTTAACTGTGTCTTTTTACGAAGTCATCCATAGAAAGGTACACTTTAGGGTTGATGCATTGAACTGTAAAAATAAAAAAAAATCTGTCAAATTACTTCTGAAGGCATTCAGTTGTTTTTCTAATAAGAAGGCTGCTTTATTTCACTGGACTTTTCCCTAGAGTTGCTGGTTTGTCTATTTATTGCAAATGTTCTTTTATCACTTAAATCAGGGGTCTTCAAACTTGGCCCTTTTATGAGTTGTGGACTTCAGCTCCCAGAATTCCTCAGCCAGCATTGCTGGCTGAGGAATTCTGGGAGCTGAAGTCCACAAGTCATAAAAGGGCCAAGTTTGAAGACCCCTGACTTAAATCAATTCCTGTCTTCCTAAGTTTATTTCTTTAAAATAAATTTACAAACAATTAATATAAGTGGAATTTAGAATGAAGAACTTGTTAAGTTTTTTAAAATTTTAACCCTATTTTTCTTGTGAAGATGAACTTATAGCTATGAGAGTGTGTATTTCAAAGTGTTGAAAGGATGTGTGATGTTATTTGCAGACAGATGGGTCCTTGCACTTTGTGAGAGAGGGTAATGAATATTTCATAAAACTAAGATAGCTTATTCTGAATTTTAAAGCTGATTCTGTTTTTTTAAAAAAAAAACCTAGCAAATACTATGATTTTCTTAGAAAAATGAAGAATGCCCTATCAATCTTTATAAAAGTTCTATTAAATGGATTGTATGTAAAACTCCTGATTTCACTGTTCTTCTACCTCTTCAGTGTTGTTTTTTACATACTGTAAATAATGCTTTTGAGAAACTTTAATTTCTAAAACCATGTTTTAACAATTCTAACCACCTTACAGTTTATTTACTTATGTGTTTTTGTCACCTTCTCATCTTGTGTTTACTGCAAGCATAAGAATGCTCTAATGGGAAATCTTATGTAATTCTTAGCTCTGTGTTGTTCTTAGCTCTTGGAGCTTTCAATTTATCACAGGGAGACTTTGGTCTTTAAAGAGACCACATAATGTATCTTGCATCATTCAATAGCAATCTCTGCAGGCCAAATATGGAATAATATGAGCTGTCTCTAGAGGGAGCTTGCTCCTCCAGCTGTGTCAGCTGGAAAATGAACTTTAAAGAGATGTAAAATATGGGAAAGCAAAGAGGATGGGATAGAGTTTAGATTTTCATTAAGGTAGAACTATAGTGTTTTACTGTGCAAAGTTATTACCACTAATGTATGTGAATGTTGGATAATATAAATATTTATTTTATGTAGATTTCCTAAAATAGAGAACTTATTATTCTGAGACACTTTCTGAGCTGTACTACAACAAGCAAGCCCACTGCTGATCAACATAGCCACTGCTGATCCAACTCTCATTATGCTCATTATTGTTGGCTAGTCCCTTTTCCAGACATATCTGCTGTGATAAAAAAAACTGAAGAAGTAGTAGTCTCCATTTATTTTGCCCCTTCTCCTAAGCAATGCTGTGGATTCTCCCTACAGGGAGACAGATTATGAAGGAATGTGTGATCTCTGTTTCAAAAAGGAGAGTTGGATTTTAATATTACAATCAGGAATGTCAATAAAAATTCTACTGACATGTTGAGAGGAATCTGACCTTTGCTCCTGATCTTGGTGTCTGGATTGCTTTGCTTGATATATCTGAGTTGTGCATAAAGCACTTAATACTTTCTCTTGCAATTATAATAAAATGTTGCACAATATTTCAATTGGTTATCTGTTAAAATGGTTTCTCGTCCATGTTTTGCATAAAAACATATCTTGGCATGAAGAGAAACAGCAGAATGGAAACCCCAATTCATAGCCATGCATTTTAAAAAAAATCTTTCAGAGAGATAACTTAAGCCAATGTCTAGTTATACCCAGCTTTTATACTATATACAAGGCTTTTGTCTGCCCATCCTCAGTCCTCCTACCAAAATGTCCTTAATATGATACTACATATGTAACCATGTCACCAAATGTCAGCAATGACGGCCACTCAGAGGGACTTACAGTAATGGAAAGATATAGGGTAAAAACATAACACTGAAGTCAATACTTTTAAAGTCAGAATTAAAATCAGTATAATTAAAATCAATTAATTGATTTTGCTCACCACGATGTAAAAAAGATGTTGAGACTCTGGAAAGACTACAGAGAAGAGCAACAAAGATGATTAGGGGACTAGAGGCTAAAACATGTAAGGAACGGCTGCTGGAATTGGGTATGTCTAGTTTAATGAAGGGAAGGACTAGGGGGGACATAACAGCAGTGTTCCAATATCTCAGGGGCTACCACAAAGAAGAGGGAGTCAAGCTATTCTCCAAAGTGCCTGTAGGCAGGTCAAGAAGCAACGGATGGAAACTAATCAAGGTGATAAACAACCTAGAACTAAGGAGAAACTTCCTGACAGAAGAATTAACCAGTGGAACAACCTGCCTCCAGAAGCTGTGTATGCTCCAACACTGGAAATTTTTAAGAAGAGACTGGACAGCCATTTGTCCGAAATGATATAGGGTTTCCTGCCTGAGCAGGGGATTGGACTAGATGACCTTCAAGGTCCCTTCCAACTTTATTATTATTATTAATAGGTAAAAGCTTGGCTGACTTTAGTTGTTCCTTGTGTTGCCCTCTTTCTAACATCCAGAGGTCTTTGTACATCCTTTCTGCAACAGAATACTCAGCCTCCAGGGGCCATTGTCTATTCTGAAAGCTGAACACTGTTCTATCCCCAGTGGAATCCAGGGAAACACCTGCAGCTAAGAAAGGGATTAGAAATGGTGGAAAAGAAAGGGATTCACAGTCATAATAAATTTGAAAAATAGGTTTCTATTTCTTAGTTCTGCTGAGGGTGGTTACTATAGTATATTTCAATATATTAATGATCTTTTAAGAGGCTTAGAAAGGAAAGTAACTGTGGGTTAAATATATGTAATTGCTTTATATTTAAATCTGGAATTATTTGTATTTTCAAATATACTGTATTATAATTATAAGTTCATCTATTATTGATGTGACTTGCATACCAGTATAGTGGGATGATAATTTTTTTATAGATTGGGCATGCCACACTCACCTTTAGGATTGTAGCTTTCATTCCATTCCATAGCATTTAATGAATTTTTGACTTGAGAAAATTCTCATACCTTACTACCTCAATTCTTACTGTTGTCCGTGGCATTGCTTCACGTGCATTTCACATTTCATATAAAAATGTCTGTGTGATCATTTCCAATTTCTAAGAGTGATGAGAATACTGAAGCTGAAATTGAATTTTTAGATTAATGGATGGCATATAGCTGCTTGCTTGGAATGCATGTGCATTGTAAAGTCCTAAATAGAAATAGAAATAGCACTTAGACTTATATACCGCTTCACAGTGCTTTACAGCACTCTCTAAGCGGTTTACATAGTCAGCATATTTACCCCCCCCCAACAATCTGGGTCCTCATTTTACTGACCTCGGAAGAATGGAAAGCTGAGTCAACCTTGAACCGGTCAGGAACAAACTGCTGGCAGTCGACAGAATTAGCCTGCAATTCTGCCTCCTTTTTTAATACAGTGCAGATTACAGTTCACTTAATATAGATTGTATTACAATATAATTTAGTTCAAAAAGCATTGATCAGAACTCTCTCTTATTAATTTGACAATATAAAACTACAATGACTGAAATATGGCCATATCCATAGGTTGGCTACCTTGAAAGATTAAATAATTCATAGAGTAGTAATGGCTCTACTAATATAGCAGAAATGATCCTTTGCAGATAGAAGCTATTAAGAACACCACTTTAAGTACCTATGCTTTTAGCAATTCACTTTATTATTGATTTTATATTTTAAGAGATTTCATGTTTTAAGATGTTTATTTGTGGAATTAAGACTACAGTTTAGAGTAAAATATAAACTATATCTGCACTGCAGAAATGTGTTTTATAATCCTGTGTTTGGTTTCATCATTATACCAGATTGTACTTTCAATTGCATGTTCAGCATCCAAATAAGGAAGTACTTGAGATTCTTTCATCCATGATAGTATCTAGCTTCTATCCAAATGGAACCAATGGAGAACATTATGTTACAAGATATTAATAGTGCCTTTGGCGTTTGGCATTTAACAGTGTTTTAAAGTCAAATCTCTTATAATCTTATAAAACAATTTATATTTGCAACTAATAATCTTCAATAATTGTGAAGATTGAAACCAAGAGTTAAAATATCTCAAAGGTAATGTGTAAGATTCCACAATATATAAATGCACTATGTATGTGTAGCAAATGAAACAAACTCTTAATACTGTGTTTTTATAACAAGTCTACTTTATCATACTTGTTAGACTGTTCGTGCGGAGGGGCTTGTGTCTATATTGAAAAAAAGAGATGACAGTGAAGAAAAAAAACTGGCTCAAATCCAGCAGAGACAGTCAAAAAGAAGAGTGAGATTCCAAGTAATGGAAGAAACATTAGAACAAGGTACTTACTCCTCATTAACTTTAACCCCAGAACTGTATAATCACATGAAATAAGAAACTATAAATATTCACATTACATATATGTGCCACCTCCGCTTACATTCCAAGAGCCATGAATGGAGAGATAGGTTGCTTTCAACTATAGGTAATACATACAAACATTGTGTTGCACTGTTTTGTGGGAGATGGGTCATCCCATGAACCCTCACCCTTTTTGAAGTGGTGGCTACATTTGGAATATTGAGCATATGTTTGGGGCACTTTCACAAAGTGTCTGCAATGAAAGGGGCCAGATAAAGCTTTGACTTAATTTAAGAGGACACTCTTAAGACTTTATCATCCAAAAGGATAGGTCTTCAGTATCATGAGCTTGTAAGTGGTCCTTTTCTCGTATCTTGATATTTTTATCTTATCATTTATGCACCATATAGAAGAGGATTTACACTGTTGTGATTTTATATACCCCACCCTCACTGGTTGCTACAGGTAAAGATAACATTCCTTATCAGTGTCACCTTTGCATTTGCTGGGACACATACATGAGTTTGTAACCCAAGAATTACTAGATTGTTCCCTACATCACATCTGGTCCTTTGATCTAACTGAGTCATTTATTAGCAATCTTTTCCACCTCTTGTAACCAGTGATTATAAATTACCAAAGTGTGACATTGTGATCAACTGCTTAGCGCCAGCTGTTTTTACACTTCTGGTTGCCATTGTTAAGCAATTCCATACCATTATGAAGTGGGTTAAGCTGTTAGCAATCTTCTACTGACTTTCCCATTGACTTTTCTTGTCAGAAGCTGGTAGGCCATGGTCACAAATGACAATCATGGGTTTGCAGGATGCTGCAAAATTTTAATTGCAAGCTGATCGCCAAGCAGTCACATCAAGATCACATGATCCTGTGGACTCTGCAAAGGCTGGAACTTTGAGATCCCGTAATAAGTACCGCTCATTCAGTGGTCATGGAATGAGTGGTTGTTAAGCAAAGACTACCTATAGAAGCAAATTATGAATGCAAATAATTATTTTATGGTGCACATTTTCTTCCATGAAAGCAAAAGAAGAAAGCCTATTGCCTAATTCTTTCTTTGGGCCAATATTGACATTTGTCTCTAGCTTTGCTCTGTCTTGGTAGAGGAAGTTGCTGGTTCAGGGCATTTACTGTATTTGGCTATTTCAGGGTTGAGGAATGTATACAATACAGGTAAGTAAAGTATTTCAATTATTTGTCATTCTATTCACTCTCTGTCATCCATCTTCTTTCTACAGAGGACGTTGGAGCTGGCTCCTGCTTTTTGCTGATCTTACTGTGCATAGCAACTGTGTTCTTCAGTATTGGAGGAACAGCATTGTACTGTACATTGGGCAACACAGAATCTGCAGTATGTACTGATTTTGCTGCCAATGTGGATTTTTACCATAGCCAGATACAGAAGGGTATAGAAGAAATTAAACACTGGATATCTTTATAATTAAAGAAGAAATATGAACATATGAACATATAGTAATATTTTACTATTGCAGAAGAAAGAAAAATAGTTGAAGCATTGAATAATTTGGCACTTTCAGAAGAAGTAACATGACATGGGAAGCATCTGTGTTGTACATAGGAGTTAATGTTCAGTAATTGGAGTAATTACCTAGAGCACAGGTCTGCAACCTGCGGCACCGGAGCCGCATGCGGCTCTTTCAGCCGTCTCCTGTGGCTCCCAGTCCTCTGCCATGTGCAGTTCAAAAAAAAAAGTGGGACTAAAAAAGTTCAACCAATCAATTCAAATATGCCGGGTAGGTGCATCTCTCGCCTTGGCTCCACTCTTCAGTCAAACCCTGTTCTGCGCATGTGCGCATGTACGCACATGTGCACACATTTTTTGCGGCTCCCAGTTTTTCCTTTTGTGAGGGAACCGGTTCCGAGTGGCTCTTTCACTGTTTCAGGTTGCTGACTCCTGACCTAGAGTTATTGATCAACTTTCATGAGGCAGCATAAGAGACTGTCCTAACGTACTCCTTTTGAAATGCTCAGAACAATCTTCTGTTTACCAACTTAGAAAAGAAAAAGAAATTCATCTTTCCTAAAATTTCCAGTCCTCATAGTCATATGCAATCTCTGTAAATTTTAATACAAAATAGCTGACTTTCCTTATTTCATAACGCAAAGATATTATCTCCAGTTATGCAATAAGTTCATATTTAATAGAAACAAACCTTATTTGAGAATCATGTATTTTATGTTGTTTATTTTGATGAATTGTAATAATTTTGAGTACGGCAATGGTACAAATAACAGCCTTCTCCATTTAGATGTTATTTAATTGTGCAACATTTTACAATGTAGCAGTTGTAAGAAGTCATGTATTCATTATTTTCATATCCAGTCTTGGCAAAATATGCAGAGTTTTAGTAATGGAATCCTTAAAATGGATTTATAAAACAGGTTCTGTATATAAAACCAAATATAAAATATGGCTCATTTCAGTGCCAGTAATAGCCATCCAGGATTAGTTGGAATAAGGTAGCATCCAGACTGAATTAATAAATTAATAAATAAATTATGATTAACATTTTTTAAAAAGGATTCACTTTGCACATTTATTTTTTTAAATCCATTTTTATGATATTGTGAGTGTTCATCTAACACGGTAAAGTGGAACACAACAAATATATTTACAAGCACTGACATAAAACATCTGAACTTGACAGAGACATTTTTTCTCTTGAGTGTGATTCTAGTAACAAAAGTGGGTTTCTTCTCCATTACAAGCCAAAATGGCACTTCAACAATGTTAAATCCCCTTTTGGTTTTATTAAAACTACTATATTTCTGCAAATTATAAAGAAAAAAGTAAACTGAAAAAGCTACCTTAGAATGAAGGTGTCAGACATATATTGTAATTTCTTTATTTGAATATTGTGGAAGTTTGAAAGTCGGGTGGCAGACAAGTTTATTTTGGTTAATTGCGCAATCAGCCAGATATTTAGACTGGATTTGGCTTTGTTTTTGTTTTTTTACCTTTACCCTTCACAAGAATCTGGGATAGGCAGATGTTGATTAATATTATTTTTGATTAATATTATTATTTGATTAATATTATTAAGGCATCATTACAGGATGTAAAGTATCCTGTGTTTGAAGTAAAGCTGCTTTTGCAACTGACCGGTGTGATTTTTGTCAATACTAAAGATGCTGAGTGGTGCCGTAGAAATTTTGGGACTGTACTCAGGGCACCTATCATTGTTTTCTTTCATCACAGTTGTTCTGCTTCTATTTGCAGGCTTTTATATTTTGTGATTTTTTTTCCAGTTCTTTCTCTTCTATGCTGCTGTTTCCAAGCACTGCAATGTCTACTGTCCAGACTTTTTTGTCTTTCCTATCAACAGTTGTTAAGTCTGTTGTCAAGCAGATGCTTGACTTTCTGAATTCCCAGTTCTTGCTTGCAGGCAAGTGGTATTTCTTGCAGATATTCAGTTTTTTACTTTGTCATATTGTTGTTTGTAATCAGTTTGCAATTTTCTTGCAATAGGAGGTCCACTGTTTTTTCAGCTTCTTTGCAGAGAAGGCATTTGCAGTCTGTTGCTCTCTGACTTTATATGCATTTGTTCTTAAGATATGGTCTTATGCAGCCAGAATTACGGTAGTTCCTTCGTTTTTTTCTTCAACTTTCCTGCTGTTAGCCATTGCCAGGTCTTGTTGTCTGATCTGCCTGCTAGGCTTTTTTAATGTATTGGCCTTGCCACATTTTCTATTCCAGGGGTATCAAACTGCCGGACACGTCATCCAGAAGCCACGCCCACCCCATTGCTGGCAATGGCAAAACTGTCCCGATAATGTTGCGCGACGTCACATGACATCGCGAGTTTGACATGTCTGTTCTGTTCTATTCTATTCTATTCTATTCTATTCTATTATTCTATTCTACTCTACCTTTTTTACATAGCTTACGTAGCTTTGATATTCAGTAAGCCTTCATAGTGTATTAGTATCTTCTTCACTGGCCTTCAAATATTCTTCCAAAGCCTTTTTTTCTTCTTCACCTATCTGGTGTACAGTGGCGTAGCGTGGGGGGTGCAGGGGGGGCCGGCCGCACGGGGCGCAACATCGGGGGGGCGCGCTCACACTCGCAGCTCTCTGCCCCTGCCTGGCTCACTCACTCACTCTCTCACTGCAGTGCTGTGCAAATCCGATCCGAGCCGCCGCCGGGTCGCCGCCCCGCCCTCTGTAGAGGGGGGTGGTGCCAGGCGTGCGGCGGAGAGAGAGCGAGCAGGGTGGGCCCTCTAAGGAGCGAAGCTCGGCGATTGGCTGTCCGCTCCCCTATTTGGCCAGCGGGAGCCGCTACGGGGAGGTCCCACCCACGTCCGGAACAAGCTCGTCCGGCCGGGCTAGTGCTCCTTCCCCGCCCTGAGGTGGACCATTCGGGGGGTGGGGGGGGCGTTGAGCTCAACGCACACCCAGGACGCTGCCCAAGATGCTGTCTCTCTGTGATGAACGCGAAGCTCCAATCGTTTAGTAGGAGGTATGGAGGAGGCTAAGTTGGAGAATTTTATGCCGGTGCGGCGGAGAGAGAGCGAGCAGGGTGGGCCCTCTAAGGAGCGAAGCTCGGCGATTGGCTGTCCGCTCCCCTATTTGGCCAGCGGGAGCCGCTACGGGGAGGTCCCACCCACGTCCGGAACAAGCTCGTCCGGCCGGGCTAGTGCTCCTTCCCCGCCCTGAGGTGGACCATTCGGGAGCGGGGAGGGTGGGGGGGCATTGAGCTCAACGCACACCCAGGACGCTGCCTAAGATGCTGTCTCTCTGTGATGAACGCGAAGCTCCAATCGTTTAGTACAGGGGTGTCAAACTCAATTTCATTGAGGGCCGCATCAGCATTGCTGTTACCCTCAGGGGGGTGGGTGGGCGTGGCCTACTGGGTGGGCGTGGCCAGCTCTACATCGTTGGCATCAAGGGTGCCTATGGGGGCCTGGGCAGGAGTGGGACAGATCTGAGGGTCTCTGGCAGAAGGAGGGTCTCTGGGCCAGGGCCAAGGCAGAAGGGGCCGTTCCCTCACTGTTTCCAGGATGGCTTCGTGGGCCACATGAAACCACTTTGCGGGCCGGATCCGGCCCCCGGGCCTTGTGTTTGACATGTCTGGTTTAGTAGGAGGTATGGAGGAGGCTAAGTTGGAGAAGTTTATGCCTGAGGTGATGAAATCAGAATGGACGTGGTTATACAGCTCAGAGTGAAGGGGTGGATAAGCGGTGAAATCTAGGACCCAACTCTTGACTCAGCCAGGGCGGAGAGGAGTATGACTCTTCACCACTACATTCCTTTCATGAATTGTGTGGAGGAAGTTGAGGCACCAGCCCGTACCTTGGATTGTGAAGGAGCACCTTGACCTGTACTAAGTTGGGGAACTTAGATTAGTGGTGATTTATTGCATCTGTTTCTGCAATAGTACAAAGGCCCACACAATAATTTATTAGCAAGTTGCCAAAAGAGACCATTTAGGGACTATCTGGGGGAGGGACAGTGAGTGCAGCGTCCGAGTCACACAGGAGTCAGGACTGACTGGAGTAGTACTGGGCTTCCTTTTTTTTCCTTTTTAGAATTTTAGCAGAATACTACACCTGTATCATGCCATACAAAAAAGAATCTGGTGCACAAGGCAGGAAAAGGAGAAAGATAGAGACAGAGCAACAAGCTAAGTTAGCTGGAAGCCTTCACCGGTTTTTGGTGAGTACTGCTGAAATTACAGCAGGACCATCAGCAGCACCACAGGAGACTCATAATCCTGATCCTGTGTCGGTGGACATTCCTGTTCCTGCATTAGAAGCAGAGACAGTTTCATCTAAGGATGTTTATACTCAGCCAAATCTGCCAGAAAATATTGACCAAAAAGTTTATACTGATATTGGCTATTGGCCTGAAACCATGGATGAAACCTTGAAAACTGAACTTGTCAGGCGAGGGACAGAGGAACTGCAGAATAAGGATGCATGGTTTCCAAGAGACAGTAATGGCAGGTCATTTCCCAAGGATTGGTTCTACATACATTTGGAGAATGGTGAGACTATGTTAAGGACATGGTTGGTGTTTTCTCCTGTAAACAATGCTGCATATTGCTTTCCTTGCATGCTTTTTCAGAAGGCTAAAGGGAAAAGTTCATTTGGAAAGTCAAGTGGATTTAATGCATGGAGAAAGTTAAGCCCTAGATTACTAGAGCATGAGCGCAGTTCATATCACTTGAGTGCATTTACAATGTGGAAAGAATTAGAAATGCGGCTGCATAAACAGGAGACTATTGATGATGCTGCCCAGCTTGCACAACAGAGGTCATTTGAAAAATGGAAGGCAATCTTAGTCAGAATACTTGATTGTGTTCTGTATCTAGCCAGGCAAACCTTACCCTTACGTGGTCACTCTGAAGATTTAAATACAGATGGTAACTGTGGAAATTTCTTAGAAACTTTCAAGTTACCGGTACTCGCCAAATATGACCCAGTTGCCAAACAACATCTTCACAGAGTACAACGCACAGATGGTCACATTGTGTCCTATCTCTCTCCACAGAGCCAGAATGAATTTATTAGCCTGTTCGGCGATCACATTCGAACAATCATTTTTCAAAATATCATAAAGGCCAAGTATTTTGCTATAATGTTTGATAGCACTCCTGATATTTCACACACTGACCAAATGTCCCAAGTGATTCGATATGTGCATATTGAAGATTCAGGAGTCCATGTGACAGAGTCTTTCATTGACTTTATTCAGTTATATGGGAAATCAGCTGATGTCATTACAAAACAAATTTGTGACAAGTTGCAAGCTGATGGCCTTAAACTAGAGCATTGCTACGGCCAGGGATACGACAATGCTGCGACTATGGCTGGACACATTAGTGGTGTACAAAAACGTATTTTGGATATGAATCCCAAAGCAATGTTTGTGCCATGTAACAATCACTCGCTCAATCTTGCTGGGATGCATGCAGTTGGTGTTGGGACAAAGTCTGTTACTTTCTTTGGCACTGTGGAAAAGGTGTATGCATTTTTCTCAAGCTCCACCCACAGGTGGGATATCCTTAAGAAACACGTACCAATTCGTGTAAAGCGATCGTGTAACACAAGATGGAGTTCAAAGCATGAAGCTGTATGCGTACTTGCTGAACACACTGAGAAAATAATAGACGCTTTGGAAGCGTTGAGAGATGGGCCGGAAGAAACCTCTGAAACCAGGGGTGATGCAGGAAGTCTTTTAGTTTGCATAATGACATATGTTTTTTTTCTCTTTCTTGCATTTTTGGAACCCAGTACTAACTGAAGTAAATGATACTCAGATCTACCTGCAGCAAGAAGGACTTGCGCTTGATCAATGTGTGCAAAAGTTAAAAGCATTGGCTTTATTTTGTCATGAAAAACGTGATAGTCTAGTGTCAAAGGCAACTGAGAAAGCTCTGCAGGTATGCAAAACCTATTGCATACCTACAGAGAGAAGAGTTCGAAGACGCAAGAAGATAGATGGTGAGAACAGTTGCGATGCTGGCTTGACCTTAATACAGGAAACAAGCAGAGAACAACTAGAAGCAATTGATCAGCTTCAGGCAGAAATTAAAAAACGTACTACGCAGATGAGTACGCTTCACCAGCGATTTGCTTTTTTGCAAATCCAAACATTGTTGGATACTGGAAAAGATGATTTTATTAAGAAACAAATTCAGCACACGTGTGCTCAGTACACAGAATTGAATGCTGCATCTATGCTCACCGAAATAACTCGACTTCGGCACCACATTATCTTGTATAAGGAGGTCAATCCTGATGAGCAGGTTGCAAACTGGTCAGCTTTAGATCTGCTTCGCTGGGTGTATAAGTGGAAGTTGCAAGAAAGTTTAACTAACTTTGTTGTCACATTAAGAATCTTTCTTACTATCACTGTTTCTACAGCGAGTTGTGAAAGAAGTTTCTCAAAACTTAAACTAATTAAAACATATCAGAGATCTACAATGAGCCAAGAAAGACTGAGTAATCTAGCAATACTGTCCATTGAGAGAGACTTTAATGTAGATTTCAATTCTGTTGTTGAAAAATTTGCGCTAATTAAAAGCAGGCGAATTTAAATTAATCAGTATATACAGATTGATATCTTGCACTTCTATTAAAGAATTACAATTAGAGGTACAGGATTGAGGAAGTTGGCTCCATCTAGCCCAGTCTTGGATCATCTCCAGGGTATGGTTCCATTTTGATGTTTAGTTTTTGTTCTTGATATTTTTTGTCGTTTACGATGGTTGTGAGACGACATATAATAGCATGGCCCATGCTAGGTTACTACATTTGTAGATTTGTATTCATAGACCTGCTGAAAATGTGGAGAATGTGTAATGCATGTTCGCACTCAATAAAGTGTTTGAAAATAAACTTGTATTTAGATGCATTTTACTTTAATTACATCAGTATTTTCATAACAAACAATACATGTGCTTAGAGGGTAAGGGTTTCTTTAACTAATCTAGTGGAAGAGACTCGAGTGCTAAAATCCACGGGTTAGGGGGCGCAAAGTACTTGCCTTGCCCCGGGTGCTGACAACCCACGCTACGCCACTGCTGGTGTATCCATGTCCACCTATGTTCCTTAGTAAATAGAGTCTGTCAACGTCACTGCATGGGTGAAGGGTATGATTCATTGTCATTTTTCTGGTCTTTCTATCCAGGGTTTCTACTTAATCTTAAATCCACTCCACTATTTCACTGTAATCTAATCCACTGTATATCTAATGACTAGAATTACCCAGGTGTTAATCACTTTGATGGTATTTCTGCCATTGTGTTTGGATTTTGAAATTTTCTTCATTCCTCTGACATCTTTACTACTAACCTTTTTGATTTCAGTATGCTTGCTGTTGTTAGCCTGAAAAATGCCTAGGTATTTATAATGAACTTCTTCATCCAGATTCCTAATATTATTGGCATAGGATGTTTCTGCTGACTCTTGTTATTTCTAGGCACTTGATTATTCAGTCATATGGCAGGGAACTTGTAATCCACCAAAGTATGTTCACATTGGTCTTCCTTCTCTTACAATTTTCCAATATTATCTTGTCAGTTAGGAACTGTTGTTTTTTTTTTAAACTTTCTGCTATTTGGGTGATTTCCTTTCTACTCGGATGCAAAGCTTGTTTTCAACTAGAGGCTGTTGAACTGCATCAACTACCAGACTAGTTAGCAATTTGAAAATTGTTGGTAAGCAGGTAATTGGCCTGTAGTTGACTAGTGCTGCCACTTTTGGGAGGTTTTACTAGACGTTAACCAATCTTCAATTTCACCTACTTGCACCATGTCGTCAGCTTGGCAATAAATGAGTAAAGACCAGTCAGATGTTTCAAGCAAAAAACATACAGTTCATATTCATCTAGTGCTGAACAATTGTTGATAGAAGCAGACCAAATCATCCAGTTGTATTACTGGAAATCTTTTTCCCTGCAGTACAGTATACAATTCCACATTTGATTATTCTGCTTTAATCATCAATTTGTTATCCCAGTTACTAATTTGTTTTAAAATTCAAAGGCATAACTTTGCAAGACAGCTGTGCAGGAAGAATGTTTATGTTTTTGATACCCTAGAGTTATATCTATTTCTAAGGCCATATGCTTTTAAAGATTTCACACAATCAGATTGACTGTAGCTGTTTAGTTCCATAATGAATAAACTGTAGTCTATTTTAAAATAATGTTACATACCACTGCATTTGATTAAAGACTACCTAGTCTAAAACAGCTTCAATAACTACAAGTCGTGCTATAAAGCTACTCGACTAATTACTCTTTCAATGTAATTATAGGTCCTAATAATGTCACTTATTTATGAAACTACATAAATTTGCTAATCTTTCATTATGGTTATCTACTACCATTATCCATAGAATTAACAACAGAGTTGCTGTACAAACTAATATATAGGCATAAATTGTGCAGTAGAAATGGTAACATTGAGAAAATAATGGAACACTTTTAAAATGTCAATTTCATCAAGTATTGTTTTAGTTGTTGTTGTTAGTTGCGAAGTCGTGTCCGACCCTTCGCGACCCTATGGACAATGTTCCTCCAGGCTTTCCTGTCCTCTACCATCTTCTGGAGTCCATTTAAGCTCACGCCTACTGCTTCAGTGACTCCATCCAGCCACCTCATTCTCTGTCGTCCCCTTCTTCTATTGCCCTCAATCTTTCCCAGCATTAGGCTCTTCTCCAGTGAGTCCTTTCTCCTCATTAGGTGGCCAAAGTATTTGAGTTTTAGCTTCAGGATCTGGCCTTCTAAAGAGCAGTCAGGGTTGATCTCCTCTAGGACTGACCGGTTTGATCGCCTTGCAGTCCAAGGGACTCGCAGGAGTCTTCTCCAGCACCAGAGTTCAAAGGCCTCAATTCTTTGGCGCTCAGCCTTTCTTATGGTCCAACTTTCACTGCCATACATTGCAACTGGGAAGACCATAGCCTTGACTATACGCACTTTTGTTGACAGGGTGATGTCTCTGCTTTTTAGTTTGCTGTCTAGATTTGCCATGGCTTTCCTCCCCAGGAGCAAGCGTCTTTTAATTTCTTGACTACAGTCCCCATCTGCAGTGATCTTGGAGCCCAGGAAAATAAAATCTGTCACTACCTCCATTTCTTCCCCATCTATTTGCCAGGAATTGAGAGGGCCGGATGCCATGATCTTGGTTTTCTTAATGTTTAGTTTCAACCCAACTTTTGCACTCTCCTTCTTCACTCGCAACAAGAGACTCTTCAGTTCCTCTTCACTTTCTGCCATTAGAGTGGTATCATCTGCATATCTTAGGTTGTTGATATTTCTTCCAGCAATCTTAATTCCAATTTTTGACTCCTCTAGCCCTGCCTTTCTCATGATGTGCTCTGCATATAAGTTAAATAGGCAAGGCGACAGTATACAGCCTTGCCGGACACCTTTCCCAATTTGGAACCAATCAGTGGTTCCGTGTCCAGTTCTCACTGTTGCTTCTTGGCCCGCATATAGGTTTCTCAAGAGACAAATAAGATGTTCTGGTACTCCCATCTCTTTAAGAACTTGCCACAGTTTGTTATGATCCACACAATCAAAGGCTTTAGCATAGTCAATGAAGCAGAAGTAGATGTTTTTCTGGAACTCCCTAGCTTTCTCCATGATCCAGCGTATGTTGGCAATTTGATCTCTAGTTCCTCTGCCTCTTCGAAATCCTGCCTGTACTTCTGGTAGTTCTCGATCCACATACTGCTGGAGTCTAGCTTGTAGGATTTTAAGCATAACTTTACTAGCATGAGAAATGAGTGCAATGGTGCGATAGTTTGAACATTCTTTGGCACTGCCTTTCTTTGGAATTGGAATGTAAACTGATCTTTTCCAATCCTGTGGCCACTGTTGAGTTTTCCAAATTTGCTGGCAAATTGAGTGTAGCATTTTTACTGCATCGTCTTTTAAGATTTTGAATAGCTCAGCTGGAATACTGTCACCTCCACTAGCTTTGTTGTTGCTCAGCTTTTCTAAGGCCCACTTCACTTCACATTCTAGGATGTCTGGCTCGAGGTCAGTGACCACCTCATTGTGATTATCAGGGACGTTAAGCTCATTCTTGTATAGTTCTTCTGTGTAATTTTGCCATCTCTTCTTAATCTCTTCTGCCTCTGTTAGGTCCCTGCCATTTTGGTCCTTTATCATGCCCATTTTTGCATTGAACGTTCCCTTCATTTCTCCAATTTTCTTGAAAAGATCTCTGGTCCTCCCTATTCTATTGTTTTCTTCTATTTCTTTGCACTGTTCATTTAAGAAGGCATTCTTATCTCTTCTAGCTATTCTCTGGAATTCTGCATTCAATTGGGCGTATCTTTCTTTTTCTCCCTTGCCTTTTGCTTCCCTCCTTTCCTCAGCTATTTGCAAAGCTTCCTCAGACAGCCATTTTGCTTTCTTGCATTTCTTTTTCTTTGGGATGGTTTTAGTTGCTACCTCTTGTACAATGTTGCGAACCTCTGTCCATAGTTCTTCAGGCACCCTGTCTATCAGATCTAATTCCTTAAATCTATTTGTCACCTCTACTGTATATTCAACGGGGATATGATTTAATTCATACCTGACTGGCCTGGTGCTTTTCCCTACTTTCTTCAGTTTAAGCCTAAACTTTGCAACAAGAAGCTCATGGTCTGAGCCACAGTCAGCTCCTGGTCTTGTTTTTACTGACTGTATAGAGCTTCTCCATCTTTGGCTGCAGAGCATATAGTCAATCTGATTTCTGTGTTGACCGTCTGGTGATGTCCATGTGTAGAGCCGTCTCTTGGGTTGTTGGAAAAGAGTGTTTGCTATGACCATCGTATTCTCTTGACAAAATTGTTTTAGTATTTTCAGCTAAATAATTACCAGGGTTTTGTTACGAAGTAATATTTACAGTTTATCAAAAGTTCTGCATGTTGTGGTTTGAATTTCCTTAGTCTATTTCATTTTTTTAAAAGTATGTAGTCATGGTCCAATTGTACAAAATATATACAAAGGAATAGATAAAACAATCATTTTGTTTATTACAATAAAAAAACTTAGAAGTAATAAAGAATGTTCATCACATTAAGTAAAGAATACCCCGTTACAATTATTTGCCATGATTTCGGTAGTTAGTCCCTAACTTTAAGGCTGCCATGGGAAAATATGCTATACATAGATATCTAGGCAACATGAACTAATAAAAAAAATCATTGCCCTCATTAGAGTCTAGATTACTGGAGTCCAGAACCTTACAGATTATCACAGCAAGGATAAATATAAGGAGCAGTGAAACATAGGAAGATGCACTGCAATCTGGAATAGACATTATATGAACAACCTTGCGGCAATAAAAGCATTTTATATTTCCACTGGTTTATTACCACTGATGCAGTTTGTGTGTCCCTCAAAGGCAGACCGGATTAGGAAACCTGAATTATGAATGCTAATACCAGTGCTTTTTTTGTAGAAGAAAAAGGTGCCGGAACTCACACGTCATACAACCCGCCTTGCCTACCCTACAAAGTTCCATCCAAAAAAGGTGCCGGAACTCCGTTCTGAGCATTCTATGAGAAAAAAAGCCCTGGCTAATACTACTTCTCATATAAGATCGCAGTAATGGAATCTTGCAGGTCTGTATGTGCTTCCCCACTCCCTTCCTTTATCCTTATGAGAACTAGGGAAGGTCATGACTGAGATACTTTCTCAAATGCCATTTCTACCCTAGACTGAGATTTCTTTTATCTGACTGCTGGCTTGGTTGTGGCTTCTCCTGTTCCCCAAGCTTATTCCTACTGCCAACTACAGTTTAAAATCTTAGAAATGTTAAAATTGACAGAACAACTTGGGGCCATTAAGATATAATTTATAAGAAATTATATCAACCAGATCTGACTTCAGGTAGTCTTCTGTTAGCAACCACAGTTGGGACCAGGAATTCTTCCACTATGCAATAGTAATAGCACTTAGACTTATATACCACTTCATAGTGCTTTGTAGCCTTCTCTAACCAATTTGCAAAGTCAGCATATTGCCCCCAACAATCTGGGTCTTCATTTTACTGACCTCGGAAGAATGGAAGGCTTGGTCAACCTTGAGCCGGTGAAGATCGAACCCTTGGCAGTGAGCTGAATTAGTCTGCAATACTGCATTCTAACCACTGTGCCACCATACTACTAAACAAGTGGTTGCTAAGTGAAAATCATTTGTCCATGAGTTACAACTTTATTTCCATGTTTTCCATTAACTCTGCTTGTTGTAAACTGGTTGGGAAGCATGAAAATGGTAACCATATTATAGTGGGATGCTGCAACAGTCAAAAATGTGCACCAGTTGTAAAATGCCTGAATGGCAGTCATGTGAGCACCAGACACAACAAAGATCAAAAGTGCATTTTCACCATCATAACTTCAAATGATTGCTAAGTGAGACAGTAACTGAGGACTACTTGTAAATCATGATCTTTTTTCAGATTATTGTGCCATATAATAAATCTGGAAATAGGGCTGTTGGCTTGATCTCTGAGCTTGGCAATTTGGCTGCAAATGTTTTGTCTCCATTCAATGCCCTTTGAATTGTGCTCATCTGTCAGAGCACTGGCCTTTAAATACCTTTTTGTGTGATGTAAATTGGTGTGGGTGTCCAGATATTTCTGAGTCATGATCTGGTTTCAGGCTGTTTGATTGGCTGGTTATTGTTGTTGAGATGTGGTTCTGTTTCTTGTGGGGGGTTGTGATTTTTGTTGCTGTGTGGTGAGGTGCCTGTTTGTTTGTCTTAAATGCTGCCTTCGGGATTGAAGTACTTCTTTTGTTCTCAGCGATTGGTAGATTGGGTCAATGTCAATGTGTCTGTTTATTGACTTATTGATGGAGAACCAGGCTTCAAAGAATTCTCTTTCTTCCCTTGATTTCACAAAGATCAAGCATCATATACCGAATTCAGCAACTGTGAAAAGAACTACTGTATGTGGGCCAAACAGGAAGAAAGCTTTCTACCAGACTGCACGAATACTTCCTGCCTATCAAAAGACACAACCCACTATCCTTCATGTCTGTCCACAAAGACTCAGAAGCAAAATCAAGGGGAGAAAGAGAATTCCTTGAAGCCTGGTTCTCCTCCAATAAATCAATAAACATTGACATCGACCCAATTTAGCAACCGCTGAGAATGAAAGAACTACTTCAACCCAATCCCAAAGGCAACCTCCCCCCCACAAGAAACCAGACCACATCTTGACAACAACAGCCAGCCAGCCAATCAGACAAACACCATTTGTATCACCCAGGCAATACTTAAGCACCAAGGACTATGGCCCAGCAACAACAACCAACCAATCAAACAACCTGAAAACAGACCATGACTCAGAAACATCCGGACAAATAATACCCACACCAATTTACATCACACAAAATGGTATTTAAAAGCCAGTGCTCTGACAGACGAGCACAATTCAAAGTACACTGAAGATGTCCCCCCGAATGGAGACAAAATGTTTGCAGCCAAATCGCCAAGCTAGGAAATCAAGCCAACAGCCCAACTACCAACCCGAGCTACTAATATTCAAACACATCACAAATCTGGGAAGCATAATGATCTGCCTGCCAACCCTAAAATCATACTCCAGAAATCCAGTCTCTAAGGGTTTCATAATTCAACAGAAGCCTCTCAATGAATGAGAGAGAAAGTTCTCTCAGTGTTTTGCAATTCTAATTAACCAAAGATTATCCTTTAATAAATGTATACTTTAATATTAATGGTTTTGTGAAGTCAAGCTTTCACTAAATGTTAGGTAAGCTTTATTTAAACCCAGTGAGAAAATTATGTGAAAGTTAGGAAAGAACATATTAATATAAAAATTAAAAGAGTGCTAAAAGCCCTCCATGTGTCACATCATTAGTGAAAAGCCATATAAAGATATTTAAACAAAGTTGGTAAGAATGGGAGATACTTGTCTTTGTTAATTGCTGCTAGTTTGTCCCTCAACTTTATTAACAGAGCCAAAAGCACCTTCCAAATCAACCAATGAATATACTAGTGAGATAGAATTAGAAAATAGTCAAAAGTAACATCTCTGTTCTTAAAACCTATTTATTCATACAGGTAAAAAAGTTTTCCCCCAGTCTTCCAGCTTCTCCAGCAGTAAACATGAATACAGCCTAGTTGGTATAACCAGTAGATAAATTGGGCAATATTTATTTGGATTTTGTTTGTTGCCGGTTTTGTAAATAGAGATCATTATACCAAGGATCTGGGCCTTCTGATCCTATGTCTTCTTTATTTATATATTTGAATAGTTTAGCAAGGAGTGGCTGCCATCCTTTTACAAAGGCTTAAATACCTTAGGAGCAGAACTAACGTTTGCAAGAATGCATAATATCCAACAACTATTTTGATATTGACCATTTTTATGGTAACAATTTCTACCTGGAGCATCTGCATTTCATATGTTCCTCTGATTTCACTACTTTCAATGTTCCCCGTCATATATTTACATATGCATATATACTGTATATGCTCATCTCAAGGTAAAATTGCATGCACCTGATAAGTGGAACATCATGTAATAATAAATGTATTAAATATTAAAATAAAAGGGATTAAACAAATCAAAAATGAAAAAGAATAAACAGAAATAGCATTAGCTGAACTTTATTGGCATGCTGTCATGCTTATTTCTTAATTTTTAGAGCTATGGGCTCTAAATTTTTTACTTTCAATGAATATTTTTCACTGTGGAAACTGCTGGTAAACCTTCTGCATTTGGCTGAAAAACAGGCATGTCCTAAAATGCATACTTAGTTAAACAGGGTATAACATACTTGCCATCACTGTGTGTGAAATCTTGTGCCTTACATTTTACCTGTATGAACCCTGGTTCTGAAATGGAGAAAATCATGGTATAAACTGTGTCTCCGTAAATCACTGAAGAATTTAGTTGTGTATTTCAGGGCTACTAAAGAAGATATCTAAACTTTGCTGAGGAAGATGCAGGTATAATGTTGATTCAGTAATGGTTAGAGTTGTCTTTGAAAGTAGAAGTTGCTTTGTAAGATGTATCTAAAAAAGTTTACTAAGTGGCTTGATCTGCACTAAAAGTCTGTCATCATGACATACAGTATTTTGAACTTCTTAATGGAAAAAGTAATCACCTAATGTTACTGGGCATTGTTTAAACCTCAGATGCAGTTAAATAGCTTCTTAAACATGATCACTGAACATCATGCTTTTATCTTTTGCAATGCTTTGCCTCCCTTTTTTTTTCAGCACTAGCTATACCTGATTATTCTATCCAATTCAAAACATAATTGATTACTCCCAAACACAATCCTCACCATAGTGATTAGTGCCAACATTCAGTGACTTTGAAGCTTCTCTGGCTCTTTAAAACAGTTGCATCTTTTCCTTGGATCCCTTATTTGCCCTCCACTTTTACAGCACATTCCCTGGAAAAGGCAAAGCTGCTTTCAAGGAATTATCTAATTTCATTTTATCTGCTATGAACAAATAGGTTTTAAGAACAGAGATTTAACTTTTGACTATTTTCTAATTTTGTCTCACTAGTATATTCATTGGTGGATTCATAATCTGTCAGATGGAATTAAAAAAATCAAGTAGGTCAGTCAATATACATTTTTTCAACAAACCTGAAATAAAGAGTTTTTGGCTCTGAGGTATTTTTTGTTAGGGCTATAAATTGATCAGATGATAGAGAAATTAAGTCAAGGGTACTATGTCTGTTTAGGGAGTAGACTTCACTGAAGTTGTTACAAATCTATTAGTCACAAGTGGTACATGCTGTACAAACGTTTACGCTTTGTTGTGCAAACAACTAATATAGCAAGTGAAATGAAATAGTGACAAAAATATCCCAAAATATGGATGTAAAAAGCATTTATTTTTTCACTTTTTAAAGAGTATCAGCCTTTATGTGAATTATTATTAGTTATTCATTTTTATTTTTTCCTTTCCATTTGTAGCTCAGACTTCTCTCTGTGATAAATAATAGAACAGGCAGCATCACATTCTGTTTAATTTACACATCACACAAATATGTAATTTCATTGCATGTCCTTTCCTTTCTTACCACTCCTGACTTAATCCCGTTCACTGCAAAGTTCTTAGAAAAGATAGTTGGAAGTTTGACATCTGAGTGACTAATCTTGTGCATTTGTGTTGACACACACTGCCATAGCGTTCCTGTAGATTTTAGTTGTACTGTGTTCTGTTATACCTTGATAAAAGGTTAGAATCAAAATACCTCCTTGGCTGTATTGCGGACAAAGGCTTCTTGCATTCTTTAGAATTGCCTTATGTTTATATACTACTAAAATTCTTGTGTCCTTTTGATTGTAATCTTCAGCTGGGCAAAAGAGTGCATCGTAGGGCAACGATTTTTGAATCAACATACCTCAGAAACTTACAGAATGCATCCAAAACCTGGGACCCATGACTCCCAGATTTTGGCAAAGTTGTGAATGTTTCAGTGCTGCCATGCTGTTGTGCTGCCACGGTGCTGTGGTCACGCTATTGTCATTTCCAACACTCCCTGCCAGCTTTCTTCAAGAAAAGATAATGGGGAAGCCAGCAGGAAGTCAGAAGTTGCTCCAGCTCCCACGGGTTCTGTTTTGTTTTGCTGTGCATCCATGGTCCTTCTGTTTCTCTGTTTAGGTAAGGAAATATCTCTGAAACAATTGCCAACAGGTTTTCTAGTTCATTACTCTTTTCTGCATATAGTCTGCTGTGGAGGTCCTCCATTGTGGGAGATGTAATTCTAATAAAGAGTGTTCTAATGATAAAGCGTCCAGAACCTCTACCCTTTCATAGTGACCTGGATCCTATTCTGTGGATTCAGGTAACTTAGGATGGAGAATCAGTCATTTTCTGGAGTCCCTGAACTACAGCTTCTACTATTCTTGTGATTGGCTGTGCTGGCTGGTGTTGCTGCAAGTTCTAATTCAGCAACTTGTGGAGGGCCACGGATTCCCCTTCCCTAGTGTATTGGCAGTGCAAACTTTACACTGGTTAATTAACTGGCAATTTTATACATTGTTGGTAAGTTTTTTAAAGGTTTAATTTTGCCTAAACATGTTTTTATGTGTGTTCCAAAGGCCTTTTGTGTATACTACAGCAGAGCTTGAACTCTTCTAAAAAGAGGGAGTTTTAAAATGTTACTGACTGGTTCAGTACAGCACTTTTGTCTCCCCTTTAATTAGTTGGTCTGGAGCAACATTTTCTTATTTTATTCTGTAATTATGTGGTACAGTGTTGATGAGCATGTCACCTATAGCTAACATGTATTTATAATTATTCCATAATAAGAATATGTTTTGAGACTCTGTAATTTTCAGTTGCTATTCAGTTGCATGATATTTAATGCAACTGTGGATTTCTGCTCTGTTCAAGTGATTGTACATATGATCACCAAAACTATAAAGAATTTATAACTTGAATATGTTTATTTTAAAAAATGACATGTACAAAAAAATTTTGAGATACAGAATTTTTGGCAGAAGTGTTTTTAGTGCACCTTTAAAAGAAAAATGTAATATAGTTTTTAAAAGATCTTACTTTGCACTAGGGTTGGCAAATGCCCCATTTTATTTCCAGTTATGATGATTCCTTAGAATATAATAAATTTCCCTTACTCGGAAATACCCTGGCTTCACCAAGCATTTTCTTTTATTTCTACTGGTAGGTTTGTACAACATACTTATTTATAATTTATTTAATCATAGTTTATTCAACCCAGCATTAAGAACTCACACAAATTGGCTAAAATATAACTGACTGCATTATCATGTAGAATGTTGTGCAAAAGCTTATTTTATCTTAAAATGAGACACTGCAGGCATAGAACCATATAAATATTCCTCTGCTTTCTTTGGTTAAGGCAAAGAGCAAATATAAGAAGAGGGGTTTTGAGGCAGTTCGGTGTTCACATCAACGAACACTTTAATCTCCTTTACCTGATTTATTACAAAATAAATCTACAAAACAAAACTTTAGATATATTGCACCATCTCTTCTGGTAATCACATGATCCAGAACTATAGCTAGATATTCCAATCTATTCTAATTCTTGTGTAGCTGATTTGTATGTTTTGTAATGAATATCTGAAGTGATGGCAAGAGTAAATTTGTTTTTTATTTCAAAAAGGCTTTATTATCGTTTCAACTAGCATTATGGATAACCACAAAACAGATAAATAGGATTTTTTTAATCATAATTCGTGAGTGGAAAATGTTGTTCCCCTTTGGTTATACATGACGAAGTATTGAAGGTACAGTTAATGGCTAGAGAACTGGAATTGGTGAAATACAGTTACATTATTATACATTAGCTATTTATATATGTTATGGCAATTTTTAATATATTTATTTCTAAAATAATTATATGTTGATCTTTTTTAAGGAAGATGATGTCTGCAAGAGCATGATAACATTCCACTCTTTTTATACACCTGTAAAAGGGCAGGGTCCCAATCACACAGTCACATATATCACCTTAACTTTTTTGAGACCTCCCTGCTCCATACTCTGGCTTTATCTATCGTTAAATGGATATGTATACAAGTAGTCCTCGACTCATGACCACAATTGAGCTCAAAATTTCTGTTGCTAGATGACACAGTTGTTAAGTGAATTTTGCCCCATTGTACGTTCTTTCTTGCCACGATTATTAAGTGAATCACTGCAGTTGAATTAGTAACATGGTTGTTAAGTGAATCTGGCTTCCCCATTGACTTTGCTTGTCAGAAGGTTGCAAAAGGTGATCACATGACCCCGAGACACTGCAACTGTCATAAATACATGCCAGTTACCAAGTGTCTGAATTTTGATCACGACCATGGGGATGCTGCAACAATCGTTAAGTGTGAAAAATGGTCATAAGTCACTTTTTCAATGCCTTTATAACTTCAAACTGTCACTAAATGAACTGTTGTAACTTGAGGACTACCTACATTTATCCACTGAAAAATGGTTCTCAGATTAAGGAAATATGGTGTTCGTAAACCACTTTTTTATGGCAGCATGGTTTAAATTCAAGAATATCTGTACTAACTCTGATCTACTTAAGGTGAGAACTTCCTATTTGAAACTATCAGCCAAGCTTGTGATTTCTAGCTGTAAAAAATACAAATAAAGTGCCATTTCAAAATGCATTAAATCTGAGCAAATTGTAGGCTACCACCTAGTTTTATGGCTATGATTGTTTGACTCAGGCTGAGGTGAGATATTTTGGGCGGTTATTAACTTTAAATTATATGTTAGTCAGAGCCTATGAATTTAGACAATATATAAATACTGTAAAATAAAAAATGAATATATTGAAAGAGTATTGTCAATTTCATTCCTGCTCATTTTGTATTGCCAGCAGTCTTCTTTCAGAAGTTTCTAGGATGTCTGCAACTCAGGAGCCAGCACAAAGAGATAAGAATTATCTATAATGGGAAAATTACTCGCCTCCAAGCTCTACAGAGTTCTGGTATTTCCAGCTGAATGATATCTTCACAACAGTTTCTTCTGCAGTGCAGCTGCACAAGAAAATATACCAGCCCAGCTACTAAAGAGAGAAAATATTTTGAAAACACATCACATTCTATCTACAATATGCATAACAAAATGAACTAAACCCAAAGGACTGTTGAAGGCAGCTTTCTGAAAGCCAAGCAGGGTCAGGTCCAACCTAAGGTTGGGCAGTTTGCAATTCCAGAGGGCAGGCACACTATATAAAGGCAAACTTCCCAAATCTCACTAGATGATAATCCCTAATTGACAGGGCCCAGATCCTGTCCCACTTGCTCGATCTAATTTGATGGATACACTGGGAATAGGTCAATTCTATGCTATGTAAGGCAATATAGGAAATAGTACTTAGAATTGTACTCAGAAGCAAATTGGGAGTCTGTGGAGCTGGTGAAGCAAAGGTGTGACATGGGTGTAAGGCAGCATACCCATAATTATCTCCGCTGTCACATACTGGACCAATTGAAACTTCTGGATATACTTCAATGGCAGCCCCCTGTAGACCTCATTGTAGTAATGCCCTCAGAAGATGACCAAAGCATGAGTGACCATGCATACTGCCTCCTGTTCTGGGACAGTGTTCAACTGGTGCATAACAAAGTTAAGCAAAATCATCCTTAGTCATGCCTCTTGCCTACTGTGACAGGAGCCATGAGTCCAGGAGGATCCCAAATTGCACGCCACTGTAGTTCTCTCTGGAATAGTGCCATCCCATCCAGAACTAAGGACGGGAAATCACCAGGTACAGGAGACCCTAATATCCAAGGGCATTCCCTCTTGTTAGGGTTGTTAAAGCATGCTTATTCCCAACTAGACCTCACTGCCTTTAGCCACTGAGACAGAAATTCCAAAACATCATTTGGCAGAGATATATAGTTGAGTATAATCAGAATATTGATAATACATCACCCAATGCTATAAAATCACCTCACACAGTAGCTACACATACATGTTAAACAGAAGTGGACAGAGACATGAGCCCTGAGGCACACCACACAAGAGGGCCCATGGGGCAGACCTGTTCCCTCCACTGACTGTTTCCTCAGTCAAGCCGTTTGGTTCTGCTTAATAATGAGTACACACAAATCAGCAAAAAGAAAAAAAAGGGAGGGAAAGAAATGGAGATTAGTGCAGCCATTTCCCACTTTCTAAGGGTTGCTGAAGCAATGATTTTTTGATGTTTGTAAACCATTACTCCAAAGTTTTACTACTATATAATATATAATCATCACAGCAGCTTCAAGTCCAACCTCTGTAACCTACTTCCTTTACAAGGGATCAAAATACTCCAAATATTGGAAAGTTATTGATTTACCAAACCATATTTCTTGCAGCCTTTTGTGACTAAAGACTGTCAAAGGAACATACTGTCCCAAACTAATACTTAGCAGTAGATAATATTTAATACATCAACCCACTCATTTCTCATGCCTATTGGAATTTAATACTGACATTACAATATTAGTTTCAATATTTACTATTGCAGCTAAGGTCTTACATGTTCTTAAAGTCCATTTTATCTAGATTTTATCAAGTGTGAATGCAATTTAAATCTTAAATTACATACTCAAGGAAATCATTTCAGCTCAAGACCATGAAGAATATTAAAATATGATTGATACGAATCTTGATTTCAGAATAGGTAGACTCAATGAGTTGGCAATAAATTTATAGTTGCCTCTGCATTACATATTACATGTGATCTATTGCTAATAGGCTCTTTTCTCTCTTTGTTTATCACTACATTGCCACTATTTCCTATGTAAAAGAGTTTAAAAGCGTGCAATTTTCTTTGGGAAGAGATATCACCAGTTCCAATTACCAACAGGGCTTTGGATAACGATCTCATTTACTGCCCAACCCAAATAAGAAATGTAGATAGACAGACACAGACAATCCTTTCCAATTAATTTTAACGTAGGAATGCAGATAGGTACTCCTTTCTGTTTGTTATAAAGAACTGATTTTGAGACGCCATCTACATTTTGCTCACATTAGCAATACCAAACCATATAGACAGAGAATTTATTTCAGCTGAAGGGTAAAAATAAAGTTGACTCTTCCCATTTAATTGGGTGCAAGATCATTATCTACTACAGCAGCTTGAGAGAAAGCCTACCAGAGTGACATACAAAGACAGTCCTTTTCCTGCCACTATGGCAGGCTGAGACAGCTCTCCATTCAGCCTAAAGGTATGGATGGTCCCATATAGAGAAGTAACTACATCAGCCCAAATTCCCAAACTATATTACAGGGATTCCAGATTTGGTAACTGCTGCCTGCTCACGTTCAGCTTGTTCTTCTTGTTTTTTTTTAATCTATAAAATAAATACAATGGAAGTTAGCAATTAGGTGATTGGGAAAGGTTTTAGTTGTACAAATATAATACTTCAGAGATTTATATATGTTTGCTGAGTAGTCAAGAAAAAAAGACGGAGAGAAAATGCCAGGATAATGTTGCAGAATCCAATTTGGGTCAGTCACACAGGACTAAGAGGTTTAGTCTTCCAAGCTATCAGACTCGTGCTGGAGCCCATCCTCAGGGAACATCTCTCTCTCTCTCCACAATGTTCTCTCACACACATTCTGGTGAGAGATGTTCCCTGAGGAGGGGCTCCAGCACAAGTCTGAAAGCCTAGAAGACTAAACCTCTTAGTCCTGTGTGACTGACCCAAATTGGATCCTATAAAATATTTTGGCCCACTTTATGCAGAATTTGGTAATTAAATCTGCTTTTTCCTCCATAATAATCCCCATTCCTCTTGCCTGGAAGTTTTAGATTATAAATCTACAGGCAATGAGTACTGTGTGTTATTTGTAATTTGTATTAATTGCTATGAAACACACCAATTGAAAAGCCCAGTGAATACTTTGTGAGGTGCTCTTGAACTTGTCATTCTCATTCCAAGACAGCAACTACTATATAGATCTATCAATAGGTGAATATTCCCTTTAAAATACTTTGAATAAGGTGACTTTGAAAACCAGGGTTCAGATCTTTTTAAAAATTGCATAATAGGAACAGAACTTCATGACTGGATGGGACGGCATGGTTTCTACAGTATATTTGAGCTGAGCAAACTGTTGATCAGGAACATGTGATCCATGTACCCGTTTGTCCACAAGGGAGATCTTGTGATAAGAGGCCAAACTCCAACACTTAATACCTAAGCCTACTTGAGCAGCAGGATGGCAATGGGATAAACTCAAAAGTCTGAATGCTTGCTGAATGAGTGGTTATAAACCAAGGACCATCTGTATTTGCTATCAGGAAATCATCCCCTTCAAAAAATGTCAGGTATGTGACAGAGATTTTGCACACATCAACAGTGTGAGAATTACACATTTTATTCCTATTCTGTGTCCTGTTTCTTAACCAGCTGTTAGCCCATCTTCTGTTATATCTCATGAAAACTAAATATGTCAGGAGCTGTGATGACAGACTTTCTGAAAACAGCAGCAATTCATCTTCAAGGACTCTTGGAGAAATACTGTCTGGACCTGGGGATTTAATTTTACTTAAATATGAAAGACTGAGCATCCAAAAGTAAATAAAACACTCCCATTAATGGGAGACTTTTTCCTCACAATATTTATTTATTTATTTATTATATTTTATTTATTTATTATATTTTTATACTGCCCTTCTCCCGAAGGACTCAGGGTGGTGTACAGGGCAATAAATATAAAAAACAGAATATAAAGTTAAAATACAATTAAATATAATGCCCAAATTTAAAATTTAAAACAATAATTAAGAACATATTTAAAACCCCAACCCTAACCCATCAGACCAGGTCAGATTGCTCAAATAAATATGTTTTTAGATCGCGCCGGAAGGAGCGAAGGTCGGGGGCCATCCGGAGCTCAACCGGCAAGCGGTTCCACAGGTCTGGCGCGCCCACAGAGAACGCCCTCCCCCTGGGGGCCACCAATCGGCATTCTTTGATACATATGTCTTATGTATTTCAATGCAATTATTACTAAATCATTCTCTAGCATGCTACTTTCACAATTACTGTAAATGCCTTTTGAATAAACAGGTTTTGCAACATAAAATAACTCACTCATTGGGGAGCCTATTATCCCTTAAAAATGAAATTACTTCCAAGAAAATTATTTTTTAGTTTGCCGCCTTGCATTAATTGCTGCTATCAGCAAAAAGACAAAAGCTTTTTTTATGGTTGCAAAACAGGTTCTTCAGCAGTTACATGAAAGAGGCTGATATTCTATTATTCGCAAGCCAATGCCGATGGCAGCAGCCCAGAATATGCTCTTTCAAGGCTCAGAAGAAGACATGTAGGAGTGTTATAACACAGTCTGATACATGGGATTTTTCCACCAGCTTTGACTTCTTCACTGTTACATGCCACCATACCAATGTTCTCAGCAGTCTTCCTTCCAGATGGTCAATGAACCAATGAAGATTTTGCAGCTAGCCAATAGCAGCATTTTCCTTTTATTCTGCCTTGTTCAAGGGGAAACCCCTAAACGTATAAAAATCCTCTAGGGCAGACATGTCAAACACAAGGCCCGGGCGGCGGATCCAGCCTGTGAAGTGGTTTCATGTGACCCGCGAAGCCATCCTGGAAACAGTGAGGGAACGGCCCCCACTGCCTTGGCCCTGGCCCAGAGACCCTCCTTCTGCCACAGACCCTCAGATCTGTCCCACTCCTGCCCAGGCCCCCATCGGCACCCTTGATGTGAATGATGCCGAGCTGGCCACGCCCACCCAGTAGGCCACACCCACTCTAGCCACGCCCACCCTGGCCATACCCACCCGGCCCCTTGAGGGCAATCGCAATGCTGATGGGGGCCCCCAATGAAATTGAGTTTGACACCCCTGCTCTAGGGCAAGGGTAGGCAACCTCGGCTCTTTTATGACTCGTGGACTTCAACTCCCAGAATTCCTGAGCCAGCTATGCTGGCTCAGGAATTCTGGGAGTTGAAGTCCACGAGTCATAAAAGAGCCGAGGTTGCCTACCCCTGCTCTAGGGGGATACAGGTCGACAGAACAGAAATTGGCAGTGGAGTAAACAGCAAAGTTTTTGCTACTGATTCCAAAGGGCACGAACAACAAAAGCCGGATAATGCAGAAAAGGCTCCAAGTATGATATGGGCCAGAAGCGCCTTGGTGGAGCAGTGGGCTAATGCCTCCTTAAGTAACACCAGCTGCCTGCAATTAGTGCAGGTTCAAGTCCCACCAGGCTCAAGGTTGACTCAGCCTTCCATCCTTCTGAGGTAGGTAAAATGAGGACCCAGATTGTTGGGGGCAATAAACTGACTTTGTAATAATGCCGCTTGGGGTGTGTGTGAAAACCCTAACAAGCAGGCATATACATAGAATGAAGGCTACTGCTAAGCTTGTAAGCCGCCCTGAGTCTTCGGAGAAGGGCGGGATATAAATGTAATTTAAAAAAAATTGACAGGCGAGCGCGGCTTGACCAGCTCTGGCAGCAACCGCAGCAACTTGATAGGTTGAAACAACGGGCTACGGTGACGGGGCAGAGAGCGAGCCAGCGAGCCGGCTCACTCCTGGGGCGAGGAAGAGGAGGAGGAGGAATCAACAACCCCATCCGCTTTCAGAACAACAACCCACGAAGGGCTGCTTGAGCAGGGGGGGCTGGACTAGAAGACCTCCGAGGTCCCTTCCATCTCTATTTTATTCTGCGAAGGGGGAGGCAAGCGGACTAGCGCCCTGTCACGTGAGCCGTCCAGGCCCCAAGGTTGTGGGCGGGGCCAATCCCGGACCCCGCCTCCTTCGCCCGCTTCATTCTGTATAGCCGTTGAGGTGGTGCGGGCTGTCGCTCTGCGGCCCCATCCTGCCTCTCCCTCCGCGCTCTCTGGTCGGCTGAGGGCTTTCGCTTGCTCGTTCCCATGGCTACTGAGCGGCCTTTCCAGCTGGTGGTATTCGGGGCCTCGGGCTTCACGGGGCAGTACGTGGTCCAGGAGGTAGCGCGAGTAGCTGCCGAGGATGAGCTGCGCTGGGCCGTGGCCGGGAGGTCTCGGGAGAAGCTCCAAGAGGCGGTCGAGAAGGCGGCCAGCAAGTTGGGTAAGAGAAAGCAGGAAGGTGGGGAAAGCATTGCGGAGGGGACTTTGTTCTCGGCTCCGTCCCAAACCCTGCAGCAAAAAGAAAGGTTCCGCGCGTAATGATGTGTCTGAAGGTCACCTTAATATTGTGGTCCTGGGAGTGGGGGGGGGCGTGTCGGTGGGCAGCGAAGGGAAAAAGGGTTTCCTCCAGTCCGGCCCTCCCCAGATGCCTTGGACTGCCTTGACCAGGGGTCGGCAACCTCGGCTCTTTTATGACTCGTGGACTTCAACTCCCAGAATTCCTGAGCCAGCATAGCTGGCTCAGGAATTCTGGGAGTTGAAGTCCACGAGTCATAAAAGAGCCGAGGTTGCCGACCCCTGGCCTTGACCAACATTTCAGTTAGCACAAGGAGTGAGTGCCATTTGGGCGGGGCACATCTGAAAGGAGAGAGGGAGGAAAAAAACCTAATGTAATTGTTTCTTTTCCTCACTGAGATAAAAATCTGGAGGCGGCGATTAAGAATGTAGGAGTTGCTGGTTTTGATCGGTTTCATCTGATCAAATTGCTTGTCTCACAGGGTGCTAAGCAGGGGTGTGAAGGTTCGATCATAATCAGTGTTTGGTTTATTCTTCTATTCTGCCTTAATTGCCCTCATTTAAAATCATACAAAGGGAGCGTCATTATAGGCAGCTCATTGACCAAGTGTGTGGGGGGGTGTGTCTCTCTCTCTGCTTCCCATCCTGTTTGGGGCCAGGGAAAGTGAGATAAAATTATGCATAAATCTGCATTGATTTAGATGTATATAGTGAAGCCAGAGAAGTTAGTATTTTGCAGTTTTATACTGCAATTTTACAATACGAACGCTTTTAAGATGGCTTGCTTTACAGCCTTTTTCACAACACTGCAAGATCTTTGGAAGTCACTAAACTTGTTTCCAAAACTAGATTTGTTCAGTGAAAAGAAACATTTTTGCATTTTCATCCTGGTGCATTATCTCTATTTTATACAATATTTACTTATTATTTTTCTAGCGAGCTTTTGTAACAAGTGACTATCTTCCCACATTTGCTTGTGCTGAGAAACCATATATGGGAGATAGTGATGGAATTTATATAGAAGTAATAGAATTTGGTTACTAAAAGCAATTGGAAAACTAAATGTAGTAAAAAAATAGCTTTATTCTCATAAATAATGGTGGATTGAATAAAAATAATTATAGAGAGCTTTTCAGAATAACATGTCAATGTTAAATTTTCAGGGAAAGCAGAACTGAAGTCAGAAGTTGGCATAATACTATGTGATGTCAGCGATTCATCTTCTCTTGTTTCTATGGCTAAACAAACGAATATTGTTCTAAACTGCGTAGGCCCAGTAAGTGCTTTCTTTTTTTCATGAATAAATAAAAATGTGCTTGTCCTGAAGCAATTACTTAAAACATGATATTGTTATAAGATATTGCCAGAAATTTATTTGTTTTTTATATTTTGGAATAACAAAGTTTTTATTCTTTAGGAAGATTTTTATTTGTTAAAACAAAATGTTTCCTAGTTAAATGCAGGTTAAAGAGAAAATCCTATTTCCTAACACTCAAACTGAAATTCATAATATTAATTTTTATTAATCACTCTTCTATAGTGTTAAGCAAATTTAAAAAACTTGTGCCGCAGTTGGTGCCAGAAACAAATGGAAGTTAATAAACTGTTAACATCAAAGTAGTTTATATACCTTATTTTATGCTAGAAAATTTAATTCTTTAAGCAAATTTAAATTATATTGTATTAGGTATGTTTAAGTATTGAATCTAGAGAAAGTATCTCAATTCCAGATCTTCATATTTCATCTTCATATTCATCACATAGGAGCCGTGACCAGGGGGGCTTTTGCACAGGTTCGCCTGGTGCGCCAGTTGCGTCCCTATCTGGACCGAGACGCCCTACGCACAGTCACTCATGCGCTTGTGACCTCCCGTTTGGACTACTGTAACGCTCTCTACATGGGGCTGCCCTTGAAGACCACTCGGAGGCTTCAACTGGTGCAGAATGCGGCCGCGCGAGTTGTAATGGGGGTTTCCCGATACTCCCATGTAACACCTCTACTCCGCGAGCTGCATTGGCTTCCGGTTGCCCTCCGGGTGAAATTCAAGGTGCTGGTTATCACCTATAAAGCCCTACATGGCCTGGGTCCGGGATATTTGAGGGAACACCTGCTGCCGGCATCAAACGCCCTTCGCCCAGTGCGCTCCCACAGGGAGGGTCTGCTCAGGGTTCCGCCGGTGAGAGATTGCCGGCGGGTGACACCCAGGGATAGGGCCTTCTCAGTGGGAGCGCCTGCCCTCTGGAACCAGCTGCCGGTGGAGCTGAGGACTGCCCCCGACCTCCGATCATTCCGCCGGGGCCTGAAGACCTGGCTTTTTCAGCTCTTGGGCCCAGACTGAGGAAGAATTTTTAATTTGGGGTTCTTTTTAACTGACTACAGGGTTAATTTAATACTTTTTAATTTGTTCTTAATTTTTGTATTTTGGATTTTTAATTCCCTGTAAACCGCCCTGAGTCCTCAGGGAATAGGGCGGTATATAAATATAACTAAATAAAATAAAATAAAAATAAATATTTGCAAACTAGGAAATTATCAAGAGAAATGAAACATTCTGAGGCAGTTTTACAATAAGTTACAAGAATACTAGACTGGATAATATTTTATCATTGGTACATTACTCCATGCTTGATTACCAAAATGAATAATTGAATAGTAAGGCAACAATTTTGAAACAAGGTATCTCAAATGGGCTAATTTAAGGATTGTGTCCAAAATCCGGAACCCATGACTTCTGTGGAATTAAAATTAGGCTAAGCCCAAGAGTGACATGGAATAATTCAACTCTTTATTTGCTTACACATAGCTGGTAGAATCTTACCAGGCTAAATCCTTACTACTACCAACCTACAGATATCTCCTGGGAGATTCTAGAGAGTGGCTATTTTGTACTCTCTTCCTCTGTCTTCTATCCCGCTCTGAGCTGGGCTGCCTCTTGTCTCTTGTCCCCTTTCTGGAATGTCTGTCCTCTTTCCTGTGAAACTGCCATTTCACTGTAGTCCGTCACCCAGGCTCCCCCTCTGTGGGGGCACCATCTCACATTTTATCATATAAAATGTCACAAAACATTTCTTGTGATTGGTTGCTGTGTTTTACTGTGCTGTGCAGTTCAACTTGAGCTATTTTCAAGGCAGATACATCTCTGAATATCTCTGAATTTTTAAGAATTTTTAATAATGTTTGACATTATGTCCAACTTGCTTTTTTTCCTCCCTTTTTTCTTGTGTTCCAATACACACAAAGGGAATAAACCTGTGTATAGCAAAACATGTGTTCCTGCAATACTTTTCTGTGAGAAATACTTGATTTTCTGGAAAAATTTCTGGGGTGCCAACAATTTCGGCCATGACTGTAACTGCATCATAAATTTGTTAAAATTCCTTTATTCTTTTTTTTAATGGAAACAAAACTTCAGGCTAGGTCCATTAAAGTATCCTGGATTAATATAATTTATTGGGTCTTTTTTTCATTCTTACAGTACCGTTTTTTTGGAGAGCCTGTGGTAAAAGCTTGTGTTGAGAATGGCACAAACTGTATTGACATTAGTGGAGAACCACAGGTATGTAAAATTAAGAAAATAAACTAGACTTTGAGGAATAATATTTGGGTTAAATCACTGAGAACACAATCCTAACTCTTTTTACTTGTATTTCTCAGTGCAGCATAATTATTTACTTGACATATCAAACTTGATGCTGGTGGTCTACATAACATGTGATGTAGCATCTATGGATACTGGGAACTGCAAGGTGTTTTTTTAGGTGTCTGGTTTCCTCTACTCACACAACAATCTCCTTATTCATCTCTCATTTCCATAAATTAGCAGTGTGAATGGACATTGGTAGACAGGAACTGTGTTTAGGATAGTAAAAGTATTTTATTATTATATTTTTATACTGTCTTTGACTCTGGGAATCAAAGAAAATACATAATTGGGGTTTTCTTTCCTGTTTTTGTCACCATTTTGTGAGGTATGTTGGGCTGAGAGATGGTGAATGGGTTTGCACCTGGGTTTTCTTAGTTCAGTTCCCAGCAATTTAACAGCTACACCACACTAGCTTTTTTAGGTGAAAATGTAAAATTCTATAAACCTGTGCTGGAGATTAAACATAACTATTTTAAATTTTACTGTGAAATACTGGATTGTTTTGATGGTTAATAATATTTACTAAACAAACATAACATTGCAAGATGGCACAATAGCCAAGAAAGCAGTTTAAAAAATAATGTTAAGAAATTTGTTATTGTTGCTTGAATGTTAGAATTGCCTTGTTTGTTTATTTATATAATATGGCATTTCTATTTTAGTTTCTGGAAGGAATGTATCTACACTATAATAACAAAGCTGAAGAAAAAGGAGTATACATTGTTGGAAGCTGTGGTTTTGATTCTATTCCAGCAGATATGGGAGTATTATTCACCAAAAACAGTTTAAAAGGTGATTTTTATGCTTGATTTTTCTTTTGATAACTGCTAGGGGAAATATGGTAGCTACTTTATTTGTATGTTTAAAGATACTAACTAGATTAGTTCATGGTGAAATAAAAGCCTGCATTCTAAAACTTGTCCTGACTGATCTGGCAATCTTGCTTCCCACATATCTCTTGTTGAAGCCTAGTTGTGAAATTGAGAGAGAGACTCCCACCAAATTCTAATCTTTCAACAAAGTCAGTAGGATGCTTCTATTTCTAATTTCTTCTACAGTAATTACACTGTTTGCAATGTACACCATTATGTCTCATTCATCCTAAACGCTTTACTTATTTCATTTGTACTCTGCTTTTTATTCTGCAAAGTACTTGATACAAATAACAAAATATGAAAACAATATCAAAAGCTAGATTCACACTAAAATAAACAATTAAACTCCTGATAAACAAGACATTTCTTTACAGAATTTCTAAACATTGAGAGAGGGGGCCAAATGCAATTCTTGAAGGAGTCCTTATTACAGACTGGGAACTACATGCGAAAAGTCAGAAAGGTTGGCCTATGACAGTGGAGACAGTGTCAATATATCTATAGGAAAAACCTTTAACAGTTTCAGAAAAAAGAGAGGCAGTTGCATACATAACTCTGATTTAGATGCCAATACCTTCCATTGTACATTCGTAATTAGCAGATAACAGGTATTTTCTAAATATGACCATAATTTGGTTCCTCTACCTTATACAAATTAGCAGTGTGTGTGTGTGTGTGTAATATATATACATATACATATATACATGTATGTATATATATATATACAACACATTTTGAATCAGTTGCAATTTTTGCCTAATTTTCATGCAGAGATTCAAGAGAATCATGTTGTTCTCCTCAAGATAGGGTGTAATCAAGATGTGGATAAACATAATCTAATCTATCCAGCTCAAGGATATCAACTGGCAGACTAGGCATAATAAAGAAAGAATTATTCCTTATTGTAGCTGTCTGCGTATCCGGTGGCGTTTGAAAATCAAAGAACACTTCTAGACTATGAACCTGGTTTTGGGGAGAATGGAATCCCATCCACAATTGGTTGAACCTCTGTTCCCAATTCAGGTTTCTATTTCCACTGGCAGTTCTGTTATTTCTGGCTTCATTTTTCAATAGGTTTTTCCTCATTTATTCCATTTTCAAATTTAGACTTTGTTCAAGGGTACCAATTCTTCCTTAAAATTGATGGTTAAAAGCAATAGTGTTTCAAAAGTTGGATTATCTTCCTCAGGTTCACATCAGCGTTGAGCAAAATGACAGACAGTAAAAAAGTACCGTGAGGGACAACACAGGTCAGTGGCCTAAGTATTGAAGAATAATCTCCCATCAGCTCCCTTATATAGCGAAACAGGAAGGAGCACATCTGCTAAAGAACAGTATCTCATAGACTTGATTCCATCAGAAGGTTTAGAAAGATACTATTGTTAATACTACCATATTGAAATCTGCTTAGAGATATGAGAGAAATAACCAGGATCCTATCCAATTTCCAGACTTTCCAATACATAGGCAAGCACCAGAAAGGCAGAGTTTGTGTTCCTTGATTGACTAGAACAGCAATAGCCAAGTGTCATGGGAAGATCACACAGATCGTCTATTCCCTTGAATTTTTCAGTGAGCTGCTCAGGTGAAACCAGGGTCTATTACACTCTTCTTCACTCATGGTCAAGAACCTGAAATAAATCTGATTTGCAACCTGTTCAGTCTTGAAGCACTTTGCAGTTAAAGTATATTTCAGTGGACCAAGTGGAAATTTAAATCCTGGTTTCTGTACTAAAGGAAACAAGTGAAATGAATATGTTTCCTTTCTTTCTCTTTACAGAATAGCTTCTGTGCCTCGAGTAAATTGGATGCTGTATTGTTGAATGTGTAAAAAACTTACCAGTACTATATGTCAAATATCCAACAGTAATAAACATTAACAAACTGACAGTAAATTGACAGTTTTTAGAATATTAACTGTTTCTTCTTAGTATCACAGATAATTACTGCTTCTTTCTTTAAAGGTACCTTAACTGCAATTGAAAGTTTTTTGACTGTGAAATCAGGACCAGAGGTTGGTTAATTTCTTCTTTCTTTTCACTAGGTTTCTTGTGAGTAACTGCTAAATTATAAAAACTATAGCATGAAGCTGAATATGACCATTAGTATATTTTAATTATTGCAGAACTTATTTGTTTCATTTACTTTTTGCCATAACCTAATAAAACCGAGCAGTTCACAGCAAGATATAATATTGATAATTCTGAAACATTCACAGTACATTATATATTTAAAAACAAGAGCAGTACCAGTGATCAGCAAAATAGCAAAAAATATCTCTTAATGCTTGTTCTGGTCTAATTGTTTGTTTTCATATATTTTCTGCTATGGCCACATTGTTAACAAACAAAATATAATACTGAACACATTTTATATTTATTTATTTGCTGCTCTACTCCAAAAGGCTGTAAGAACATAAACAGCTCCCTAAAATTTATTATGATATATTAAATAAACTATTACCATTGGCAAAAACTTTTAATATTTATCTAAATAAAACAGTTAACAATAGAAACAAATGCAATTATAGTGCATCTCTATCCAGAAAAACAGATCCCTCAATAGAAATTTTTTCCCAACTACCCATAAAGGAAGAATTTTGAAAAAGGAAGGAAAACCAAGCATGCATGCATGCATACATACACACAGACACACACACACACGCTTTCATGGTTGGGTTAATAGTGAAGGTGTGCCAAAATAGAATGTCATTCCAATGTAATATGTTGAATTATAATGCCATTTTAACAGGGTGCCTGTATTCATGATGGAACTTGGAAATCAGCTGTATATGGCTTGGCAGATAAAGACCAGTTGAAGAAAATTAGAAAACAAATTGGACATAAACCACTTCCAGTATTTGGAACAAAACTCAAAAGGAGGTATAGAATATAAATATAATTTTGATCTGTAATCTGTTATTAAACCCCTTTCCTGAAATGAAATGTGGTATTAGAATTTATCACTAAAAAGTAGGTGAACAATTCTCTAGGCTGGAGGCGTCTATATTTTGCAGCCCCAGATAGTGATTTTCCGCTATTCCCCAAAATTTCAAATCTATTTTGCAATTATACTTACCCAAAATACAAAAGCAAGCTGAAGATGTTAATCTCAACCCCAGTAATATCATTGGTCTCATTCCCTGTCACCCTTACGGGAAAAAAACCACTGCCTATCTCTACTGTAAATATACTTTTGTTTTAAAAGTACAGATCCAAGTTACGTTTCTTATGTTTCATCTTTTCTTCATCTGTTTTAGAGGCACAGTATTTTACAGTAATGAATTCAAACAGTATTCCATTCCATTCATGGGATCAGATGCCTCTGTAGTAAAGCGAACCCAGCGGTATTTGCATTCACATTTGCAGGAAACACCTGTAAGTTTATTTAACGTGTTATAACATTAGTTTTATCTCTTTTTAACAAAAGGATACAAGCTTCCAACTTTAATATAAGTTATCCATCTATGGTTTTTTACTTTTTAATAATGAACCCCTGTCCACCTCTTATTAATTTTTCAAAATCTGTAATTAGGGACTCAGCTATCTAAGTTATTCTTCAGAAGAGGCAAAATTTCTACCTGTTCCTCTTTAGCCCATTACTTTCAGGTATGAGTCCTTGTTTGTAAGACCATGTACTTTAAATTTTCTTAAATGGAAAATAAGAAGAAGAATATAATTGTTTTCCTTATAAAAATGTCATGGTATTCCTTTGGAATCCTCAATTTCCTTCTAATGTTTTCTCTATAGGCTGACCATCCTTTAATCTGAAGGATTTCCTTTATTTTACCTTTAGAAAAGTATTTTACTGTGCCTTCTTATTACTTTGACCACAGATATGTTGCTAATACTGTGTATGTGACAATGTAGACACAGTATTAGAAGTGTTTTCTTTAATGTCTGCAACTGTTCTTAGAATGTCTTGATTAAGGATAGGAACTATATTTCTAGATTAACTTTTCAAATGCGTAGCTTGTTTCTGAATAAATTCTTGCCCTTGTTTTTAACTCAGAATTAATTTGTTTTAAATGTTTCATGGAAAGGGATGCTAAACTTGATATGACTTGCCTCCTATTCAGGTGCAGTATGCTGCTTACACCACCGTGGGTGGTCTCTCTTCTGTCATAAAACTAATGTTCGCTGGTCTTTTATTTTTAATGCTTGTGAAATTCCACTTTGGAAGAAAGATCCTGCTAAAAGTAGGTTTTCTTTTAAATAGTTTTGAAATTTAACAATTTTTGTCAATTGTTCAATTATTCTGAAACTTAACTATGAAACTGTTTTTTTCAGTATCCTGAATTCTTTTCTGGAGGACATTTTACAAAAGACGGGCCAACAGAAAAACAGGTAATTTTTAGTTTTTTTCTTAGACACTAATATTTTGTGTAATTATAGTTTCCTGCATATTACTAACTGAATCATAACCTACACTTTATGCAGTAAAGGAGTTGCATCTTTACTATTTTATTTTTACTCTGATACCTTAACATGAGATTGTTATACATATTGGATCAAACATATTTTGTGCTCTATAGCCTATATTAGAAAAATGTTTTAATTGTATACATGGATTATGCATTTAACATCTAAAAATGCAGACTAAATATCTCTGGGTTCTGTAAACAAATTGAGTGAACAATGGCAAATGTTCTTTTTGTGAATGCTAGGATACATTAATAGTGTTGAAGTCCAATAGGCAAACTTAATTTGTTTCACCATTGATTGTTTTACTCAGATTTGCATTGGATATGTTCAGGTTTGCTGTATGGCATCAGAAACTACATCTGAATGTAAAATAAAAAGGCAATATGTACGGTAATCTTGTAAACATAAACCTTGTCTATAAGTTGTATTATTTGTATACATAGCATCTCAGGATTTCAGTCTGTGCAAAAATTCTTTGGCTAATCAGTAAGAATTAAAATGCAGTACTATTTTCTCTTAGCATGGCATGCATATCTTTGAATCTAGTTTGCTATGTCAAAACTACTAAGCCATAACTAAGATTTTCTTTTACCTTAAGGTTACATATACTTTGTTTTTCAAATCAGGTTAGAGATAAAATCATTCTAAAATAATTTGTTTTCCAAAGTGAATATAAATTTAGGATGTAGTATAATTGTATATATTCTTGATATACACTGAGAAGCTGTCTGATGATATCATATTGTTTATTTTTTATCTTTTGAATGACAGATGGAAGGAGCATCTTTTGAAATGACCTTTCTTGGAGAAGGATATAGCACAGGACGAAATCCACAGGAGGGCAAACCTGATGTTAAAATCTGCACCCAAGTGAAGGGACCAGGTAGAACAGTAATATTGGAGTATTAATTGTATTACTAATTATATGCAACAATACTTTATTTAATATAAAACATGATTCATATAGTTTTAAATATACAAGTAGCAGTTCCATATGGTTGTGTGGGTAGTTATCTCTGCAAGGTAGATCAGACTGACAAAAGTAGTGTCATGGCATTGCAGTGTACAGCCTGCCCATTTTACATGCATTGTGATAGTAGATGCGCACCCAAAAGGGGTAGAGTTTGTGATACAATAGCCTAATACTTTCATTGTGGATTCTGTGGTTGCTATATGTGAAAGAGTTCTATCAGATAAAACTTTTTTTTTATTTTGAAAAGTTTTACAGTACATTTTAAGCATATGCTCCTTCCCTCCCCCCCCACATCCCCTCCCTCCCTCCCCCTCCCCCCCCCGACTTCCCAGAGCTGAATACAGGGTATTGCTTCAAACAAACTTAAGCTAAAATATGCTAACCAACTATAAATACACTTTAAATCCTATCGCACTTTAACTCCCCTTAAACATAAGTAAGTAATTGTACGCCTTATAATTCTGATATTCATTCATATGCTAAATAAAAATTTTTACTCCCATATTTATTCTGAATATAATCGATCCATCTTCTCCATTCCGAAATATATCTCTGTTGTGATTGTTCTTTCAAATATGCTGAAATTTTTGCTGTTTCTGCCAAGTTTGAAAGTTTTAAAGTCCACTCTTCTATAGTAGGCAGTTCCTCCTTCTTCCAGTATTGCGAAACCAAAAGTCTTGCTGCCGTTATCAAATTCAACATCAATTTAGTTTCTATAACGGTACAATCTGTAATACCCAACAGAAATAACTGTGGCAAAAACCTTATCTTTTTCTTAAATATCTTCTGCATATTCCACCAAATTTTAATCCAAAAAGCTTTAACTTTTTTACAACGTATGGTAATACGTTGCGTCCTCACAACCACACCTCCAACATTTAGGCTGATAATTTGGATACATACGTGCTAATTTTTTAGGATCTAAGTGCCATCTATAAAACATTTTATAAAAATTCTCTCTTAAATTTTTTGCCTCAGTAAATTTTACGTTTCTGACCCAAATTTTTCCCCAAACATCCATCGTTATTGGCTTTTGATATTCTGGGCCCATTTTATCATACAATCTTTAACAAGTTCCATTTCTGAATCTATTTCTATCAATGCATTATATATCCTTCTTATATGTGCTTGACTTTGATCTCTGATTTGTTTTACCAGATTTTCATCTATTGTTGAAATGCCAATTTTCTGATCTTCTTTCCATCTAGTTTGTATCTGGCCATACTGAAACCAAGTTTGTACTATTTTCCCTTCTTTTAAAATGTTAAATGGCTTTAATTGCCATACATTCCTTTCCAGCCTGAGAATATCTTTATATGTAGTCACATCATGTTTAAATCCCGGACTTATATTTTCTATCGCATGCTTAGGTATTGCCCAAATTGGTATTTTATAATTTAACTTGTATCGGTATTTTTTCCAAACTCGCAACAGGGCATACCTTAATATATGTGTCTTAAAGATATTATCCACCTTTTTATCATACAATAAGTGTGCATGCCAACCATATAATAAATCACATCCCTCAATATTCAATAATCTTCCTTCTGTTAAATTAAACCAATTACTAATTGACGATAAACCTGCAGCCTCATAATATAATTTAAAGTTGGGCATTTTAAGACCACCTCTTTCATGCATATCTTGCATTATCTTAAGTTTTACTCTCGGTCTTTTCCCTGTCCAAATTTATTAATACCTTTCTGTCATTCCTCCAAATTTGAATCTTTTTTAAGTATAGGTATCATTTGAAACAAAAATAAAAATTTTGGTAAAACATTCATTTTAACTGCTGCAATTCTTCCCAATAAAGACAGTTGTAATTTTTTCCAAGTATCTAATTCTTTTTGTATTTTTAACCATAACAATTCATAATTATTTTTGTATAATTTCACATTTGAATCTGAAAGATATACCCCCAAATATTTAATCTTTTTAGCTATTTCAAATCCTGTTAATTTTTCTAAGACTACCTTTTGTTCTGTAGTCATATTTTTAGACAAAATTTTAGTTTTTTGCCTATTAACCTTAAATCTAGAAACTTGTCCATATTGCAAAATTATTTCCATTAAATCTATAACCGAGTCGGTTGACCTAATGTAATAACCAAGTCATCTGCAAACGCTCTCAATCTATAATCTTGATCTTTAATTTTAATTCCCTTTATTTTATTTGAGTCATGTATCTTAATCAGTAATATTTCCAATGTTAAAACAAACAGCAATGGTGACAACGGACGTCCCTGTCTTGTGCCCTTTTCAATTTTGCAAGTTTCTGTTAAACTACCATTAATTATAATTTGAGCTGTTTGTTTCTGATATATTGCCCTAATAGGTTGTAAAAACTTATCACCGAACTCCATCTTCTCTAAGACTTTAAATAAAAATTGCCAATTCAATTGATCGAACGCCTTTTCAGCATCCAAAAAAATCAGCGCTGCAGGGACTTGATTATTTCTTTCCAAATATTCTAATAGGTTTACAATATGTCTCACATTACTTTTCATTTGTCTACCACTTATAAATCCTGTTTGATCACTATAAATCATTTGCTGCATAACCTTCATTAATCTATTTGCTAAGATCTTTGCAAATATCTTATAATCCGTATTTAGAAGCGATATAGGTCTGTAATTTTTTGATTGGGTAAGATCTTGATCTTCCTTTGGAATCACCATTATAAATGCTGTTCTCCATGATGGAGGCACTTCCCCTCCAGATTGAATTGTCCTAAATAATTCTTTTAAAGGTTCCACCAACTCTAATTGTAAATTTTTATAATAAGTGGCTGTCAAACCATCTGTTCCAGGTGTCTTACCCACTTTTAGTTGTTTAATTGCTAAAATAATTTCTTCAGCAGTTATCGGTTGATTCATCCCTTCCCTCTGTTCTTGTGTAAGTATAGGGATATTCACTTCTTGTAAATACCTATCTATATCTAAACCTTGAGTTATATCCCTTGCATATAATTTAGAATAAAATTCAACAAAAGCCTTTTTAATAAGTTTTTGTTGAAACACCTCTTTACCCTTATATTCTATCTTATCTATATTACGTGATTTTTGTTTTTTCCTTAACAGATAAGCTAACCATCTACCTGCCTTATTAGCATTGTAAAAAGTATTATGTTTGACATATCGTAAGTTAGTTGTCACTTGATCTGCCATCAACATATCAAACTGCCCTCTTAACAAATTAATTGCTTCTTTCAACCTCTTATTAGATGAGTTCAAGATAAAAGCCTTCTCTTTCATCTTTATTTCCTCCTCTAATTCTTTACACTTATATTCCAATCTCCCTCTATATTTATTATTCAAATATATTAACACTCCTCTCATATAAGCTTTACTTGTATCCCAAACCATTTTAATGGGTGTACCCTTACGCATATTTATAATAAAAAATTTATTAATACAATATTTATTAAAAAAACATATTATTGCTTTTTCCTGCTGTTTTTGTGTCAGACTGTTAACTGTGAGCCATGGTGGTGCAGTGGTTAAAATGCAGTTTTGCAGGCTAATTCTGCTGACTGCCAACTGCCAGCAATTCAGCAGTTCGAGTCTCACCGGCTTAAGGTTGACTCAGCCTTACATCCTTAAAGGTAAAGGTAAAGGTTCCCCTGCACATGCGTGCTAGTCATTTCCGACTCTAGGGGCCGGTGCTCATCTCTGTTTCAAAGCCGAAGAGCCAGCGCTTATCCGAGGATGTCTCCGTGGTCATGTGGCCGGCATGACTAGATGCCAAAGGCGCACGGAACGCTGTTACCTTCCCACCGTAGTGGTCCCTATTTTTCTACTTGCATTTTTACATGCTTTCGAACTGCTAGGTTGGCAGAAGCTGGGATGAGTAACAGGCGCTCACTCTGTTACGCGGCACTCGGGATTTGACCCGCCAAGCTCCCGACCTTCTGATCGACAAGCTCAGCGTCCTAACCCACTGAGCCACCGCTTAGAAAGGGCTGTAAAGCACCGTGAAGTGGCATATAAATCTACGTGATATTGTTGTTGCTTCTCTTGACTTCCCTTCTGTCTCCAAATTCTTGTAAGCCCTTCCTGTCCTTACTGGCATTCAAGTAAAGCAAGTACTGTATGTGCTGTATTATCTACTGTGTTTGTATTTCATCACAGTGGTTTCCTTTTCCATCTCCTTCATCTCAAATTGTCCTGAAGTGATGAGTGTAATGATATCTCTCTTTACAGAGGCTGGTTATGTTGCTACACCTATAGCAATGGTACAGGCTGCAGTGGCACTTCTTAAGGACAAGAATTCTCTTCCCGAAAAGTGAGCGTTTATCTTCTAATTGTGAAAGATCTATCTTATTTTGCATGCTATGGCTACTCGATGAAAATAAGCACTAGATGAATTTCACAATTGCTGGTGTCACTTCTTTCAAAGAGGTTGAGTGAAATATACAGGTAGTCCTCCACTTACGATCACAATTGAGCCCAAAATTTCTGTTGCTAAGTGATACATTTGTTAAGGGAGCTTTGCTCCATTTTACAACCTTGCTTGCCACAGTTGCTAAGTGAATCACTGCAGTTAATAAGTTAGTGACATGGTTGTTAAGTGAAACTGGCTTTCCCATTTATTTTGCTGGTCAAAAGATGATCACATGATCTTGGGACATAGCAACGGTCATAAGTATGAACCAGTTGCCAAGCATCTGAATTTTGATCAGATGATCATGGGGATGATACAATGGTTGTAACAGTGAAAAACAGTCATAAAACACTTTTTTCAGTGCTGATGCAACTTTGAACGGTCACTAAATGAACTCTTGTATTGCAAAATCCTACTAGCTGAACATACAGTTCCATGCTATGGTAACTCTTTCTCCCATTTTACAAACACTCATTATCCACATATTTCAAGCTATTTATAGAAACCAGGTAGTGAGGAATAAACATTAGAAGCAGTGCACTACAGGTAGCCCTTGACCTACAACCACACTGAGTCCAAATATTTTGTCTCTAAGCAAGGCAATTGTTAAGCGAGTCACACCCCAGGTTATGACTTTTTTTTATTTGGCCATGATCGTTAAACAAATCACTGCAGTTAATTGAATCGTGTATTCATTAAGTGAATCTGGTTTTCCCCATTGATTTAGCTTGTCAGAAACTCCCTAGGAAGATTGTAAATGACAATCCCAGCCCCCCGGGATATTGCAACCATCGTAAATACAGGGCCTTTGCCAAGCACCCAAATTTTGATCACATGATTGCAAGGGGTACCGCAGTGGTCGCAAGTGTGAGAACTGGTCATAAGTCACTTTTCATTGTATGGTAACTTCAGTCATTAGACCAAGGGTTGTAAGTTAAGGACTATCTGTATAAGGAGTTTGATTAATCTTATCCTAATGTTTAGCTGTATAATATTTGGCCAAGGGAAAGTCACTGCGTTTTTACAGGATCTTGCCAAGTACCGTTTTTGTAACAAGTGGTAAAATCTGAATAAAATCTCTAAACTATGTCTTGTATGCCATCCAAACTTGGTTTGCGAATAAGAGAATAACCATAATACTTTAATAGTTGAAAAAGAACGTTACCAGTTTCTTCAAAACTGCTTATCATGTTTATGATTTGAGCTGCAATCCTATGTACCTGGATACGTTTTATTGAACTCAGTAAATTTACTATGGTGCAGTCATGTTTAGGGTTGCGCTGTCTATTGCATTAGTTATCCCATAGTTATTTCATGCATCCAATCTATAAAATCACTGGTATGTTTTTTTCCTTTTTTTAATTACAAAACTGTTCATTAAGATAAATTATTTTTTAGTTATGTCAGAAGAAAAACCCAAATTGCATTAATATTGGAGTTTGCATTAATGTGGTTTGTTGTAAAAAATTAGGCTTGCTTGTATTTGTGTGTTGCTAACCACAAATGTGACTTGTGTTACAGAGGTGGTGTCTATTGCATTAGTTATCCCATAGTTATTTCATGCATCCAATCTATAAAATCACTGGTATGTTTTTTTTCCTTTTTTAATTACAAAACTGTTCATTAAGATAAATTATTTTTTAGTTATGTCAGAAGAAAAACCCAAATTGCATTAATATTGGAGTTTGCATTAATGTGGTTTGTTGTAAAAATTTAGGCTTGCTTGTATTTGTGTGTTGCTAACCACAAATGTGACTTGTGTTACAGAGGTGGTGTCTATTCTCCTGGGGCTGTATTCTATAATACAAAATTAGTGGAGAGACTGGACAAGCATGGAATTGAATTCTCTGTCATAAGCAAGCCTGAAGCCTGAAAAAAAAGCCACAGATGCAACATGACGAGCAACCTTCTGTCTGTGTGTTTGTGTGTGTGCGCGCACACATGCACATTCAAAATGATACAATAAATAATAAAGTTGATAAACTTAATAAACTAAGTGTAAACATACCATTGCTTGAATGGCTCACGAGAGTTAGGAAGATGGATTTATTAGTATGGATATCAACAGCCATTAACTAATTAGCAGTGGTTAATCTAATGGAATGATTCGTAGAGCCCTCTTGCTTTTTAGAAACAAACCCAATTTCTAGGAATCATTGAAACTAACTGATCCATTTCATTTTCAAACAATAACTATGTATACTTTTTTCCTATTTGATTTTGGAAAATTACTGCAGATTAAATTGTGGAAACTTGTCAACTGATCAAATATTGAAGGGAATAAATTCCATTGGCATCTTGTTGACTAATGGAATAAAATAATTGTCCTTAGCTTAGGTCTTACTGAATCCAGTTATTTGGTATTTTTCTATATTTACTCGTTTGCTGTAGCATTATGAAAGCATTTAACCTGTTAACTTCATATCTTAAGTATCCATTCCAGCTGAAACGTACTTGAGTATCTGGCATTTTTAAAAACTTAAAACTCATTTCAGAAGATGGTAGCATATAAGAAAATACTTAGTTGCTCTTATTTTCTTTGTTATTTTTCAATGCAATAAAAGGATTGAAAATCTGTTTTCGGTTTCATAAATGTTTAAAGCATAGTTCAGCTATAGTGCAAAAATTAGCATGATACAATATGTTAAGAATATGATATATTTCATCCTACTATCTTAGATACTATGAGGGAATACCAGCTCTAATTTCTTTTTTAGCGCAAATTAAAAGCAAGATTATGAATTCTTATACTTAATGCTGAAGGCCTTTTTTTTACATCCCTATCAGAAATGGGATGTTCTTATGAACCACTTATGCTTATTCACAATTTAGGAGGCAATAAGATAATCAACAACATAAACTAAATGGATATATAAAAATCTTAACTTTTATTTATCAGTATTTGTGCTACTGATAAGGAGAGCTAAGAAAATAAAGTCTCATTCCAATAAAAGAGAAAGCTGAAACAAGCAAATAGCCTTATTCAGTTAAGGAACTACTGAGGAGAAAACCACATCCCCTCCAATACTGGCAGGGCAAACTACTATATATAAACAGCAAACTCCACACTCACGCGCACTGATGATGTCACCTAGTCAGGTAATGAAATGTCTGCAAGCAGACATTTCAAGCTCAGAGAGCATCAAGAACTACATAAGTCTCATTGTTTGGAAAGGAAAGTTCATAATCAGCCACAACATTTTCTTATTACTCTGTTGCTGGGAAGAGTTGAAGATGACACACAGTTCTGTCCCTATTACAATGAATAGTAAATTCCAGTATATGTCTGTATGTTATGAACAAGGTCTAAAGGAAGAAAATTTTCAAAAAGCTAATTTTGAAATTATGAAGAAATTAGAAGGCAGTGGACATATAATGATAAATATATTTAAGTACTGACTTAATTTCCAACTCACTACTATTTTACTTGGTAAACCACATTCACTTAATGCCTTGCTGTAACCTAGCCTCTCGTTTCTTCTTAACTATTAAGGCAACATCATTTTTCAGTTTACTTATACTTGACTCAAGTTGTTCTCCAAAATCCTTTAAAAAGTGTGATTGTCTCTCAGTAAAAAGTCGAAGTAGTTGGATGTTATCTTCATCCTAAAAATAAAATAAATAGCATTCTTTCCTGCAATATTGTATAGTAAAAAACTTTCAAGTAACAGTGAGGTTCATAATGCCTGTAAAAAAAATGGAACTTTGATATGAAAACGGCAAACAGGCAGCCTATAGAACAATGCTATTTAAACAAGGTACTTTAAATAATTACTGTATACATTAATTGGTATTTATCATATTATTCCCCAGCAATTTTGATTTAGAACAGTATTTCTGGTATCCTAAATTTGAATGGCATCTGCGTATACAGCAAGAGGGGTAAGGCTAAGCTTAGAGTTCAATTTTGAGGCCTCCCTGGGAGCCAATCAAGGTACCCATTTTGATCCTAATTAAAATTGGCCCAATTAGGTGATTTGGGGGCTATAAAAGCCTGTTGAGAAAGTACTAAGTGTGAAAACCTGAAGAAAAATAAACTTCTCAGACACTTTGGAAATGATATCCATAAATCGACATGAACAGTTTAGAATCAAAGAGAACGAAATCCATGTCTTCCCAAGAGAATTATAATGTATACCGGGGCTCTGGAGTGCTGTAGCTTTAAGAACTGTCCTCTGATCACATTCATTTTCTGGTAGAAGGATTTGAGAGCTTTAGCAAATTCAGCATCACAGCTGACACGAGAAGCACACACTGTGTGACTGTCTTTTGATGCTGGTGAAATTATCTTATTAACTTGGAGTTTCGAAGGAGATTTTAAGATCTTACCTATAAGAAGATTTAACAATTAGTGTCAATGGGTTCAGAATAGGAATGCATTTTTACAGAAGAACCATCATCAAATGTTACAGTAAAGAGTGTTGCCGTTTGGAGCTCTCTTTGCAATCATTCCTAATATCAGGAAATTTGGGATACATTGGTTAACAAAATACAGGTAGTCTTTGACTTAAAACAGTTCGTTTAGTGACTATTCAAAGTTACAGCAGCACCGAAAAAAGTGACTTATGACCATTTTTCACACTTATGACCATTGCAGCATTCCCATGGTCATGTGATCAAAATTCAGACACTTGCCAATTGACTCTTGATGGTTGCAGTGTCCTGGGGTCATGTGATCACCTGCGGTCTGAGAAGCAAAGTCAGTGGGAAAGTCAGATTCCCTTAGCAACCATATTACTAACTTAACTACTGCAGTGATTCACTTAACAGCTGTGGCAAGAAAGGTCATAAAATGGAGCAAAACTCACTTAAATGTTTTGCTTAGCAACAGAAATTTTGAGCTCAATTGTCATAAGTCAAGGACTACCTTTAAAACTCTTGTCTGTATCCTAATTTTGTTGTGATGTTTGCAATCATGCATCATAGCTTAGAACACAATGTGATGTAGTAGTTCAGTTGTTTGACTGGCACTAGGAAAATCTAGACTCAAATCCACTCTCAACCACAGAATCTCATTGGGTGACTTGAGGCCAGTAAATCCAACCTTCATCACAGGGTTATGGTGGGGGAAATACAAAGAAGAGTATTTATGTACACTGTTTTTGCTCCTGAATGAAGGTTGGAAAACACATGTCATAAATAAATGATCTTCAGAATACCATCCTACTACAAAGTCAAAATGAAAATTTCACTTGAAACCCGTTGGAGTATTCCATCCTGGTCTCAAGTTAATAAAATAATTATTTTAAAAATTCCTGTTCTCAGGAATTCCAGATGGGTTTAAGGAATTGTTCACATTGTATTTCATCAACATCTGGAGGGCTATCAGCTTATGGTAACAGCTGGTTTAGCAATTTCAAAGTAAACAAAGAAAAGTAAAGAATTACATTTTTATTTTCAGTTACTTACTGAAATGGGTTTCTGCCTCATATTCTTTCAGTTTAGTCTTCAGATGTATGTTTTCCTCTGTCAGAGCTCTATTAATATCTCTAAGTAATTCAGTCTCTTGTTCTAGTTTTAACAGCTTTTGGTAAAGTTCAGGGATATGACTTTCTTTATCCTAAATAAAATATATTGTTTATGATTTAGGATGTTTACGTGCAATTATTCAGATGTAAATGGCTATTATTAATGCAAGCTTTTTCATTGAATTAAAATGGTTATTGGCAATTTAAAAGCAACTCTGGGTCCAGAACTCAGGGCAGAATGTTTGAACAGAAGTCACAGAATAAATACTTTAAGCAATGTGCCGAACTGGGGGGACAGGGGCACTGGAGAGAAATAAAATGTGCTGATAATTTATAAATCATAAAGTACATAAGATCTCTCTTCAGTTTGGTTGCTGGAGAAGCCTTCATACATTTGGGAATCATTTCTTCAACTCTCCCATCAGCAAGAGCCAATTATACAGATGACCGCAGCTATACACATCACAAAGACTTAGACCAGGGGTAGGCAACCTCGGCTCTTTTATGACTCATGGACTTCAACTCCCAGAATTCCTGAGTCAGCTTTGCTGACTCAGGAATTCTGGGAGTTGAAGTCCATGAGTCATAAAAGAGCCGAGGTTGCCTACCCCTGACTTAGGCCATTAAGTCAATACCAATTCACAGCAACCACATACTGTAGGTTGACCTTCTCCAGAAGGCTCTTCCCCATCTTGGCTCTTCAGAACTTCCAGCCTATTGCTGCTGTATTACCATATCTTAAAAGGCTGATCTAATGAGATATGGTATCACTAAATAAATCATTTTTCCTTATTATAATAATGAGAATCACTCTCAAAACAGCAGTTCAGAGGGGAAGCTGATCCAGATGACTAAAATCCCATCATACAGCTCTTGGTTGGATATCCTTCGAAATCAATTGCTGCTCAGTTCTGTAAAGCAATTCCACAGCTGAGAACTGTATGTAACGCATCTGTTTAAAGTATGCCAAGTTAGAAGCATCATTAGGTGATTGCAAGCCACCCAGAGTTATCCTCTGGTAAGATGAGCAACTAATAAATTTAATTAATAGCAAAATACAGCCCTAGTAAGTACATGAAAATTTCCAGAAACCATCTGGAAAGTTCAGGACTGCAAGCTAGAGTGGGAGTTCTGTTTTCTTAACCTGTTTCTCCTTTATCAATCTTTCTCATATTTCTATTTTGCTATCAGAAGAGATAGCCTTTTTCTGGTTCCCTACTTTTCCCTTTGTGCTGGGATTTAGGGCAGAACTCCTGATGCATTTACTTAATTCACTCCTTTCTTCTGGCATCTCAATGGGATTTTTCCTTCCTTTTAGTCCTGATCCCTTTATCATCTATAGCAATCTTGGCAACAGTTCTATATTGGTTGTTCTTCCAAATTTCTGGGACACATCAGTTGCCAATTTATGGCACATTGGGAAATCTGTTCCTATTATGTTGCAAGGGAGCTGTGATACTATTCCTACAATAATATTGTTTCCCCATAAATATTTGTGCAAGGTTGAATTTCTGTCCTGGGGATATCCCAAATAAAGTGAGAGTGCAGTGGCATCAATCTATACCAGGGGTAGACAACCTCGGCTCTTTTATGACTCATGGACTTCAATTCCCAGAATTCCTGAGTCAGGGTAGCTGACTCAGGAATTCTGGGAGTTGAAGTCCATGAGTCATAAAAGAGCCGAGGTTGCCTACCCCTGATCTATACCCTTCAGTAAATCGACCATTCTCCCACTAACTCTTGCCACAACTATCCCCTCCTTTTGAACTGGAAATAGGGTCTTTTTGCCCGGATGATCCAATTCCAGGCAACATTTCCAGCCTTATCACAGATACAACAGGTTATCTTGCTAGTACCACTGTGGCACTCCAGTATAACTAAACTTTCTTTATTCACTTAACCTTTTCCAATTATGGCCTTTTCCCGATGTCCCTGCTCTCGTGCTGTCTCTGTTTCATACTCCTTCTCTACTCAAAATTAGGCGAAGTACATAAAAGCATTCATTATTTGAAATGTACAGAAATGAAGAATAAAGTACTTTTAACTGATGGTACACACTTACCAGATCACCTCGGGTTAAAAACCGCACTTTTGGATTATCGATAATATATGAGCCCTCCCTAGTGACAGCCATGCCTTCCTCAGTAGAAATCAGTTCTGCACATCCTTCTGCAGGGCCAGGAAAATACTGTTAGTTAAGAAGCATGCATTCTTTTCTAGCTGACAAGCCTTGGTGGAGCAGTGGGCTAATGCTTCCTTAAGTAACACCAGCTGCCTGCAATTATTGCAGGTTCGCATCCCACCAGGCTCAGGGTTGATTCAGCCTTCCATCCTTCCGAGGTAGGTAAAATGAGGACCCAGATTGTTGGGGGCAATAAGCTGACTTTGTAATAATGCCTCTGGGGTGGGCGCAAAAGCCCTAATAAGCAGGCATATACATAGAATGAAGGCTATTGCTAAGCACATTGATTTGTGCTTTAAATTGTAAGCCACCCTGAGTCTTCGGAGAAGGGCGGGATATAAATGGGATTAAAAAACAACAACACAGAATCGTTTGGTGTCAATACCAGTAATTTTTCTATCAGTGATCCTGACTAACCCTGAAGTATTGGACTGATACGTCCTTAGGCTTCTAAGATTCTATCTGAAAAATTCTTTACATCATGCTTCTAAATAGATTGGCCTCAGCTACCCTGAGGCCTCCTTCTTCCCCTCTCACCTGATGGCATATTCTGCTACTTCAGGTGCCTCTTAGCCAACAGCCACCATTATGATACTGCTCATGCACAGTATCCTAGGGAAACAAGGAAGCATGATGGAGGAGCCAGTGTCACCTAGGAAGACTAAGAATGCTGGATGAATGATTGCCTTGGGAGGAGTTAGAAGGTCAACCAAGTGATGTCATCCAGAGTCGCTGCATCAGGGAGATAGACAGCATAAAAATTAAATAAATAAATAAATAAATAAACTACTTCCAACAGAAGAGTCAGAACCGGTGGTGATAATCTAATAATGAGCAACCAAATGAACCAAACAATAAAAAAAATGTGCATTTGGTCCAAAAGGCAACAGTACAGCTTTCTACTGAAATTGAACTTGATCTGGTATAGTATCTATTATTCCAGCTGCTTATAATGTCAAAGATTGGATAGATAGATAGATAGATAGATAGATAGATAGATAGATAGATAGATGATAGATAGATAGATAGATAGATAGATAGATAGATAGATAGATAGATAGCGATAGAGATAGAGATATGAAGCTTAACATTCAGGCATAATTTAATAAAGCTGAAACTAAAATAATACCTTGAAGTCCCCACAAGTCAACAATTAAAGCATTTCTCTGCAGATAATTCAAAAAAACTTGGGAAACCTTCATGGATGAAAATTGAATCAATTCTTCTATTTTAGGGTTTACATTTTTCCAAGCGGGTTGTGTGTATAATACATGTGGGAGATCATAAACCTTATATCTAAATATGCAAAAGAAGCAAATGTTCAATGAAAAGTCAGTTAATTTATAACTATTTATTTTCACACCCCTTTCCCTCTGAAAGAAGCCCAGAAACAAAGCTAAAAATAATAATAAAAATTTTTTAAAAAGAAAAAAATGAAATTGAGCATTAAACAGTAAAGCCATATACCTTAAACAAGACAACAAAAATGCAAGACTCAAAATATATTCATTTTCAAATGACAAATGTAAAAAACAAATACCCAATTTGAATTCCCCTTTGTGCAACTTCTTTAATCCATTTAACTCCAAGGCACTGAAAAATGTGAATCTGGAAATCAATCCTTTTGCCCAGCAATTCCAAAGGGTCAATAATCATATCATCATCTGTCAAAGGTCTGTGGAGTAGAAGGAGAGCAAAAAGGGTAAGAGTAGCGCTAAGCATGTAAGAGAGTAGTAACATTCACCTTGTGTGGATGTGAAGACTGCTATGAACCTGTTCTGACTTCCAACCCCACCGCCCTTCGAGATCACTGCATGGAAGATCATCAAAAGGAATGCTTCTCTTTTCAGATAACCATTTGTTATTCTATCCAAATTAGGACCTGTTAACTCTGAATCCTGAGTATTCCTATTCAGGAAAATGCATTATCTCATATTTAGCATATTCTATGGGCAGAAGATCCTTTCCTTGGGCAATTTTTATTCTGCATGTATGATAGATACATAAATGCTTACCTCCCATTTTGCATACATGGGATAATGTTGATCAAGAGGATTGCTTCCTCTGTTCCATCAGAATTTAGAAGTTCTATTTGTTCCTCAAGTTTCATGCAATAAGCAAGAGATTGGAGCCAGATATGGGCAGATCCTAGATGAATTGCCTCCACAGGATCCCAAAATGGATCACTCTCTTTGTCAACTTGCACATCTTCTCCATTTAAAAACCGCTGGTAAAGCTCTTCCATTAAAAATTTTCTGTTGATGAACTTAGGTTTTGACCAAATCCATACCTACAAAAATCAATCAATCCAGCTTAATTGAGAGAAGATAAAACAAAACATAGTTTATGGTCATTATTTTTTGCTTTAGTTAATAAATATAAACAAGGATTAACAGATAAATAGTTTGCCTTTCAAGTGAGCAGTCCCTAGATGCATTTGGCCTTTTTTTCTGAGAAAGAAGGATGACCATCACAGTTCAGTTTTATTTGAATTAGGAGAGGTAGGATTTGAAATTTTGTCCAATGAATTTTAATTTCCCTTTTTTTCTTTTAATGGCTGATTGGATAGTAGTACTTATATATCTGAAATAATTTTTCACCTATGGATATATCTCTTGACACATGTTTTAATAAATAAATAAAAACCGGAGAGAAGAAAGTAGAAGCAGCATATATCCTTGTCCAAGAATACCAATAAAATCCAATATCATTAAATATGTCTTTATATTTGAACAGCTAAATTGGAGCTTCAACATCAGTGTCAACCTGACTCAAAATGAAACCAATCACAGCACCATAAAGGCCTTTAAATGGGAAAAGAACATTCAGAAGAAACTTTTGCAATAATGCAGTCTTCTACTAATGCAGAAGTAGGTTCGTACCTGGTTAGTAACTTTGTGTACTACTTTAATTATGATCTCTTTTTGCAGGTCATAACCTCTGGAGTCTGAGGACGCTAGATTTTTCACTTTCAGTTCTAACTTTAGGTCCTGTTAAAGAAAAGCTCAACATAATATTTTTGTTGAGTAGCAGCACTTTGGCATAAATGTGGAAAGCCACCAAAAGCAAACTGATTAGGAACAGGCAAATATAGGTTTGGGAGTGTAAGCAAGATACTGTAGTATCAACTAAATATATCCATCTTGTTTAGAAGGATCAGTTCAAGTAATTCTTCATATAAAATAATAAACAGCAATCTTACAAACACACTAAGATGCACAGCTGTTCTAAAAGTTGTTTTCTTTTGATTGTTCAATTTTCTTTTCTTTTCTTTAGAACCCCATTTTCAAAATTTAGGAAATTCTTCTCAGACTATTACTAAGGATTTTTTCTTACATCATGGCCCATGATTCTTATTGGAAACTGCCTGAAAATGAAACTGTAATAAGAATGTTCATTTCTCCACTTTAGCTAGATAGCTTAGTCTACCTTTGTCACAGGCCTGATTAGGGGATTTTCTTGCGTCTTTATCCCACTCATTCATGCTGGAAAAACAAGCACCAATATTGTTCATTTCCACTGGCGGGTCTTTGAGGACATGTGGTTTTTATTGAATGCCTTTTGTATGAGCCCCCTCTCTTGACACTTCTCTTACTTTAAGGCTTTTTGCCTACTTTATCCATCACAGGTGAGCCCATTTTAAAAAAAAGAGCGATGAAAACAGTAGAGTTTACTATTCATCCTGTTGCTTGGATTGTAAGATGAAATTAGTGGAACTCGTCAGTTTCAGCTGAATAAGGGAAGGAAGGAAGGAAGGAAGGAAGGAAGGAAGGAAGGAAGGAAGACCAATATTGATTTGATTTGATAAAAAGCCTACACTTTCACTGTTTCTCCAGGGAGCTTGCAAAAAAGACAAGACACAAGATATAAAAGGTCCACAGTGAAAAAGAAAGCAAAAAGCATAGTTTACTGTTTGAGGCTACTTGAGAAGGGGGAGGCAGACCAGTAGCTTAGGTCAAACTGGCCGTGAAATGCAATGTGAAATGACTGAAGGGAAGGGTGTATTCCTGTCCTGGTGGGTTGGAAGTTCTTAGACATCCAAGATAAACTTGTCAAAGGCCTTGAAGGAACTCATGGAGATTCTTGCATATTCGTGTGTCTAAATATTTCTAAATGCTTTTTCTTCCTTTTCAAGAAGTTTCCAGTGTTAGGTTCCCTTTAATTATTCTGCAACATTATTTACTTGAGGGCATAAGTAGTCACAACATTATCCTGTTCTTTGAAAGAAACATTATTGTTCTTGTTTATTGAATGACAATACAAAAATAGATTACATAACGGAATCAAGAGGTACCCCCAAGCTACTCATGTTCTTCCCAAGCATGTGCAACTCTGCCAAGAATAGATTGTGGCACTGTTCCACAGACCTGAGACTAATCCATGCACAAGATTTTGATCTTGTAGTGACTTAGTTTCTCAAAACTGTTCCCCCAATAATAAATCTTTTTATAGTCAGTCAATTTTAAATTAATTAACATGTATAGATTAGCTCTAACCCATTTGTCCCTTACATAATGAGATACCTTCAATAAATGCTGGGCTGCAACTCCCAAAAATCTAACATATAATAAAGAGAAAACATGCATTCAAGCCATACCTTCTTCAACTCTATACTCATCTGATTTGCTTCAGCAACCAATGGCATCAACTTAATATAATCATGGAATGCAGCAAGGACACTGGGGTCTGGCTTGCCATCCTTCCTATTTGCAGCACCTTTCAGAAAAGCAGCCCAAGACTAAACAAATAAAGTGGCCTGCATTTATTTATTTTGGGGAGAAATTAATAATTATTGGAACATATGTAGAATTTCAACTTTTGCTAGCTTACATTGACTATCATATTGTGCAAACATCCATTTGTTGATGAGACAGTGACCTAAGCACAGAATTACTTAAAATTTTGGATGGTGCTAGTCAACTTCAACATTGATTTGTGCTTAGATTGTAAGCCGCCCTGAGTCTTCGGAGAAGGGCGGGATATAAATGGGATTAAATAAATACATTTATTTATTTATTTATTTTTGGGACTTATATGCTGCCCTATCTCCCGAAGGACTCAAGGCGGCTAACAACAATAAAAACAACAATACAAAAGTTAAGAGAAATTAAATAAACAGCCCCAAAATAAATTAAATAAACAATTAAAAATTAAAACATTTTAAAAACCCATCGTCAGTCCAGGTCAGCCTGATGAAAAAGGAAAGTTTTGAGGTCGCGGCGAAAGGACTGGCGATCCGGGGCCATCCGGAGCTCAAGGGGGAGTTGGTTCCACAGGGCTGGCGCTCCCACAGAGAAGGCCCTCCCCCTGGGGGTCGCCAGCCAACATTGTCTAGCTGACGGCACCCTGAGGAGGCCCTCTCTGTGTGAGCGCACTGGGCGATGGGAAGTCATCCCCGGCAGCAGACGGTCCTGCAAATAAATAAACTTCAGGTTCATGTCCCAGTTCTATACTTTACAAAGTGAGGCTTGGAATAGAGGGATGGGTTTGTTAGTCTCTCTGACTGTTATTAAGACATGGAATCCCTTCAGTCCATGCTCACTGAGTAGATTTTCAAGCAAGTTTACAATGAAAGAATAGCACCTTGTAGCAAGTTTAAAATTGCAGACCTTGACAGGAGAATGATTACAGTAAAATGCTTACCAAGTTTGTCTACACTGAAGCCTTTGGCAGCTGCCAGCTCTGATTGAATGAAATCATAATCATATCTGCTCAGATCCTCGCTGGTGCGGTTGATTGGAGGGCCAATGTAGAGGTATGCACTGTTTGATCCCAAAATTAGCCGGTCCTAAGGGATTATATACACTATGCACGCTGAAAGGATTTCTATTTCATTATAGTTATAAGCTTATCAAAGACCAAAACTGTTAACTGAATGTTATTGCTTTGGAGCCAGGAAAAGGGTGAGGAACTTGTTATTTAAAAGGGACTGAATTGTTGTTTTTAAATTTATTTATCCTTTTTTTGCTTTGAAAATAATGACAGAGCAACAGAAAAAAAATAAAACCCCAAAATAAAAATTCATACATTGTCAAGGAAGAAATAAAAAACACATAAAAGGACTGAGCTGTTAAGTGAGAAGAACTCTTTCAAATGTCTCAACTACTACAAACTCAGCATGTGGCATTTCCTTACCACAGGGGTATCAAATTGCTGGCCCACTGGCCGGATGTGTCATCTGGAAGCCTCGCCCACCCCATTGCCGGCAATGGAAAAACCGTCCCAATACGTTGTGCGATGTCACATGACGTCGCGATTTTGACATGTCTGCCTTACAACATTAGCTCCTTTTTCTAAAATAGAGATAACACCAATGCAATATTAACCTACTTAAAATTAATTTAAGGGGCTTCTAATAAAATAACGAAGTACTTTGTGCTCTGTACAATGTTCAGTACAAGTGTTCAGTACATCCAAAATAAAAGATTCAAATCCCCAATCTACCCTGAAATCATTTTGCTATTTCTCAGTCTTCAGAATTACTGTGAAAATAAAACAGCAGAGAAGAGAGAAAGAACCACAGATTACTTCTTGGGTGTCCTTGAGGAAAGTGGGATGTGAGACTAACAAATCAGTGAATAAATGTGCTGTCCAATTTCTGCTGAAATGGATTTGATCTGGAATACTAAAAATGCTTCTGAAGACAAGATTTACATTCAAAAGGAAGAGTCTAAAAGAAAATGCCTTCTTCAAATGAAGTCTAATTTCCTCATTACTTGGGCAAACATTTTTCACTGAAATGAGATACTGGGTCCTATAGTATTGCCATTGTGTGGTTTGTTTATGTGCTTACCCTGCTTTTTGAACCCAAATTGTGTCTTAGTCAACAAAATATAGTTAAAGAATTTACAGCATGTATGAATCCAATCAATTTTCCCTTTGATGCTTATACAAGAGCCAAAGTAATAATTTTCTCTCCAAAGTTTAATATTCTCTTGTGCTTTAGATTATTTAAGTTGTGAATTCAGTTGATGACCTCTGGTATTTGCCAAGACTTTGCTAAATCAAGTAATTATATTGCCTGGAAGACTCCTGCAGCCGACTCAGAGGAGGAAGCACAGGAGTGGGCCTCGGGCCCAGAGTCAGGGCCAGCTGAAAGCTCCGATGGGGACGAAGGAATGGAGCTGTCGCAGCCAGGGACAGAGGTGGAGCTGTGGCCATCCGCCAGCCCCCAGATGGAAAGGCTGAGACCTCCATGCCTTGAGGCAAGTGATTCAGGAGAGGAGGATCATAAGGGGGTAGTGATTGATGCACAGGTGCTGAGGAGAGAATAGTGAGAGGCTATGGGCCAGTCTTTGGGGCAGAAGAGTCACCATTACTAACAGAGCCCCCACCCTCAGCTGTGGATAAAAGGCAGGGACGGAGACATATAAGTGTGGCAGACAGCTATTCATCTTCCTGCCAGTCAGCCACTTCTATTTTGGAACTCCTGACTCATTTGGAAACTTGCCAGAGTTTTCCTCGGATCCTGTGGCACTGGGAGTCCGAGTGCCTTCTGAGTGTTTGTGTGTGTGTCTTATCTTGTAAAAGAGCCAGCTTGCCTGAAGGACTCTTGCTGCAAGCGTGGTGAGAGACTGAGATTAACTCTGGGTTTTGGGAGACCCCTGCACGGGGAAAAGGGAGTGAGCTCCATTGTTTGGAGGCAGCTAAAGACTTTAACAGTCGACTGTGTGAAATTGTTGGCATTCCTGCATAAAAGGAATGCTGGAGATTTATTGGTGCATCTCTTGTGTTCAGAAAATCGGGTCAGAACAATTGCCTGTATAAAATGCAAAACCGAAGAGGTTGCTAAAACACTTATTAGACCATAATGTTCAACAAGAGCTGCATCATATTCACCTTGGTGGGCAGTTCTTCCCAAAAGATTCTAAGCCTCAGTTTGAAAATCCAGTTTGCTCTGAAGCTGTAGCAGAGATGAGGTTCAAGAGCCATCTGGTTTGTATTTTGCAGCAATAGCGTTCTAAGGTAGGAGACACATCACAACATGGGAAAAATAACAAATCAGCATAAAACTCACCAGATGCTGAAGTTTAGTTTTCACCACAATGGGTACTCCATTCACAATGACCTTACATTTATCCCAAGGAGATATAGTAACTTTGTCGTCGGTATATGTAAATGTTGCGTGCTTGTCCAATATGCTGAAAAAAAGCAAGGCAAGCATTTCATACCATAAGTCAAAGGTTTCAAGCTATAAATCCAGGAATGTAAAAGGAGAGCTAGTAACACAACCATATATGGTACATGGAAAACGTCATTGGGAATGAGGAGGAAAAAATGAAGGAGGATGTTAAAGTTCAGTGACAATGTCCTTACTTTGCATATCACACATTCCTATTTCAGTCTCTACCAACACTTTCACATCACACAAGTCACCTATTCCTATGGTAGCTTCTTATTTAGTCTAGCTTAAGATTTTTGAAAAGGTAAGGGCTGGAAAAGATAGCAGTAATGTTTCAAAATGTTCAGCACTATATATTGTGATTCCGTGTCAGCCTGTGCTCCCAGCAGCTGAGTCCGAGGGATCTGAGGAGGAGCAGGAGGAGGTGTTTGGAGAGCCTTCGGTGTCAGAGGGAGACTCTGATGCATTGCAAGACTTTCAGTGGAGGAAGAGCCTGGCCCATCCAGTCGTGTTCATTATGAGGCTCAGCTGTGTGAGGAGGAAGGTTCAGACTCAGAGGAGTTACAGCTGAATCTATTTAGAGATGCAAGAAGCAGAAGGCAGTTGAGCAGAGCAGACCAGAGGAAGTCTATGAAGCAACTCAGTGAAAGGAGGAGAAGGCATTGAGAAGCCACGCCTTGGGGCTGTTAATAAAAGGGGAAAGTGTGGGTGGTGCTGGTTGCTGAAGGCAACTGTTCGTAGAAATCCAAAGAAAATCCTTGTCTGTTCTTGCTAATCTTCCTGTTTGACTCTTGTTTGAGGTTTGAATCATTTATTTTTGTTAAGGAAAATATTCCGCTGCTTTTTTCTTTGAAGGACTTTATTATTTGGAACTGTAAATAAATTTGGGTTGGTTTTTTACAGCCTATTGATTTAAAAAGAAAAAAGGGGTTGTCCTTGAAGCAAACTGAGACGGTTGTAGGCTGGATCAGAACACTATATCTGGGAGGAAATGTTTTAAAGTTTTTAATTTTCTTGTAACTATATCAAGCTTATGTTACAATGGTTGTATGATTCCTCAGAATGGGCAATAATTGTACATGAATTGTAGTTGAAAGACACTGAGAAAGAAAGGGCCCTGATGATCCGTACGGGTCTGGAGAATCAGTTTGATGTGATCTAAAAGAAAGGAATGAACACTCTAAGACACTCTAGAGAGTGTCCATTCCTTTCTTACACTAAGAAAGAACTTCTTACACATTAAGCCAGACAGAGAGATGCCTGGAATATCACAGCTGTGAGACAGGGAAAGGTATTAATAAGCCTTTTCTTTAATAAGCCTCTTAGAGCGCTTTTATACCCGAATAATCATTGCCCAAAAATAAATACAGAAAACCAAATTATATTCCCACCAGGTTTATGCACTCCCTCTGATAGTGAAGACTGAATTTTTCTTATACGCACCCCAAGCCTCTGAGGATGATTGCATTTGATGGAGATTGGCCAACATCAGAAGACCCTAAAAAGGAAATGTTTGTCTTGTGTATTTGTGCCACACTGAATATTGATCTAGATCAGTCTATTTCAAACGGGCTCTTTCCAGATGCACTGGAACTACATTTCCTAGACTGCTGAGCCAGAATGGCTAATATTTGCTGTTTGTAGTTCTGAGAGTTGCAATTTATTCATATATAAAGTGCACCAGAAGATTACCCTGAGCCATATCCATCTATGATTTATGTACGCTGGTTTGGAACCAACATATGAATGTGACCTATTCCCCAGCTTGTCACGCAGTCTATGAATTTATCAGTGGATGGGGATCTAGTGAATCTGATCAAATAATTTCACTTCAAATCAGTGATGAATGATACAGAAGAAGCTTAATACAATTATCTCTCAATCATTCAGAGTGGGAGTCCTCACTGTCAAACAAACAAGCAATTCCTTATATTTGGCAGGATTAAAAAGACTGCTTGGTGCAGAGAACATCACAGAAATACTACGAAGAATAATAGAAGCTGGGGATAATTGAAGATAAAAAACAAAAACTGGATACTCCGATGCTAATGCTTCTTCATGTATATAAGAGCACAATAAATAATTCTCAATCCAAAGTCTGCAAACTTCTGAATCCATGTTTTCCCATTAATACTAATTAAAGAGACAATTTATAAAAAGTAGTTAGTAATTATCAATTTTGGGGATAAAATTGTAAAATTTCTACTTGTGAAATATACTATTAGAATAGAAGATTTTAAAATTTCTTTAAGATACTCGTACAACATTCCTTAAAAAAAGAGTGTTACATTTCTTTCAATGGCATTGTTTACGCATCTGGTACTTAGTAATATAAAATGAAATGCTGCAGTTAAACAAAATAGTACCATCTTGAATGAAATACTTCAGAACTCCTGAAAGCTGAGGGTCTTCATTGATATTCACAAGATATGGAAAAGTTTCCATCATCTGTCTCTCCTGCTGAGAATCAAATAAACCTTATTTCTGCAGATATTCTTCCTCAAAAGACAGCCAAGAACCACATGACATATTTCTTTTAAGTAATAAATATACTTGCTCTTTTCCCAAAGGATTCTGAAAGAGAGGGCTATTGTAAATAATAGTGCCACTGAATATTCCTCTCAAAACCATCTTTCTGATTTAAAAATCTAGTATGACAACAAAATCAAATCCAATTGGTATTTATACTTCAAATTGAAACTCCATGAAGCAAGAATCTTTATTGTTCCTGTTACAGGGAGATTTCTCAAGATTTGAATATTAGTAGTATGAATGTTGGTTTTTATATTCTGAAAACTCCTCACATATGTAATGGCCAGAGGTGTATTCACAGTTATTAAAGCTATCTTAAAATCTATAAGGATTGATTTTTTGCAGCATTATTTCCTCTGCTCCCAGGCCAGTGTCTTCATTTGTAGTACTTTCTTCTTACACCCTTTCTCAACACATTAATAAAATTCTACAGCTCAGTCCAGAGATGGACATCTGGGCTGAATGAGGACTATACAAATTCTGGGAGCTGCCTTCTAAAACACAAGGGAGGCCACAGCAAAATATAACTTAGATTTTATTGTTTCCTGTCATTTAAAATTAAATAAATGAAATACAGATAGTATTTCTCTTTTGTCAAATTTAAAAAATACCACTCAGAAGTAATACTCAGAAAGGGGTGTTAGGGGAGGGCAAAGGGGCAATTCAAAGCTTCCAGAGGCCATTTGTGTCCTGGAGATTGAGGTTATGCACTTTTGGCATGAAGAATCCGAGCTGCTAAACATGGAATAGTTTAGCCTGCTCACTAGTTGCTGTGGAAATTTCTGGAGGAATATAATTGAATCTCATTGGAAGTAATTTTGTTCAGGCCAATTGAAAAAGCTCTTGCAGCTGTAAAGATCTGACATGTTCAGAAAACTCACACTCCTGTCTTCCCTTCCCCAAGAGTTCTCTCTGTCACTGAAATAAGGTGGAAATTATGAGCAAGTGCTGACTGGAACTACTGAAGATGTTTTCTTGAAGAGGCTGTGAGAAGTTTTATATCCAAATATATTTTATTCTTTATATTGTTTCCATCTTCCACCTTAACAGAATCCATAATGGTGTGAGAATCAGTGTCTCCACTGATAATTGACAGTCAAGCTGAAACTAAGTTAACCCACTAAAATTAGCAAACTGCTTCAAACCCCCAAATAAATAACCCGGATCTAATCCACATATCAAAGGTTAAGGTCTGCAAACACAATAGAGTTACCGTAATTAAATTAGGTCTCCCAGAGGAACTGCATATTCATAAAAATAAACATACCAACACACACACACACACACACACACACACACACCTCAAGTGTCACCCTAGAATCAGCACATAGACACTTCTTCTCGGACCAGCTCCCCCTATAAAAATCTGCTGCTGTACCCCATTTCTCAGCAGCCTGCCTCTAAAGGCAAGCTGCTTTGCTTTTAGGAATAAATATTTCTTCTTTCCTTACAGCTGTCCGGATTTCATTTTTACTTACGGTATTCTTGCACAGCCCCAGTTCAGGTTGGAACCCCAAATTATTTCTCTGACAAGACCATCCAGATACAGGCTTAATACCACACTGAATGTGTGGGTATTGCTGTAGAGCAAGGCTTTTCAACCTTTTCACCCATTGTACCACTTTTAGGATATGGCAACATCCCAGTACCACCAGTCACCTAGCAAGGTGTCAAAAACTTGATGACCAAAAAAAAAAAAGGAAAAAAGTGATAAAGTACAGGTAGTCGACTTACAATAGTTTGCTTAGTGACTGTTTGAAGTCACAATGGCACTGGAAAAAGTGCCCCCCAAGCCACAGCCGAGCAAGATACCTGCCTGCCTGCCCGGAGGCGCTCTTCCTCCTGTCGGAGGTTTTCATTGTTGTGAGCATTTCTGTTGAGGATTGGCAGTGGGGGTGGGGTGGGGGGTGTTTGCTTTTTATTCCCCCCATCTGCTGGGTGGTTGTAGCAGATTTTGGTCACTTCACATGACCCTGGGACATTGTGACCATCATAAATATGAATCAGTTGCCAAGTATCTGAATGTAAATCACAAGACCCTGGAGATGCAACATTCCAGCTGATCGATGCTTCTTCTGGGCTCAGAAGCGCCAGGATCAGCGCCGAGCTCCAGCTGGAGCCTGGCGCTGATCCTGACACTTCCACTGAGCCCTGACAGCCCCAAAGAAGCGCTGATCCTCGCACTTTCGCTGAGCCCTGACACCCCTGCAGCTCCAGCCATCTCTCGCTCAGGCTTGTGCAGTGCTGCCACCGGTTCAGCTCATTCCCCTCCCCCACTACCACTTTTCTAGGATGGTCGTATACCACCTGCCAGGTGCCAGTGTACCACAGGTGGTACCCGTACCACTGGTTGAAAAGCCCTGCTGTAGAGCAGGGGTGTCAAACTGCCAGCCCCTGTGCCAGTTGCATCATGCGGAGGCCGTGCCCACCCCAGCTCTGGCAATGCGAAAAAAGTCACGATACGTCACGGCACGTCACGTTTGACACCCGTGCTATAGAGGGAATCACCTAGAGAGGGGCAGGAAGAAGAGCTGCTACCAAGACAGCAATTGGATACATGAGATCTGAATCCAGGTCAGGAATGTAACCTAAGGAAACATCTCAGACTTCTCCCTAGACTCACAGAGGTAGGCAACCTTGCCTCTTTTATGACTCGTGGACTTCAACTCCCAGAATTCCTGAGCCAGCCATGAAGCATAAAAGTGCCAAGGTTGCCTACCCCTGCCCTGGAGTCTCACAAAGATAAAGGGAGAGAGGGGGAAGAGCATTCAGTGTTGGAAGTGTCTGTTACTATAGCCTTACAATAAAAGTAGTATTGATCTGCATGACATTGGGATTCTAATCTGATCTACCTTGGAGGCTGACAATTGTTTTATAAACAAACGTTGCCTTACTGATCCAACTAAACTGGCCAGTTGTATTTTGTTCTAATAGTAGTAGTCATAGTGAGAAGCCACTGGAGGGAGCTGAGGCTCCAGACAAATGTGACAAGCTTCCTGCAATTGCAAAGCCATGACCTGAGTGATTGCTGCATATTGCTGTTCCCATTCTTTCCGGGCTTCTTCCAGCCGATATTCCCAAGTTGCTTGAATAGCCTGAATCCGTAGTTCATTTTCCACCAGCAGGGAACGAAGCTCTTCTGCAAAAGCCAAAAAAGCCAAATTAGGATACAAAATGAAAGCAGAAATAATTTAACATGCTCCTTCAGCTTACTAATTCCATATCATTGAAGCTATTGTAAACAGATCTGAAATTCACAGAATTTGATTCCTATATATTCAGCAATTAAATCAAACATATTTAAATACTGAGGCAATCTTTCCAGACAGGAATTATATCCATGTGCCCCTGGAGGAATTGTTGGGACTTATAAAAGTGCCTCCAAAAATCAACTTAAGATTGCAAGAGAAAGAAGCTTTTCCTACATTTTCCTACTCTGAAAGGGTATCACCCAAGTTCCCAGGCATATGATCTCCAAAGTAGGGTTATCAGTCCCAGAAATCTCTAGAGTTTAATTTTTAAGCAGAGCTATCAAACACATGAATATATAATATACAATATTATAGTATATCATATTCATTCTACTTTAATTAAATGCACATGCAAACAAAATGTAGTCTAATTGAGATATGGTATTAACCCTACTCATCCACAATGTTTTGATGAAGTAAGGCTCCTGGCCTGAAATAAGTTATGTATCCCAGTTGTAAACCATTTGGAGCTTTGAAGGATATTATTAGACATGGATTATACTTAAGAAACAAACCGAAGTCACTACAGCTATTTCTATTATAGTTCTGAATGCTTTTCAAAAAGGAGCTACACAGAGTACTTTTTGCCTGTCCCACACATATGCTATTAAATCACAAAGAGTCCCCTGAAGCATCTGATTAAAGAGCATTTTAGAATGGGAAACATAATCCAAGCCCTGATCACATGCCAGAACTAGACCCCTGAATTGCTCAGATGTCAGTGATGACCATGAATGCTGAGGACGAGGATGGGAGTATTGGCCAATAAATGTCCATCTACTGAAGATGTGGATCTGATCAGTATTAGGGTTATTATAGAATGCGTACCTTTCCCATGCTAGTTTTCTCTCTAATAAGCTGCTTCAGAGGACTCTGAGAGATTAACAGCATGTGTGTAGGACAGGTAGGGCAGGGCTCAAGTTAGAAAAAGGATCATGGGAAGAAAAGTTCCTCATGGTCAAGCAAAAATACTTTTATGTCTGCACCAGGTAGTATCGAATTTAGGGCAACTCCATGGTGTCAAACCTTCCAGAAACAGAAAACTCAAGAAAGCTTTTGGAATCCAGTAATTACGGTATTTTTGCTGCAAAATACATACTTGTTTCATCCACTACTGTTTTTCCGTCATTCCCAAGGCTGGACAATCTGGACAACAAATTACAATTTTCCATCTTGAGATCATTTATCAGTTTTGCTGTTGTTCCTGAATTTATCACAGCTTGGTTCTTTATTTTTTTCGTTCTTGTAGATTAAACAAAACAAAAAAGTACAAATTACTGTACTGACTTGAAGAAGTAAAGAATCCAAGTAAATATTGGGCTTTCAAATCTGATCTACAAAAATCTGGATAACTGCTACTGTATATGCCAACAAAGAGGGACCAAAACTACTAGATTATTGCAGAGCAGGCATCACAGCCAATTCCTGTGCCAAAATATCTTCCAAAGATTTTGAAAGGTTGAGGAAGGCTGGTTAAAGTTGCGTGCATTATGACAAACTGGCCTACATAAGTTGACCATCAAACTTGCGCTCATCTTACAAAAATCCCATGGCGATTGATTGTCTCATCTCACATGGGACAAGAGGAAACTTTGTGGAGAGAACTCCTTGCTCTGATCCTACTCAGGATGATGTAGATCACTGGGGGGAGGATGCAAAAGGGTGAAGCGGGAAGACAGCAGAAAAGTCTACGAAGTTTTCAAAATTAAAATATTTGGGGCAGTGGTGGGATTCAAATATGTGAACAACCGGTTCTCTGTGTGGATGCTGCTTCCGGAAGTCCATTCTGGGCCTGAGCAACAAAAAACTGGTGCGAACTGGCTGAATCCCACCACTGATCTGAGGGCATTTTTCACAGTTATGATGAACAGGAATGGCCAAATCTTCAGATTCCTGAGAAAATATATCAATCTATTTTGTCTATCTTGCTTCTCTTTTTTTTTCTTTTCACATCTTTAATTTGGCAATCATATATTTTGTGTTATTAGAAATAACCTGGCTTGGTATAATGAAGTAAATTAAAAATGGGTAATTCCTAACTCAGAAGTAAATCTTTTGAGTGACAACAGTAGAGCAGATTCTCTGCAAAATGGCATATGGCATAAGTAACGGGGTTTTTTTTCCTCTTTTCAATCATGTCCAATTCTCAGAGACTGCCTTGACAAGTCCCTGTAGTTTTCTTGGCAATATTTTTCAGAAGTGGTTTGTCATTGCCTCCTTCCTAGGGCTGAGAGAGTGTGACTTTGTGTCTAAGGTGGAGCTAGAACAGGGGTCCTCAACCTTAGCAATTTTAAGACTTGTGGACTTCAACTCCCAGAATTCCATGCTGGTTGGGGAATTCTGGGAGTTGAAGTCCACAAGTCTTAAAGTTGCCAAGGTTAAAGATCCCTGGGGTAAAATGCATGGTGTCTCAGTTTTTAACCTGATACTTTGAAGGCTCACGGGTCTTCAAACTCGCCCCTTTTCTGACTCATGGACTTCAACTCTCAGAATTCCTCAGCCAGGTATGCTGAGTTTGAAGACCCCTGCCTTAACTGCTACATTAAACTGGCTGTCAAATAACACTTTACCAATAGTTAACTCCTTGTCTCAAACTGGATTCTAATCCACCCCTTCATTTTAGAGAATGCGAAATCAGTCTACCTTTCAGCATACCGCAAAGTTGACAGTGTCTCCTCATAGCAGATGTCTGCTGGGCTAATTGCTGCAATCTAGAAATATGTAAATATATTAAATGCGAATACATTTTCATGGCACATATTTTATTTGTTATTGTTATGAATGTTACCTACAGAATAGAAACTGCTAACTGGCGGTGCCATGGCTACCCCTGGAGAAATGTTACCCAATCTGTATTTGTGAAAAAGACACAGGATTGAAATATTGGACCACTATGGAAACAGAAGCCAAAATCTTGAATAGCAAACTTTTTATGTGAATTTTTAAAAAAAGGCAAGCAAGCTTTCTAAGCAAACTTAATATTTTGTGACTTCAGCACTTTTCATTGTCCCCAAGCTCTAATTCAACCTTGGAACTGCAAGAACCCACATCACAGCAGTTAGCTTTTTTTATTTTTTGCTTTGAGCTTTGAAGTGAGGTAGACATTCATTTACAGTAGCTCATATGATTGGAAAGCAAACAAATGTACACTCGCTTTGCACTACTATCCTAATGCAAAGTGGCTAAAACTGGGGGGGCAAGGAGGAGCTTCAAAAGGAGCCCAGCGCTGTAAGCTAATAGAGAGCCTCTTCTAACAGAGTTTCTCCCCCCAAATGAGTACACACAGACACAATCAGGAGCTGCACTTGGTAGAAAATCTCCCTGGCTAAGAGAGCTTCATCCTCCACACGTGGAGAAGAGACAGGAAGCCAGCATGCCGACTGATTTTTCCATAGCTATCTGGGAGTAAGAATCACTGAACTAATGGGACTTCTCTAAAGTAAGCAGACATACATTTCATTGGAACAGCATTTCACTGTATTTGTAACCCAACACAAAAGTCTCGACTGATTTGTTTAGCAGTTCAGTATTTCAAGAATCATATGCACACCACAGCATAGAAAGAGTAAACTGGTTTAAAAGAGCCACCCCAGCCTAACCATAGATGGTGCCTAATTATGTGAGCATCGGAGGCATTGGAATCAATGGGAGTTACTACAGAGCAAAGAGTGCATTTGTTTATGCATTTTGATGATTGGCAATCAGTCTCCCAAGAAAGTCCTAAGAAGCCAGTGAAAAATTAAATAAGGTAGGATTGATTGGCTTGGGTTCCTTGTTGACTCCTCCAGGAGTTCTGGCATTTTATTCTGTTAAAGGTTTTAGGTTTTAGCCTTCGTTTTGTTTCCAGATGCGTGTGCTTATATTGCTACTTCCGAGAAAAGCATAAGAGAATCGTAGAAGGGGCAGTCCAAATAGAATGCTTTGCAGCTGTATATTGCTTCTTGTGTGGGACCATTGTGTATATTCGTTCTTGTGTGTTGCCACTATCTCGTACCATTATGCTTTCAAAGAACAAGCAGTTCCCTTTTTTCTTGCCTTTGTAAACTTGGGCATTAGATAATGGTGGTGGGGGAATTAATTTTACAAGTGGTGCCTTATTTTACAGGCAATTACTTTTAATCAGTAATCACTAAATTAATAAATGTCAGCTATTACATATTAATGCAAGTTTTTGACCTGGTTCTGCCTTGTGTGTGGCCTTTGGGCTGTGGATATCTAATTAATTCTAAACACATGCAAGCATACAGAGGTGCTTGTTGCAGTATATCAATCATATTGTGGAAAACAGGAGGAAGATATAGTGGATATGTTGTTTGTAAAAGTAATAAAGGTGGTATACAGAAAAATAATACTTTACTGTGATGGAAAAGTCAACTTTCAGTATTATTTCAGTAGGGGTTTGCAATTCTAGCTGATAGAAAGAAGCTGGGCAGTGTATAGAAATGTTTTATATATGAATATGTGCGTGTATATATGGAGATGGGAGAAACTGTAAATTGTAAATTCAGGGTCACCTTCCTTCTGGCTAGTTATACCCCATATTTTACATTTTCACGTCTGATATTATGTTTTAATGAGCTACTTTAGTGAGTGGAGTGTTGGAACAATAAAACAATATATAGAAGGCAGCTGAGTTTGAAAAACTAATAGTCAACCCTGGCTAGTACTACGGTAGCAGGAAATGGAATGGCTGGGAAGTAAAGCAACAAAATTCCCAAAGGCAGCAACTCAAGCCATTTCTACAGTGTTGCTAACTAAAACTGTGTGGATGCTGTCATGGAGTCAGCAGGAAACAAACATGGTTTGAGGTGGGAAGAAAGAAGATGTCCTCACTCCACACACACACACACACACACACACACACACATTTTCAACAACCACAGGACAGAGAATGTGGAATAACATATTACCATTATAGTTCTACTGTTTCCTCCCAATGCAGATTGCAAAAGTTTGGTAAGAACTGAATCTCTGTATGGGATGTGCAACACTTTCTTACCCATGGCAGCTTCAGCCAGAGCACTAAAAGGAAAATGGAAAAAAGCAATCAGTTTTTTGTAAAAAAAAATGCAATTGAAGACCAATCCTCAGCCTTTTTATTCAGAAGCATGTCTCACAGCATTCAAGGGGGCATAAGCCAGACCAAGTGTTTTTGTACAATACTCATTGACATTCACTGGGGATATGAGTAGTGAGGCATTATCTGATTGAAAAATATTGTACTCCAATTTAAGCTTATCCTTTAGAGCAGGGGTGTCCAACCTTGGCAATTTTAAGTCTTGTGGATGTCAACTCCCAGAATTCCCCAGCCAGCATGGAATTCTGGGAGTTGAAGTCTACAAGTCTTAAAGTTGCCAAGGTTGGATACCCTAACTTTAGAATTATTTTTTCAACAAATAGAAAAAGAAGCAGCAGTAGAAGGATTATGGATGGGAGAGGACAATGTCTGGACTCCCTCCACTCCTGGCCCTCCAGTGAAGCTAGGCGACAGAAACACCAAAAGCTAAATAGAATAGAATGTTTCTAAGGTGACTTCATATAAAGCAGCAGCGTCTTCATCACAAAGCAGGTAAGAGCAGATGGTGTACAGGAAAGCTTAACAAGCCTGGCTGTAAATAAATATTCAGATTAATAGTCTTAATAGTAAGTTTAAAAGATTGTTGTAATGTAACTAAAAAGAAATGAGGAAAAATGCAGTAGTATGTTCTTGAATTGTATTGGTGAAATAAGGATTGAAGTAACCCTAACCTGCTGGCTAAGGAGTGACATTTTTAAGACAACCTGAACTTTTAAAACATAGATTAGTATTTTTACATTAATATTATATTATTACATTATCAATTTAGAGGTAAAGTTATACTTATGTGTTGTAATGTTCAAGACATGGGGTTCATCCTCACATCTTTTAATCACAGGAAATATTAAACATTTTTAGAGGAGATAAACTGATGATGTCACTTTTAAGACCTCTCCAGCCCACCATGGATGCAACTTAAATGCATATTTATTCAAATTTAAAGTTTTTCCTCTTCTCCCAATACAACTCTGACTGATTGATGTGCAATGCCTTGTTGACAAAATTGGTGAGACACAATCAGGGACTGGGATATGCCCAATCCTTGTTGGCTGCTACTGACATGTCCCTTCACTCTGGTTGTAGCTACTCCCCTCCTTGGCTTGGGCTGCCAAAGAAGCCAGATGCCTGACTTTTGCATATTTGTTTGCCTGTATTATACCTGTCCTGTTCTTTGGAAGGAATTACACACGCTCCTCTTTTGAAGGGCACTAAATCTAGTTTTAAAACAAAGAAGTGATGTTTTGTTGACTTAAACTGAGATGTAGAAATGGGTTTTACCAGCATTTTGTTGCTGGTTTTGTCTCAAATGCAGGTTTTCTGCTGCTTCTGCCAAAAAAGGGTTTAATACAGTCAGTTTTTCTATTTGTTTTTAATAGCGTGCTATTTTGCCTATTCAATACATATACTCCAGAATAGCATTGTGTGTACTCTTTGAGTGTTGTTGGCTGTAGCCATTTACTGCCAACATTACTATTCCGTTGCAGCAATTATTGATTTGGGAAACATATGGAAGCTAGTGAGAAATTTGCAAAAATTCTGATACCTTTTTAGCCTGTGTGAAAGGTCACACCATGGTTTTAAGCAAGGAAATTCTACTGCCTCTTGCATCCCTCTGCTACCCTCTGTGATGTGTCACTTCTGTCAAATGCTTTTCTTGAAGATCTTTAATTCCATGTCTCCAAAATAATTTAGGGACGTATTGCACATACAGTGGCGGGATCTTGGAAGAAACCAGAAAAGAGCTTGCAGGAGAACTCCCCATGATTCAGCCTGCCCCCCCTCATCCCATGTATAAAAGAAGAATACAAGACATGTTTAAGCAAGCTTTTTTTTCCAGAACACAAGATCCGTAGCCTGAGTGATAGGTAAGTTGCACAGAGGAATGACGCTGCAAGTGACTTATCATTTAGGTAACTTAAAAAGTGGCTAAGGCTGTGCCAGCTGCAATCTGAGCCCATACTACCACAGGCTGATAGTGATTGTTGGTTGCTTTCCCCATCAGAAGGTGATTCTGGATTGGCAACAAAAAATGCAGCCAGGGGAATCCAATGATTGCAGCCCTCATGTTGTTTTGCCTTAAAACTGGACATCACCAGTCACCAGCACTGTGAGAGGGACAGAATGGCAAGGCAGCAGAGTTTGTGTCAGCATACTCTTTATTGGAAGAATTAGTATTAATGCACCAATAGGGCCAATTCATGGTTCAGTCTACTACATAGGTTTTGTACCTGATCACATTCCCCAAGGTGGCTAAACTCAGATTTACACGTGTTCCTTCTTTCAGTCTATCACCTTCTGATCCTGAGGACTTTTGCCTTTCACTCCCTGCCAAGTCCACTAGATTTATAATGGATTGTTTTGTGATTTCATCTTTCAGAAAAATCTGCAGGGAATAATATTGAGAGAAGAAGATCAATAGGCAGAGATCACCGGGTATTTCAGAAATGCCTTCTCTTATTGTTATTACTGCAAGAGATGTTGCTGGTGGCTTGTATTCAGTATATTCATCAAAATATACCACAGGCTGATATTACAGATGATTAAATATAAATGAAAATAAGAATTGTACACATCTACAACAAAAAGTAATGGCTGGGGTCATACAATAAGGTAAATGGGCTACGATGAAGGTTGGATAATTTGTGGTTCAACACGTTATGGGAACCCAGCCATTATTATGTGAACATAGTTATAGTATGTCATTAATTTGGATTTAGGGTTTAGAATTCAGCTTATGTGGTTCAACTCACCAGACCACCACTTGCAAATTTAACATAGACATACACAAACCCATACTGCAGGTCAAATTTCCATGGATTAAGAAAGCAGTCTTTGAAAATACATACATTTTTCATGGACTTTTAGAACAGATAAATATTTTCTCAAAATAGCTGCAATTATCTAGAATCGGAAACTCCCAAGTAACCTAGTAGATTCAGGTCTAATTTGTTGTGCATGTGTGCCATATTTGGCTGTTGTCTGCAACTGTGGCTTTCCTATACCTGTTTAAAATGAATGGTAATGACCATATGGGACCTGCTGCTGGTGGTATTCATGCTGGTTGAAGCTGTGGTCCTTATTTTGGTGCCTTGCTCCATGAGTCTCTCAATTTGAGCATAACTGTCACAAGGCACCAGTTTCAAACCATCCACATAGAAGCCTTGCTGCTGGTCTTCTCTAACTTTGAGTCCACCATACCTTTTGGTTTTAGACAGCAAATCTATTACCTGGAAGGGCAGATAATGTTTATTTTAAAAAGAGAAAAAGATAGGCTGCCATTTCAGTAGAGAACAGAATTCTTAAAATTTAAAAATGTATTTGTAAGAGAACAGAGTTGATTAAATGAAATTACAGAGAAATGTAAAACACATCTTATAAGGCCCATATATTTTCTTCAAGGGACACGGTGGCTCAGTGGGTTAGGACGCTGAGCTTGTCGATCAGAAGGTCGGCAGTTTGGCAGGTCGAATCCCGAGTGCCGTGTAACAGAGTGAGCGCCTGTTACTCGTCCCAGCTTCTGCCAACCTAGCAGTTCAAAAGCATGTAAAAATGCAAGTAGAAAAATAGGTGGGAAGGTAACAGCGTTCTGTGCGCCTTTGGCATCTAGTCATACTGGCCACATGACCACGGAGACGTCCTCGGACAAGTGCTGGCTCTTCGGCTTTGAAACGGAGATGAGCACCGGCCCTTAGAATTGGAAACGACTAGCACGCATGTGCGGGGGAAACCTTTACCTTATATTTTCTTCTATTGTGTGCACATGTCTGTGCAGCAATGTTCAAGTCATCATCCCCAACCTGGTATCTTTCAGAGACACTGGAATTCCAACCCTCTTTGATTCTCCCTATGGGAATTTTAAGGCAGCTTAAAGATATATAGATCTTAGCGTGAGGGTTTATGTTGTTTTAAACATGCAAAATTAATGACCAGTAGCAATGGTTCACTTGGTTTGGTTCATATATCAAAGAAAATTATTTTAATTACATATAAGGGACTCTAAAATAGTAGCAGTTGAAGAAAAAGTTGGAGCATTGTTCTTGATTGTGCAAAGGAAAGTATAAATTTCCCCAAAATATTTTTCCTAGTGATCATATGTTGAAGTGCATGAGCATATTCATATTCAGTAAGCTGTTAAGTAGCCAGTTTTAATTAGGCTTGCTACATTGAGTTGGAATTTTATGGGAGCTTCTTTCCTTCCTTTGTGTTCCCTGTTTCCTCTTCCCCAACTCCTTTTCACAATCTGTAGGCTTGAGTTAATTGGTTTTGCAAGGGAAGTTCTCATAAAACCTTCCTTGTATTGAAGATTGCCCATATACATAGCTATGCTAGTGTCTCAGGATTGGCAAAAAACTTACTCAGCTCTGTGTTGTTAAGGGTACCTTCCTTTTATTTTTCTACAGTCTGAAGGGAATTAACCCGAGAAGGCTGATGCTAAGACAGTCTAGCTGAGTAGAAGAGGGAGTGTCATGAGGTTCACTTTGAACTGGGAACAACCTATTGAGATTATCCTTTATTGAGGAATTCTGAAAGAAGGGGCTTGCTAGGGAATTTTTGAAATCATTTCCCCACTTTATAATGGCCACGTTAACTAACTCTTACGAAAAATATTTCCAAACAGCTGCAGAATTGCCTAGATTTTCAGAATATTTTTCCCCCCGTCAAAACTGTTGCATTGGCAAGTTAGCCATTAAGGAATGAGATGAGTTTCGAGATCAGTAACTTTGGTATAAGCATCAATCCTGTTTCAGAACTGTTATAAAGATCCTCTGCAGGAAACTCAGATTCTTAATGTCTACCAATGCTATTACCCATAAGAAGCTATTAAAATATACCACAAAAAGAAAAAGGGGAAAAGCTAAGTGTCATCTGAATATAATTACCTGTTCATTGTAAATTTCCAGCATACTAAATGTAATCTATAAAGGGAAAAATGGAAAAGATACCACAAGATAAATTATTAGTTCCATTTTTAAGTATTTAATTATAGTTAGAAATATGCAACTGTATATTCTATAGAAAAGGGACGCGGTGGCTCAGTGGGTTAGGATGCTGAGCTTGTCGATCAGAAGATCGGCAGTTTGGCGGGTCGAATCCCGAGTGCTACATAACAGAGTGTGCACCTGTTACTCGTCCCAGCTTCTGCCCACCTAGCAGTTTGAAAGTACGTAAAAAATGCAAGTAGAAAAATAGGGACCACTACGGTGGGAAGGTAACAGCATTCCGTACACCTTTGGCGTCTAGTCATGCCGGCCACATGACCACGGAGACGTCCTCGGACAAGCGCTGGCTCTTCGGCTTTGAAACGGAGATGAGCACCGGACCCTAGAGTCAGAAACAACTAGCATGCATGTGCGGGGGAACCTTTACCTTTACCTATATTCTATAGAGTTCTGCATTATTGTATACACTAGCTTACAGTTGTATTTTATTTGAGTTCCTTCTTTCTCCGAAAGTAGCTGTTTAAACTTAAGATTTAACACATTCCAGGGTATTATCTACACACACACACACACACACACACACACACACACGTCACCCAAAGGCTGTCACCACATAGATTTTAATTTTCTATTACGAATGTCTACCTGAAAAAAATACTTGTATAGCAAAGGGTGCAATCAAATTACCCATAATTTCCTCTTCAAATGACTCTTTTTCTTAGAAAGTCAGAAATGGATACTTTTTGATATAATAGAAAGTAATGGAGATGATCTGAAATATTTTTATATATACAATTTTCACAATAAAGAAACCTTGTTCTTTGTCCCTCAAAAATATTGTTATTTCTTACTATGTTTATATCTTATTCTGATTATGTGATCAATATTAGCAATTATATAGATTTTTTTCCTGTGATAATTTGTCCCCAACTGATTCCTTCAGGTCTTCCAGTAGGTGCAATTTCTTAATACCTTGTGATTTCACGTTGATTTATCATAAAAATAAATCAGTATTACATATTTTTGTAAACTGCTCATAAGTCAACTAAGCTGCAATGACTGAACTTTTGAACATACCTGATATTGTTTGTTTGTGTCTTGATTTTGAATTGTTTTAAACAGTTCTTCACATATGACTGGAATTATGCCTCTGTTTGCACCATGGCCTATCATTGAGTAGCTCTTCCCTGAGCCGGTCTGACCATAAGCCAGAAGAGTGGCATTGTAACCTTGCCAAGCATTGTCCAGAATTCCCTCACCAAGGTCATGAAAAATGTCTCTCTAGAATGATAGAACATTCAGCTTTATCAGATTTAATTAAACTGCACAAATAATAGTGTTAATTGGGTAACCACAACCAATGGTATAACTTGATCTGGTGATACCTACAAATGTGTGATCAGACATTCAAGAAAAATACATCCAGTTAAGGAAATTCTAGCATGCCCAAAGGTAACTTCTTGAGAGTGGAGATGTGGGCACCTCCCCCCCCCGTATTAGCTTTTAGGTCCCATGGGACTCTGGGTGGCTTTCCAAAAATTGCCTCCAGAGCCATCATTAAGATGCTGTCTCATCCCTTTAACTTTGATAGTATTGATAGCACTGGCTAAGGAAAAGATGAATGAAAACTGTATAACGAATTACAAAGTTCACATTACCCCTCACATATTTTTTTTCAGATAGCAGAGGAGAGAATAAGGGCAGCTGGTCTTGTTGTACCGAGGATCTCAATTATACTCAGACTTCCATATTAAAGTCGAAATTGCACAGCTATGCTCTAGGGAGTGAGGACTTTGAACATGTTAAACGTGACAGTCCAAGAAAAGAATGTTAACAAGACTTGAATTGGAAAACTCATATTAATTTTTATTCAGATTAGACTTCAATCTAATACCCACCTAATTGGCTGGCTTACCTCTTCTGTCAACCAAGGGGGAACTCATCTAGGAAATGAGGAATTTAAAGTTGGATCCTATACTTCCCTGTTTCTTAGTTTCTATAGCTGTTGGGAAAACTTAGCTTTAGGAAGCTGATAAGAAAATGGTAGAAACCGTGAAGAACCAAAATCCACCTGCCTCCACATCCCCAACCTGAAAAATATACTTAAACCAGTTTGAGAGTTGAATTAAATTTAAATTTTCCTCTCATGGCTAGAGAGGGAGGTTTTTTTTGATTAAATCATGAAATATAAAAATGATTGCAATCACTTGCCTTTGCACTGAAATTCTGCTGTGACTGGGTATGTGGACTGTCAGGCTTGCCCACTGGTTGGTCTATGCAGTCTATTTTTGTCATCACAACTGATGGTGGAACAAATATATTTTTTTCTCAATGGAAAATATTAGAAAGTACTTTTTACCTGCCCAGCGTATCTGCTGTTCAGTCCAGATGAAACAAGTTTGCCATCTTTGTCCTTTAAAAATCCACTGTGTGACCAGTATGCAAGGTCAAAAGTAAAGGACTTTACATGACTTGGATTTTTAGGATCATGTATGCTTGTTGTGCTTGAATTCATAGAAATCACACATCTGCTGCCTGCATCTTTCTCTCTCTGTTGAAGTTATAGTCAGTTTAAATCCATTAAAATTCAAATTGCTAACTTGATCTTTTTTCAGCTTAGACTATAGCACATATTTGCATTTTGCAAGAAGCTGATTATTTTTTTAAAAATATAATTTTTATTAAGAACTTTAAATGCAATATTAAAAACCAGTACAAATTAAGAGGTCCCTGGTTAAATGGGATGATGTCTTGGGGTTCCAAATCTTAAATGGAAGATTTCTATAGCTACATTATCTTCTGTTGCTTTTAGAATAAGAACTACAGCAGTAAAACATGCATTTAATGCTCTCCTCACGTATGGGAAGTCTCTAAACTTGAAATCCTTGCTAGTATCTATGGAACTTCTGAGTTTGCCAGCTGAACAGGTAGTCAAAACCCATTTTTTAAATGTCTCATTAAATACCATCCATTATTTTACTTTATTTATTTTAAAAAAATTGTTAGGAGTAAATGGGCAATTAAAACCAGATTATTGTATTCAGCCTCAAGTGCCTAACACATTCCCAAGGCAGAACACATTTGCAAATTTAACTGAATCACTTAGTATATCAAACACTGACAGATTCAGGCAAAAATGCCTGAAAAGCGATTGAAGCTAGGCCTAGTACCACCAGCAAGGGATAATCTAGTTAACTTGGTCATGACCAAGTTTTGCTTTGTCTCCCCATTTAACACATTAATTTCTGAGTGCTGATGCCATCATCAGACTAAAGTTTCTACTCAAATTGCCCATTTTTTGCATGTTCATCTCTTTTCTCTCCAACACAAATAACCCAATGACTTAAAAACAATAGAGTGCACAAAACAACTAACCTGGTTGAAAGGTCTGACACGTACTGCCACTTTCACACTGTCCGAGTTTGGCATCTTAAACTTCAAGAAATTAAAATATACCGCGCAAGCATCAATTATATGTAGGACACTGTTTAAATTTTTTTTAAAAGTGGTCTGGAGCACAATAACCAGGTTCTTTTATACCTAATACATTATTGATATATTCACTTGTCACCTGTATAAGGTAACTGATAAATTATTTCTAAGAGAAGCTTCATTAGATTAGATTAGGTTGACTGTTACTGTGTATTGGTCTCCAAATATACATCTGAATGTTTGGTAAACGTATGTAAAAAATTCTCTTTGAATTATTTATGTATTTTTCTCTTAAACTATAATTTAGATTCAGCCTCTTTCCATCTTTTTTGTTTTGCAATGATAGGTCAAATACTATGGAAGAATATTTCCAGACAAATTTTATTTTAGTAAAATTGTGGTAACATTTCCCTAGTAACCACAAAATCTATAAAACATGCATCATCTCAAAATATCAAATTTGAACTAAATTTAAGTAGATGAAATCCCTGAAATGCTGTCCCTTGTTGAATAGTTGTGACAATATAAATACCTTGAATGTTAAGAACCTTCTGTTGATGCATCAAGTTAAGGAAAAAAAACATTTGAGGTGAGATTTTGTTTTCTAAATCAAAGAGCAGCTTTCCCAAGTTAAAACAAATACAAAAAAATATTGCACAGCTTCAGTACAATTGTTTACATTCTGACTTCTTCAATTAAATACACGTTGAATAAAGAGAATAAGGTTTATTTATGGTGGATAACTCCTACTATTAATTCCCATGAGGTCAACTTATTTTTTAAAAATTCTAAAAGTGTGAAATTTTAATTTTAATTTTTTTTAATAAGACCAAACTTTTATTTTTTTTAAAAAAAGAATGCTGGCCTCTCATCAGAGAGGCTCCAACAGTGGAAAGTCGTAATTAAAATCCCCTTTGGGTCATTTGCATTCTTCATCCATATTATTCTCTTCCAAAATGTAGCGGACAATCATCATTAAGTATACAGTTTTATTTAACATTCCTAAAATATTTATTTACATATTATATAAATGTACGAAGTATATTATAAAATAGAAAACTGCATTGACTGAAGAAATCACACTCCATACGGAGTTACTTATTGAAGATTTTTAGTTCTCTGAAAATTTACAATAATTCATATAAATTATCTTCCAAATTAGATGAGTTTTTTCTTAATATTCCAACAAATGTGATGACTTTACAAACACTGGTTTACATCGCACATTTTTAAAAGCAGTTATAGCATCTTCTTCCGTACAACTGGCTTTGGGTAGCTAGACAGTCTCTTCTTCCTCCTCACAGTTTTTTGAACGGCCTTTTCTGTTTTGTCCACAGAATCTCCTTGCTTTCGTTTGGCTTCATCTGCAGGGGTGCCAAAGGGTGAAATGAACTTGATTTCCATTGCTGGGGGTGACCAACTACTGTCTTTCCCTAGGATTCTGTAAGAAAAGAGAGCATTTCTTTAGCTAATTTAACTAGATCTGAAAACACAGTAACAAATTAAGATCAGAATTCACACTGCAGTAAGTAAACATTAAATGTATCAATGTGACATCTTTCACGCGCACTAATTTCGAAATATATTTTTTTCATACATATACTATTTTTGAAGCAGGATGGGAAGAATATTGATCTATGGTATTAGTGAGGTCTCCTGAGAATAAAGTGAAAAGCCACGGAAACAAACCAATGGATTATTTAACAAACAATCCAGAATTCTCACTTGAGTCATAAATGATTGGGCTCAAATCGTTGGGCACCATTATACAAAGAGTCAGCTATCTTGAAAAAACTCTAACTATGGAAAAGATGGAAAGAAAGAAAGAGAAGGAGAGGACAATAAGCAGCAAGGATGAACTCAATTATAATGGTGAGGACTGTACCATTAAAACCACAGGTTAGGAATAGATTGTCACGAAGAAAATTTCTAGCAGCTAAAAAGGACTTGATGGGACATAATCAGTTTTTGAAAAGAGCTACTTTACAAAAGGAACATACTTGCTTGTTTTTGCTGCTTTTGACCTTGTAGCTCTGCTTCTTTTAACATTTTGCTTTTCTAAAGTCTCTACTGAAACAGCATGCTTTTCTTCTTTAACTGGTAATTCCTAAGGACAAATAATATTGAAAAGGCAGAACAGGAAGACATTATCTCTATCCCTCCAGCATTGATGTTTACTTTAAATTCAAAATAGGTAAATCCCATAAGCCTCCTAGTGATACAAGACCAACGAAATGAAAGATATTTTCCAACTATTTGTTGAAGATGACAATCTGTTAGCAAATTGAAAAATCATAAATAGTGCTTTGGAATTGTTGCCATATTGAAAGTGAAAGCGAATATTAGAGGGCTAGGAAGGAGACATCCAGTGAATGGCCTGCTATGGTAAAATGATACAATGAGTAAGTCAACAGAATTTAGTTATCAAGTTTGCCTACTGTATAAGAAATATAAGAACGTTTGAATGTATACAGAAGAAATGATCAAACTACTTACCAGATCTTCCACAATCCTTGAAATAGTGGACACCTGTTTTTTTCTGGATCTCAGAACAGGGGGTGAGAACACAAACTTAGAAGCCAAATCTGTGTCTACACCTTTAAGTTGAAGAGGTGTCACTGCTTTTTCACCTGAAAGGAGAAACCATAAGCTGATTTTGGAAATAAACATTTGAGGCACACAACTTCAGGTATAATCATGCAGCTTTATATATTTATATATATAAATTTATCTCTCTCTCTCTCTCTGTGTGTGTGTGTGTGTATATATATGTGTGTGTGTGTATGTATATAATTTTTTTTAGATTGCTAAAAAAGAATTAAAGGGAGACTGATATGCATTTCAAACTTAGTTTGAAATGCATATCAGTCTCCCTTTAATTCTTCGTTAGCAATCTAAAAAAAAATTACACAAATATGAGCTGTCACTGTTGTGACTACTGCCTGTCGATGGCCTTCGGTTAGGCTGAAACAGGAAATAAAGATTTGTCCCATGTTTGGGGCCTAGCAAGGTAATCTAAATAGTTAACAAGCATTTAACATATATATCTATATGTACACACACACACACACATATAAAAGCTGCACAACAATTTATCATGTGAACCAACTACAAGGGTCCATATTTAATTGATATTCCTAGCTATCCCAGGATCTGTTCAATGGAAGAGAAAATTTGTAAACCCTGGACACTGTAACACTTTATAGCTGACTATTGCATAGGTCTCATCTGAGCTGAAAACCAGAACTGATGGTATCCTATCAAGAGAAGTCTGGCAGCAAATTAAACCAAACTATATTTCCCAAGTAGGAAATTAATACATGGAAAAGTGATTATTTTCCCAACTATCACTGGTGCTTTGTAGGCGCTTAGAACTATTTTATATTTCAGAGAAATGTTGGGCTTCATGTTTTCTCAGTTTAACTTAGAAGCACTCTCCCTTCACCTAAATCGGTTTATAAACAGAGGTTTACTGCTCCATTCACCCAAAAAATGAGGCCTGCTCAATGGAAAAGACAACAAAACCCGAGACAAAAAATCAAGACAGTTCAATCTTTCCCTTTTTCTTAACACTGAATTTGGGGTATGTGGAGATTTTGGTTGGAAGACAGCCTTACATTAAACTAATTCTTCTCTTCCTATAGTCAATTTAGATGCCCCCCCCCGCCCCGCTCCAGAAGCATCACATCTGGAATTTGTTAATTGGGTGGCTCTATTGGGTCAATTTTTTTTCACCATTCCAGACCTAGTTTGAATCAGCACACTGCTTTGTTACGAGATGTTATGAGGCTGACAAGAAGAAATCAAGACAACACACTTGTGTTTGGTGGAATGATTCTTCATAGGTTTCTGCAATTTTTCTATTAGAATTCTGGATCTCTACCCATTAGTAAATATATCATTGAACACAAGCACATTTTTATTCACTGCATATGCTTAAGAAGCAAATATAGGTAGTTCTCAACTTATGACCACAATTGAGCCCAAAATGTATGTTGCAAAGTGAGAAATTGTTAAGTGAATTTTGCCCCATTTTCCAACTTTCCTTGCTACATTCATTGAGTGAATCATTGCAGTTGTTAAATTAGTAACACGGTTATGTGATTCTGGTTTCCCCCTTGACTTTGCCTATCAGAAAGGTGATCACATGATCCCGGGACACTGCAACTGTCACAAATGTTAAGTCAGCTGTCAAGCATCCGAATGTAAATCGCATGACCCTGGGGATGCTGCAAGTCGTAAGTGTGAAAAATGGTCATAGATCACTTTTTTTCAGTGCTGTTGTAACTTTGAGCGGTCTCTATGAACTGCTGTAAGTTGAGGACTACCTGTACAAGTTTCTGTGAATTTCTTTTCCCCCAAGTCCTTTTAATTACACCATAAATTACTTTCTTGCAGGGCTGTATTTGGAAAAGACACATCTATTGTCAGCAGAAAATATTTTTATGTGTATGCAACTGGTATCGTGCAGCACTCTTTCTAGGCTTGCAACCCTCATGCAGAACAGACAATCTGATTATACTATACAGAATTTTTCTGAAGGAAAATTTCAAGCTGCATTGGTTACCAGTTGTCTTCCGGGTAAGGTTCAAGGTCTTGGTTATGATCTTTAAGTCCTTACATGGCATGGGTCCGCGATACCTCGAGGACCACCTGCTGCCGGCGTCAACTCCCCTCCGCCCTGTGCGTGCCCACAGAGAGGGCCTCCTCAGGGTGCCTCCGGTCAAGGAATGTCGACTGGTGGCCCCCAGGGGGAGGGCCTTCTCTGTGGGTGCTCCGGCATTATGGAACCAACTGCCGGTTGAGCTCCGGATGGCATCGGACCTTCAATCCTTCCGCCGCGGGTTGAAGACCCATTTATTTGAATTAGCGGGTCTGGCCTGATAGGGGTATATGGGTTTTTATAGGTTTTTATTATTTTATCATTCTTGTATTTTAATTGGGCATTGGTTTAATTTTCTTTTAATTTTTGTACTGTTATTTATATATGCCCTGTGAACCGCCCTGAGTCCCTTAGGGAGAAGGGCGGTATAGAAATCTCAATAAAATAAATAAATAAATAAAGTACCTTTCGTTTTTTCTGTGAGCTTAGTAAGAGGAGGAGAAAAAAAGAAGGTTTCATTTATATCCAGGGAAAGTGACTGTTTTACTTCCTTTGGGGTTAAACTTGCCCTCTTAATGCTACTAGCGTGGGGTGTCAACGTTTCTTCTATTTCGCCAAGCCTAAGCCTGGCCACATCTGTAGACTCTGATTCCATTTCATTGTCAGTTGCTAGCAACAAATGTTCTCCCTCTCTACTTGCTTCTGAGACAGAAGGCAATGCAGTCTTCTTTCTCGTTCTAGTTATCCTAGGCCCCCTCGTTTCAGACTTCTTTTCTGATGCTACTGCCTCACTTGGCCGGGTAACACATTCTTTTAGGTTAGACTTTTCTGTGTCTGTTTTCTCTACACTTCGAGATGTCACTCTTGAGGATCTTCTCTTTGGAGTTTCCATTATAGAAGTTTCTAGAGAAGGTAAACACCCTAAGGTTGTAGACAGATGTACAGCCCTACTCCTAGTATTTCGCCTACGGACTGAAGATGTAGCATCTGGAGGAGACAACAGAGACAAGTCCAGTTGTGATTCTGCCGAAACATTCAAAGAATTCTTTCTTGGTCTACCTCTTTTACGACGCACGGGTGGTGGTTCAGTAACACCACTCTCTCGATCCGAAACTGGTTCTGATGTGCCTATTCTTTGTATTTTCCCCTGTTCCGATAGCTGTGATTCGTTTGGTTGCGTGTCATGTTTAAAAATGGTTTCTGACAGACCGGTCTTTTTGCTTCTACTCTTTCGAACTGGAGTAGGTAATGGTAGCTTCTCAGGTGTGGTTTCTGCCTGAGTCACTACTTTCAATACGTCATGCTTTTTTTTCTTTCCTCTTTTTGGCGATACGGACAGCTGCTTTCCTTGAGGTTCAATCTCCTGATCCGAAATTACATTTTCTGCAAGTTGCAAGGCGATAGCTTTTAGTTTTGTTGCACTTTTAGGAGTGACTGTCATTTGTATTGTATGATCAATAATAAACTGACTACTATTTTGATTTCCTACTACACTTCTTGTAATTCTAGGAGTCCTCTGGCGAGCAGAAGGAAGATCACTATAACGTTTCGACACACTTTTCTTTGGTTTTCTAATTCCACTCCTTGTAACAGTTGCCAGAAATGTCGGTGAAACAGGATGAACATTTGCTGAGATTTCTAACTCATTCTTCGTTTCTTTCACATCTCTGATGGGAAAATCAGGAATTTGGAAAATCTGTTGTTCTTGAGGTCCTTCAGAATTACGTGGTAGCTTTTCAGAAATGTCTGAAATCTTCTTTGCTCGCCTAGCACTTCTCCTTAGAGTAGGGGTTGCCAATATTGTTGCTTTATTTTTCTTTGTTAGTGATTGATCATTGCACGAGATATTTAGACTTTGGTTTGCCTGATCTGTTGAACTTATACCAGGCGTCAAATTTTCAGTTCTATTTAATTCTACATCATTATTTGTTTCATGAACATTTTGAATAGGACCCTGGGATAAATTTAATACTTTCTTGCTTATGCTTTCATGAAAAGATTGTTCTAATATCTCAGCTGAAAATTCTTTACTTCTTGTGTCTTTGATTACATCCAACAGATTTTCAGCAATAGCCATTTGAATTGGTTCAGGTACATAAGGTAGTACTTCGGCAGTATTCTGTGGTATCTCATTACTAGTTACTGTGGACACAGAATTTGTAGTTAGCTCTTGGTTGTTGCTTCTATCCCCTGATTCTGGGCTCACTGGTTTCAGAGGAGAAGCATGCAAACTAGTAGAATCTTCCACCTCTTCGTCATCAACTTCTAATATTAAAGAAAAATTGTTCTGACACAGCAGTTCATCTCTTTCAGTAAATGAAGTTTCATCAGCATCTTTTTCAAGTAAATTACATTCAATCTGTTCTGCTTTGTCACAGTGATACTGAAAATTGAGACTGCTTGAGGAACAGAGTTCATCGTATGGGATTTCTTCTGTTATAGCTTCTGAAACGTGTATCTCATGTTTTCCGTCTCCCGTCAGCTAAAATATAAAGCACATACATTGAATTCCATTACACACTATTTTTCAAGAAATATAATAGCTATGAATAACTGTTCTTCAAAATTTTAGATTTTCTGAAGTTACATCTCACTGGCTAATTCAGCAATCCATGCATTGGTTTGCAAAGTAACCTCAGCAAAAATGTTCAAAAGGAAATTGCAGAAACTGGCTTTGCAAACCTATAACTATTGCTTCCTATTTACAATGATCAGGAACGTGTTTTTTAATCATTGTATGCACACATACCATGGTTTTTTTTTCTTTCCTAGTATTTTTTCCTACAGGTTCAGATTTTTTTTTATCAACTAGATGTTGATCCATTTTATTGCAACAGGAACTAACTGACTGGCTTGTCACCTGAGCCTGATGTCATAGATCGAGTGAGTGACTGGCCCAAAGTCACCCAGCTGGCTTTCATGCGTAAGACGGAATTCACAATCTCCTGGTTTCCAGCCTAATGCCTTAACTACAAGGCTCTCACCCATGGCTACTGTAGTATAGAAATGTTATTGCATTCTTTTTTTATTGCCACTATAAAACAGAAATAGATTATACAATTGGTTCAATTGTTTATACATGAAAATCTTTTTGGGACCCATATTGGTAACATAGAATTAAATGTGATGCCAGTTTTCTAATCATGTATAAAAAGAAGTTAACTTACATCCACTTTTTGATTTTCAGAATCAATGTTAGCCGATGTTTTTTCTTGCAGGATTACTAGATGTTCCTCTTGGATTGTTTTTTCCAATTCACCTTCACCTATTGCTTCTCTTTCTTCCACCTCATTTTTGGAATGGATACTGGCAATGTCTTCACTATCAGGAATACTGATGACAGCTGAAAGAGTGATTTTCTGACATTATTTGATTTTATTGTTTCTGAATGAAATCTTTGCTGCTAAATATTATTAGATCCTTTAATATTTTTCATCTTTCCTTTACAGAAATGTAATAATCATATTCGTTCTTGCCCTTTATACATCATAAATGCTAATATTAAACTATTTCTCCTCAAGAGATAAGCAGAATGAACATTTATTGTGCAAGTATTTATCTAATAGCAAGTATCTGTTCCACCCTGTAGTCACATCTTTTTCAAAAATGAACATTAGCCCTCTTTTAAATCTGTGCATCAAGATTACAATGACCTACAGGCTTTGTTGTCTATTTTTTGTCTGTTCATACAAGTTCGACCATCTGCACACATACAGCAAAGCTTTGGGTATTTTTAACCAGCTTCTTTCAAGGTGCAGGACCAGGCTCTAGGTGGAACATAGATGCAATAACTTGCTATAATGCATCTGGATAATTTAAAATGCAGATTAATACGGTTGGCTTTTGAGTGGTTTTTCCATGAAAAAAAATGGAAGAAAATATTTTCAGTCAGTAGTTTATACTTGCAAAGTCTCACCTTTAAATGTTCATGTTAAAAAAAATATCTAAGGCCTACTAATATAATTTCAAGTTTATAAAGTTATAGCTTCAATTTTAATTTGAATAATTAGTACTGAATTCTAACGAACTGATTTTGAAAAGAATTACGGAGTGAAGAAGCAGTTCAGTGAATAATGAAATTAAACAAAATCCTTACTAAACTTGCAGCAATTATCACAATCACAACTGGAACTGGAACCTCAGTTGTTCAGCAAACAGCGATTGTTGTTTTGCTCAATAATCACAATCCCAGCACTCTCAGTTGCAACTGTTAAGAGATCTCCTGGGTCATAAGGCAGACAGATCAAAAGAGCTGCCTGCCAAAGGACTTCAGCATAGTGCAGCTCCTTCAGCCAGCCCAGAAAAATGAAAGGCAGCAGAGAAGATTGTAGATGCAGTCACATGATTGTGGGATGGTTGGCAAACAGTTGAAAGTGCGAACAAGTTGCCAAGCACCCAGAATGCAATCACATGATCGCAAGGAGGTGGTGCGATGTTTCACAATGGCCGGAAGTGCTTCACCAGACCATAAAGCACCCTTTCCAAACCTATCATAATTTCAGACTATGGTTAAATGACTGGTTGTAATTTTTGGACTATCTGTATAACTAATTTCTTCACTCAAATATAATCTACATCAAGATTCTCAAGTGCAAATCATTGAAAGGGCTAACTGACCAAAATACTTAATTAGCTCAAGTACTGCAAAAGGGATGCGGTGGCTCAGTGGGTTAGGACAGTGAGTTTGTCGATCAGAAGGTTGGCAGTTTGGTGGGTCGAATCCCGAGTGCCGCGTAACAGAGTGAGCGCCTGTTACTCGTCCCAGCTTCTACCCACCTAGCAGTTCGAAAGCACGTAAAAAATGCAAGTAGAAAAATAGGGACCACTACGGTGGGAAGGTAACAGTGTTCCGTACGCCTTTGGCGTCTAGTCATGCCGGCCACATGACCACGGAGACGTCCTCGGACAAGTGCTGGCTCTTTGGCTTTGAAACAGAGATGAGCACCGGCCCCTAGAGTCGGAAACGACTAGCACGCATGTGCAGGGGAACCTTTACCTTTACTGCAAAACTAAAACCTTTTCACAGTGTATAAAATCACTAGATTTCATTTTTGACTCCGTAAAGATCCAAAATCTCTTGTGAGTAAAAAATAAAGAAATAAGAGTATCACGGTATGCAATTCAGTATAAGTATATTACCTTTTTCACCATTTCATTTTACCATTTAGGCCATGGTGAGAACTACAAAGTTGATGGCTGGGGTGCTACTGATACCGGCACTGAGTATGCTGTGGATTGCTCTTGCAGAGAAAGTGGCCAGGAACAACAAAACTATGCGTTCTGTGGAAGAAATTCCAGGATCCTCATTGTAAGAGGGATGCACTAAACGTCTAAAGCCACCTAGATTGAAGACCTCACAACTGCCTCCTATGTGGGGTCTCCCTACAGCCTAAGGTGCCCTAGGAGGAGAAGGGAGCAAGATCGTAATAGCCAGGCCTATTAATACAGCCCTCAACCTTGGCTGTGAGTGCCTTAAAACTGCTACTTGATCCCAAGCATGCAACATCGGCAAGCTGCACAATCACTCTCCTGCTACGTGTGTGAGGTGCCATCTTTTTTTCTGGGATGTTGATAAACTCTCCTTTCAGCTTCCTTCTGGTGCTCATCAATCCTGTCTAGTTTTTTATTATTATTATTTGCCTCTTATTTTTATATGCAGTAAAATAGACAAGCAACACTGCTACTTTCTGCTAGCTTACTCTTCTTAAAATCTTGTGCCACAAAAAATGTTTTGAAAGGCTGCATTTGGCCCCTGATCTAAATTATGCAACAGCACCGTAGAATCTGAGCAGCATCAACACAGAAATTAATCATAGAAACAATTAAAATACTTCTTTATCTGTTTGCATTAATAATTAAAATAATAAAATACTAAAAAAGCTAATTTAAAAAGGCTATTGTCAAGATATAAATGTTCAGGTTAAAAGATTTTAGACATGAAAGCCAATGCCCAGAATGCCAATCTTGAAAATACAGTAATACGCTTCCAGCATTTTATATTTTTTGAAAAAAAGATGTGAAAAGAAAACTTCATGTTGCTTGTTCCGTTTGTTTGATATTCAAAATACCTACATTCTCCATCTACTCCTTCCACCCTCTGAACTTGGCTGTTTGTTTCAGCAAGGAATCTGTTGTCTTCCAACAATGGTAGCATACTGGATTCTGGAGTATTAGTTGCACTATATAAAAACAAATACAGATACATGCATATGGAGGGGCATTTTTTTTAAAGGTTCTTAAGATAAAACTTTTAAAAAAAACCTTTTTGTTGCATACTATTTTGGAATCATGCACAACAATTTTATACTGCAAGGGGTACTGTAGACAAAAACACCAGCCTGGTCCTGTTGCACAGAAATTGTAAACCCATTACTATTATGAAAAAGTTATGCCTAATTGATGTAATTGTTGCAACTCTGCACATTCACTTAAAAGTTTGGGTATTAATAATGGAAAGAAGCCAGATAAGGGAAAGAAGCCATTGATTGCACCAATGCAATCTTCTTGTGGTGTGCCATAGAACTTCATCTGGAATCCTTTTTGAATTTCCCGCTGTAGTCAAACATCCTGGAATTCTCCGCTGGTTTCTCATCCATATGCTAACTGGGGCTAAATCTGGTAAGCTTCTGAAATCAGAGTTCAGCTACATGCTGCCACCTGCTGAGGCATTATTCAATAGCAAGTAAGCCCCAGTCAATAATTTAAGAACATAGGCTGGGGGCAAGTACAAAATGAGTCGTTCTTTGCAAGAGGAAGTTTTCTCCTGTCTGGTTAGCAATAGACCACTGATAACAGCAAACATGTTTAATTAATCAAGTCAAATTTTATGCCAATAGTCTGAGAGCTTCACAGATTAAACCTCTTGAACTGAATAAGTCAACTGTCAAGTTGTGCAGAACTTTCAACATGAGCACAATCTTATTCTGTGATTGTGCACAGGATAGCAGACTAGTTGGTATATTCTATATGAATGTAAGCACTCTTTTAGAGTACCGTAATCCTACAGTGAGCAATCACTACAATCGTCTAACTGGTGAGTATCTGAAGATCTATGGAAAACCACAATCAGATCTGGCTCCATGAATGATTGCAGATGGGTGCAATAGAGGCGAGTGCACAAATTACTTCTTCCCACTGAGCTAACAGGAAACGTAATGATATCAGGGAACTCAAGGAACAGTCCCAGATATGGATCTGCTCCTTCAAGGGAAAAGCAAGCTGACTCCTGGAGTTTGGCTATCTACTAGAAAATGGCATTCCATTCTATCTGGATAAATCATACTCATGAAAGCTAAGAAAGTGGGCACCTATACATGCAATTTAAATTTTAAAGCAAACTACCTCATCTAAAATTTTAAAATTATACATGACATATTTACCATTCATTAGAAGGCAAAAAGGAGACTATGATGTCTTCGTCAACCTTCAAATGATCCTTTGAAAATATTTCATCCTCGGGAATTGAGCCACAATTTTTGTCATCTTTTTCATCGGATTCTATGGACAAGAAAAGTTAAAAATACTGTATCCTCAATAATGATTTTTCCCCCAAATGCTAATTCATCTTTTTTTTAAAAAAAATGGAATAAATCTACCTCCCATTTTCCAAGCCACAGACGCTCACATAATACTGGTGGAACCTAATGTTCCTACTCAAGTTGCAATAAAAATGAATAGAAGTCAAAACGTTTATCTTGGCTTAGTTGACAGACCCCGTCTTGAACTGCTACTGACCCAAAATCTCAGGAACATGTAATGCATCAAGACTGAATTGGCTCTAAAAAAACTGAGGCCCAAAGAGGTAACCAATGGTGCTGAATGTATAGTTCATCTGGGCTATTTACTATACTCACTGTTTTCTAGTCCAACACTCCACATTCATCTGAGCAAGCATAAAATTCGTGTAGATTAAAGCTGCAATTGCTTTTTCAGAGCTGTACTGAGGATTACATCCCAAGTAATGGGGGGGCACGACAAATTACTTTAAATGTAAAGATGATCAGAATTCATATATTCATTTTCATTAAATGAATAGGTTAAAATAATATTTTTTTAAAAAATTTGGTTTTAGTCTCACCTTGAGGCAAACTTTGAGGAAAGCAGGAACAATATACGCATCTGTCACTACTTTTTTCTTCTTCGGCGTTTCAATGGTTTATTGTGGGTGTAAACCCAGAAATTTGTAAACTATGGATTATAATTTAGCATTATGTATGACCTACTGTTCAATGAAATATGGCTGTATTTTTAACACAATATGTGAGTTCAACCAGCCTGGAGCAAGTTCTGTGTGGGCCAAGTATTTTACTGAGGAGAGTTTAATCTCTTCCACACAGAAGTGATCTCTCCTTGCTATGATGTGCAGATAATGTAATGAGTAATGCTGTATCAAATTATTTGGAGAAATTTTCCCCCAAAGAGGGTAACATGTTCATGTCCATCAACATAGGTGATCTACTACCATGGAACACTGAAATGGCTGCTGTTACTTGATTTTATTAATAACTTTTATTTTAACAAGTGTTAAGAAAAGGCTCTTAGTTTCTCTGCACATTTCCAGGAGAAATATTTTTATTTATAGTTCAAGATAACAGAAGAGTTGTATAGTGCATTTCAGGTGTTTTGAGAAAAGGTGAGGAAAATCAAACCAGAGGTCCTCTGCCATTTCTGAAAATTCTTTTCCTTAACCCTCAAGTCATCTACTATTGTGGTTCATAGTATTTTAAACAAGTTGCTTTAAATCAAAGTACTAAATAGCTATGCAATGGTGGGATACAACACATTCTCTGACTTTCATATATCTTCTACAAATTCTTAGGAGCCTTTCCAGCATTCCCGAGTACCAAGAGTGTAAGGACCATCAGCTTACTATTTACTATTTTCTTCCCCTCTAAAGGTTCAAATCGCAGATAACAGAAACAAATGTAAGACAATACATCTTCTGTTTGGAACACCAGTTTACCAGTATTCAAAAACCAGGGAAAACTCAGATGGGATCTCTGTTCTGATCCATTATGACCATCCTTCTTAGGTTCTTTCCATCATATCTGTGAACAATCAAATAACATTATACATACCAGCTGATTGTTCTATATTTGCAGATGTTTGCTCTTCCATTACAGGTTCATTTCTTATTTCATTTACTTGTCTCTCACTTGATCCTGGTAGGTCTACAATTTCTTCAGAGGAAATAGAAGTTTGTTGAGAGCCTACGAAGTTACTGTTTCCAAAGTCAACTGATTCTGCATCATGATATTCTGAAGTAATGTATGCTGGTTTAATACCAGTGTCATTAATTTCTTTGGAGACTTTAGTTTCATTCAACTGATCACTTGTTATGCATTCTGATGATTGGCTTCTTTCTTCAAGCTCTTCTTGAAGGCTGTGACCTGAAATGGAGGAAGTCTCTTTGTTCTCAACCCAATTTTCTTCCATTTGAGCTTCAAGAATATATTCAGATGTATTTGCATTGTTTATTTCATGATCTGTCTCCTAATAAGAAAAGGAAAAGGAAAACATTCCAATAAAAGAAAATCTGACTATGCACCAAGGTGGGAGCCAGCATACTCCACCATCCAGTGTAGATATGTGTGGCTTATTTGCACAAATTGAATTAAAGTTAATTGGTAAATTATGTTTTATTTAAAGGAGTGCTGATTTTTATATGGAGCTCTGTATCATGCAACTGCACTGCTAAAGCAACGGCAATCCTAGCAGTTGTTGTACCTCCAGATGTGCAAGTGATTAAATATATGAGGGGCATGGTGGGCTACAGGGCTTTAAGGAAAGCCCTGGGAGGACTAGCACAGACCACACACGAGTTGAGATGTTGCTGAAGTGAGATGGGGGGGGGGGGAAGAATGGAGGGGAAGAATATGCTGTGTTCTGAGTCTTCGTGGTGCGCTGCAGCTCTGAAGTTGCAAGAACTCAAGCTGCAACATGAAGCCCTTCACAGTGCAAAGGCCCAGTTCAGTGGCACAATGTCACAGGGTTTCTTGACAGACTGGGAAGCCATGGCCACTCCAGCCCAGTCCCAGCTGCCCTCCAAGGTCTTTGTCACTCTGTCTCCATCACCTCACAGTTGACCTCTGCTATTTTCATGCTCCTGCTGCTGCTGATGAGGCATGACCAGCCTGGCCCTTTGTAAGGCAGCTGCTGGCCACCTGAGGCCATCCTTCCAGGGTCTTGTGAGGCAGCTGCTGAGCACAACCCTGGAAAGAAAGCCTGGCCAGCAACTGCCTTGCAAAGGGCCACACTAGGCATCCTTGGTCAGCAATGGGAATAAAAAAAGATGGCAAAGGTCAGCTAGGATGGCAGGGGCTGCAAAATTCAGGGAGCCAAAAGGGCATGGATGGAGAGAAGACACACCCGGGGGGGGGGGGGAAGGAGGAGGAGTGAGTGAGTTGAAGCGCCCCTATGGTTTAATTGCCGGCAGGCTGTCAAGTGCCTTAATTTTGACCATGTGATTGCAGGGATAGTGCAACAGCTGTAACTTTGGGGATCAGCCTTACATGCCCTTGTACAGCACACTGGAACTTCAAACAGTCGCTGAAGAAAGGTCGTAAGTTAAGAACTGTCTATATGTGAAGGGGTGGATGGGATATTTGTTATTTCCTGTTGTTGTTTTTTTAACCTCCTTTACCTTAGCCAACTCCTATGTAGTTTTCCCAAAGCAACCAAGATTCTGTACAGGCACATACAGCTCTAATTCCTGGGCAAATTGCATGTACTAGATGTTTACACACTGGGCTCTATATTCACATCCCTAACAGAAATTGCAGATCTGAAGTGAATTCACTTTATTCTATATTCCACAGTATAAAAATTCCTCTCCATTTATTCATTTCCCCCCTGTATTATTATTATTATTATTATTATTATTATTATTATTATTATTATTATTAATTATTATTATTATTATTGCTATCTTTTATACTAGTGTAGGTTTTGATTTATATTTTTTCTATGTAAGCTGCCAAAACTCAGACTGATTGCAGCAATACTGAAATATTTAATAAATAAAGATGACAATAGCAGGGTCCTGCCTAGAAATATCATGTGTTTGCTTTTGCAGCAATGCTGCCAACTTACCCCAGTCCATTGTGAAGTTTTGCTTTCTTCCATAAATGAAATTTTTGTTTCTTTTGCACGCAGAGGGGGTGTAATAGATCTTCCTGGAGATGCACTTGGAGTTGCTAAAGGAGTAGTGCGAACGCTGGATCTCAATATTGACTGAGGAGTAAAACCAGGGATGACTGAGGTTGATGTGGATGCCAAAGCTTTAGCTCTCTAGGAGAGGACAAAACATCTTAAAAATTGGGTAATCTAAAGCTCCAAGTTTATAGACAGTCATCATCACTTCACTTTTCAGCCTCAGAAATACAGGTTTCTGCAGCCTACAAAAATCTATATACCTTGACAACAGGAGGTGTTTCCAGTAATTTTAATTCTGGTGCTCTTGCAATGTTCTTGGGAAGTAATGTTCTTACGGAGTATTGAGAACTGGAATGCAGTGGGCTAGAAAGTATGCCAGAAGCGGAAACTTCTGGTGACTTCTGCTGGCTTCTTCTCAAAGGTGGTGAATCAAGAGAAATAGGTTGGACCATCAAGTCAAGCAATCTGTAAATATTTCAAGGTTTTTAAAACATTAAGCTGCTTTGAATTACACCTACTCTGACACAGGCACTTTTCAAGATGTCATTTGAAAGAAAGAATGAAAAGTTTCCCAAGCATGAAGAATGCGCGTTACTTTAATTTTTAAGTATCCTCAAATATTTAACTGCTAAATGCATTATCATGGCAGCCCCTGTTACCAGCATAAATCCAGGAGTTTGTGCATTGTTAAGTGGGAAAAGGGAGGGGGGGAATCCCAAGTAAGGAATGTGGGGGAATGGAGGGTGTCACAGGTGAAGACTAAGGAGTGTGGGTGGGCTAGCTGGGCAGGGGTTGGGAAGCACGGGTGGGCTAGCATCGCAGCAGGCAGGTGCTGGGAAGTGTGAGCAGATCAGAAAAGGCAGTGGGCAGGCACTGGAAAGTGTGAGCATACCAGCAAGGACAGTACATGGGTACTGGAAAGCCTGGATGGTCAAGGTAGAGGGTGCTACAGAATATGAGATCTCTGGGGTCTCATGCCTTGTAGTGAGATTCCTCAGGAGAAAAAGTGGCAGAAGTGACTTATAGGAATGACCTGCGACCTTCCCCAATGGCTTACCCGTTGACTTGGTTTGAAAGAAGCCAGCGGGGAAGGTCGCAAATGCAATCAGTTCACTACCGTGTCATAATCACAAACTGGATAATCATGCACCTGGGTTGCAATCCCACTACCACAGGACCAGTCGGAAGTCCTCCTTTTTCAGCATCACTGTAATTTTGAACCATCACTGAACAAGTCAAGAACTACCTACGCTGGGTCAGGAACCACCATTTTTTAAATACAGAGACCATATACAATTACGTGAGGAAGAGTCTTACATCCCATGAGTTCCTGTATCAGGACAATGCAAGCCAAAATTCATGAGAACGCTAGCCTCTTTCCATTGACCGAGCAAGTTTGGCTTGGCTGCTGTAGACAATCAGTGTTTTAGAGTTCTGCCAGGCAGTGAGTTCTAAAATGAACAGCTTTGTTTTTTTTCAGCAGCTGTCTTCTTAAATACACAAAACAGATTAACAGACTAAGCTTATGTGTTTCCACAATATATTGACAGGGTCAACACGGATGTTACTGTATTGTGAGAATAGGGTCACGTTATAAGTAATCTGATTTAATGACACCTACTAGTCAGAAAGTAAAGGACAAACAATGGTAGTGGATTTCCTAGTAGATTTCTCTCTGACAATTTTTTTTTCTTTTACCTGGAACATTTTCTTAAAGATTTAGTAATTGGTGTCCCAATAAATGGATCTGGTAACTGTCTATCAGGGCAGGGCTTCAACACAGATGACTGTTCTTCAGGTCCACTTTTGAGGAAACAAAAGGAAAAGCCAAATTAAGAGAAATAAATAATTTTGTCCATCAAAATATTACATTCTTCAAAAGGAAAAAAATGGATAAATTACATACTTTTTACTGCCTCCATCTTATTGGTATCTTCAGCACTTGACTTATTAGTTCTTATTTCCTAACCCAATGTTTCTACTAATTTAAAGCCCACTACTAAACCAGTGAAGCAATATCAGAGTAACAGAATGAAGACTGAAAACAATTTCTCTGTAGTTTTAGGGACAGGCAACAGATATCACAATGATATCCTAACACAGGATGCTGCTGGCTCCGATATCATGGGAAGATGTCTTGCCAACTACTCAAAAACGACTCCTTAACTTCTTCTATCTAGGGGAAGTCCAAAGGCCAGCACAAAGAAAACGGTATTATCCATACAGGGGAAAAGTGGAGGGCTCTGGTTGTCTTATCTTGCTCTGTAGAGGAAACAGGCAAAAGTGCCCAAAAAAAAGCGAACACCCATGTTCTCTGCCTTACTTTCAAATGCCCAAATGATCTTGTAGGACTGTAAATGGCATCTAAGGGCTATCCCAAAGAGTTGTTGGTGCCTTCCACTGGGAAAGGCACAGGGGTGTTGCAACAGTTTTCTCCCTGCTGGGGCTCAGCAAGATACTACAAACAGAGCTTGGGCCGACTTGGGAGAGTGTTAGGACTGGGAAGACCCTATAAAATAGATATACCAATCTTTTGGCTGGATTATGCCCAGGTATGCCAGAGTAGTGAAATAGAATACTTACACATCACTCTCAAGTGACTTGTTTTTCTGTTCACTTCCTGCCCACACTTCTCCAATTTTGGACAATACATTATTGATGAAAGTTGCTTTTGTAATTACATTTCCAGTAGTAATCTGTTTTGCAACTGTCGATAATGGTTTTGGTCTTAAAACTGAAAAGAAAAATAAATCAAGTAAAAACAGAATTTTTTAAAAAAATAATATTCTTAAATTTGGTTTGAAAGAGGGGTAAAAGAATCCATCTATATTAGGGGGAAGAAGGAAACGCCCCTCCCACAACAGAGGGGAAGCGATAAGACGCCACCTATCTTGAGTCTGCAAGGTAGCCCTTGCAGTGGTTCCAAGAACATTCCACAACCAATTAAATTCTGATTCGGGTGACCCTGAGGGCACAGATAAACCCCCACGTGGCCTCATCAGCTCTGAGAGAGAGTGCTAACAACTAGATGACTGCAAATAAATACCATCCTTCCTCCCACCCACCCACCATCCTATCAGAACCTATCCTTCCATCCCCCCCGGCCATCAGAACTGATGAAGCTTCTTGGATGAGAAGCGAAACGTTTTCTTCTTCTTCAAGGAAAAAAAAAACAGTCCAGTTGCCTTTTGTAGAAAAAAAAGCATCTTTGAGACCACTATGGACCTCGATGACTGATAAATTTCCATAGACATTCTTAAAATAGATTTCTACAATTTTCATTGAATGAGGAACTTACTTTCCCGCCGTAGTGAAGATGGCAAAGGGTAAGGCTTGGCTCGCTCTGTGGCTAACTTCTTTTGAATTCGAGGCAGAACTTTGCCATAATGGTCTAATATGGAATTTCTGGCAACTGATCTCTCTCTCCATTGAGGATCATTCTATTTAAGAATAAGAAGAATTCTGAATGAAGAATGCACTAGAATAGCTGAAAGACAATTGAGGTTTGTTTTTTTCCCCTTCCCACACCCTTTATGGCAATTACAAACCATGTACATACATTTGAACAAGACCAGTTACAGACCATGTGGATCTGAACATGAGTAAATCCTGATGCAAAGTTAATAGGAAATAGAAATGTGTTAAATGTTCTATGTATAAACATTTCCATGCATGTAATTGGTCTGGATAAAATGCTGCCTTGGAGAGTGATTTTTGCACTGACGTATTGTGGAAGTAGAAAAACAGCCAGGGAATCACTAAGAGCAACAAAGGTGGGAGGGGGAAAGAAACTGCAAGGAAAAGGGAGAGAGATGGATTGGAATAGCTGTGCTTGGACAGTAACAGCAGATAAGAGGAAACAGGGAAAGGAAAAGCGGCTGGGAAAAGCAGTGGGCAGGCCAGGATAGAGGCCGCAAAGGGGAAGAGGGAAGAAGAAACAACATGCACCAACCCTGACACATTATTTTTGCAAGATTCTATCAGGATGCCTAGACCAGCAAACCAAAACCAAATTAATAGTACTATCTTTATTGCAAGATTACAGTTAACAAAATCTTGCCAGTCTGAAAATGCTTTCCCCCCCCCTCCCCTTCCGTTAGGGAGGGCCAGTTCTGAGATGCTTCCTCCACCCCCATTCCTGCTTTGGACTCATTCACTCAAGGAGCAGTTGTTTAGGTTGCAGCTCTCCTTCCTGTCTCACAAGATGATTTTTCACATCGCATTAAAGATTCCTCGTCTCAAATTCCCAGTTTCTGCCAAATTGTGGCCAATGCGGATCAGTTCAGTTCAACAGATCAGTTTGGCAGAAACCCTAAAATATACTGTCTTCACTTCAAACCCAAAACAAGTATTTTTTTTTATGAAAACTGTAACTTGTGCAACTTGTGCAAAAATACGTAATTATCCATGTTGTAAATTGTGACGGGGTAAATTAAGAAGCCCTTTTTTGAGTTATTGTAGCTACTCTCTATGTTAGGAGCTGTTTTTTTTTAAAACAGCTCCTGTAGGGTTATGAACAGGAAGTCTCTATTTCGTTTATAGGAAATAAACTAATCCTATCTCCATCTTAACTCCCCCCCAACCGCCCCCAATTTGTGTTGTGGGGCTACCAAGTAACAGTAGGGATGCCATTCCTACCTTCAATTTTTTACGTGGGTAGAGTTAATTTTAGCTTGGAGCAACAGATTTCCACAACAGTAACTTTAGAAAATAGACATCTTAATTTCTCCCGTGTACTCCCAAATGTTATGATTTACCATGAGATTTATCTTCAAAGACTGATTCAGCTGTAGGGCAGGAATGTAGTTGGCCCTCTGGAGGTGGTGAACTAAAAGAAACTCATGATTGTTGATACCAGCACTCGTCTGTAAAAACTTCTCTAGACACTCCTAAAGAAGATAAACAGACACATGTAATGCCACTGTATTAATGAGTCATCCACTGCTTTTTTTAAAAAAATGTTACTCCTTAGATTGTATTTTTGTTCTGGCTTACTTGTTCAGTTTCTGTGAATGGCAATTTTAATAAATCTTCCATCAGTCCAAGCTCCTGACAAATTTCATAAACATGTTTGAGCATCTCTTCAACATTTAATTGGCTAGAATGTTGCCGTAACACGTTCCAAGCTTCCACCATGCAACTGAAATTAAACTCAGAATTAGAATTCTGGCAGATGTTTCTTCTTCAGGAAAAAAAACTACATTAAAAACTGTTAATATCCTATGCATTTAATTAAAAAAATAGTAATTTTGATCTCTCTCTCTTTATATATATAAATAAAGGTAAAGGTTCCCCCACACATGCGTGCTAGTCGTTTCCAACTCTAGGGGCCGGTGCTCATCTCCGTTTCAAAGCCAAAGAGCCAGCGCTTGTCCGAGGACGTCTCCATGGTCATGTGGCCGGCATGACTAGATGCCAAAGGCGCACAGAACGCTGTTACCTTCCCACCGTAGTGGTCCCTATTGTTCTACTCGCATTTTTATGTGCTTTCGAACTGCTAGGTTGGCAGAAGCTGGGACGAGTAACAGGCACTCACTCTGTTACGCGGCACTCGGGATTTGACCCGCCAAACTGCCAACCATCTGATCAACAACCTCAGTGTCCTAACCCACTGAGCCACCGCGTCCCTTTTATATATATATATATATATATATATATATGGATCCTTGGTTTTTCGGGTTTTTCCCCGCGTAGAATTAAAGGTGTAGGCGCAACGTTTCGATGGAATCCCATCCATCATCATCAGGCTTCTGTTTCCTTCTTCTGGGAGAAGCATGTGGCTGTTTGTTCCTCTTTTTTAAACTGCCAGAGGGGGTGTGTTCTGTGGAGGTGTGCTCTGATTGGGTAGGGGACCAAGTGTGTTCTGATTGGGTGGGAGTGTGTTTTGAATGGTGGGGGTGTTCTGATTGGGTGGGGGTGTGTTCTGAGTGGATGGGCTGGTCTCAGCTGCCAGCTCCAGACCTGAGCTGGTGAGTTGTGCTGCTTTTGTTCGGCTTCGTGTTTGTGGTGGTGCCATGTTTTTATAGTGGGTGTCAGTTTGCTTATTGTGTGGTTTGGAGGGGTTTAAAGTGGCTGATGTTGCAGCTGTAGTTAGGTTTCTGTTTTGTGGTTGTGTGTCTTTATCGTTGTGGGTTCGGATTTGCTTTTTGGATGGTTGTGTGGTGGTGATGTCATGTGATGTTATCATGAGTTTGGGTCTGGTATCATTCTTGGTGGTTGGGCTTCGTCTGTCAATCAAGGCGGGTTTCCAAATGGCTGGTAGACGAGAGGTATCATCTCGTTTATTCATGCTGTGGGGGCGTTTTTCTATCTCAATGGCTTCTCTGATTATTCTGTTGTTAAAATGTTCAATTTTGGCAATAGTTTTGGTTTTTTTAAAATCAATTTCATGTCCCGTGGCTTCAAAGTGTTGGACCAGGGATGAAGTTTGTTCTCCCTTTCTGAGTGAGTTTTTGTGCTCTTCAATGCGTGCACTTATTCTTCTGTTGGTCTGTCCGATGTATGTGGTGGGGCAGGTGGTGCATGGGATTTCGTATACTCCTTGGTTTTCTAACCCAATTATGTCCTTGGGGTTTCTTAGGATGGTGGATATTTTTCTGTCTGTGTAGAATGCTGTTTTGATGTTGTGTTTTTGGAGGACCTTGCTGATTCTGTCTGTGGTCCCTTTTAAGTATGGGAGGAGGGCTTTGCCATTTTCTTGTTCTCTGTCTTGGGTTTTTGTGGGTGTCTCTCTTCGGATTAAGTTGGTAATCGTATTTCTTTGGAATCCATTGGCTGTTAGTACATTAGTGAGAGTGTGTAGTTCGGTTTTTAGGTGTTGTTCGTCAGCTAGGTGTTTTGTTCTGGAGATGAGTGTCTTGGCTACGGAGTTGATCTGTGCTGGGTGGTGGTGTGAGAGTGCGTTCAGATAGCGGTTTGTGTGTGTTTTTTTATGGTAGATAGTGTGTCCTAGGGAGCCGTTGGATTTCTTGTAGACTAAGACATCAAGGAAGGGAAGTTGATTGTTAGCTTCTGTTTCCATGGTGAATTGTATTTTGGGGTGTAGGCTATTGAGGTGTATGAGGAAGTCATCCAGTTTTTCTTTGCCGTGTGGCCAGATTACGAAGGTGTCATCTACGTATCTGAGCCAGAGTTTGGGTTTGTGGTTGGATTTTTCTAGAGCGAGGGTTTCAAAGTGTTCCATGAAACCCTCGCTCTAGAAAAATCCAACCACAAACCCAAACTCTGGCTCAGATACGTAGATGACACCTTCGTAATCTGGCCACACGGCAAAGAAAAACTGGATGACTTCCTCATACACCTCAATAGCCTACACCCCAAAATACAATTCACCATGGAAACAGAAGCTAACAATCAACTTCCCTTCCTTGATGTCTTAGTCTACAAGAAATCCAACGGCTCCCTAGGACACACTATCTACCATAAAAAAACACACACAAACCGCTATCTGAACGCACTCTCACACCACCACCCAGCACAGATCAACTCCGTAGCCAAGACACTCATCTCCAGAACAAAACACCTAGCTGACGAACAACACCTAAAAACCGAACTACACACTCTCACTAATGTACTAACAGCCAATGGATTCCAAAGAAATACGATTACCAACTTAATCCGAAGAGAGACACCCACAAAAACCCAAGACAGAGAACAAGAAAATGGCAAAGCCCTCCTCCCATACTTAAAAGGGACCACAGACAGAATCAGCAAGGTCCTCCAAAAACACAACATCAAAACAGCATTCTACACAGACAGAAAAATATCCACCATCCTAAGAAACCCCAAGGACATAATTGGGTTAGAAAACCAAGGAGTATACGAAATCCCATGCACCACCTGCCCCACCACATACATCGGACAGACCAACAGAAGAATAAGTGCACGCATTGAAGAGCACAAAAACTCACTCAGAAAGGGAGAACAAACTTCATCCCTGGTCCAACACTTTGAAGCCACGGGACATGAAATTGATTTTAAAAAAACCAAAACTATTGCCAAAATTGAACATTTTAACAACAGAATAATCAGAGAAGCCATTGAGATAGAAAAACGCCCCCACAGCATGAATAAACGAGATGATACCTCTCGTCTACCAGCCATTTGGAAACCCGCCTTGATTGACAGACGAAGCCCAACCACCAAGAATGATACCAGACCCAAACTCATGATAACATCACATGACATCACCACCACACAACCATCCAAAAAGCAAATCCGAACCCACAACGATAAAGACACACAACCACAAAACAGAAACCTAACTACAGCTGCAACATCAGCCACTTTAAACCCCTCCAAACCACACAATAAGCAAACTGACACCCACTATAAAAACATGGCACCACCACAAACACGAAGCCGAACAAAAGCAGCACAACTCACCAGCTCAGGTCTGGAGCTGGCAGCTGAGACCAGCCCATCCACTCAGAACACACCCCCACCCAATCAGAACACCCCCACCATTCAAAACACACTCCCACCCAATCAGAACACACTTGGTCCCCTACCCAATCAGAGCACACCTCCACAGAACACACCCCCTCTGGCAGTTTAAAAAAGAGGAACAAACAGCCACATGCTTCTCCCAGAAGAAGGAAACAGAAGCCTGATGATGATGGATGGGATTCCATCGAAACGTTGCGCCTACACCTTTAATTCTACGCGGGGAAAAACCCGAAAAACCAAGGATCCACATACAGGCACCCGCGAAAACCTCAGAAAACAAATATATATATATATATATATATATATATTAGCATTCAGAATACACTTGCTTAGTCCCAGACACGGGACAAATCAGAATTAAAGGGAGGCTGATATGGCCATTACAAACTCATTTGTTCTCATCAGTCATCAGTTAGGCTGAAACAGTAAATAAGATTTGCCTTGTGTTTGGGGCCTAGCAAGGTATTCAAAAAACTTAACAAACACTTAACACATATTTCCCTTGCCTTGCAGCTAACAAAGTGAGAGAGAGCCTGTGGCCTAGGGGTTAAAACAACTGCTTAAGATGCAGTCGGCCCAGGTTCGAATCTCAGAAGGGTATGGCTGACTGATGAGAACAAATGAGTTTGAAATGGCCATATCAGCCTCCCTTTAATTCTTTGTTAGCAATCCAAAAAGTTTACACAAATATGAGCTGTCACTGTTGTGACTACAGCCTGCAGATGGCCTTGGGTTAGGCTGAAACAGGAAATAAGATGTGCCCCGTGTTTGGGGCCTAGCAAGGTATTCAAAATACTTAACAAACACTTAACATATGTGTGTGTGTGGATCATTTTTCTTCATGAATTAAGCATAATCTTACAAAAGATAAAGATGTGCTTTACCTGTTATATAGTAAGACAGTAAGGTGGAGTGCAACTTCAGTGCTATTTATCATTGACGGTTTCATCATGTGTATATATCGAAGGGCTCGCTTGTGCTCTCCTTGACACATCAAAGCTTGAATGATCCGCATGTGTTGCCAGGGCAATTTGATTGTAGCTGGATGAAACAGATAGGAGAGAGAATTCTGCAAAAGCGCAAGGTTATAATTAGAATAGAAATAAAAATTATATGAATAATCTAAACTAGTATTTTCTCCGGTGTGTAGTACTTTGTACAGCTATTCCAAGTTTGTGTTATCCAGATTGCCATTTTTAATTTCTTCTTCTTGTGTATGTTGGCTGAGAGGTTTCTCTGCAGATCAGAGGGGGCGTGGTTTACTCATGCTGCCTGCATCCCACAGACAGAGCTTTGCCTGGGTTGCGTGGCCCGGTTTCTGGCCTGCTGCAGACCGGTGCCGGTCCATGGACCGTGGGTTGGGAATCCTTGCTCTAGAGTACTTTACTGCACTTTCTCAAGAAGCACTGAATAAAGTTATATAAGCCAAGATGTGAAATATAAAATCCAACAATAAATAAAACAGTTGAATTACTACTTTATACTGACCTCATAGTCATTATGATCCAAACACCAAAAACCCTGAATTAGGTTAACCAGACCTACTGGAACTGCAAAGGCTGTTGGGAAAGAATCCACTGAAGTATCCGTTCTGTTTGGACAGGAATGCATGATATCCAGTAATAAATAAATTGTCTAATTAGCTTATTAAGGATAACTGAGAGTTGTTTCCTATGAAACAACAGAACATTCCTATTTGATAAATATATTTTGCTACAATTTTATCTTGTAAAATCTCATTAACAATATTAAAACATATATAACTTCAATCTTTAATGTAAATGAATTCTGAAGCCACAATTCTGTCTTGCAAATGTAACTTAATAGTAGAAATTTTGAATTACTGAAATTAAGAAAGAACAACATACAAGTACTTTGGCCTCTCTGAAGCTTGGCATTAGGGGCCTGCAAAATACTTCATTTGAACTGTTCTGAGTCAAAACTATGACTATGACACACAAAAGACTGTTAAAAACATGTCAGAAGTGTCTTTAATTCAAAACAGATTTGCCCTGAGTTTAAAACAATTCTTGCTCTGCATAGAACAATGGTAATGTTTCATGATATTTTGTGATGTTTTATCTTTCAAAGGTACAATTTTTTAAAAAAAATCATCCATGTACTTTGCATAAACTGGATTAATTGTGCTCTTTTCTGGGCCTAAAGGATAATAGAAGTCTCAACTGGATATGCAAATATGGAGAGACCCACAAAGTAGGAAGCAGATTTGTAAATAGCAAACTCCTCCCAGGTTCAATATTGTATTATTATTCAGACCAGTAATATCCATGTTTTCATTCATTTTAAGTGTTGGACAGAAATGATAATGGAAAGTGCTAATTTTTAAAAGAACATTTATATTTTAAAACTTGAAAATGAAATATGCGGCAGCCATTGTCATATTTTATGTTTCTGAAAGGATACAATTGCATGCTTGTAGAGTTCTTCAGTGTTTTCTAACAAGTAGAGATCAAGCAATGCCTATAATTAGAACACACACGCTAAGTCAATTATTGTAATTATTCAAATACAGCATATCTTTTACAAAATTCTTCATTACTGGTAATTTCCTGGACAAAGCCATGCACTTTTCAGACTTTCAGAAATTAGCCAGCTGGCTTTGTGCGTAAAGCAGGACTAGAATCCACAATCTCCCAGTTACTAGCCTATTGCCTTAAACCACTACCCAAAATTGGCTTATTCATGTTACTTACATGTAATGTGGGAGGGGGATACTTTCCAGTCCCCCCATCATCTTTCTGCCACAACTTCACAACTGAATCACCTAACTGGGAAATCATGCCATCAATCATCAAACAATCAGGGTTCCATTTGCCCCTATAACAGGAAGGCAGGCATTTAATTTCCTATTGTTAAAAGCAAGTTTAAAAAGTCTATTTAGTAACAAATCATGCAATTCAAAATTTTCTTCCTTCAAAATTAATTCACAAAACCCCCAAAAACGTCAACCCAACAATAAAGCTAAGCAATTTATGTAGAAGCATATGCAAAAGGGTAGTCTCTAAAATCACATTTTTTTTATTGAAAAGTGTGGCCAGTTATTTGCCACATGCTTTAATAAATCTCATCTAGAAAGACTTAACAATTTATAAAGGGCCCGCAGAAAACAAGATATTGCTCAGTTATATGAAATGAAGAAAGAAAGGCAGACACTGAACCACCCTCTGCGCCACAAAAAAGGAAATAGTCATCTCAAATGCCAGCAAGAAAATGACTAGTGACATTTTCTCCCTATCCATTTTTGAGTTTTATAAACATGCACTGAATAACATTTTACATAAACTTTAGTGCCCTTCCCCCTGCAAGCTGCTCACAGCTGTTAAAATCCTTCCACTGAGACTTAACACACTTTAAAAAAACTCTTACCTTGATAAGCGTTCCAATTTTTGATGACAATTGATATAAAATCGTTGAATATGTTGGTAATTATAGAAAGATTTTGATAAATGCATGTCTTCCTCTGCATAAAAAAAATGAAAACTCATTTTAAAACGTATCAGGTGCAAAATAATCAGTACTCCTGATTAATCCTGTTAATATGTGAAAGCAGATTTTTTTACAACAGGTTCAAATTCAAGGATCATTCAATTTGCAGCTATTAGTTTTAGTCACTATCAAGAAAATAAAGATCCATCAAGGTGTTTTCAACATTCCATAAGTGAATGAAAGACTAATTGAACACTGCCTTCTTCATATATGTCAAGAGAAAGAGAACAAGTATTTGCTAAGAAAACTAGAAAATTTGTAGTTCCATGAAGAAAGAAGAAAGAAAGAAAGAAAGAAAGAAAGAAAGAAAGAAAGAAAGAAAGAAAGAAAGAAAGAAAGAAAGAAAGATAGTCTAACAAATAGAAAATAAAAGTTTCTGTTTCTCATTCTTGCTTCTGGAAAATTGGTTACAAGCATAAACAGCTGCCTTTAGAAAAAGAGTACAGTTTCAGCAGTTCTTGAAGCAGATTCTTCTGAGTTCTTAATGTGCATATTTGAAATCTAGAATTTCAAGAAATTAACTTTTTCAAAATGATGTTGATTTTTCCATAAGAAATAGATATATACTAGTAATAAAATAGGAAATAAGCTGTTACTGAAATAAGACAGCTGAAGGAGACCTACCTAAATTTTCTGGAAGGAGATTGGATCGACAGAACCAGATGACCACTTGTAAATATTGTGAAAGGAGACTGGTTACAACCTGTTTATTTGTTAGATCTGTAATGCCTAAAAAAATGAACACAGACTTGCTTTTTAAAAAAAGCTTCATCTAACCTTGAGAAAGTATGGGCAATAATTTGTCATCTTAAAGACAGAGGGATCATTTAGTTCATTCATGATTATATAGGTATTCTGGCTTTAATCCAAATATAGCCGCAAATAATCTGCACAGGATATAAAATTTCCTCTATACCAAGAATAAGATAACAAATCAAGCTTTCTTTTAAACTTTTCTGTACTGGATCTGGAGATCAAATCATCTTTTTTATTTTCTAATTCAAAAGAGAAAATGACCATACAAAAGTGGACATACAAATACATGAAGGAGAATGTAAGATCCCTATTTGTTAAAAGGTAATATACAATGGGCATCTTAAATTTGATGACATTTACATACCTTGTTCAGTCAGTTCTTGAGCTTCCATGATAAAATAGTTTAACACCATGTTAAGGTTGCTAAGAAGCAACTCACAGCGCTGGAGAGACTGTAGAGTCTGTGGATCAACGAAGTTAGATGACCCATCAAATAAGGGACCACCTTTAAAAAATAGAATTTTGACAACTTTAGTTAAGGCTCAGAATTCAACATGTTTTTATTCAATATAATTAATCAAATAATTACGCCCAATTACCGAATAATTTCTGTAAATGATAACTTGATAGACCACTGTTTCAAAACACATTATATTACTTACAGAGACGAATGAAGTCTTCTTTTGTTTTAACAACTTTACTCCATGCCCATTCGAGAATAAAACGCAAGTTGGGTGCAGAATCTGGTTGCTCTTCAAAAAAACAAAAAGCATAAATTATAGAAGTTATTTAACAAAATAATTTTATTGAACAACAAGGTTACGTTTACCTTCAGCAGTCCACTGTTTGATGCAGCTAGTGAGGAGCCCCAAAGAACTTGTCTGGATAGCAGTTGATAACACAGCTTCAAACTGCTCTTCCTAAAAAAAAAATCAAAAAGAAAGCAAGATGCACTTTCTCAGCATTTCATGGCATCAGTGATTCACAATTTCAGCATTAAAAATGTAATCCAGCTGTAGCTGCATAGCATCTGACATGCTGGATCCAGCTAGGAATATGGACACACTGGGTCTGCTCAGTCTGGAATCAGTAATTGTAGCTTCAAAGTTTTCTGGGGTTTGCCAACTTTTATAGTCAATTTATTCCCTCTTTCGCAAAGATAGCCATGCCAATCACCAATTTACTAAAATTTAAGAATCAAGTAACATAACTGCATTTTCAATCATATCTTCATCATAAACTCACCTGGCTCAGACTTGTTGGCTGTATATCAATAAATCTGGGAGACAGTAAACCAGCAATAAGGCATCTATTATAACCCTCAGGAATAGTTTCATTTAATGAACAGCCAGAATTTTTTAAGAAATGCAATGTCTGCAATTAATCAAATAATTTTGCATTAGGACAAACTGTATGTAGAACACTGAAAAATCACTACATTTTAAATTAAACAATTCTTGTAAAAATAAAGGCATATAAATTATTGTCTGCTTTTCATATTCTCTATACCAGGCAAAGAAGCTATAAAGAAATAAATGTAACTGTGTTTGGTATAGGCAGGATAGTAGAAATCAAGACCCAGTAACTTGGACAGATTCACTTGCAAGGCTTTGTGCTGCTCAAGTGCCTCTGAAAAACTGTGTACTGTGGTACAAAAAGTCATAAATGTTTAAGAATTACTTTTTAAATGATTCCAAATACATGGTAGTCCATGACTTATGACTGCTCACTTTGTGATTGTTCAAAGTTCTGACAAAGTTCTGAGTATTTACGGTCTGATTTGAAGTTCTGACAGTTGCCCCTCCCCACAGTCAAATGGCCACACTTTGGGTGCTCAGCAACCAGGCCACATTTCTGGTCACTTGTACCATCCTGCAGTCCCAGGATGTTTTTACAACCGTTTTGTTAAAAACTGGCATTTACTTCCAATTTTTGGTAAAACTGTACCCATAATGAGCCATCAGTTAACAACTGTGATGCTTCAATTAATGACTATTGCAAGAAAAAACTGTAAGACTAGATCAGTCAAGTGACTGACCCATTTCACAACTGTTATGATTTACAATCATGAAGGGCAGGCTCCGCTGTGGTCGTAATTCAAGGACTACCTGTACCTGTTTAGAAAATATGTGAAATCTTTAAAAATGGGAAAGTAAACATTTTTAAAGGGAGTGGTAGGTTCTGGTCTCAGCAAATGAAAGGTGTAAGCAGGCATATAGAAATCATAACTTTTGCATTGCCAGCTCCAGGGTTCTGTTTTCCCATATCAGCCAAGTGTTGATCCAATTGGTTAAGACAGGAACTGACATACCCGTTTTCACCTGAGAGAATGACCTAGCTGGCTTCCTTGCCTTATGGTAGAACTAGAATTCAGTCGCCTAGTTTCTGGCCTGATGCCTTAACCCAGACATGTCAAACACAAGGCCCGGGGGCCAGACCTGGCCCACAAAATGGTTTCATGTGGCCCGCGAAGCCATCCTGGAAACAGTGAGGGAATGGCCCCCATTGCCTTGGCCCTAGCCCAGAGACCCTCCTTCTGCCAGAGATCCTCAGATCTGTCCTACTCCTGCCCAGGCCCCCATAGGCACCCTTGATGCGAACGATGTAGAGCTGGCCACGCCCACCCTGGCCATACTCACCCGGCCCCAACCACAATGCTGATGCGGCCCTCAATGAAATTGAGTTTGACACCCCTGCCTTAACCACTAGACCAAACTGGTTCTGCAGTTAGAACCAAAATCAATGACTAACTATTAAACCACTAGATATATATTTTTTAAGCAGAAATAAAGTTTCCAAAGTAAAGCCGATCCACATGTTTATGAATTGAAAAAGATAAGAAAATAAATAGAATGCCATAATACAGCAGTAAACAAATAATACTTACATCTTTTTGAAATCCTGTGCAAGACATATGAACTATTCCACAATTCAGTAAACAAGTGGCATCTGTGGAATAGAGTTCTTCATTAGAATAATGAGGGGCAAAATGACTGATATTATAATGAAAGCAAAGCTTTCCAGCAATTTTATTTCATACATTGGGGCACTGATGCAGAGACGATAATTGTATAAGAGGATGAATTAAACTCCCTCAATCTATATCCAGGTCTCTGTCCAAATCAATGGACTATAATTTAATTCAATGAATCAGTCTGACTCTTGAAATACGTTTGATAATTTTAAAACCAAGCCAGGAATAATGACAGCTCTCCAGTATGCTACTACTTTGACAGTATTGATTTAGTCTAGTACTAATCAACTTCTGGCCCCTGTACAATAGAAGCAGGAGGAAAGTTTGCAAAAGCAACGGTTATGGACACAACAAAATAAAGTACAAGAAAGGGCACCGGCTTAAAGATAAAAGAAGAGAGTAGCTTTTCCAATACTAATGTTTGCCCACACCCAAATCCCAACATTTAATTGTAAAATTAAATGGTACTCCCTGAAACAGAGCATAACAAGTAATATACGTAGTTGATATTAAACATTAAGCAAGCATCATAGGAAAGAATTATACTTTTTATCACTAGCACTAACCAAAGGAGACGCTAGGAGATTAATATTTTATATCAAAATGCAGCAATGTACATTCCATATACAGATAGTCCTTGACTTACAACCACAATTGAGCCCAAAATTTCAGTTGCTAAGCAAGTCAGTGAAGTGAGTTTTGCCCCATTTTATGATCTTTCTTGCTACAATTCTCAAATGAATCGTTGCAGTTGTTAAGTTAGTAACCCGGTTGTTAAGTGAATCTGGCTTCCCCATTGGCTTTGCTTGTCAGAAGGTCACAAAAGGTGGCCACATGACTCCAGGTCATTGCCACTGTTGTAAGTACATGCCAAGTGTCAAGACTCCCAATTCTGATCATGTGACCACAGAGTTGCTACAACAGTCATGTGACAAATGCTCATATATCACTTTTTCAGGCTGTTGTAACCTCAAACTGTCACTAAGCAAATGATTGTAAGTTGAGGACTATCTGTATTAAGAATAAATCTGAGCTTTACACAGTACTTTTCCTGCACTGACATACAAATTACTGCTTGACCTATTGCAGCAGAACGTGCATTATTCTTATTAGATTTTTATCCCACTTTTTCAGACCTGGAAAGGCCATCACAACAATATTTCAAAAGTATATGGTGGGTGCAATAACTTCAAAATGCTCCCGTAAAAGCAGTTGATAATACACTTACCAAAATTGTAAGTGCTTGGGTTAAAAAACTGTTCAGGTGGAGGATATGAAGGAGGCACTCCCCGAGTAAAGCTTCGTTCATGTACCAAGACATCCAAAATATGATTCGGAGAGGTGATGCTCCCCACAGCATCCAAAGACCATAATGCAAAATATGGACAATTGTGTAAAAATTCCCCTGGCCTTAAGAAAACAAAGAAGAAGTAAATCTGACAGTATTAACATCTATTCTTTCTGAAATTTTGTGGTAAGAAGAGACTATCACTTACCTTAATGAATCTGGCATCTGAGCATGATACCAGCGATTTATATCAAAAATACCTAAGTAGGTAGATGGCTTGCCTTGACCATAGGTATTCACTTGCCAGGTAAAGACAGATACACTTGTATCAGGTGACATGACTGGGTCAAAAAAAAAGGCGATGGAATTACTATAAAAGGCAGGTACAAATTATATCAATACAATTCTATGGAATAGATTTACATTCTTTTATATCTCAAGAGGTACCCATGCAACATAGCAAAATACTTGGCTATGTACAATCTCTGAATATCTTGCAGTCCTAATTTATTAAGCTACTTAGTTCAATCCAAGCTAAGAGTCCATGAATATAAGTGCATTTGATATTTGCTCTTAGCCATCTTTTTTTGCTAAAGCTAAAAAAAAATCCTATACTAAACTAAACCAAACTAAACTAAATACTTTTAAAACAATCAAATACAGATTAGATATTGGTGTTAGAGAAAATTAGTAAAGGTAAAGGTTCCCCCGCACATGCGTGCTAGTCGTTTCCAACTCTAGGGGCCGGTGCTCATCTCCGTTTCAAAGCCAAAGAGCCAGCGCCTGTCCGAGGACGTCTCCGTGGTCATGTGGCTGGCATGACTGGATGCCAAAGGCGCACGGAACACTGTTAACTTCCCACCGTAGTGGTCCCTATTTTTCTACTTGCATTTTTACGTGCTTTCGAACTGCTAGGTTGGCAGAAGCTGGGACGAGTAACAGGCGCTCACTCTCTTACGCGGCACTCAGGATTTGACCCGCCAAATTGCCGACCTTCTGATCGACAGGCTTAGCGTCCTAACCCACTGAGCCACCACGTCCCTTTAGAGAAAATTACCAATGACCTAATATTGTAGTTCAGCTCGCTGTCAGCTAGGGTGAGTGCTACCCATTTAACCTCTTCATACAATAATTGGTTCACAAACAGAATAAGGCCAATGATCTATTTCTATTTCACTGTTTAAGCCAATTAACCAACTATCCACTATTTAAACCAATTCGGCCAAGTGCTTCTGTAGCACTAACTACAAGCTAATGGAAGAATTGTTTCCTGGTGGAAGGAATTATGCCTGAGAAACACTCCATATTTATGAAATATTGTAGTTAATTCTGTACCTACTACTCTCTGATTAAACTCATAATTGTATAATCCTTCACCAAAAATCTACATAACCAGAAATATTTATTTTTCTGAAAGATGGTTATTTCATTTAAGGTGGCAAAAAGTGATAGAAACTTCCATCCTCTTCACAACCTCTTTTCTTTGCTACCTTCTGGGAGGAGGCTTCGTGGTATCCGTAACAGAACATCCAGATTCAGCCACAGTTTCATTCCATACAGCACTAACCTTGTGAACTCTCAGGCTTCCTCCTTCCGTTATATATTCAAGATGGACAGTATTTAATATGTATTTGTTATGTATATGTAGGAATGTGGGTCTATGTACATATGTTGTATATAGTATGGCTAGGTGTGTGTCATGTATGTGTTTCACTTTGAGAGCGGGCAACTAAATTTCATTTTTGATGTGTGCCGTTGTGCCCACAGTAAAAAAATGACAATAAAGGTTATCTTATCTTATCTTTTAAAAAAAAATACCTTTGATATTTGCAGCAAAAAACCCCCTAAAGTCAATTTCCAGTTACCTTTTCATGTGAAGAGCAGCTGGTTATACAGGCTGTAATTTATTTAATCTTTGGCAAATATTAGTCTATCCTTATAAATTAAATTTAACGATTAATGCTTAAAAGCAAACAACCATCAAAACTGAATGATAAAATGCTATTACATCACTGTGTAAAACAAAAAAAATTGCTCTAAATATCACTTTTGAAATGTATACAGCTGTGACCATCTGAAGCTTTTTGTTTATTCAATGATTACCATGTGAAAGGAGATTTTGACTCATAGACCATATATTGTACACCATGCAAGGCCTCTAGTCGGGAAACATCTTCTATCCTTGAAGAACCATTTTACACCTCAGATTATGTCTCCCCAATCACTTTATGGTTGGAAAGACTTGGCGATCTAATAGTAATAATACAGTTTAATCTAATAATAATCTAATCTATACTATTTCCAGACTAGTGCACAAAAGGACATGGGTGAATGTGATAACACACAGAGTGAAAGCAAAAATATTGTACCACCCACCATATCTAGACACTCCCTCAAGGCACTAATGCAATTCTCAAGCCCATTACTCTGATGTTCCCGTGGCTAAAATGTGTAACAGAACTCTACTAAGTATTCTTGGAAAATATAGATTTATGTGACTTATTGATCTGATGAAAGTGCAGCTACATCTATCATTCTAGTCTCTAACTGCTAAAGCCAGAAATAGCTCCTTTAATTGTCCTTGCTCAGAGCTAAATATGTCATTCTGCTTGATAATGCAATAAAAACCCTAATTCTGTTCCTCTGCCCATTCTCCACACCAGCTCTGGGGGTTTAACATTGGAACACAATGCCATACAGGAAGAACAATAGGAAGCTCAACTGAGCAAATAGAAGGGCAATTAGAAGGGAACAACTTGCCTCCAGAAGTTGTGAATGCTCCAACACTGGAAGTTTTTAAGAGACTGGACAACCATTTGTCTGAAATGGTATAGGGTTTCCTGCCTAAGCAGGGGGTTGGACTAGAGAGGACCTCCAAGGTCCCTTCCAACTCTGTTATTCTATTCTATTCATTTATATTACATATAAATTTGTATGTCTATGTGAATGCACACATACGTTTCAGTGATTTTTTTTAATTAAATACTAATTCTAGTATAGATTTATAGGACTTCACAAAATGTATCTGGGTTGTTCGTAATTGAAATATATACCACAAATTATTACTAAGAATTAAACAGGACATAAAAAACAATCAACATTTATGCAGAAACAAATTGTATCGTTCAGGCATAAGTCTGACATAACAAGTTCTCATTATTAGCTGTGAAGTGTACAATACTAACCTTCATTAATACTATCTTCTCTGTCAACATGGCTTCGAAATTTTTCTATAGCTTGACAACCAATTAATTTGATATTGCTAGGCTGTCCTCTCAAAGAGGAAACACCCCCTGTGAGGTCCAGACTGTATCTTTCTTCACAGTATTCCAAACCCTGGAAAAATATTACATCAAGTCAATGTATCTGATGAAGAATGTGAGAACTTCAATTCTCAATAACTAATGCTTAACATCTTGGTTATTACTTGGAAAACACTTCAGTTATGATAAAAATTATTTTGGTCTTTAAAGTATTATCTGAATGGCAACTTTTCATCAATGGCATTGACAGTTTTAAGACACCATTAATCAATGTTATTGACAATTTTTAAGAATGAAGTGAAAGATAAAGAACAACTGTGTCCATACTGAACCCTGCTTAACTGTCATGAATGTTCAGTAATACAGAAGTGGCAATGCTTCTTTAAGTAAAAATGTAAAAAACCTATTAGAACTACTTTGAGGATATATGTGTGTCTTCTCCCAGGATGCGAAACTTTGATTCTAAGTTACTTTCCACAAAGTTAGAACAATGAAATGGCAGGTCACATATTCCCAGATAGGTCACAGGCCAATATACCTCTTGATATTAACTACCAAAGTTATTTTAAATGAGGAAATACTGTTGGGTTTTTTTATGTCACCATTTTATTGTTAGTAGCACAGATTTTTTTTTAAAAAAGAGAAATTTATTTTTTTTTCTAATAGTTTAAAATGCTTTAAAACATCATTACTGCACAAATCACCTCTTTGTGTTTATTGTAAAAGTAAATAACCAAGCTGAAAAATGTGCAATCCAGTAGGCCAGACATTGTCAAACTCGTGACGTCATGCAACATATCGGAACTTTTTCCCCATTGCTGGCAATGGGCTGGGCGCAATTTCCTTGTGACACGTCCGGCCTCTGAGCCGGCAGTTTGATACCCCTGCCGTAGGCAATTCACATATCAATCCAGTTGGTAAGCAAAAAGGTGGCTGTGACATTTCAGCACCTATGATGAATCTAGTTCAATGTTAGGTAATTTATACATGAGCTATTAAGTACATGAATATAATTCAAAATCAGGTCTGTTCTTCTGTTTAAATTAAACAACTTTTGAAAAGGAAAGACAGGAAATTGAATTTATGAAAAAAATAAGTATGTTAAGTATGCAGTTAAACCAATGGAAAATTAACCCTGGAAGGAAGTGTATACGTGACATTTTTTCTAAGCCTCTCAGAATGTTTGAGGCTTGTTCTTTCTAAAAAAAAGTTTATCAATTATTACTGATAAACCATTAAAATATCTGCTTAAAAATATAACTCAAAACGAAGTTCAAGTGATTTTGTGGTTTTGCATTAAGCACCAGAGACTAAAATAAATGCTCTGAAATTTATATACAGAATGATCTGATCACAGCTACCCAATATTAAGGATAATTTCATTTTTTTTAGTTCTTTTAAACAAACTACTGGAATTGTTTCTATTTCCTTCTCACATGGACCTCAGGTCTGAGAGCTCCTCATTTACAGTCCCACTTTCAAGTTATTATGCTAATGGTCCCCAGAAAAATGCTGTGTAAGGTTAAGAGAATCTATCAGAGATTGGGCAATTACAAATGTTGCTCCAAGTTGCTTTCCCTGCATCTCATAAAGACTATGGAACACCTTGATGTAATCTGGATGTCTGCTGGATATACAAAAAATATGAAGATGATGGCTGAACTGCACAACTGAAATCACACCACCTTTTTATTTGTTGCATGTATGGGCCATGGCTTCTATCACACAACCACGGCAATCAATCTTTTTTTTTAGGGGGGGGGAATTGATGCCTCTGTGTCTGAATCCCATTTACACTCAAATACGTTATTTACCTTCTGATAAAGTGAATAATTTTAAATCTGTGGCAGGAAATGGCCCATAATTACATTATATCCTTTTATTAAACTCTTTTTCTCGATTTTAACAATGAACAAGTATAAAAACTCAATATGTACTTAACAATACAAGTACAAAACTCAACATGTTAACAATTGAGAAGAAACTTCTGAATGCAAACATGTGCACATGAAATTAAAAATGTCTTAATACTGTCTAAAATGTGTAGAATTATCTCAATAGCCATGGTATTAAACACAGGTTCAGCATATACTTCTCCTACAGAAAGACGCCAGATTATCTTAAAATCTAAATTAAATAAAAGCAAGCAAACTAGCAGCCCATTTGTAGTGGTAAGATTAATGCTGTAATAGGTTCTAATACACTTTACTTCAGTACTTAAAATTTAAACATAATACTTTTACCTCATATATGATTTGTCCTGATGCCAACCGCCTTCTGTCACTGAAAGCCAACTGCAGCAAATGTAAACTAAGAATATCTCCTTCACTAAAATGAAATATCAAGACTATAATAAAGAATACAGGCATCTCAATTATTTGTTATATAAGGCAGATAGTAAAGTAAGCACAGCTGTATAGTAAACCACAGAGAGGATAACTTGTGACCCTAGGGAACTTTTGTTATGGCTCTAGGGTTTACATGGGAGGACTTATTTTACAACTGTTTGAGGTGTGAAGCCAATGAAAACATTACTGTAATCTTAAAGCAGTCTTTTATACAGTTGAAAGATAAAGAAAGCTATAACTCAACTGGGGAAAAAAACATCCTGGCAAAATAAACCAAAATTTTAGCCCTGTGCATGACAACCATACTACTGCGAAAGACTCTTCTGCCAACAGTTCAAAATACTTCCTATCCCTCATCTAACAGATATCGCTGATGGTGGTGCAATGGTTAGAATGCAGTATTGCAGGCTAATTCTATTGACGACTGACTGCCAGCAGTTTGATCCTGACCAGCTCAAAGTTGACTCAGCCTTCCATCCTTCTGAGGTCGGTAAAATGAGGACGAGATTGTTGGGGGCAATATGCTGACTCTGTAAACCACTTACGGCTGTAAACCACTGTGAAGTGGTATATAAGTCTAAGTGCTATTGCTATCACTAGGTTGTCATTCCTACTTCAGATGTAGAAGCTCGATCAATTGCACAAAAATCAAATTACCCCTATTTGTTTCAATGACTGATCTTCATGATCTCGCTTGCTTAATCACCAGGATGTATGCCATTGAAATGATCGTGAAATGATGATGAAATTATATTCGTATATTAAGAAAAACTGCAGGCACCTTCACGTTTCTACAGAACACATACTAAAATTCACTAATGTCATTTCTACTGGGCACCTCAAACCAAGATAAAGTTTTAAGAGGCACATCAGAACAAATCCCCTTTTCCTAGATGAAATGAAGAAATTCTCAATAAGAATGAAGTTTCTCCAGTCTAAAAGTATCTATCAATAGGATCAGTGTAGAACTAGCCTTTTTCGTTCCTTCAACTCTTCATATTGCTTCCCAACACAGGAAGGGAAAAGCACAAGGGATAGGGATTCCTGAAATCCCCTTTTTATTCTCCTGTCACTTATTTTCCATATGTACACATATACTATTTCAATACCCAAGTAGCAAAAATGAAGACTTTTTAGGAGTAGATAATTGCCAAGATCCTAATTTTGGATTTACATTTCAGATTTTTTGTTTTGAAACAGATAAAGCTGCATACCTAAAGTCTGGTAAAACACCTCTCTCCAATGAATCAATTACTTGTTGGAGTGTAGCAATGCAAGTTAAATCATGATTTGAACACATTTTTAGAATCTACAATCATTAGAATAGCCAAACTGCTTCACCCACCTTTCTTGTGTTGATTGGACAGCCCACAAGTAGCAACAATTGCGAGGATCATTTTCAGGTTCTTGAAAAGTAACAGCATATACAGGAACTCTCCCTCCCTCTAACTGGAAATGGTATCTGAATATTAGAGGTAGGATTGAAGACATGGGAAATGGATAAACATTTTAAAATAATTCTCTAATTTACAGGACACTGTATTATTTTGGCATATTTCCTAAATATTTATTGTTTTATAATGGATGGAAATTCAGTAATCATACTTTAATTCAATATTCAGTTATATAATCAACATGGAAATTAGGGGAAATATGGTATTTTGGGTAATGTATAATCTACATTGCAGCATTCTATAATATAGACTAACAAAACTCTGCTGTCTGAATTAAAGGATGGGTTATATGGAACTGTTTCAAAACTTACAGAAACGAAAGTATTAAGTATAGCCATATCATTAGTCCTAATTATATGCATAAAAAATGGCATATGTTGGATGCATTTTTCATTTGAGTATCAATATTTTTTCCTAAACTGTAAGCTAGCAGCTGAAGTTATTTGATTCACTGAATATATTGGAATTAATCTAAGGAACCGTTCTGTTGTGAAAAGGCTGGAACTTCACAACTAAATATGGTTTTTGCAAATTTCCCCCTTTATCTGCAGTATCAGGCACCATGTTCTATATTTTTAATTCTCCAGGATGAAACTCCAATGCTCTAGAGCAGGGGTCTTCAAACTTGGCCCTTTTATGACTTGTGGACTTCAACTCCCAGAATTCCTCAGCCAGCGTGCCTGCCTGAGGAATTCTGGGAGTTGAAGTCCACAAGTCATAAAAGGGCCAAGTTTGAAGACCCCTGCTCTAGAGGATTGAAGAATCAATAGCAATTGCTTCATCCCATCCTTTCTCTAGAAAGTGAATCTCATAAATGGACCTACAATGGTGAGAACTTTCAAGCTAAGTTAACATCACTTTTCACATCTCTTCCAAATTGCTGCACATTTGTTATGTAATACAGGGGTCCCCAACCCCCAGTCCATGGACCGGCACCAGACTATGGCATGCCAGAAACCGGTCTGCACAAACAAGCAAAGCCCCATCCGGGGCATGCAGACAGTACATGAAATCACAAACCCTCCAGTCCACGGAAAAATCTCTCTCCATGGAACTAGTCCTTGGTACCCAAAAGGTTGGGGACCTCTTGATGTAATATATTGATGTAAATAACCTCTTGATGTAATATAACTCACACTAGTTCTAGCTGACAGGACCAATAGTGAGAATCAGTGGAAATGCAATCCAACAGCTGGAGAGCTATACATTGGTCCTTTTAGTAAGGGGACAAATGTATCCAGAATATGCATCTCAAAAATATATACAGATTTCAATGATCAGCATATTAGCATGTTTCCTTTTCAATTTATTTCATTAAGTGACATACCATTTTTCATATACTTACTCTTTTTTCAAGCTTTTCATATTCCACAGTGAAAGATAGCCATCAGAAAATCCCACAACTAACTGGTTGCTTCTTTGTATGTATGAGAGAGTGGTCACACCAGTTCCTGATGGGTTCAGTAACTGGAAACAGAGATGTCGGCCTTTCCTTATTACAGCTTCCCTTACTTGTGGAATTTCAGAAGGGATTCCAGTGATAACTTCTAGATCTGTATGTATGGCAGTACATAACAAGTTCATATTGCCTTATTTAAAAGCTGCTTACCTAAAAAAATTGCTCACAGAATAAAGTAGCTTAGGCACACAATTAAGTAAGACTGACTAATGATACAGATTGGTTTTGTTAATCTCTTTTCATTTTAAATATTTTATATCAATAGAAGAGAATGTAGCTCATGGTTAAACTGTGACGTCCCTGGTGCTCTCTGAGCTTGGCTGTTTGCTTGCAGATGTTTCATTACCTGTCCAGGTATCATCATCACAATGTTATCTAGTCCGGTAATAAAATGTCTGCAATCGAACAATCAAGCTTAGAGAGCACCAAGGACCACACAACTATTCTTGTCTCTATTCATTTGAACTGTGTGCATTCATTAGTTCATTCCTTTCTCTATAAAATGAAGAGGAAATGCAACCATATGATTTTGTTAACCTTATAGATAATCAGAGCAAATACCTGCGGCAATCCAATGTTTAACTTAAATAAAGCTTTGAAATGATAATTTCACCGTTATGTTTCTTTTCTGCATGCAATTTTCAGTAATCTGTTGAGGCTAACTAGGGCTTTCCAATAGGTTGTTTCATTGTTCTTTTTCCCTATCAATGCCATATACAAATTAGTCTATTTCTTGAGTGTAATTTAATGCTTCCAATGTCAAACAGCTAAAAATGAACAGATCAATAAATGTTTATTTCATTCAAAACATACCCTTATTTTATTATAAAGCCAAATTAATAGTTGCTTTCATTTTTAGTTCATTTTAAAATTTCCTGAACATGGAAGGTCCTGAAAAGATGACTACAGGAATCAACGTATAGTATCTTATTTTAAGTTTTATACAAATACATATCACAATCTGGAGGTTCATAATAAAACAAATTAAGAGTATTTTGTCTTTTGGACATTATTTTGAGGATGTGATAAAGAACAAGAGCAGTCCAGATTTTGGTCTATATTAGCAGTGTTTTCTATTTAATAAATCCATAATGGATTCAGTAGCTTCACCCAAATGTAGGGTGATAAGGCATGATATTCAGAAGTAGTAATAAATAACAGCAAGTTAGTAAGCTGAAAGTTTCTAGATCTTAGTATGTGTTCCTAACACATTTTCATATGATTTAATACCACACGTAGGTTAGATGTACATCACATCAATAATCTACATCGCTACTCTATTGCAGATAAATCTGAAAGCACAGTATTTCTAGCTCAGTAAATTATTGTAGAAAAAATATTGCTCTATCGTCTCCTGCTGCTGTCAACTTGTATTTTTCTATCTTAATCAAGTATACATATTATAGGTTAATAGACCAATGGCAGTCATCTTCCCAAATACCAGTGATGAGAATTTAAATTAGTATTCTGATTTTAGTTTTGTAAATTATATTCCCATATGATCTAGAAAACCTAACTCCTCTTTATTAACTAGAAATCAGTATAACAGATAAAAAGTAATATCATTTACCAGAAGCTTCTATTTCATTCTGGTTACATGATAAGTCATCCAAGCAAAGATCTATCAAGAGGACATGACCAACGTCAGTAACCACCACAGCCACACCAAACAGCCATCTGAGACACTGATGCAAGTGCTGAGTTGTCAAGCTGGCTCCTCCATGGTTTATAACAGGTTCAATGGCAGTGACCTAAAAAAGCATATTAGTTAAGAAGTTGGAAAACCTATAGGATAAACACATGAATAATCAATGTCACATTGGGATTTATAATTGTCATTTCTGAATCACTGAAATCCAGTCAATATCCAAATAACTTCTACCACAGTTTAATATAGTAATTCAGAAATGCTATTTTTGCTGGTTAAGACATAATACTAATATGATCAATTCTTCTTTAAATGCAAAGAGTGCAATTTTGTCATGTGGCCACTAAAACATCAGAAAATTTTCATTAATTTTTCATATATTTGACATTCCATGGTTAATTATTGTTCCAAAATAGTTACATAGAAGCCTTTCTTCTATCATTTATTTCTGTAAGTGCTCATAAGAAAACCATTAATTTATCCTTGGAATGTTATGAATCATGCAATATACTTTTTCCAGGATGACAAGCGGCAAAGAAACTTGCTCAGAATACCCAAACTTAAATTTTGAAATCAATGAGATTCGATGCATTGCCAAAAGAAATCACTAAGCCTCATAAACAGAACACAAATGTCCATTGAAAACAACTCTTCATATAATGCCATCCAAACCCTGTTTGAATTTGAACAACTGGATTAATCCCTTTTGAAAATTATTTTTTTAAAGTACTCGAATACTGAATACCCTTTAAGGATTGGATTTGCTTTCTTAAAAAACATTTTAGTCAGGATACCTCTGTACACACTGCTTTCAAATATTACATAATATTAGAATTTATTTTCTTATCTAAATCAGAAATGAGTGATTCCTCATTCTTTTGCTTCTCCCTCACTTTAGAAACTGAAGTGTAGATGACCTACTAAACCATCACACTTTATTTCTGATTTTAACTAAATATAACACTGAAGACAATTCTAGTCAAATTCAATATTTATTTTAAATTTGTATCTAAGTAAAGTGGGCAGAAATACTAAAGAAATAGTAAAAACTGAAAAAATCAGAAGAATGTTCTCTGATTATTGGCATACAAATAAGATTATTTAAAACAAAAAAACAAAATAAAGTAGCAGCATATTGGCTGCATCTACACCAAAAGCTTGACAGAGAACTGTCAGCAGAGTTTTCACTGAATTCTTGAAATGTTTCTCCTGAAAGTCAGATTACTCTTAAAAAAACAGCACAGATATTCCTACAGAAACTACTATTCCTACTTCCAATTTTGGCCAATTCTATTCATCAGCAGATCCCCTACCCAAACTCATGCTACTGCAGTCAGAAGCTGCCCAAGGTAGGAAAGAATAAAAAAAAATTACAACCATGATTGCTTATTATAATCTGTGCAAATTCAGATGCACTTGGCAATACATTTGAAACAAATGTAAAGTAGAAAGAAAAACTAAAGGGTAACTTTAACTACATATGTATTATTTTACTATGACCAAACTATAAATTTAGTTGTGGCAAAATGATAAAATGTTCTTGCACAGATGAGAAGACAAATATGTGAATTTTTGTTTCTCTTTGTTTCTTCTTATATATTACATAAAAATCATTTACTGTTCATCAACAGTGTATTTCTTCATTTACTAGTAGCTCAGCCTGCTTAGTATTCTCTTCCAGAATTGCTACATTTATGGCAAAATTCACCAACTCTAACAAATGAGAACATCTTATACTACAGAACCCAACACTGATTAATTTACATGACTGCAACTCTGGAATATAAAAATATGTGGTTGTAATTTTTAAAGGTCATGATTAATACTTAAGAGAATACAAATTGCTGTAAAGAGAAAGCATTAAAGCAGAAACAACAGCTGGAGCATGCATCAGGACAAAGAACTTATTTTTTAAATTAAGAAATCATGTATATACCCTTCCAGGAAGAACAACTGCTTTAACCACTCTGGATATTCCAAGATCATACAAACACAGAACACTTCCTTCTGTTTCTTCTAAACCAATTAATAGTCCATTTCTTTTCTGCCAGGAAAACTCTTTCACTGCAAGAATAGTGGGTAGCTGTTCATTCACCCCATTAAAACGATACGCTGACAGTCGTTCTCCTGTGACAGGGCTTACAATCTCAAGTTGTGGTCCACATGCAAGGCAAGCTAATCCACTTCGACCTATAAGAGAAGAAATATATATAAGAGGAAATCTTATCTGTGAAGAAATAATACTCGCAGAGAGGATAGAACAATTGGAGAAACACTGGGGAGAGGGGGGTCTTGCATCATACACTAGGATTTATTAATTCCATATCTTAGTTACATATCATTTGAAACCCTAGACCAAGTAGTTCAATAAATATAATTGACAAGCTCAGGATAATTTATATACCGAAATCCTCAGCAGTATGCTTGTACCTGACTTTTTAAAATTATTTACAAATGAGAACACTTCCTAAAAACTATGGTGTTCCACACAAAAACGCTAATTCCTAAAAATTCTTATTATCTATGTTTAAGCAAATGCAATGAAGAACTAAAGAGTGGCAAAACATTTTCCAGTGGAACAATGATTCAGCCCTCAATTAGTAACAGGATTAAGTTCAAGAAAAGAATGAACTCAGATAAAGACGAACAAAGCAAACAAAGCACTTATTGCTTGGAGAATGGAGAAATTGCTCCAGGATCGTATTGTATCTGGTGCTGAGTAATAGGAGATATATATATGTGTATGTGTGTTTGTATATATACATATACATTATACGTGTGTGTGTGTGTAAATATAGATTATGCTATATATTGCAAGATAATTTATGAATTTCATATTAACTCACCAGAAATTTATGGAGCAAATATAATGAGTTAAGGTTAACTTAAAACTTCCTTTGATTTTAATATGGCATATACTTGCTACTGGATATTTGAATCACAAAGATACGTACAGGATGACAAATACAGCAATGTTATAATAGCACACTTTCAACAGTTTGTTGAAGTTATGAATTTACAAAATGACAACCAATTATCAACACTGAAAACTGAAACTGCTACCCAGTAAAAAAGAAGAAAAACGTCAACTAGAGCAGGGGTGTCAAACTGCCGGCCTTATGGGCTGGATGTGTCATCTGGAAGCCGCGCCCACCCCATTGCCAGCAATGGTGAAAAGGCTCCGATACGTTGCGTGACGTCACGAGTTTGACATGTCTGAACTAGAGCTTTCAAAAGGAAAGGATTCCAAGGGATGTGTCACATCTGAGAAAGATTCCATACTGTCAGAGCTCACAACATAAAGCAAAAAGAACAGCAAAACCACATCGCTGAAATTCAGTTTGAATGCATATGGAAGGGCAGCCCCAAAGCATAGAATCCAAAGCTATTTTTAAAACTATTAACATTTGACTAACTAAACTTCAGAACTGAGCTACATTTAAGCCAATGTAGATTGCCTAACACTGGACTGATAATCAATTTCAGCTTCTATACAGATAAACCTGCTATAGTTCTACAACCAGGTTTTGCTTTTAAAGAAATATAAAAAGCAGTATGTCCAACAACACAAGTGCTGCCTCAAGAAAAGTGCTTCCTATACTAAATTTTAGAATCATGCAATTTACCTTACCCACCTCATCTTTTTTTGCCCTCACAGAAGTATTTAATCATGCATGTTACAATACACCTTTTGTAGTCTTAATAATTAAGAAGTGTGAGCTCAATTGTTACCTCCTGTGAATTTCCCATGAAGTACACAATCTAGTGTTATCTCATCTTCTCCAAGTGCTTGTATAGTCACATCTGGAAACTGCAGTAGACAGCTGGTTACATGAGCAGTTAGGTCTCGCATGTTTCACTGTAAAAATGCAGTGGGAAGTTTATTCAAGTAAGCAGTCAGTGCCAGCAAATAATTAAAATACTGTACTATAGAATATATGACCAAGGTTATGGTAGAGCACACTAAAAGAAATTCAGAGTTTAATTATTTTCTTTTGTCTCTTTAGTTTTAATTATTTTCTTTTATGTTTCCTTAATTTTAAAGAGTATGTGACTAGTAAGTGTGTGTTTTCCTTCTGTTTGTCCCGTGCCCCACCCCCATTCTATCTCTTATGTAAAAAAAACAAAACACTTCCAGCAATTCTGACAGGTATAAACAAATGACAGCTAAATGAATGGTGGGAGGGCTAGAGTCTGGGTAATTTCAGGGCCCTTTTTTAAAAAAAAAATATTCCCTGCCAAAGTGCAAAAGGGAGAGGTGTTGACTGCTCTCTCACCTCACCCCCTTTGTTAACAACTGGATGATGACTAGGAAGTAGAACAGCTGCTCCTTTCTGAATTTCAATTTAGAGCTGCTGAGGTTGAAAGAGTTGGAGGAATCAGCAGAATACCCTGTAATGAAGCAGGAATACTGCAGCTCTAGGACTAATGTAAAAGTTGGACTATTTCAGACTTGATTTTGAACAGCCATGTTATACTGTCTCTCCCTGAGGCCTGACTTAGCAGGGGGAAGGATCTGAAATGATTGATTCTTACCTTCAGCAGGCAGTATTCTGTATTACTGAAGCAAAGAGGGCCCCTTACACAAATGTCCACTTTATCTAAGACATTTCGCTTACTAGAGGTAAGTTCTTAGCTTTTCCTCCCTTCAGTCTGCACCTAAGCGTTGTTGGGTGCTGCTCTAAGCCTAGGAGCTAGATCTGATTCACTCAGCAGACAAGGTAAGTACAACCATTGTGTGTAGGGCTCAGATATTACTGACAGGGCAGCGGTATATCAACATGCATAAGGCAATGGAGTCTACTAGACAAAATTCATTGGAATCAGTCACATGCTTACAAATAATATCTGCCATGAGGGGTCCTTGGTGCTCTCTGAGCTTGCTTATTTTCTTGCAGATGTTTCATTACCCAAACTATGTAACATCATCAATGCAGCAGTGATGTTACTTAGTTTGGGTAATGAAACATCTGCAAGAAAACAAGCAAGCTCAGAGAGCACCAAGGACCCCTCGTGTCAGATAACCCTGAGCTTCAAATATTTTCCTTTATTAATATCTGACATTGCCTAATGGGCTCAGGAGAGATAGGGCCAGTATCAAAATCATCTCCCCTGGTTCTACAATTTATCAGCAGCACTCTTATAGGCAACTAGCATAAGAGTGCTACATATTGCAAGTCAAGGTAAAGCAAATGCTTGACCCTAAGAAGAGACACATGTGTGTCCCACTTGTTGTCCATTCTTTCTATGAATTATCACACCAATGGCAATGAAGGGTTATGACTTAGTTGGCTAAGGGAGGGGAAGATTATGAGCAACCGAATCTGTTTCAGATTAATTAACATAATAGCAATGTTCTTTTCAAATATGAAAAAGCATATATACTTAAACTTCAGACTTTGCGATACTATCTTGGCTTAGTGAAATAAAATAGTACAAGTGACTTAGATTTGTAGTACCTGCTTTCTTTATACTGGAAAATTCTATAGAAAATGTTTCTAAAGAAATATATAGCCCTTTATTTTAATTTTAAAATGCAACCTTAACAATATGAGAACAGTTTTGTTTATTTAATTTAAATCAGTTTTAAGAAATTACACTGTACAAAAAGCAAATTAGGGTGAGACATGGGAATGTGGCTCAGGCCTGCAAATATATATAATTCCATGAACAATAATTTTAAATAAGTCAAACTATAAGAGTTAATAGTTCCATTATGGATCTAAAGCACGGGTGTCAAACTTGATCCTGTCACATGATGTATCATGACGTATCGTGATGTTTTTTTCCTTTGTAGTGGGTGTGGCCTGCGTGTGACACATCCAGCCAACAGGCCTCCAGTTTGACACCCCTGATCTAAAGGCTTGTAGGAAAATACACATTTACAAAGTAATAAAAATACTGTTTTAAATCTAATTTTAAAGTATGTAGTATTATGTCTTTATAAATTGTAGTTAAATAAAGTATAACTTTAACTCGTTTCTCCAAGAAAAGTCTGTAAACATGTAAAGGCACAAGTGCAGAGCGTGACTGTGAATGGCCCCTTTGAGCTTGCTTTAACTGTTTACTTGGTAGAATGCCCTCAACTGGTTATGCTTTTACTGGATTAAGCTATGGGATCTATGTCCTTAATTCACCACCACTGAAGTTAAGGAGGTCTTTGTTACCAGCTTCTCTGAATGCCAAAAACTGTTCAGACCATTTTGGATAGCCCAGTTATCACTTCTAGATTTATTTCTTCTAAAGGTTTTTATAATCAACATCTAGATTATTTGTAGAAGAAAAAAAAGTGCTTAATTTTTTTAAAAAAATGTATTAATTTCTTCAAAAATCAGCAAAGGAGGCTTAATTTGGGGGAAATGCTGTTAATAACAAGGTCAGTACTGAAGAGAATCCTAACATGATGTTCTACACACTGTTTTAGATCTCTTTTGTTCAACATTGTAATATCTAAGAAAGTACGGTTTCTAAGCTACAATATATTGTGCTTACAAAAGGCTAATACATGTAACAGTGGAAAAGAAATTGTAAAATATGTATTTTATACATAATAAAAGGTAATAAAATTGTACACTGATTCCTTCAGTGAACTTTTATAAGTACAACACTTTCCTTTAAATTTTAAATGCAATACATTTTCTTCAAAGGCCACAAAACATTTTTGTAATGATACTTTGGGATAGTTGCTGTCTTGATTTAGTCAAGTATCAGAATGTAAAGATAATAATGGGTTGTTGGGTTCTACATTTAAGAATAAAAAAATCCAGTTATTTTAGAATATTTACTAGAGGAATTTTATTCATGACAATGAAGATACTTCAGTTTACAACTTATTTATTATTCAACTAAATTTATTAATCAACTAAAACATCAACAAAAATAGGAATTAAAATATATTGCACCAGAGGCAGCTTATGTATCCATAACCAATAAATCTTGTACTTAATTAACCACATTAATACTTAAAATGGATTGAACTAATCACCTGGCTCAATGCTGAGAGAAAGAATCAGGTAATCAGCACCTTGTAAAGGCAAGCAAGATAGGGACTTTTGGATCTTAGAAACAGCAGAATAGAAAACATGTATCAGAAGATCCATCTAAAACAGGGGTGTCAAACTCAATTTCATTGAGGGCCGCATCAGTATTGCGGTTGCCCTCAAGGGGCCGGGGGGGGGGGTAATGGCCAGGGTGGGCGTGGCCTACTGGGTGGGCATGGCTAGAGTGCGTATGGCCTACTGGGTGGGCGTGGCCAGCTCTACATCGTTCACATCAAGGGTGCCTATGGGGGCCTGGGCAGGAGTGGGACAGATCTGGAGGTCTCTGGTAGAAGGAGAGTCTCTGGGCCAGGGCCAAGGCAGTGGGGGCCAGTCCCTCACTGTTTCCAGGATGGCTTCGCGGGCCACATGAAACCATTTCGCGGGCTGAATCCGGCCCCCGGGCCTTGTGTTTGACATGTCTGGTCTAAAATAAGTGACCTGTAGCAAGCCAACGTTATTAGTTCTTGTGAAACAGCCAAAAGAACTGGAGACGAAAGAGATGTTATGTGGAAAGAACTGGAGCTTGTTAGTCCAAAGGATATGGATTAGTCTTTGGAGTTGTGAGCATGGTTGCCTGTATTAGTTCCAGGTCCTTCCTAGATGGCTAAATCCTGTCAGGAAATACTTTATGGTTTCATCCAAAATTCATTCTTCAGTGATGGTGTGAACTGCATTCAAGAAGCTATTTCTGGACCCAATGGTGTTGGATAATTTCCATCTGTTTCCAAACTTTACTCTGAGGGGCAAGTTGCAGAGAAGACAATCAAGCTGCAGCTTAAGAGAACTCTAGTGGAACCAGATTATCTTGGTCTACTTTCAGGAGTTGCAGGCCTGTATATAGCATTGAGATGGACTAATTGCACTTATGGGTGATCTCTGATGGGATCACATTGGAGGTAGTGCATCCACTTTGGTCCTTCTTGTTCTCTGTGATGTTCAATACAACTGATCATAGTATTCTGCTGGACTGGCTCAAAAGCTTAAGAGCAGAAGCACATTTTTCTGATGGTTCTCCCTCTGGAATTGGTTCTAGTTGGTATTGGTAAAAAGGAAAGATCTAGTCCTGATGACCTATTTTGTGGGGTTGTGCAAGACTCTAGACTTTTCTGTTTTGTATAATACTACATGAAGCTGCTGGTTAAAATAGTCTTGCTGGCATAAGATTAGATATCAATATACTACTGACATGCAATTTTATATTTTTACCAAAAGCCAACCAGGCAACACTGTCAAGGTTGGGAAGGATCAAATTTAGGGTTAGGCTCAACCCTAATAAGACAAGTAGCTTTGGGTTATGTGACTGTTTGGATCTGGGTATTTTCCATTGGTGTTCTGGATAAGGTAGTTTTCTCCCAGACAGAATTCCAGATCTGAGTGATTTTATCTGCCAGATACTTCAGATAATCCTTAACACTATCCTGAACATGATTATTTTGCCCTTCCTTTCCAGGTCACTTTGAACAGAGTCATCAAATACCAATCCAGAATGACAATGAGAAAAATACAGCTTTTTTGCAGCTCTTATTACCACAAAGTATATGTAGCTACAACTCTTGAGATAATGTGATTGTTTAACCAAACCAGCATAAAACTTCTGAGATCACTTGAAAAATCTCTTTCTCTTCACAGGACCCTACTAGTATATAGTCTTGTTCATCTGTTCAACTTTCCTAACCTACAACAACCAACCATATAGCAGTCTCTAGATACACCTTAACTTCAAGACAAAGATTGCTGATATGGCAACAATTTGATTTCAAATATTTTGTACATTTTTACCAACATTTATAAATCAGTTGGAAATCAGGATACTCCAGTACACTCTATGACTATTTCCTTTTATTAAAGCATACTTCTCCTTTCCTGTCATTCCTAAAGCATACATAGAAAATAAGTCATGTTCATTAACTACTTGGACTCTGGAAAGGCAGATCAATTCAACTGTAGTCCTGATAATTGTCTACATATTAAAACACAGATGAATTAAGAGCTTAGCTTGTTTATATCTGTCCTCAGCTTAAAGCTGAGGAACCAGGAGCTTCCTATCTAGCTGTCACATTTGCAGGTCTAACCAGGCTCCACACTTCAGGGATATTTTCAAATGGACAAAACAACTCTATACAAAGTTCAGTCTTATTACTTTTAGGATAACTTTGCTCTTACAAAATTTGCAATAGTGTGTTTGTCGGGGGTGGGGGGGGAAAGGCATTTTAAACTGTCATCTGCCACCCAAAGCTTTGAAGTGTCCAATCCGGTCTATCAATTCAAATCCTACGAAGTTGTCGTGCAGCATTTCGCGATCGCTCGCTGCCTCGCTCCATTAGGTAAAGTTAAGAATTGAGCAGAAAGTATTACACACTGGGCCCTCCAAAGAGGAAAAAAAAAAAGTCTGTACGTTTCGCGCAAGAACGTCCACGCTTGTTGAAAGGAAAGCCCTAATTCAGCGTTTCCCAACCTTAGGAACTTGAAGATGCGTGGACTTCAACTCCCAGAATTCCCCAGCCAGCATAGCTGGCTGGGGAATTCTGGGAGTTGAAGTCCACGCATCTTCAAGTTCCTAAGGTTGGGAAACGCTGCCCTAATTAACCAATCCCAGCCTACTCCCCAGTCACAAAAACCAACCAGACTGCCCGGCAGGAAGTCCAAAAGAGGCTTCTTAAACGACGAACTCTTTAATAAATTATTTTTTTTTAAAAAAACGGCCGTTTCGTCTCGTTTTAGCGATCGCGCCTCCCAAGAAAAGGAGACGCACGAGCAGGAACCAGGAGGGCCTGCAAACAAAACCTCACGTCTGCCTTCGCTAGAGTAGATAAGAGGCAGCCGGGGGGGGGGGGTGGGCAGGGCCTAAGGAGCACGCTGCCTCGGCCTGGCCAAGCAAGCGCTCTCCTCGGCTCGCCCACCAGGCTGGTAGCGCAAAGCACGTTTCTCTCCCCCAGGTCTGAAACCGCCGCCAGGCTCCGACCCGGCCCCGGCGGCTTTCCCGGCGTTTGGCGGCAGCGAGGAGAAAAGCGGGCGGCGGGGCTGGAAGGGGGGGTGGGGCCGCCCCCTGCCCCTCCCCTCCGCCTGGCGGGGGGGCCGCGCGGCGGTCCCGAAAGCGGCGACGCAACGACGGCAGCCCCGGGTGTCTCCAACGGGCGGTTACGTAACGAGCCCGCCGACCGCCCTCCTTTTCCCGGCGAGCGGGGCCTAGTAGGGGAAAGCCCGCCAGCCGAACCAAGCCGGCAGCCCGGCCCTTTCAACGCCTTCGGCCAAGCGCCTCTCGTCCCCTACCGTACCTGCTTCGGAGGCTGGAGGGGGGGGGAGGGTTGCCGCCTCGGCCGCGCCGCTCGCGTTGCCCTCAGAAGAGCGGCATCTCTCCCGCTTCCGCCGCGGCAGTTCAAGAAAGCTGGCGGGCTTCCTGAGCCGGGCCTACTCGGCCGCCCGTCCCGGCGCTCGTCCGTTCTCTGCCTGCGCAGCAACCTCCTCTTCCTTCCCCCGATCGCTCACCGGCAGCAGGAGGAGGAGGGGGGAGGAGGAGGACCAGACGGTGGAGGAGCGAGGTCTCGCGAGAGCAAATCACAGCCGTCGCGGGAATTTTCAAATCCTTAAATCCTGTTCTCTTCTTCTGGTTGTTTTAAGTGGAGGTTCCAGAGGACGCCGTAGGAATTCCCCGGACGCAGTTGCCGTAAAACTACAACTCCCGGCATGCGTTGCTTCGAAGTTGAACGCGCTTGGCCAAGGCAGGGCAATTTATTTATTTTATTTTAATTATTTAATTTAATTTAATTTAATTTAAATATTAGATAAACATATTAGAGTGTAGATAGTGGATAGTATTAGAACTAAGTGATATTATATAGTAGATAGTAGTATTGATATAATTTTTAAATTGTTTTTAACTTTTGTATTTTTTTGTTTTTAAAGACCCTGTAAACCGCCCTGAGTCCTTCGGGAAAGGGCGGTATATAAATACAATAAATAAATAAATAAATAATTTAATTTAATTATTTAATTTAATTTAATTTAATTTAATTATTTAATTAATTTAATTTAATTTATTAATTAAAAGGTAAACTTTGTTTTCCGGCGTGGTGGGGGTGGTAAAAGACTAAGACTAATAAATGACAATAAATCCAAGATCCAATAAATTCAATTGTGCCTAAAGGAGGTAAAAAAGAAAAAAAGCTTTTTTTTAAAAAAAAAAACGCTTGCTCCTGAATTCTCTTTATGGCTGCTGATCCAAAATCAGTCACCAGCGTGTGACTGACTGGGGTAAGCAAACCTCCCTTTTTTAACGGACTGAATTGTCTCCATGGGAAAATATGCTTTTTCTGTCTCCCACCCAGGATAGTAAAGTACGGTAATAAATGCTTTCAATGTTATCAGCGTGTGATTCTTGGACTGAGTGCTGTTCTTATGATGGGTCTTTGATCCACCGGTCATCATAATTGTCAGAAACACAGATGTTTTTTACATCTGTGTTACACTCTTAGGCTGTCTTTGCATAATTTTGCATTTTGAAACAGTCTCCCTTTAATCAGATGCATGGGCAAAACAGTGAAAAAAAATTATATACAACAACTTGACAACCACAAATGCATTATCTAGGAATTCAATTCAATTATACTGTACCAGGAGAGCCAATGAATATTATATTAAATTATGTATACACATATTTCTTGTCTTAGGCAACAATTATGTCAAGTTCAATTGATAGCCTTCTGAATGCAAAAAGATGTTTATACCCATCTTAATTTTAATATATTTCTATTCCTACATTGTATACTTGGACATTTTGATTCTCCCCCTTCAAACTTGCAGAATTACCTTCTCTAAATAGAACTAAACTGTCCAATATGCTTGTTCTGATTAAAGATGTAGAGATTCCCTACACTTCCTGGTGGTAACCTCTGCTGTGTAGAATAAATTCCTTTCAGATATTGTATTAACCTTGGCATTTTTCCACATAGCTGTTAAGATGGAGATTTCATCCCAGAAATTTCAAAAGTTAATATTGCTCACGTTTGGGGTGGATACCTATGATAACTATATAGATTATTTATTTATTTTAACTATTCATTGGCTGGCTTTGTTGATGTATTGATTTGCAGTACTGATGAGATCATTCCAATTGACCAATCATAAGCAGCTTACAACTCCCCCATTTGGATTAAAATAAATACAGGAGATGCTTAAACACATTTTAAAATTAAAAACCATGCATTGTAAATAGCTATGTAAAAAAGCGAGAACCAACATTTGTTGTCTGGAGGAATTATATTCCAACAATCCTGCCCACAAGACATGATGGGGTATATTCAAGTCTTCATCAGATTTCTGAAAAATCAGGAGGGATGATACCCTTTGAATACCAGATACCATTGGGGAGGTGGTGGCTCCTGCATAGGCATGTTTCTGTAATCAAGATGACATGCAAACAGCCCATCCCTGCCAGATCTTATTGGGAGAATGCAATTCTTTAGATATTCAGGCCTTGAATCATAAACATTTTATTCTCTAGTAACTAGTTTAATTGTGTTGTGGCTTTTACATTTTTACTTTGTGTAAGCCACTGTATGATGCAAGATTTGGTGTATAAATGTTATAAATAAAATTGTATAATAGAATCTCTCTAGAGACTACACATTCTGCTCAAACCAGTTCAAACAATACTTGATGTTTGATTTTTCTGAATAAAATGTAGATTTTTAGTGCAAACATTTGCCCTCTGTGCTAGTTCTCCTCTGCTCAGCAGGCACATAGCTCTGGTGAATTCAAAAGCTTACATTCTTAAACATGGTATCATTTAAAAATATATTGTAATACTTGTAAATCTCATCTCTTGTATCATGTAATATTCTATTGGCTTCTGACCACTCACTTTCAACATGAAGGGATGCAGCCAATAGTGGCAGTAAAAATCAAGTGACCTAAATAAAAAAAAATCCTTTATCTTAGTATGAAGGCATCTCTGGATACTTCTGATGGTTGCTTTTTAGGTTCTCCTAAAGGCTTTCATAATTTATCCTTCCAGCTTTTAATTACGGTTGCTATACACAACTACTATCCAGCTGGGATCGTTATGCAAGCAAAATCTTTTCATGAAAGAGTATTTAAAACCTTTGCATCCCATAATAACTATACATAACATGAAAATCAGCAATCACACATAACACAGAGAATGAGATTGTCATTTTAATGAGTTTACAATGAAAGCAACACAGTATCAATTGAGAAAATAACAGTAAACAGTTCCTGGAGGCAAGTGATGGGAAAGCATAGACACACATCATTTGAGCTATTTCTGAACATGGGGTCTTCTGGTCTTCTGAAAGTCTGGCAAACCTGTGTCCAAAAATAGCTCAGCTGACACAACAATGGGGTGAAGAAAAAGTGTCGAGTATGGTGGAAGGGGCTCTACAGACTTAGGAGGTCACATAGCACATTGAAGCTTTCCACTTCTTCATGGTTCATCCACTCCCTCATGTCCCACCAAGTAGGAAATCACAATGACCATGACTGTACTTTTTGGATGGAAAAAACCAAGACTGCACTACTCATTTTCACATGTGCGCACATACATGAGCACACACTACTGGTCTACTGGCCTCATGGAAGTCTCATCATCATCATCATCAAAAAGCATCAATCCCCAAAGAAAAAACCTTTGGTCTCCATTGTATATTAATCTTTAAAATCCTCTCAGTCAGTGTATGTATTTGAATCCAGAATTTTCTAGCCTTTTTACACATCCACCAAACATGATAAAATGTCCCTTCTTGTTCACATTTACAACATAAATTTGAAGTGTACTAATGGTACGTCATTTTATTTAAAAAATTCTTCAAGATGATAACAGTGTAAAGTTCATTACTTTCAGCAGATATTTTTCCATTCTTCCATCTGTATGTTATCTCTCCTTTGCATGACCCTTTCCTGTTGCCAGCCCAATTACATTGCTTTTGATGTGAGCTTACTCTCTTGAAATCCCTCTCTAATCTCTTTGCTCTGGGCAGAGGGGAGAGAGTACATTACACTTACTGAGTGTAATGGGGATCATGGGATTGAGGAATGCTGCAAAGATTGTAAATGGTTGTAAATGGGCTGTAAAGTTATTTTTTTCACTTTTTCAGCACTGTCTTAACTTCAGCCAGTCACTGAACAAATGGTTGGTAAGTGAGGACTATGTATACCAGTCTTTCTGTCACTTGAGCTAAAAGAGGAAACTACCAATTTTAACCCAGCTCCCTAATATCCCTATCAATAAATGCTGCATGAAAATGGCAATTCACTGCCAGAATTACTTCCTCCCAAAGTAGTAAAAACAGTAGAAAACACTGCTGCATTAAAAAAAAATACCCCATCAGCAGAAAACCTTTAACGTGCTGATGTGAAGCAGAATCATCAATACATCTTTTCTCCTCTTCAACAGGACTGGTTGCTCCTGCTTTGTTTTTTTAAATACAGTTTTACTGGTCTTTTGAAAGACCATTGAATATACGTTTAGTAGCAGATCTAGTGGTCTTTTTTCTTATCTCAAGTCTATAATTGGTTTGCTTATTTCTAATTCCTTTCTGAGTATGGATATTATTTCTCACACTGTGTGGTGGAGGATAAAGACGATGGACTTGAAGGATAGAGGGAAGCTCCACTACCAAGATAATAAGCAGATAAATAAGGATCAAGACCATGCCAAGAATGAGAGTTACAAAAATGTCTTGGACAGCACCCTCTATTCATATGAAAGTAATATAACTGTTCTAATAAAAGTAGCTTTGAGCCTACACATTGTCTGTTTCATAGTTTGGTCTACCTTACAGGGTTGATAGACCAGAAAGAAATAATATGATAATAGTTATATATCTATCTTTTCATACATGCATTGAATTTTATCACATATTTCTGAAAGCGCATTTTTGAGATCTGCCAGAACAGACTTCTGTCAAGCATAGAGATCAACAAATGAAGAGAATCACAGCTGAAATCCTAAAGCAGAACATTTTCCCCCCTCCCTCCGCCCTCTGCTCCAATCTTTTAAAATCCTACATTGCGGAAAATTATGTTCAGGAAAAAAATGTGTTAGAATCTGAGTTCTTGGAGAAGAAACTAAAAAAAAAATAACATTTGCCCTATTAAGGTTTCAGTGGTGTGGGTATTCTTTTTCTGGGACTTTGTTTTGCATTATCTTTATATTATTTTATTTTAAGTGGCTTGTGTACACCGTTCACTGGAGGAATGGATTAGCCAGTTTATTAAATAAATAAAAAAAATTAATGCAATCAGTCAGTTTATTAAATAAATAAATGGCTTTATTAAAATGAATAAATATGTAAAGGTAATTGCATTCCTTTGTGAAAGGAGAAATCTATGGGAACTGCCTGATGGACAAGGCTGATACAGATGGTGGATGGAGGCAGTGTCAAAAGGGGGGATATGTTATCTCTTTGACATCCCTTCTTTTTAGAACACTTCTCTCTATCAGCAAGCGAGTGACAATATATACATTGCAGAAGAATTTAGAAATTCTGGGATCTGAAGTCCACACGTCTTAAAGTTGCGAAGTTTGAAAAACGCTCCTGTAGAACCAGAATTATGTGGAATCTAGGATTCATGCTTTGATTCACAAACCCCTCCCTACATAATGCCAAGCAGGACGGGAAGATAGTACAGTACATAGTCTAAAGGTAATTATGAAAAGTCAAGCTGCCACAACGATGATGCAAAGTTGCAGGAAAAGTGCCTTTGCTTCTTTTAAATATGCCTACATAGAAACATACAAGAATAATTGCTCATATTACAAAAGGTTACATAAAATTAAATGTTACAAGAAACAGCTGGAATTTATTACTTAAAGAATAAGCTGTACGGTCTAATCTTAATAGTTAGCATCCGCCTTATAGTAGTACTCATCTCATTTGGAAGCAAGCTCACAGGAGAATCATGTAAACACACTACAGCATGGGTGTCATACTCGCCACGTCACATGGCATGTTGCCATGTATCATGACTTTTTGCATTGCCAGAGCTAGGGTGGGCGCGGCCTCCATATGATACATGTGAGCTAATTGCACAACACACCGGCCTCGCAAGTCAATCATGCATAAAGTTATTTCCCATTCAAGAGCCTGACAGCCCATGGATAGAAAGCTGTTCTTCAGCCTATTGGTATGGCTGGCTATACTCCTGTATCTCCTACCCAATGGTAGGAGATTAAAGAGGTACCGACCAAGGTGTGAGTCATCCCTCACTCTTCCAAGGCAGCGAGCCCTGGCGATGTTATCCAGTGGTGTCAGGGGACAGCCCACGATGTTTTGTGCCGTGCCCACCACCCTCTGTAGATGGTAAAAGAAGGTCATTAGCCGTTATTCCACTCTGTTCTTCTGCAAGACCCTGAGGAAGTGGAGTCTCTGTTGGGCCTTTCTGGCCACTTGGGTTGTATTGACTTTCCAGGTAAGATCTTCACAGAGGTAGATTCCCAGGAATTCAAAGGAGGAAACTCTCTCCACACAGTTCCCCCCCCCCCCCGGTGTAAAGTGGGGCAGGTTTCTGTCTTCCAGAAGTCTAGCACCATCTCCTTTGTCTTGCCAATGTTCAGGTACAAGTTGTTTGTTAGACACCATGAGGATAGTTTTTGTACCTCCCCCTTGTACACTGTGTAAAGTCACGTGCTTCACATAGAGACGGACACAGAGCTGGGGGTAAAGATGAGTTTATTCTGAACAGAACGAACTGGGGAAACAGGGAAGCCTGGCGTCTATTTGTACCTGCCCAGGTGGATGGCATCCAATCAGTTCAACCCTGGGCCTCCTGCCAGTGTAGGTGACAATGGGTGTAGATCCTGGCTTCCCACCAGGCTGACCATGCCTGGGGCTGTCAACAGCTTAACTCATTAGGCTTATCCTGAGTGAGCAGTTATCGCCCGGAGCTGTCCAACCCCTCTGCTGATCTGCACCATCAGCCTCCTGCTGTGCTGTCCTTTGTGTATGCTGGGAGGCATACACTGCACCCCTTCCCCCATAGAGAGGAGGATCCTCTGTCGTTCCTTCTTAACTATATACAGCTTATTTACAATTTTTACATTTAACCCTCCAGATTCCTCCTCCCCCCAGGCTTAAGAGCGAACATAATCACTGAGGTAGCTGGGGGCTCTGTGTGTCCTGTTTGATCTTCTCAGGCTTGGCTCTGTAGTGGTTTCGATTCTGCTTCCTGTTCCTTGGTCTGGTTGTGTTGGTCTGATTTGTGTGTGTGCATGTGTTTCAGTGTTGGCTCTTTGTGACCTGCTGCCCTCAGGTTCTTGCCTACTTTCCCTGCCAGCTCCCTGCCAGGCAGATGGATGCCCCAAAACCATTCCTGCTGTTCTTCTGGGTGACTGTGACTGTGGCTGTGTGTGTGTTTGTGTTTGCTCTGCCTCCTCCCTTGCTGTTTCCATTGATTCTCCACCCGTTCTCTCAGGGGCTCTCTTCCTTAGTTGATCTAACAGGAGTCCCCCCTCCACCCTTACTCTGTAGGAGAGGGGGCCTGTCTGTTCCACCACTTCACCTGGCACCCATGGATGGCCTGTGCTGTAATTTCTGGCCCAGATCTGCTCCCCTATGTTGAAATTGGTTTTGAGGGTTGGGGGTTCTGTGTCTGCTGATACCCTGTCTGGGTGGAGTCTGTCTAACGTAGTTATAAGGCGTGTGCCCCAAGTGAGCTCCGCTGGGCTCTTTCCTGTGGCTGTGCAGGGTGTTGCGTGTTGATGGAGGAGGAATGTGGCCAGTCTCTGTTTCCAGTCCCCTTGTACTATTCGTTTGAGTGCATCCTTGGTAGTCCGCACGAACCTCTCTGCCAACCCGTTACTGGCAGGGTGAAAGGGCGCTGAAGTGGCATGCCTAATCCCCAAGGTCCTCAGGAACACCTGGAAATCCGAGGAGTTGAATTGCGCTCCGTTATCAGATACTACTACATCTGGTAGCCCATGTGTGGCAAACACTCCCCTTAGTGCCTGTATTGTGCCCGCTGATGTCATGTTGGACACAGGTACCACCTCTAACCACTTGGAGTGACTATCCACGATGACTAAGAAGGTGTGTCCCTGAAATGGCCCCGCATAATCTATATGGACCCTGGACCAGGGGGTGTGAGTTTGTTCCCACTTGTGGACTGGAGCGTGTGCCTGCTCTGGGCGAGACCTTTGGCATGTGTAACATCCTGCTACCAACCCCTCTATCTCTTTATCCAACCCAGGCCACCACAGGTAACTCCTGGCCAGAGCCTTCATCCTTACCACTCCCGGGTGACCCTCGTGAAGGGACTGAAGGACTTTCTCCCTAAGTTTTGTGGGGATGATGACCCTGCTCCCCCAACAGCAGGCAGCCTTTTGAGAGCTCGTGCCGCCACGTACAAAATGCTGTGAACTCAGGTCCCGGTGACTTGTCCTGCCACCCGCTGCTAACCCAGGACTGAATTCTGCTAAGAATCTTATCCCTGGGAGTTTCGGCTGCTATGTCGCTAGCGTCTAATGGGCACTCAGCCAGCTCCTGTATTGCTAATATCTGATTAGCAGGAGCGGGATCCGGTCCAGCCTCCCTTAGGGGAAGTCTGCTGAGTCCGTCGGCGTGTCCCATTTCCTTTTCTGGTCTATGGATTAGCTTACAGGAGTATGCTGAAAGAAAAATGGACCAACAGAGCATCCTTGGTGAAAGGATTTGTGGCGTTTGCTTCTCCGTGGTGAATAATCCCAGCAGGGGCTTGTGATCCGTGTAAATGAGGAACTCCCTCCCGTACAGGTAGTTGTGGAACTTTTTTACTCCCGCGACCACTGCCAGCGCCTCCTTATCTATCTGCGTGTAGTTTCCGCCGCTGACAGGGTCCGGGAATAGTATGCTATGGGAGCCTGCGAGCCGTCCTCCCTTAAGTGGCTGAGGACTGCCCCTATCCCATAAGGCGATGCATCGCACGCTAGGCAGATGGGCTGGTCCTCCCTGAAGTGAGTGACCGTTGCGTCCCCGGCTAGCATGTTCTTAAGGGTCCTGAACGCGCTTGTGTGTGTGGCAGTCCAGTCCCAGGGTGTTTGTTTGTCCAGGAGCCTGTGCAAGGGCTCCGCGATGGTCGCCTTGTGCGGCAGGAATGTATGATAAAAATTTAAGAGACCAAGGAACGCTTGCAGCTCCAATTTGTTTTTGGGAATTGGGGCTTCCTTGATAGCCCTCACCTTGGAGGCTGACGGGTGGATGCCCTGCGCGTCTATCCTGAATCCCAGAAACTCCGTCTCCGTAACCCCAATTTTACACTTGTCCCTTTTCAGTCTTAGACCCACATCCCTAAAACGACCGAGTACCGCTCTTAGCCATGATGCCAGGACGTCCTCCGAGCTGGCCACTATAAGGACGTCGTCAAAATACGGGCAAACCCCGGGGATCCCCTTTAGCGTTTTTTCCATGACTTCCTGGAAAATCCCCGGAGCTACGCTCACCCCGAATTGCAGTCGGTTTACCCGGAACGCCCCTTTGTGGGTGATGATGGTCTGGGCCCTTGCTGCCTCGGGGTCTACCGGCAGCTGCTGATAAGCCTGGGCAAGATCTAATTTCGTGAATACTGCCCCACCTTGCAGGGATGCCAAGATGCTGCTTACGGCGGGAACTGGGTACGAATGCGCACTTAACGCCCGGTTAATTGTCCCCTTATAATCTGCGCAGATTCTAATGTCCCCATTTGCCTTTCATGGGGTAACTATGGGGGTCTCCCAGTCCGCCCCATCTACCGGCGTCAGCACCCCCTGTTCCACTAACTTATCCAATTCCTGCTCAATCTTATGCTTGAGCGCAAAGGGAACTCTCCTCGCCTTCATCCTGACTGGTGGGACTAGGGGGGTTAATTTAAAAGAAATCGGGGGCCCGGTGTACTTCCCCAACCGTTCATCGAAGACATCCGCGAACTCCCTGCAGATGCCCTTCAGGGAGGTGTGGCTCTGCGTTTGGTGGATCCCGGTGATCCCAATGCCCAACGCCCTGAACCATCCTAGCCCCACAAGGCTGGTCCGTTGCCCTTCGACGACCAGCACGCTCAACTTCCCCTTAAACCCTTTGTAGTGGACCATCACCGACGCCTCCCCCCTGACTTTAATCGGAGAGTTCTGGAAGTCTGAGAGGGTCAGTTTGGATGGCCTCAGGGGAACCCGCTGGCCGCTCCGCTTGCAGATCTCGCTGAAAGTCCGCGCGGAGATAATGGATATGGCTGACCCAGAGTCAAGTTCCATTACGCAGGGAACCCCTTGAATTTTGACCCTCAGTTTGATTTTTGGGATAAGGGGTGGGTGTTCCCCGGTTTCGCAAACAGCCGACCGTCCCGCTGTGTGGCTAACCGTAAGCCTCGGCGACCTCTCCCCTGTACCTGTGGCCAGCTGGAAATCCGCCTCCACCTCGTGCAGACTGTCCCTTGGCCAGCCCCGACAGACCGCCACGATGTGGCCAGTCTCTCCGCACGCTCTGCACTTCGCCAATTTGAAACGGCAGGTAGACCGGGGGTGCTGTCCTCCGCAGCTGGCGCAACGGGTAGACTGGTTGGAGTTTCCTGCTCCGCAGCCGATGCACGGGGTAGACCGGTGTTGTCCAAGTGAGCTGGGCTGGGTAGACCTGGGGCCGCCGCCGCACTGCTGGGTAGATCGGGAGCAATGGGTGCTGCAGCCGGAGAACTGGGTAGACCAGGGGCCGCTTGTTCTGCATCCGCACTCCTCGTACCGCTGCTCGGCCATCGCTGGGCGCTGCTCCTTCATGCGGTCCCGGGAATAGGTGGTTGATTGCTGCTGGCGGTGGATGGCGTCCACCTCGAAGTCTCCCCGTTCTGCGTCGTCGTGGCCGGACAGCTGATGGATGGCCCCTTGCGTCGGACTCCTCCGCTACGTCCCAAGCTAGGAACTCCTCCTGGACGTCCCGAAGGGTCAGCTTCTGCTTGGCAAACATCTTCTGCCGCAGCTTCCGGTCCCTTAGCCCGCAGACGATCCGATCCCGCAGACAGAGTTCGAGGTTGTTGAAGTTGCAGAGTCTCGCCGCTTGTTGCAGGGCAGCCATGTACTGCTTCGCGGTCTCGCCTGGACGCTGGTCCCATTTCTCGAAACGGTACCGCCAAGCTATCTCTGATGTTTCGGGCTTAAAGTGTTCCGTTAGCTTGGATATCAGTTCACTGTACCTGACGGCGTGAATGTCGTCGGGCGCGCATAGACCGACCGCCAGCTGGTACGTCTTCGTGCCACATCTGCAGAGTAGCGCCGCCGCTCTCTGTCGGTCGTCCTTGACCCCATTCGCCCGCAGGTAGCACTCGAGCTGACCTACGAATGCCTCCCACTCCTCAGGGCGGTTGCTGTTGAAGATGGGGTATTGTCCCAGTTGTGCCATTACCTCGGTCGGGGTCGTCCTGCGACAGGTCCTGAGCTGCCGATGGGGTTTCGTCCGCAGCTAATGTTTTCCGGAGCAGGATCCTACCTTCGTCGCCAGTGTAAAGTCGCGTGCTTCACATAGAGACGGACACAGAGCTGGGGGTAAAGATGAGTTTATTCTGAACAGAACGAACTGGGGAAACAGGGAAGCCTGGCATCTATTTGTACCTGCCCAGGTAGATGGCATCCAATCAGTTTAACCCTGGGCTTCCTGCCAGTGCAGGTGACAATGGGTGTAGATCCTGGCTTCCCACCAGGCTGACCATGCCTGGGGCTGTCAACAGCTTAACTCATTAGGCTTATCCTGAGTGAGCAGTTATCGCCCGGAGCTGTCCAACCCCTCTGCTGATCTGCACCATCAGCCTCCTGCTGTGCTGTCCTTTGTGTATGCTGGGAGGCATACACTGCACACTGTTTGATCTCCACTGTAATAAGACCCACTGTGGTGGTATCATCTGCGAACTTAATTATTGCAGTAGATGGGTTGGATGATACACAATTATATGTGTACAATGAGTACAGGTAGGGGCTAAGCACGCAGCCCTGTGGCGAGCCTGTGCAAAGCTTTGGGGGTGTGGATAAAACAGACCTGACCCTCACTGTTTGTAGCCTGTCCCTTAGAAAGTCTTTAATCCAATCACAGATGGAGGGGGAAAAATTCAAGTCAGTCAGCTTTTCAATAAGGATGCTCGGCAGAATGGTGTTGAAAGCTGAGCTATAATCAGTGAAAAGCATCCTGACATAGTTTCCAGGTTTCTCTAGATGGCTTGCTACAGAGTGTAGAGCAGTAGCTATAGCATCGTCTGTTCCCCCTGTAGGCAAATTGATGTTTGTTGAAGTCCAGTGGGAGGCATGTCCTAAGATGTTGGAGAACCAGTCTTTTGAAGCATTTCATCACTACAGACGTTAATGCAACAGGTCTGTAGTCATTCAGGCACTCAACTGCTGTTTTCTTCAGGACTGGGACAATGGTAGACAATGATGGCACACAGGCTGTTTGCAAGGAGATGTTAAAGATCCTTGTCAGGACCCCTGCTAATTGATCGGCACAGTTCTTAACTACTATCCCCAGCACCCCATCTGGGCCTGCAGCTTTGCTGGGATTCACAGCCTTCACTTGATATACACACAGGTTGAGTGGCTGAGAATCAGAAGGCCGGCCACCAGAGGCTACGGGGTCTGATCTTTTCACCTCGTAGCGAGCAAAGAAGATATTCAGCTCCTCTGCCAATGAGGCATCGGTATTAATCATGTTAAGAAAGAGAGAGAGAGAGAGAGAGAGAGAGAGAGAGAGAGAAAGAGAGAAGCAAAACCTTCTAATTTTCTTTGCAGGAAATATAAATACATGTACAATATTAATTCTTATTCCTGTGGGAAGTCATATCCCCAGAGAAGGAAATATTAAAAGGGCAGAAAAAATATATTTCCTCAAAGGATCTTGAAGAGGCAGGAAAGCATGCCCAGTTTTCTTAATAGCCCCAGGTCTCCCTTCCCCAAACAGAAACCAGTTCTATAGAAATGCAGATGTAAACCATCAGGAAGGTTGGAGCTAGGAGATTAAGAAGACAAAGACCTAAAATCTACATACCACATCCAAAGAGTCATCAGCCCGGCCCCAGGGAAGCAGGACATGACCTTTGGACATAATAGGATTAACCCATTACCAACAGAATATCAGAAAGGCACACTCAGACTCAGGTCAAAAGTTCATGACACAGGAAATAGCCTCAAACAGGAACAGGAAATCACTCCAAACAAAAGGCTCAAGAAGGTATAAAAACCCACTCCCTACATGTGCTCAGTCCCTTTTCTGCCAGACCATCTTCCTGTCTGGCTTACCTCTTCAATAAACTACAACCTTCTTCCTAAAGCAGTCACCATGTTTATTCCCAGCTTGGATGGAACCATGATGAACACTTTTCTTCCAACATTCCTTTTTTTCTATTATCCATTTTTTTCTAATCATCAAAACCACAAATCACAAGTACATTTTTCTGTTTCATGCAAAAAGTCTGATTTTTATTTGGTTTCATATTCAGCTTATGACCTGTTAAATTATTTCTGAGTAACTTACATTTCATTTTTGATGATAATTGTTAAATAGCGGATTCTTTGGCGCAGGAATGAAGACGAGGTAGCTGAATACAGGGAAACTCATATTTTATTTCGTGCAGAATCTGTACTGAGCAAATGGCTGCAACTAGCCACAATATATAGTCTAGCCCCTAGGCGGCAGCCAATAGGTTTGAAGCAACCATTGCCGCCTAGGGATAGCCAATTGTAGTGCTGGAGACTTGCAGTCTGGGTTGCTGGAGAGCTGTTAGCTGCTCCAGCAACCCACGTGGTTTTACTATGAGCCCAGTACATAACAATAATTATATACAACCACAACTCATTTGAAAAAATACAAAAAGATACATTCGTATACCCTTGAAACTGCGTATCACATTTGTATGGAATGTTTTCTTTGTCTTTATGAGAAAGAACACAGAAACAGAGCAATAGGCTTACAACTAACAAGCCCTTTTTTTCTTAACTGAACTGTTCTTAATTTTCACTGCTTCCTGTGAAAAGCCGATAGTGATAACAGTCCAATTTCCCAAACAACCAAGCACTGGTTGCCAACGTGTGAAATGTGGGTAGGAGAACATTAAATGCTGAATACACTTAAGAACCAAAAGAATTCTATCATACAAAAGGAAATGATTCAAGGGTGTTTTAATACATTGTACTTAACAATAATAGCACTTTTATGTAAACAATCAAGAACACATAACACCCATCCATTCTGATAACTATTCTTCAAAATATAAAAGGAATCAAGGCTTTTCTTGATCTTGGATAGGCTTTGAATGTCTTCAGATAATACCTTTAAGAAAACATACACAAGCATGAAAATGCAGATATGTGCCCTAAATTATAATCCTGCTTTAAGAAGGTAGAATCTCGTTTCTCAAATCTCTTCTGATATATATGGCTCTTCAAAAATGGGTCATACAGTACATGGATGCAAAGGATGTTAACATTTAAATGATAAATGAAAAGTTAATTTTATGTCCTTCTCTCTAACAAAGGACCATCTGCCACTATGGAAACAATTCCGATGATATTAAAACACCCTCTTTTATAGTCAATATTTTACTGAACTTCTCAATTGTTATAAATATTTGGTAATTTGTAATGAAAAATTTCTAGAATACTATAAATACTTTGCATGACTTTTATACATAATTTTGCTTTAACCTGTAAGCCACTTTAGAAAGACTCAATATTTCTGGAAGACAAGATTTAAAAATTTGGTGTCTTCCAGCTGGGTCGGACTTCAACTCATATTATCTCTAGAGAACCCCTTTGAACTAGCTGATAAATGTTGATCATCATTATATAAATTACCATGGATGTTAATGTCAGAGATCTATTTTCAGCATTATTTATCCATCATGAGAAGTCCAAGAATGAAACAGTGGAAGAGTCAGCACAGGTAATCTTCAATGTATGAACATAATTAAGCTCAAAATTTCTACTGCTAAGCAAGGCAGTTGTTAAGTGAGTCATGGCCCGTTTTACAACCATTGGTACCATGGTTGCTAGGCGAATCACCACAGTTTTTAAGTGAATCATGCGGTTAAGCAAACATGGCTTCCCCATTGTCTTTGCTTGTCAGAACTCCCTAGGACGGTTGCAAATGACAATCCCAGGGGCCTGGGATGCTGCAACCATAGTTAATACATGCTGATTGCCAACCCCCAAAGCCTGATCACATGACTATGGAGATGCTGCAGCAATTATAATTGTGGGAACTGGTCGTAAGAAACTTTTTTCAGTGATGTTATAACTTTGAATGGTCATTAAATGAATGTTGTAAATTAAGGACTACGTGTATTTCCAGGTATTTTCTACACGTTTTTTATGCTTGGCTAAGTGAATCTTAAGTAACAGAATAAAAAGTTATATATCCCAATTAAGTTCCTTGTTGGATGTTTACAAAAGCTCCAGATTTAAGGCTAACATGAAAAGAAAATAAAGTTTTCGTTCTAATTTCCTAACTTGTCTATTCAGTGTGTCGCCTAGAGAAAGCATTGTGTATATTTATAGGACATATACAATTCAGCATTTGGAGTTTCAGAGCCCAAGTAAGAAAGACAATAGACGTGCTGTGTGCTAGGTCCTATAAATTACACAAGTGAAGCAGATCCGTGTGGTATTCAAGAGAACAAAGGTAGATGGAAAAATCTGATGCTTCAGCAGTTTCTAATTCACTGGTAGAAAGCCATAACTGGATAAACCCACTATCTTATGTGGTTTGACAATAACTAAGGCAGCTACAAAATTCCTATCTAAAAACACAAACATTTACATAGACCTGCTGTCTGACTTCTAGAATAAAATACACAGAGACACATATGTTCTCGATTGCCTTGTGCTATAGGCAGCTCACACTTAGATTTCTTAAAAGAGAGGAGCACAGACAAATTTCCCCAGGGTTACGGTGCCCATCCAAACATAACTACAATCTGCAGCTGCATTTGTCATTTTAAGGGTCCACAGGAGATTATTTTACTGCACTGGAGTCAATTTGGATCAAAGGCAGAGTATTAATATTTCAAATAAATGAGCATCTTCTTACTTATCTTTTACTGTTTTACCTAGTTTGACAATTCTGGGAGAGAAATATTTGAACAAGCTACACTGAAGCGTAACCGCATGGAAGTTATTTTTGTGAGGGAGAAGGGGATTTTTGTGAAAAGTGGATTCAAAAAGTGGATTCAAAGCAGGTTACAACGCAATAAAAATGGAGATGTGGCTGAGAATGTGCCTAATCTGTTTCTCAGAACAAACGTACACACCATCACAATGTACAGTATGTCTGGAAAAGGAAAAAGAGCATAAGCACAGAGTATAAAATCAGTGAGAGCAGAATGAAAGAAGGAACGCCACGGCTTTAAGAATTGCTTTAGTTTATGGTAACCTTTTTCAGACTTGAGCAGAAGCCTTGAAAAACAAAAATGGGTTGCTTTAGAATAAACTCACAGAGCGATTCTAGTTTAATATAGAAAGGCTCATATATATTATTTCCTGCTTTTGAGCAATATTATTTCCTAGAATGGTTGTCAGATACCATACTGTATAGTTTATATAGCATAAATACCTATGATGATGATAAGCACGTGATCCAATGCAGCAGAGTGTAAAAAATGCGAAGGCGAAGGCCGGTAGAGACCAGGTCACTATAGCATACCCGAACCATTCAAGGATTTCCCCAAAGTAATTTGCTCCTGAGACATATGCAAACAATCCTCCTGCATAAAACAGATTTGTTTAAATACTTTTGAGAAACACAAGATTGTTGTTATTATTATTATCAGGGCTTTTTTGTCATAGAATGCTCAGAATGGAGTTCCGGCACCTTTTTTGGATAGAACCTTGTAGGGTAGGCAAGGCGGGTTGTATGACATGTGTGAGTTCTGGCACCTTTTTCTTTTACAAAAAAAGCAATTATGATGATGATGATGATTAAAAATGTATTGATTTTCTGGTTTTACATTTAAATATTTGAAAAGCAATGTGGCGGCTGAGCTGGTCAATAATTCAATAGCGTACAAATATCTTTAGTACAAATCTCAAAATATTACATTGAATGTTTCCTCTCTTTTCCCCTTAGTATGTACTGCCTCATATTTAAATTAATACAATTCTTATTATGTCAATTAAATGAAAAGTAACTTTCTTACATTTATCATAGATTTTAGTTTATACATATCTTAGTTGTTTTAACATTCAATCTTTTTAGACAATCAATAACCTAGTGAGTATTTCCCAATTTTTAATTTTCCATTAATATTTAAACTTAATGCTTGATATTTATTATTTCCAAATTTTAAATGACCTCAATTCCTTTTATCACAATTCATCAGAAAATCTAATGTTCAGGATACATGTCTTATCTATTTGAGTTCTCATTCTCTACATCAACAAATTAATAATACAGTATAATATTCTTATTTTCTAGTAATTTCCAAATATCTTAAATTTAATAAAATTCTCTTATTTGAACCTTTAATACTTCCTCTCTTTTTCTCTTTATATCTTCTATCTTATATTTAAGCTAATAGTTTTTATTATTACCGCTAAGTAAAAAACATATTTCATTCATCAATAAGATTTTAACTTATATATATCTTAATCACCTTTACATGACCTTTATAAACAAGTCAATAGTCAAATTTAACTATTAATATTAATACTTTTTAAGTTTTAAGTAACCAAAGTTTTCTTTATCTCAATTCATAACAATATCTTGTATTCAAAGTACACATCATATCTATTTGAGTATATTCCATTTTAATTCTCATGATTAATTCGAAACCCCAGTTTTCTTCAGTCTTATTCTAGCTTTCTTTCTTTGCCAAATTGTCTTCCATGTTTGTGCTTTTGAGTTGTTAAACAAATCATCTTGTATTGTTATATATATTGACATTGGAAAAAACCATCCAGCTGCCATTTTTTTGACGCGACTGACAGATTGTCTCTCTATTTTTCTATCTCCACGTATTTGTCCTGAACTGTTTATCTTCTCTTCAGTCTGTTCTTCTTCTTGATCCTCAGATTCCTTCTGATTTATATAGAAAGTCTTTTCCTTTTTCATATTGTCAATTCTTTTTCTGGATTTTCCATTGACTGTGTTTGTTGAGCAGTTAAATCTTCTATCATGATATTTAATTGTTCCACTTTTTCTGTTGTATTCTGTATATTTGATTTTTTTGTTGTAGTCAAATTTTGAGTTCGCATATCTGGGCTGACTTCTTGTTCTTTTCTGTAACCTCTTATTTCATCAGCAGCTGTAAGCAGAGTTTGATGAATTGCTTTCAGCATAGAAAGAATCTGTTCCTGATCATCCATATGGAAAATCTGTTTCTGATCTTCATCCATATTTTCTTTAGTGGTGAACTAAGCTAAAAACTTTACAGTCAGAGAATACAAAAAGTATTTTTTTTCACTAAGTAAGGAACACAGCTGGGCTTCTCACAGCTGGTGTTTCAAGGTTACATAAATCTTATCTATTGTCTGGGCTGCTAGTCAAGTCTCTTTTATGCAATAACAAGTTGAAGTATCAAGTTTAGCCACAAGATGTTGCCCCTACCATTTAAAGTTTCTTTTAAGTCCCAGAGTTATTATAGTCTTTTCAGTTTTGCTTCTTCTTTTTTTATAGGTAAAAATCCAGATCTTCCGTAAAAATAGAAAGTACAAAATCTTTTAATCCACAAACTTTAAAGAATAAAATTCCAATTGGGATCCAGTTATTCTTTCAACATTTTAAATTTCTCTGGATAGTCAGTCGCTGTTGTTTCTGGAGGGAGGGATAAAATCTCCCATTCCTCTCCACAGGGGGGGAAAGTACTTTAGGCAGCTTATGCAGGTAAAAGGATAATTAGGATTTAAGAGAGGTAGATCTCACCCAGTCTCATCCATACTGCTTTAAGATCGCCTGGTGGAAAGTGTGACTTACCTAGAGATGAGCCATATTACTATGGCTACAGCCTAGTGATGAGCCATATTACTATGGCCGGTCTTTTGTCCTTATGGGCCAAAGTAAGTGTGATCTCTTTCAGTTCTTCATTCTGGTATCTGATCAAGATTTTCTCAGAGAATCTCATTAACTGTGTTAATGAACAAAATGCCAATTCAATGGTTTCACATTTCCACCTAGTGTCTTCTTTACCATGCCCTAAGGATAGGCTCTTGTGATACAAGCAAGGTTTTCAGAGTCATCCTATATTTCATGAAGCTTGAAAGGAAAATTATATACCTTGTGGAATTTTGTAAGTGAACTCTCCTGGCTTTCTTAGCTGACGTAGAAGAAAATCACTGTGGATATTGATTCCCATGCCAGACAAAAACAACAAAAGACCTAAAGAAAAAAATATTTATGAGTTGGATAGTACAGATATTTGATTTACAGACATTATTCAAACACAAATTGCACTGGCAGAAGAGATCCCTCAAAAGCAACTCCAACTAGGACCATGTAAGAGTCTTTCTTCAGGCTTGTCTTATGACAATAAAAATGGTAAAATATGCTTATTTCTCAGTTGTGTGCTGGCTGGCTGACTTGATCTCTCGTAGTTGGAAGGGACCAAATAGATTCCTATATAGCCAGGTGGCGAACGATGGCCCTTTTATGACTTATGGACTTCAACTCCCAGAATTCCTGAGCCAGGCCCACCTCTGCTATATACGATGATCAGAAGGATTATTCTCAACACTTGGTGGATAAAGTATCTTTGAGTCTTTCTAAAGTGGCTTACAAGTTAAAGCAAAATTATGTATAAAAGTTACATATAGTATGTATAATATTCTATAAATTTTGCATTACAAATTACCAAATATTTATAATAATTAAATAAGTGCAATAAAATACTGAATATATAAGAGTGAGTTTGGCAGATGTCTGATAGAAACTTACTCCCAAAAACAACAGTATGATTGGGCAAAACTATTTTATTTTGCTGAGTTTCACGTTTCCTCATCTCTCGTTTTTCAAACCTTGTTCATTTTGTCTGCTCACTGCATAATTTTGCAAAATTTTCTATATAAGAATCTGCATTAAAAACTTATTTTTTCCTAATATCCATAAACATATCTTCCTAATATGGCACATATTTGGGTAAATTATTCTGAGAAGTGAACTGTAATATCATATGCAGAAAAATGCTAGTAGTATATCCAACTGCAACTGGATCCACAAGCACAGATTTTAAAAGTACTAATTCGTATTAAACATAACTCATTTCTTCCATTCAAGGGATAAAGCCCTTTCTATATTAACTTGAAATGTGATCAGAATCTCTTCTGACAATTATTATCATGAGTATAGCATCTATTTTGTACTTTTGTTTGATTAGTATAATGTGGCAGGAAAACAAGCTTTGTGGTTTTTTTTTAATTTCTTTTGTTTTGTTTTTCTACCTTAAGATTTTTCACAGGTACTATGCCCTCCACTCCTCCCAATATTGGCAGAGTTTGGATGATTTGGATAGCAGATAGATGATACACATCACACATCACAGACAATACCTGACAAAAATCGTGTGTCTTTACACCAGTCATCTGGGTATTCAGCACAATAAATCATGTAGTAGCCTTGAAGGAAGCCATTATAGATACAGAACAGTATACCAAAAAACATTATCTTCAGCGGGAAAGGTCTGCCTCTTCGGAGGAATGAGTAAATGAATGTCCTGAGGTACACCAGGAAAGAAAGGAAAAGAAACATAAAATCACATAAAAAGTAATGTTAAACCACTGATTTATTACAGACTCAAGATCTCAAATAAACTTACATGTTGCCAAGTATACTATTTTCAGTAGCACCTTAAAAATACTTACACTGTCACTTGGAGAGTGAGTCTGTGGTATCAGATGAAGTATATAGCAACCCAACCCCATCACAAAAATACCTAATAAAAGTAATCATAAGATACTTGATGCACTTTTTAAGCACAGGGCATCATGTATGCAAAACAGTTCTCTCCTTTTCAGAGACATCTGCTGCCTGAGTTAGAGGTTTTGTTTTGAGCACTGTAATCCATAAGGATTGTTACTCTCTCTTTTCTTTTTTTATAATATATTTTATTGATTTTTTTTAACATAGTCACCTTAATATTTGATAGTGAGTTGTCTGGGTTTACATTTAAAAACATTTACTAACAGTTGGTTTCTATGATTTATAATCCACATAATAGCGTTACTTGATTTCCTCTTTTCCCCATAATGTTCTCTTTTGCCAACCTTTGTTGTTGTTGTTGTTAGCTGCGAAGTCGTGTCCGACCCATCGCGACCCTATGGACAACATTCCTCCAGGCCTTCCTGTCCTCTACCATCTTCTGGAGTCCATTTAAGCTCACGCCTACTGCTTCAGTGACTCCATCCAGCCACCTCATTCTCTGTCGTCCCCTTCTTCTATTGCCCTCGATCTTCCCCAGCATTAGGCTCTTCTCCAGGGAGTCCTTCCTTCTCATTAGGTGGCCAAAGTACTTGAGTTTTAGCTTCAGGATCTGGCCTTCTAAAGAGCAGTCAGGATTGATCTCCTCTAGGACTGACCGGTTTGATCGCCTTGCAGTCCAAGGGACTCGCAGGAGTCTTCTCCAGCACCACAGTTCAAAGGCCTCAATTCTTTGGCGCTCAGCCTTTCTTATGGTCCAACTTTCACTACCATACATTGCAACTGGAAAGACCATAGCCTTGACTATACGCACTTTTGTTGACAGGGTGATGTCTCTGCTTTTTAGTGTGCTGTCTAGATTTGCCATGGCTTTCCTCCCCAGGAGCAAGCGTCTTTTAATTTCTTGGCTACAGTCCCCATCTGCAGTGATCTTGGAGCCCAGGAAAATAAAATCTGTCACTACCTCCATTTCTTCCCCATCTATTTGCCAGGAATTGAGAGGGCCAGATGCCATGATCTTGGTTTTCTTAATGTTAAGTTTCAACCCAAGTTTTGCACTCTCCTTCTTCACCTGCAACAAGAGGCTCTTTAGTTCTTCTTCACTTTCTGCCATTAGAGTGGTATCATCTGCGTATCTTAGATTGTTGATATTTCTTCCGGCAATCTTAATTCCAACTTTTGATTCATCTAGCCCTGCCTTTCTCATGATGTGCTCTGCATATAAGTTAAATAGGCAGGGCGACAGTATACAGCCTTGCCGGACTCCTTTCCCAATTTTGAACCAATCAGTGGTTCCGTGTCCAGTTCTCACTGTTGCTTCTTGACCCGCATATAGGTTTCTCAAGAGCCCAATAAGATGGTCTGGTACTCCCATCTCTTTAAGAACTTGCCACAGTTTGTTATGATCCACACAATCAAAGGCTTTAGCATAGTCAATGAAGCAGAAGTAGATGTTTTTCTGGAACTCCCTAGCTTTCTCCATGATCCAGCGTATGTTGGCAATTTGATCTCTAGTTCCTCTGCCTCTTCGAAATCCTGCCTGCACTTCTGGTAGTTCTCGATCCACATACTGCTGAAGTCTAGCTTGTAGGATTTTAAGCATGACTTTACTAGCATGAGAAATGAGTGCAATGGTGCGATAGTTTGAACATTCTTTGGCACTGCCTTTCTTAGGAATTGGAATGTAAACTGATCTTTTCCAATCCTGTGGCCACTGTTGAGTTTTCCAAATTTGCTGGCAAATTGAGTGTAGCACTTTTACTGCATTGTCTTTTAAGATTTTGAATAGCTCAGCTGGAATACTGTCACCTCCACTAGCTTTGTTGTTGCTCAGCTTTTCTAAGGCCCACTTCACTTCACATTCTAGGATGTCTGGCTCGAGGTCAGTGACCACCTCATTGTGATTATCAGGGACGTTAAGCTCATTCTTGTATAGTTCTTCTGTGTAATTTTGCCACCTCTTCTTAATCTCTTCTGCCTCTGTTAGGTCCCTGCCATTTTGGTCCTTTATCATGCCCATTTTTGCATTAAACGTTCCCTTCATTTCTCTAATTTTCTTGAAAAGATCTCTGGTCCTCCCTATTCTATTGTTTTCTTCTATTTCTTTGCACTGTTCATTTAAGAAGGCATTCTTATCTCTTCTAGCTATTCTCTGGAATTCTGCATTCAATTGGGTGTATCTTTCTTTTTCTCCCTTGCCTTTCGCTTCCCTCCTTTCCTCAGCTATTTGCAAAGCTTCCTCAGACAGCCATTTTGCTTTCTTGCATTTCTTTTTCTTTGGGATGGTTTTGGTTGCTACCTGTTGTACAATGTCACGAACCTCTGTCCATAGTTCTTCAGGCACTCTGTCTATCAGATCTAATTCCTTAAATCTATTTGTCACCTCTACTGTATATTCAACAGGGATATGATTTAATTCATACCTGACTGGCCTAGTGCTTTTCCCTACTTTCTTCAGTTTAAGCCTAAACTTTGCAAGGAGAAGCTCATGGTCTGAGCCACAGTCAGCTCCTGGTCTTGTTTTTACTGACTGTATAGAGCTTCTCCATCTTTGGCTGCAGAGCATATAGTCAATCTGATTTCTGTGTTGACCATCTGGTGATGTCCATGTGTAGAGCCGTCTCTTGGGTTGTTGGAAAAGAGTGTTTGCTATGACCATCGTATTCTCTTGACAGAATTCTATCAGCCTGTGCCCTGCTTCATTTTGCACTCCAAGGCCAAACTTGCCTGTTATTCCAGTTATCTTTTGGCTTCCTACTTTAGCATTCCAATCCCCCATGATGATAAGAACATCATTTTTTGGTGTTAGTTCTATAAGGTGCTGTAGTGCTTCATAGAACTGGTCAATTTCATCCTCTTCAGCACTGGTGGTTGGGGCATAGACTTGGACTACTGTGATATTGAATGGTTTGCCTTGGATTCGAACTGAGATCATTCTGTCATTTTGAGGATTGTATCCCAGTATTGCTTTTCCTACTCTTTTATTGACTATGAAGGCTACTCCATTTCTTCTGAAGGATTCTTGCCCACAGTAGTATACCTGATGGTCATCTGAATTAAATTCACCCATTCCTGTCCATTTTAGTTCGCTGATACCTAAGATGTCAATGTTCAGTCTTGTCATCTCTTGTTTGACCACGTCCAGTTTTCCTTGTCCTTGCCAACCTTAAGTTAATACAATTCTCGTTGTTTTGGTAGATAACAATTGAATATAATTTTTTCTAATATTTCTACAGATAATAATCACATCAATATAATATTTCTTTTCTAACTAGTCATTCTGGTTGCCTCATCATAGATCTTAAAGAGATGGGAGTACCAGAACATCTTATTTGTCTCTTGAGAAACCTATATGCGGGCCAAGAAGCAACAGTGAGAACTGGACACGGAATCACTGATTGGTTCAAAATTGGGAAAGGAGTCCGGCAAGGCTGTATACTGTCGCCTTGCCTATTTAACTTATATGCAGAGCACATCATGAGAAAGGCAGGGCTAGATGAATCAAAAGTTGGAATTAAGATTGCTGGAAGAAATATCAACAACCTAAGATATGCAGATGATACCACTGTAATGGCAGAAAGTGAAGAGGAACTGAAGAGTCTCTTGTTGCGAGTGAAGAAGGAGAGTGCAAAAGTTGGGTTGAAACTAAACATTAAGAAAATCAAGATCATGGCATCCGGCCCTCTCAATTCCTGGCAAATAGATGGGGAAGAAATGGAGGTAGTGACAGATTTTATTTTCCTGGGCTCCAAGATCACTGCAGATGGGGACTGTAGTCAAGAAATTAAAAGAAGCTTGCTCCTCGGGAGGAAAGCCATGGCAAATCTAGACAGTACACTAAAAAGCAGAGACATCACCCTGTCAACAAAAGTGCGTATAGTCAAGGCTATGGTCTTCCCAGTTGCAATGTATGGCAGTGAAAGTTGGACCATAAGAAAGGCTGAACGCAAAAGAATTGAGGCCTTTGAACTCTGGTGCTGGAGAAGACTCCTGCGAGTTCCTTGGACTGCAAGGCTATCAAACCGGTCAGTCCTAGAGGAGATCAACCCTGACTGCTCTTTAGAAGGCCAGATCCTGAAGCTAAAACTCAAATACTTTGGCCACCTAATGAGAAGGAAGGACTCACTGGAGAAGAGCCTAATGCTGGGAAAGATTGAGGGCAATAGAAGAAGGGGACGACAGAGAATGAGGTGGCTGGATGGAGTCACTGAAGCAGTAGGTGTGAGCTTAAATGGACTCCAGAAGATGGCAGAGGACAGGAAAGCCTGGAGGAACATTGTCCATAGGGTCGCGATGGGTCGGACACGACTTCGCAACTAACAACAACATCATAGATCCTGTTTACAGTTCTTGTTTACATTTGTTTTTCCCCACAATGTTCAAGACATTTTTACTGGTTAAGATTTTCTCAAAGTTAATTACATTTAAATATTTAAGTCTATTTTTTCTCATGTAAGCTATCCCAATACTTTTACCTTTCTTAAGGAATAAATAAGACTAAAAAAGAAGAAAAAAGAAGAATAAGAGTAAAGAAAAATAAAAAGATAGTATGTTACTTAAAATCCATGTTTCCGCTAAGCTAATACATATTTATTTCCAAAAGATTTCCGTTATTTTTTACCATAATTAAAAATATGTTTAATCTTTAAATATTCAATTTAATAAATCTAGTCATCTGGTCTTTTAACTCTTATTCAAAACACTTTTTAATCCATTGTAATTTTCTTAAAGTCAATCACATTTAAATATCTAAAACATTTCCTTTATATAAGCCATTCCAATTCTTTTATATTACTCATATCAAAAAATAAAATAAGAAGAGAAAAGAAAAAGAGAGTACTATGTTACTTGAGTGGCTCCTCCCTCCTAAAATAAAATTCATATCCAAAATCTTTCTATTTCTTTAACCATATCCAAACAGGTGTTTTAGCCTTTTTCTTTCTTAATATGTTCTGCTGAATGAAAGAATCTTTCCATATTCTTGTAAGTGTTACTGTAGATATAAAAGGCAAGTCAAGTACAATATATTTGCAAGAGGTATTTGCCCTTTGTTGTTTGTTGAAAATCTTTTTCTTTCTTTTTCTCTCTGTTTCTCTTATCATTTTTTGTCTCACCAGTTCTAGTGGTATTCCTAACATCTCTGCAGTTCATTTTGTCCAATCTTTTTTCTTATCCTCAAATTTGTTTTGTGGTCTTAAAGTATAAGTTGTCTTTTCCAAATCCAATATTTCTTAGATTTTTTTTCCACTTGGGTTAAATCAGAGTTCTTTGTTTTGTTAGGTTCCATCTTTATGTCTCTATCTTCAAATTTGTGTTCAGTTATCTGTTTTATCTGCTCCTTCTCTATTGATGTTTTCTGGGATTTTTTGTTGTTGTAAAGTTAAATTGGAGGTGAATTGGTTTATATTTTCAAAGTTATTTTTGATTTCTTTGTGGTTTGAAATCATTGTTGTTTGAATTAGTTGCAGCATATCATATGTCTCCTCTTGAAAGGTATTTATTTTTTCTTGATAAGTTCTTTTTGCAAGTCTCTGATTTTCCATGATGGCCAAGAATCAAGGTTTTCTTTTCTCTGCAAATAGCTTTGGAGTTACAGTTAAGTAGATATTTGTAATCCAGAAAGTTCAAAAAGTTTTTTCCCCCTGAAGTTTATAATTCTCTCTTTGTCTGCAGCCCAGATTGTTTCTTTTTTGTCACAGCTGTTCTCTATTAGAGCTCTGAAGGTCACAAGCACAGATTAGTTTTTCCCAGATTTTGCCAAGTCCTGTATAAAAGCCATAGCTGTCATAGTCTTCATCCACCACTAGATGTCAGCACAGTTTATTTTTCAATTTTCAAAATAAACAGTTGCCTTTAAAATGAAAATCTTAACTATTCAGCAATTTCAAACTTATCTAAATTTAGATTTTATAATCATTTCATTTCATTTCTATATGTTTTGGTCCTCCATAAAAAGTTTAATTCACTGCTTCCCTTAGTAAAAGAGTGGGGCAAAGATCCCCCTCCTTCACTTTTGGAGGTTTTTTGCTTCTTGGGATTTTTTTTCTTTAGGAAAATTGATAATTAGGATAGAGAATATTGATGTTCTTACCCAGATTCAAATGCGCTGTTTACAATCAGCTTAAAGTTGTACTTTTTGACTTTGGTTTCTTGTAGCTTGGGCTAGACTCTGAAGTTAGGCTAGCCTTTATCCTGTTGGTTTCTGTAAGGCTTCTCCTGGGCTGATTGGGTCGACTGCTGTCTCTCCATGGTCCATGGGACTTCTTTCCTTCTTTGCCACCTCTTCGGGGTGACTTCTGGTCCATTTAGGGTCCCCTAACAGGAAGAAAATCATCTGAAGGGCACGGAGCCCTGAAATCTCTTGGCTGCTGTGCTACTGCGCAAGACTGGAAGTCTGTTACTCTCTCCTTTCTTGTTTAACATCTATATAAAGCCGGTGGGTGAGATCATCCATCACCATGGGTTGAGATATCATCAATATGCTAATACTACTCAGCTCTATATCTCCATGTATGTCAGCCTGAATCTTCTCATGATGCCTAGATGCTGTAGGGATCTGGATTAAGGACAACAGACTTACACTGAACCCTGATGAGACTGAGTGGTTTTGGGTGCATGAGGCCTCAGGATCCAAGTGTTTGTCATCCTTAGTTCTGAATAGGTTTGCATTACCCTGTTCAGACCAAGTTTGCAAACTTCTGGACTCAAGTCTCCTGCTTGAAGAGGTAGGCATGATTAGGAGAGCTTTTGGGTAACTCTGGTTTGTGCATCAGTTGTGACCTTTCCTGGATCGTGACTCCCTCTGCTCAGTTACTGCATCCATAATGCATCCAGCTTTGGTTGCCACAATATAAAAAAGATGTTGCGACTCTAGAAAGAGTGAAAAGAAGAGCAAAAAAGATGATTAGGGGACTGCAGGCTAAAACATATAAGGAATGGTTGCTGGGATTGAGTATGTCTAGTTTAATGAAGAGAAGGACAAGGGATGACATGATAGCAGTCTTCCAATATATCAGGGGTTGCCACATAGAAGAAGAACTCAAGCTATTCTCTAAAGCACCTGAAGGCCGGATAAGAAGCAATGGATGGAAACTAACCAAAGAGAGAAGCAACCTAGAACTAAGGAGAAAATTCCTGACAGTTAAAACAATTAATCAGTGGAACGACTTGCCTCCAGAAATTGTGAATGCTCCAATACTGGAAGTTTTGAAGAAGAGATTAGGTAAAGGTAAAGGTTCCCCCGCACATGCGTGCTAGTTGTTTCCAACTCTAGGGGCTGGTGCTCATCTCCGTTTCAAAGCCGAAGAGCCAGCGCTTGTCCGAGGACGTCTCTGTGGTCATGTGGCCGGCATGACTATACACCAAAGGCGCACGGAACGCTGTTACCTTCCCACCGTAGTGGTCCCTATTTTTCTATTTGCATTCTTACGTGCTTTCGAACTGCTAGGTTGGCAGAAGCTGGGACGAGTAACAGGCGCTCACTGTTACGCGGCACTCAGGATTCGACCCGCCAAACTGCTGACTTTCTGATCAACAAGCTCAGCGTCCTAACCCACTGAGCCACCGCGTCCCTTTTGAAGAAGAGATTAGACAACTATTTGTCTGAAATGGTATAGGGTTTCCTGCCTGAGCAGAGGGTTGGACTAGAAGACTTCCAAGGTCCCTTCTAACTCTGTTTTTCTGTATTCAGTTATTCAAGCCCTGGTCATCTTTTGCTTGGACTACTGCAATGCACTCTACATAGGACTACTCTAGAAATCCATTCAGAAGCTTCAGCTGGTTCATTGTGCAGCAGCGAGAGCAGTCTGTGGGGCCTCTAAGATGGCCCATGTTACATCTCTGCTATGCAAACTTCACTGGCTACCGGTCTGCTTCTGAGAACAGTTCAAAGTGTTGGCCATGATCTTTAGGCTACCTGATGAACCGCCTCATCCTGCTAGGACAAGCTGATCCTATTCGTGACAGTGGAAAAGGCCTACTTTGGATCTTGTCTGTCAAAGAACTCTGACTATATGAATTCAGAAGAAGACCCTTCTCTGCTGCAGTGCCCTACTTTGGAATATCATACCCTAAGGTAAGATCTGCCCTCTCCCTCCTTTCCTTCCATAAGGGTCTGAAGACCTGGCTCTGCCGGTTGGTCTAGGGACTAAATGGGGAGTTCCACATGGAGAGGGCTGCTAGATTGATGTCAGACTCCACCTCCCCCCTCGTTCTCTGCACCCATCCATCTTTTTAGTAACCAAACTGAGGAATGTATTCTCATTGTAGTCCTTTGTCATTGTTTATTTTATTTTATTGCTGTATTATTTTACTTCTATTTACACAGCTTTTCCATTTTCTTCCTTTTTATTATTATAAGCCTCCCGGAATAGCCCCATGGTAATTAATTTAATTTAATTTATTAATATTTCTATACTGCCCTTCTCCCGAAGGACTCAGGGCGGTGTACAGGGTAAGATAGGCAGCAAATAGATTTGACAAATAATAATAAATAATACTTCAGAAAAGTATTGGCCCATGGTTTTACCAACTTGAGAAAGATCCTTGTAGAGAGAAGGAAGTAATAAGCACCAAGAAATTCACTCTGCTGAATTTTATTCTCTCTACATAGGACTGTCACCAGCAGCTGCATTGTGGGAAGGTTGTTATTAAGTAATATGTATACCATTTTTCTCTACAGCTGCTTGTAAAATACTTTGGGGTAATTGTAATCCTGAAAGGTGGGATATTATATTATAAATAACTATAATAATTAAGTGTGTGTGTATGTGTGTGTGTGTGTGTGTATGTGTGTGTGTGTGCATGTGCATATGTATAAGCAAATGAGCACTTATTAGGAGATTTACCAAGCCTAGAGAGAATGCTTCATTCCCAATTACTTTCCCTTAAACTGCTATCTTTTCTGGGTCTTCCGATCTCCTCATTATGCAAACTACAGATAAGTTTGGGACTTCCGGTAGCGCTGCCGCGCCGAATGGCAGCGTTTCAGAAGCCGCCCAACCTTGGGAAGCGTTAGAGCGCTCGGAGACAGCGAAAATCAGCTGTCCTGTGGCGCCGAAGTCTCTCCCTCAGGAGAAGAGGGAGAGACAAGCTTGTCTGGGTAGAGGTAGAGCTCCCCTGTGATTCCCTCAACCAGTTTGGGGGTTAACGGGGTGAGCTCCCTCGGAGCCTAGGCTTTCTCCGCTCCCAGGATGCTTTACCTCCTTAAGGGAGTGGAACTAGACGTGACAACTACATCTGCTGCTTAGACGGGACTGTTAGTATTTTTTCTTTAAGAAGCAGGCAGAGCGAAACAGGAGTATTTGAATTTTCAAGTTGGATTTTAACTTTAACTCAGACTCATTATCTTCTTCAAGTTTGAAGCTGATGGAAACGGAGTAAAAATGGCGCTGGAATGTTGCTTTCTTGTATGAACTGACAGTTTTGGAAAGTTGCTACATTTTGCAACATAGCAAGGGATCCAATTTGCAATTGATTCTAACCAGTACTGGATTTTGTGTATTTGAGAGCTTGCCCTTTTTTTTTACTGAAGGACAAGGAACTTTGGGAAAAAAACTTTTATTCTTTCCCCCTTCTTTTTTTTTTTTGAACTTTGATTCTGCTGGAAGAAAGAGGAAATTGAAACCTAAGAGATGGCTGCAAGGCATGGGGGAGGCCCTACAATTTCCAAAAGTGCAATTTCTTCACCTGTACCACAAGCTGCAGGGCAAACTACAATGAAACCTACAGCACAACCACCTTCCCCACCACCACCTGCATTCACATTGGCAGATATTCAGCAAGTTGTGATGCAATCAACGCAAGTATTACAGCAAGAAATAAAGGAAACAAAGGAAGAATTTGTTAATCAAAACAAGCAGATGAGGGAGGATATAGTGCTTGCATTTCAGGGCCTGGCTGCACATATTGAATACCTGGATGTTCGTGTGGATTCAGTTATGGAATATGCCTAATTTGAAATTGTATTATGATGCGATGGTCTTGACATGGGTTAGTGATTGGCTTAATTTAACTAATAAAAGAATACTTCACCTTGAGGGTTGGGACTTGGTTTATGGATGGCATGCATATTTGCTTTATGATAAAAAGGTGGACAGGGCTTTTAAATCTCATATTCTTAGAAGTCCCTTGCTGCGTGTCTGGAAAAAGTATTATTATAAGTGAAATTATAAAATACCAATTTGGGGAATTCCCGGACACGCGATAGAAGGCGTATCTATGGGAGTGAGTTTGGATATGTTTTCCTATAAGGAATTACTTAGATTGGAAGGGAATAATTGGCAACTTAAACCATTAGATGAGTTAAAACAAGAAAACATAAGTTACTCTTGGTTTCAATATACCCAATTGAAAGCTAGGTGGAAGCTGGATCAGAAGGTTGGCATCACAACTACAGATGAAAACTTAGTAAAACAAATTAGAAATTTAAATTGTGCACATATAAAGAGGATATATAATGTTTTAACTGAATTGGATTCAGAAACAGAATTAGTTAAAGATTGTATGATAAAGTGGGCACAAAATATCCAGGAACCAATTCCGTTGGATATTTGGGAGGTAATCTGGGTTAGAAATGTTAAATTTACACAGGCTCAAAATTTAAGAGAAAATTTTTATAAAATGTTTTATAGATGGCATTTGGATCCCAAAAAGTTGTCTAACATGTATCCTAACCTACAGTCTAAATGCTGGAGATGTGGTAGTTTAGATGCCACCTATTTTCATATGTGGTGGACTTGTAGAAATATAAAAGCTTTTTGGATTAAAATTTGGTGGAACATTCAAAGGATTTTTAAGAGAAAGATAAAGTTTTCTCCACAATTGTTTTTATTGGGTATTGTTGTACATTGTGATACTAAAGAAACCAATCTGATGTTGAATTTGATAACAGCAGCACGGTTACTGGTGGGACAATACTGGAAGAAGGATAGTTTGCCTTCTATAGAAGAATGGGTACTTAAAGTATCGAATCTTGCAGAAATGTCTAAGATTTCTGCTTATTTGAAGGATCATTCACAAGAAAGATATATTTCAGTTTGGAGAAGATGGATAGATTATATTCAGAATAAATATGAGACTAAAAAGTTCCACTTAGCTTATGAGTAGATTTTAGAGGGATATTGTTATTAATTTTAGTATTAGTATTGATTATATTTTTGCTTAAGTTATTATTATTATTATTATGTTTTTAATAATTTGAATGTATGTTAAAGGAGAGTTAAAGCACATTATGAATTTGGTTAATTTTATAATGGATAATTTTAGTTAGAATATGATTATTATATCTATAACCCTGTATTCAGCTCTGGGAAGTGGGGGGGAAGGGGGGTGGTTTGGGGTGGGTGGGTTTTGGGGATATGTATTGTAAAAAAAATTTAAAACTCTTTAATAAAAAAAAGTTTTGACAAAAGCCCAGGAAGGTATAAAAACCCACCACTCCCAGCTACATGTGGTCAGCTGCTCCAGAGCCTCATGTCTTGTACTGCTCTTCAATAAACTACAACCTTCTTTCTAAGGCAGTCTCCATTTTGTTTATTCCCAGCTTGAACTGGACCCTGATGAACATTTTTCTTTCAACACATTCATGCCATTACAGACTCATTGTAAGTTATTCAAAAACTATAATATCAACCTGTTCTAAAGGAAGCTGATAGATCACCCCATAAAAATACAGCAATATACATCTTATCATGCATATTAAACAAGTGCCTGCTATTTTCATCAACATTATCAATCAGGACAAAAAGGCCCATATTAGGCAATTATGCAGACCTTTCAGGGACAAGGAAAGCACATTGTGTATTTCAGGTTAACAGCCAATAAATTCATTAAAGTACATTCAAGCATAGTTTCAAATGTTATTGCCTATTCAATTTTCTAATCAGATATAAAATAATTTATGAATGCTAGCATTAACCTGATCATTTTCACCAACTAATTAAAAAAGCTACTTTGACAATTATTTTAACAGTTTATTTAATTATTAATCAGATCTGCACTGATCCTGTCATTGTCTCCTGTAGATTCACTCTGATACACTGTCAGAATTTCTTTTGTCTGAAACGTGGGACAAATGGATCCTCTAGGGTTGTTTCTGCCTAACTAAAGGTAAAGGTAAAGGTTCCCCCGCACATGCGTGCTAGTCATTTCTGACTCTAGGGGGCGGTGCTCATCTCCATTTCAAAGCCAAAGAGCCAGCGCTTGTCCGAGGACATCTCCGTGGTCATGTGGCCAGCATGACTAGACACCAAAGGCACACAGAACGCTGTTACCTTCCCACCGTAGTGGTCCCTATTTTTCTACTTACATTTTTACGTGCTTTCGAACTGCTAGGTTGGCAGAAGCTGGGACAAGTAACAGGCGCTCACTCTGTTATGCGGCACTCGGGATTCGACCCGCCAAACTGCCTAACTACTGTCATGTTAAAAAGTAAATACACCTTGTGAAAGTTTTTTTTCTTTTTTAATATACACTGTGGACATATCAACCAATTATTTTCATTTGCACAGTAAATAAAAATAAAGATGATGTGATTGAACAAAAAACCCTGTGAAAATTTGCAATCATTTATTCAATAAAAAAATTAACAGTCTCTTTCTTTTTATTGGAAAAGTAAGTATGCCATTGGCTGTAATATTTGCTCTTGCCTTCTTTGACAGAAACAACCTCAATCAGACATTCTTATAACTGTCTGGGGATTCGGAGGAATTTTCCCCTACTCTGCCATGCAGAATGTTTTCAGCCGTGCAATATTTGAAAGTTTTCTTGCATGCACTGCCCATTTCAGATCACCCCATAGCATCTGGACAGGATTTAGGTCGTGCTTTAACCTGGCCATTCCAGAATCCTCCCTCCCCCCCCCCCACATTTCTTCTTTCCTTTCTTTTCCATGGAGTATTTACTAGAATGTTTAGGATTGCTATCATGTTGCAGGGTCCAATTCCAGTTGAGCTTCAATCTTCTGACAGATGCTCTCACATCCTCAATGATCCTCTAGTACAATGAAGAATTCTAAGTTAATTCTGGAATGCGGAGCTGCCCAGGCCCTGATGCAACAAAACAGACCAAAGTTATAACATTTCACCACCATGCTTTACAGATGGTGAAATGTTGTTTTTGCTTTTCATCAAACATGTTTTCTGGTAGTATGGCCAAATAATTCCATCTTTGCCTTGTCTGTTAGAGCACATTGATCCAGAAGTGCTGGTCTTTGCCTAGTTGTTCATGAGCAAACTTTAAAAAAAAATTAAGTTACAGATAGTATTTGACTTACATTTGTTTAGTGACAGTTCAAATTTACAACAGCTCTGAAAAAAGTGACTTATTTCACACAATCATTGCAGCATCCCTGTGTTCACAATATCAAATATCAGCCGTTGGGCAACTGGCTTGTTTTTATGCAATGGTGTGATCACCTTTTGCAACCTTCTGACAAACAAATTCCCAATGAGTCATCTGCTGGTTGTCTTTTATCAGTTCATTAACCTTTCTCACGTGAAATTCATTGGCTGCTGTCATAGGGCATCCACTTTTTTCTTGATCACCCCAATCAGCTTTTCCCAGTTCACCATTTTCCTGTCCTAACAATGATGTCGGAGCTTCTAGCATATTTGTGGTGTTATCTCTTGGTGACTTATAAGGCTGGTGGCACTGATTTTCATTCAATCATTCAATTTTTTTTCATAGATATTTTAAGCAGAGCAGTTGATCACATTTTCTTGTGCCAGATCTGAATAAAATTTCTAGTGCTGTGTACCGACCAATAATTTAGCTAGCTGCTGGTAGCAGGCATATGACCAATTTCTTGTATGATTTTATTTTAATCACTGAATGTATGTAAAAGATTTAAACTTGGAAAATAGATCTTACTTTCTTTCTCAATTTATTTATTTAAACAAAAGCATTCCTCTAGAATTTAAGATTTAGATCTCTCTTCCTCTTTTTTTCTAATGGTATCCTCAAACAAACTGCAAGTGAAAAGAGAACTTTCAATGTCAGTTGTAAAATGTGCCCTTTAGAGAAAATAAGTTTCCATCATACAATTATTAATAAAGAAGTACTGGCACCTACCTTCCCCTATTCCTAGTGGTTTTTTGATAAATAAGGGAGAAAAACTTTGATGCAAACATACAGCTTAGGAATCTGTATTTTATTATAATAAAGTCATAATTTTCCTTTTAGCCATTCATAACTATTATTAGAACAAATGTTTTATTAATTCTGGTTCAGTGTTTTAATAATCTGCAATGGATTCATCAAGGAGAGAGCTCTTAGAACTCAACACTCTCATATGTTTGGCTAATATCTGTTGTATTGTAGCCATTTCCAACTTGGTGGCTTTCTCATGGCTTTAACTACAAGCTTGCCATGATGACAGGAAAGAGAGAAGCTATAATAAAAACATATCAGGTTTGGGAAGGTTGCAACCCTGAGGAAGAGGCAACGAAGACAGCAATGCCAAACTACCGTCAAAGGATAAGACAGGTCCTGAAAAGGCAGCTCAATAGGAAGACAATATCAATGCCATCAACACATATGCCCTGCCAGTCATCAGATATCCTGCCAGTATAGTGAGCTGGCCAAGGACATGAATGCTGCCTATTTAAAGACCTGGAAACTCCTCACAATTTAGGGAGGTTTCCATCCCAGGTCCAACACCAAAAGATTGTACACAAGCTGGAAAGAGTGCATATAGACAGGTGAATGTGAAAGCCACTGTTTTGGGCAAAACCCAGAATTTCCAAAAATACCCAGAGATTAACTGGGACAGCAACAGACATGGGGAAATCAATCAGGGGAACTGTAGATAGCTGAAGTGGCTGACATTGGGAAATCCTACCAGTGGCTGGAAAGGGCTGGATTAAAAGAGACCACTGAAGCACTGATCAGAACAACACGAGAACAGGCACTGAGCACCGGATCCATATGAGCAGAGGTCTACTACATTAGACAGGACCCTAGATGCAGGCTATGCACAGAGGCCCCAGAAGACAGTCCAACACCTAGTGACAGGCTGAAAGATGCAGGCAAGAACAGCATACACTGAACAGCAAAATCATGTAAGTGGCATTGTGTACAGGAACATTTGCACATTGTACAGGCTAGATCCTCCCAAGTCCACATAGGAGATTCCACAAAAGGTCATGAAAATAACACGGCAAAGATATTGTAGGACTTCCAGGTCTGGACAGACAGGCAGTAACGAACAAGACATTATGGTAATAGATAAGATCCACAATTTAGCATTTGTGGTAGATGTAGCAATGCCAAGTGACAGCAACATCAGGAAGAAGGAAAATGGAGAAGTACTAGGCCATGAAGGAGAAACTAGAAGGAATATGGAAAATAAAGGCCAAGGTGTTCCCAATGGTGGTAGAAGCACTCAAGGCTGTGACTCCTAAACTGGGAGAGTGGCTCTAATAGAGCCCAGGTTCAACACCAAAGCCCTCCATACGGAAGAGTGCAGTACTAGGAATCGCTAAGATACTGCATGAACCCTCAAACTCCCAGGCCCCTGGTAGAGGACCCAAGATTTAAGGAGACACATACCACTCATGGGATGAGAAGGGATTTTTTTCCCTCTGAAAGAATGCTGCAGGACGGTAACAACAGGCTTTTGTTAACTATTCAACTTTCTTAAATATAAGATTTTGTTGTCAGGAACATATGTCCTTGTGATATATCTATTATGTCATATGGTCAGAACCCTTTCTATAATTGCAACTTAAATAACCATGGCTTGTTTCTATAGAAGAAGTAATGAGTAGGTGCTGTTGGGCTATATAACATATACATGGGAATGTTCATTCTTGGAAAGTTCGACCAAAATTCTCCCCCACATCAACTTTCCAGCTAGACCTTTTTTTAATCTATTAGTTTGAGAGAGATATTAGTTTACAACCTGGCAGATAATTGAAAATTGCCTTTCTGTTTCAACAAAATATCCCTTAACTATTTTCCTAAAAAATAAGCACATGAAATTTTATGAAGATAGATCAGTTTGTTCCTGTTACTATAATGTGTGTCATATATCAGCTCAAAGGATGAAAGACGTGCCAAACTGACTTAGCCAGACTAGATACTTCAAAAAAGCTTGTCCCTGGAACAGTGCAGAAAGTTCTAAGATTTATGATGTGGTTTTAATTATGAGAAGAACAGAAAGGACTTTTTGCATATTAAAATGGAACATAAATGCCATGGCTACATATTACTTGAGTTTTAATCCTCATGCAACAGAACCCACAATTAAAGTTTGTGATAGTCCTGTACAAGAAATAACAAGAAAGACCACATAAACACACATGTTAAAATGTTTACAAATGGGCAAATGAAAGTAATGTAAAAACGAAGACCAACTTTCAAGAAACACAATCTTTGCATTCTGGGTCTTTAATTCACTTAATTCCTTACTAATTATTTTACATTTTGAGGACTTCCTCTGCAAACATGAAGCAGGGTATATGAGGAAAAGATTCTTTAGTTTAAAATCCTACTATTATGAGATGTGGAATAAAAATAGACTCATGTAGATCCTATGATCTTATCTGCTTTTAGCATTCTTTACTGGTAAACTGTGTACAGGTGAAATGTAAGGTTACATCACTGATGATTTCAAGAAGGCACCCAAACCATCAATAGATAATAGGACTCTGTAAAAGAGATAAGTGATATATAAAGGTAAAGGTAAAGGTTCCCCCACACATGCGTGCTAGTTGTTTCTAACTCTAGGGGCCGGTGCTCATCTCCGTTTCAAAGCCGAAGAGCCAGCGTTTGTCCAAGGACGTCTCCATGGTCATGTGGCCGGCATGACTAGACGCCAAAGGCGCACGGAACGCTGTTACCTTCCCACCATAGTGGTCCCTGTTTTTCTACTTGCATTTTTACATGCTTTCGAACTGCTAGGTTGGCAGAAGCTGGGACGAGTAACAGGTGCTCACTCTGTTATGCGGCACTCAGGATTCGACCCGCCAAACTGCCGACCTTCTGTTCGACAAGCTCAGCGTCCTAACCCACTGAGCCACCATGTCCCTCAAGTGATATACTATCGCTTATATTTTAAACGTGATACTATAGGGAACTCTGAACCCATTCAGATATTAAAAGTACACTAGTCAAGTTATTTGCTCACAGCTCCCATTTAGAGTGAATGTCAGGAAGCACTATTTTCTAACTTAGTGCCCTTGAGATGTGTTGAAGTGCTCCAAAGTCCAGTCAATCTGAGGACAGAAGTTAGTTAACACAGCTTCGAATTTCTCTTTGTTGAAGAAGAGTGCAACAAATGTGAATTTGCTTTTAAAATTTCACTGTCTTATTTTTACATAAATGCAAAAAGAATTGGTTTGTTATCTTAGGCATCCCTTGAGGTCACACTTAGCCCTGAGTATGCTCTTATTTTCTTTCATTTTGGAGTTTCCAGAAGTAATGGTGTAATTATTATTATGTAATTATTATGGTGTAATAAGATGGAGGGTTTGTTGTCACTGTGAGTTCTGGGGTGGGAGAATGAAGGGAGGCTTAGCTAATATCAATGTATACATGGTTGTACTTTGACAATAAAGGTTCATTCATTCAATTTTGGGAGATTTATACCAAGCTAACAAGCTGAGAAATAGGGAGCGCATCAGTATCCATTCTGATACTTGCACAATTCTGATCATCTTATCCTATCCTATCCTATTGTATCCTTATCCTATCCTATCCTATCCTATCTTAACCTAACCTAACCTATCCTATTCCATGATGCTGCAGGATATGGTGAATATATGTTTTGTAACCATATATTGCGCTGCCCATTCCTATATTTATGTTATTTATATTTGTCCTTACTACCTGGTGATCTATCTCAGAAGGAACTGTAGAAAAAGTGTGAGAATTTTAAATATTCTATTATGAACTATGGAAATTGGCAACCTGCAAATAACATTATTTTAGTAAAGCAGTCACAAAGCAATTCACCCACCCACCCACCATCTTAGAAAGGGCTTCTAAAGAATGTTGAGAAAGTCATAATAGTAAACGTAGCAAAGCTATAGTTGTTAGAATGTTATTCTCATTGGGGTTTGTACATTTTTAATAGCACCTAAGCCATAATGCCAGGACAATGCACAGCATGCAAATTAACAAGAGAGGGAAAGCAAATACTGTAACATGGAACTCTAGTGACTACCTTCCATGCCACTGATACATGAATCTCATTTTAATTATTGGGTACTAATACTCTTCTCTCTGCTCAAAAGCACTGTACAGGGTGTCCTACTCACAGAGCCCCATATACTGTATTATGTGACTCCTCTCTTTAATGGGAATGTCAAGACAGAGCCCTCTAGGAAGGTAGGTCAGAAATGCAGAGGGAATTGGTCAAAATGCATATGCATTGCAAAGTATCATTGCCAAAGTTCACTCTTCTGCTTGGGAGGGGAGAAGGAGTTTGACACTGCCAGAAATACATTCATGAGCCCATTTACAATGTAGGATTGTAAATGGACTCATGAATGTATTACCGGCAATATCTACATAGTAGAGCAAATTGCCCCGACACAATACTCAGTGCTAGCTTGACTAATAGTGCCACCTTCTTCTGCCAATGCAGACTTGCATCTTTAGAATGCTTTGGAAGAATGTGCAGCGTTGGTAATGGCAATCAAGCAATTAGCAACATTCTCCAGCACAAGCATGAAGCCAAAACAAAATATAGGCATTGGTGTCTCTTACTGGCGTTATTAGACCAGTATTTTTCAACCTTGGCAACTGGAAAATGTGTGGACTTCAATTCCCAGAATTCCTCCGTTAATAGGCCAGCCAGTAGGGTGGCTGAGGAATAATGAGAGTTGATGTTCACATATCTCCAAGCTCCCAATGTTGAAACCGACAAAGGCACAAAAACCCTGAAGTGAGTGTAGCAGTTGGTCAACATCTGTGTTTGTCTTTTAATATTTATCCCAGTTTAGGTAGCACATAAGAAATACTTTCGGTGTTCTCATCACTGGGAGTTGTAGATTGAAATATGCCTTTTTCTCACATCTACGGGCAAATGAGATTTTTGGCAAACAATGGGATAAGAGCATAGAAATGGACAATAGAGGAGGACGCCTGCAGTTAACCACAAAGGAAAGGAGAATGGGGCTTGAACTTCAGGATGCCCAAAAGCAGGTTCTGGAAAAATGAATGGAGTGGAAAAGGGTGGAAAGAGAACTCTGCTGTTGTGGTTATTCCGGTACACAATGTAACTTCAACCCAAAGGACAAAGTATACATACCAAGTAAATAAAATAACACTATGCAGTAAAAGCCGTCTCAAAATTTTTACTCTGAGAAGTTTCCTATTGAGTAATATCTGGCTAACCCTCACCTAATTTCCAAAGCCTTGACACAGAAAAAAATGACAGATATTTGCCAAGTCCGGATTCCTTTCCACAAAAGAAATTTTGTCCAAGCAGAAAAAGTATACCCCCAAACACAATCTCGTTGGCAGGTTGTTTCTGTGGATGGCATTGCAGTTTGCGATCACAGGGAAGTAATTGCCTATCATAAACTATTCAAGTCCATGTGGTTTTGGAGTATCAACAGTATCAACAGTAATCCAGTACAGCTGGATCCCAGAGTACATACTGTGAGGCAATTGCTGTGTTGGCATATTCCCTTCTTGGTTCTGGGGCAGAGGGAAGGAGGGAAGGATATCACTGTTGCTGTGTGGATGAGCCACCACAAGAACCTGTAAAGCAACCTCTAAAGTTATCCTTGATAACTTTAAGACAGACATGTCAAACACAAGGCCCGGGGGCCGGATCCGGCCCATGAAGTGGTTTCATGTGGCCCGCGAAACCATCCTGGAAACAGTGAGGGAACGGCCCCCACTGCCTTGGCCCTGGCCCAGAGACCCTCCTCCTGCCAGAGACCCTCAGATCTGTCCCACTCCTGCCCAGGCCCCCATAGGCACCCGTGATGCGAACGATGTAGAGCTGGCCACGCCCACCCAGTAGGCCATACGCACTAGCCACGCCCACCCAGTAGGCCATGCCCACCCTGGCCACGCCCACCCGGCCCCCTGAGGGCAACCGCAATGCTGATGCGGCCCTCAATGAAATTGAGTTTGACACCCCTGCTTTAAGATATATGGATTTCAACTCCCCAGATTCTCCAGCCAACAAAGGGAAGTCTACACACCTTAAAATTGCCAAGGTTAAGAAGCTCTGTTCTAGAGAGACTATTCCTTTCTCAATCACTTTCACCTCCCAGAGAATTGGGTGAAATAGAACTGGCACACAACAAATAAGCATGCCTTGTCAACAGTCATTCTCATCAAATTAACTCTTTAGCCTTCTTTGTTTCTATTCCTTCCTACACCAGGCCATTTTTTTTTGTTAAATATACGTTTTGCAGAATTTTATAAATTTGAATCCTGTATCTGTCAATACCATACTTTTATTTTAACCTTAAAAAGCTGGCACAAATGTCGTAATTTTATGTAGTTGAATATAAGCTGTATCTTCCGAAACCAATTTTAAAAGATAATTAGAAACATTCATTTTAATATTTTTTTTCATCAAGATTAAAGAGTTAATAACAAGATTTAAATCATCTTTAACCTGTTCTTAATGAAATTATTTAACATGACATTTACACAGTGCCTTTAGCACACAAGTTAAATATTTTACTTTATTTGCCCTTTCAAAGTAACTGTAGAGGAGATGTAATAACAATCCAATCATTGTCTTTCAAGAGAGGCAACTTCCAATGGAGTGTTATAACAATATAGCCTTAAAATGGCACTTACAATTCTTCTGCAAGGCTACTTACAACTGTTGCTGTGCATAGACACTATTTTGAAAGCAGGGGCCACTGAATTAGAGAGTATAACAACTGAAATGACCCTTCCACGTCATCTAGTGACTAGTCCCTCCTTCTGTAATGATGATGATGATGACGATGATGATAATAAAGTTGGAAGGGACCTTGGAGGTCATCTAGTCCAACCCCCTGCTCAGGCAGGAAACACTATACCATTTCAGACAAATGGCTGTCCAGTGTCTTCTTAAAAACTTCCAGTGTTGGAGCATTCACCGCTTCTGGAGGCAGGTTGTTCCACTGGTTAGTTGTTCTAACTGTCAGGAAGTTTCTCCTTAGTTCTAGGTTGCTTCTCTCCTTGACTAGTTTCCATCCGTTGCTTCTTGTCCTGCCTTCAGGCGCTTTGGAGAATAGCTTGACTCCCTTTTCTTGTGGCAGTCCCTGAGATATTGGAACACTGCTATCATGACACCCCTCGCCCTTCTCTTCATTAAACTAGACATACCCAATTCCAGCAACCATTCCTTATATGTTTTAGCCTCCAGTCCCCTAATCATATTTGTTGCTCTTCTCTGTACTCTTTCTAGAGTCTCAACATCTTTTTTACATCGTGGTGACCAAAACCGGATGCAGTATTCCAAGTGTGGCCTTACCAAGGCGTTATAAAGTAGTATTAATAGTTCATGTGATCTTATCCCTCTGTTAATGCAGCCTAGCATTTGTGTTGGCATTTTTGGCAGCTGCAGCACACTGCTGGCTCACATTTAAGTGATTGTCCACTAGGACTCCAAGATCCCTCTCACACTCACTACTATTGAGCAAGGTACCACCTATACTATACCTGTGCATTTGGTTTTTCCTGCCTAAATGTAGAACCTTACTTTTGCAAGAATCCACTTTCACAACAGCAGCAGAACCACTAGAATTCTGTGCACACAGACACTCATGGATAAATCCTCAAATGGTGTTAACAAAAATCTTAGTAGTTCCACCCTTCCCCCATTTTTTTTACGTTGAGCACTGTACTAATGTATTGGACTTCAACTCCCACAAAACCTAGAAGCAGATGCTAGATAAGAATTGTGGGAATTATAGTCTACATCTTGCAGGACACATTGGGGTTGGCTATCCTGCACAGGAATTTGGTTGGGAAGTTTTTTCAAGAAACTTATCTTTTTATATTTTTATTCTTACACTTTTAATGTGACACCTTTTTAAAAGAAGGATTTTAAAGCATTAGGAATGCAGCAGCTGAGACTCTGGAAAGAGGCTGGACATAAAAGGTGAATGATGTAAATAAAGTGTTGCAAGTACAAAAAGAGTTTCACATGATATCAAGATCTTGTTATGACAGGCAATGCAAGCTGTTCCATCAATAGCTTTAATATTTTTCTTTCTTCCTCATTCCTCATTTTTAAAATAGAAGCTGAACATTTATTGCAATAAATTGTAGCAGACAGGAAAGACAAAGACTTCTCAAGATAACATCTCTACATGTGTGGATATTTTTAGACTGATTTCTTTTTTTAAAAAAGGCATAAGAATTAAGGGTTGCAAAACTTAAGCATTTCAGCTACTCAAGAATACTATTTGCGGGAACTACGGGTTCTGTCCACTAAACCTGACATGGAAGTCACCAGGAGTGAAACTCGACTAGAAATTCTTACCCTGTAAACAACCTTTATGGAGAATTCATCGGGATTTACTTTGGCTAAGACTTCAATCTCGGTACGCCGGTCCCAAATAGCGCATGCCTAAACAGAGTTCAAAATCTGATCTAGACAACAGAACAAGGCGACCTCTCGATAAAGAGCCCCATAATTCCCACTGAGCTTAAGGCTGCAATCCTGTACACCTGCGTCCCGAAGAATCCCTCCCAAATCTCTGCGCCTTTTGCAGAACTGCAAAAGAACCAACGTCCCGCTCCTTTCACCACCACCCCAAAATCTGCGCGGGGAGTCAGTCCAAAAAAAAAAAAAGCGGAAAAGTTTAATTCTTTCCAAATCGGTTCCAACTTGGATCGCCACTCCCGAGCAGAAGAGGGAGGCTTCTTGAAGCTCCACGCTCCGTACCCGCGCAACCGGCGCTTTAACCTTGGGTCTCAAGCCCGATCCCCCGGCCCCCTAAAGGATCAGGATGCGCAAAAAAGCGCCTTGCAGACTCGACATCCCCACTGCCACCTTCTCCACCCGGCGCGCCCCAAATACAGAAGTAGGCGAATTCGCCACGGAAGAAGAAGAAGAAGAAGAAGAAGAAGAAGAAGAAGAAGAAGAAGAAGAAGAAGAAGAAGAAGAAGAAGAAGAAGAAGAAGAAGAAGAAGAAGAAGAAGAAGAAGAAGAAGAAGAAGAAGAAGAAGAAGAAGAAGAAGAAGAAGAAGAAGAAGAAGAAGAAGAAGAAGAAGAAGAAGAAGAAGAAGAAGAAGAAGAAGAAGAAGAAGAAGAAGAAGATCATCTAGCTGCCCGTCGGCTTCAAGAAGCAGCGCGGGGAGATCCTCGCCCGCGCTCGAGCGAGCCTCTCCTCTCCCTCTTTCCAGCCCGACCTCCTCCTATGGCGGTCACCTGTAGAAATAGTGGCCGCAGAACATGCCGCCCAGCAGCCTGCAGCCCAGCGGCGCGAAGCTTGGCGGGTTGCGCAGCGCCAGCAGAAGCGCGGGCACCAGGAAGGCGGGCAGCTCCTGGAGGAACCAGGCGGAGCGGGCCGGCAGGTGGGTGCAGCGCGGGGTCTCCGCGGCGTGGTTTCCCCCCGGGTTTGGCTGGCGGGGCTCGTGCTTCCCGTAGCCCGTGGGCCGGTGACAAAACACCAAGTGCAGCAGCCCCAAGATCAGCATCAGGACGCTCAGGGTCATCACCAGGCTCGGCAAGCAGTGCATGTTCTCCAGTCCGGCCGAAGAGGCGCTCCGGCGACGACGGAAGAGGTCAAGGCTAAGCCTGCCAGTAATAGAACCGGCGAGGTGAGAAGAGAAGGAGGAGCTCGGCCGGCCCTGGGTCGGCGGGACCCGCCTCTCTGCCTTTCGCCTGGGCGCGCAACTTGAAATCTACCCGAGGCTTGGCAGACGTCAGAGCGCTCTCTCCCTCCCCACACCGTCATCCATCCACCCCCCACGCCACCCCACCCCCGCTTCTAGCTAAAGCGGCTCAGATTCGGAGTTCGCGTTTGTGCCCGCTTTGTCCTGTGCGGAGGGTCTCCCAAGAACTTGTTTGCCTTCCTGATGCAAACTGCGCTACTGCGCGATCTTCAGGATTCCCAAGCCCAGAGACTGGAGTCAGCTGCGCTCGGACAGCGGGTGAACCTGCGTCCGGTTCGCAGGAGACTGCGAGAAGGGAACACTTAACTGGATTTGGGGTTATGTGAACGTTGTGATGTCTATGGGGATTCTCCGTCCTCCAGGTCATAGCTGTCCCAAAGATGCTTTTTCAAGAGGCAACTGGACTTTCTTGCTTTCCTCTGAAGACGTTTCGCTTCTCATCCAAGAAGCTTCTTCAGCTCTGACTGGATGGTGCGGAACCCGTCTTCAAAGGAAAACAAGGAAGCCCAGTTGCCTCGTGAAAAAGCATCTTTGGGTTCAAGTTGTAATAATAAAGGCAAGTCCGTTGCTTTTTGTGGTTTCTGGTCCGACCTTACTTTACAAGAGAGAATTTCTTTCGATTCAGTCCCGCTGATCTTGGCTGACTCAGGCATTTACAATGTCCTTTCATATTTGCCTTTTCCTTTCACAGATTGACTGATGTAGCATCAAGTCTTCCTAACTTGTAGTGATCACGTATCTAGATTTTTCTCTGTCATGGTTTTTTCCCATTCTGGTTTTTCAGGTCTTCTCAACTCATCATTACTTTTGATTAAATCTGTCCACATTGCTTACTGGTCTTCTTCAATATGAGCCAGCAGTGTGCTGCAGCTGCCAAAAAAGCCAACACAGTGCTAGGCTGCATTAACAGAGGGATAGAATAAAGATCACGTGAAGTACTAATACCACTTTACAATGCCTTGGTAAGGCCACACCTGGAATACTGCATCCAGTTTTGGTCACCACGATGTAAAAAAGATGTTGAGACTCTAGAAAGGGTACAGAGAAGAGCAACAAAGATGATTAGGGGGCTGGAGGCCAAAACATATAGGGAACGGTTGCTGGAATTGGGTATGTGTAGTTGAACGAAGAGAAGAGTGAGGGGTGACATGATAGCAGTGTTCCAATATCTCAGGGGCTGCCACAAAGAAGAGGGAGTCAAGCTATTCTCCAAAGCACCTGAAAGCAGGACAAGAAGCAACGGATGGAAACTAGTCAAGGAGAGAACAACCTAGAACTAAGGAGAAACTTCCTGACAGTTAGAACAATTAACCAGTGGAACAACCTGCCTCCAGAAGTGGTGAATGCTCTAACACTGGAATGTTCCATGACTGGACAGCCATTTGTCTGAAATGGTATAGTGTTTCCTACCTGAGCAGGGGGTTGGACTAGATGACCTCCAAGGTCCCTTCCAAGTTATTGTTATTGTTATTGTTATTGTTATTATTATTATTATTATTATTATTATTATTATTATTATTATTATTATTATTATTATTATTATTATTATTATAAAATAAAATGTGGAGATATGATAGCATCTTCCAAAGGGGTACTGGGACTTAAGGGCTGAGTTTTGTGTCTCCTTGGTGTAAATGGTTTTCTGGCCAAGGTGTTCCAGAGACCACCCTTTGTTGCTCCTGAAGATGGTTCATGCCCACAGAAGTCAGCTAGACTTGCAGATGGACTCTCAGTGCTCACAGCAGCAAAGTGATTGCCATCATGCATTTGCCAGTTATATGGCAGCCATGTGTCTGAACCCAGTTTAATAAAGATAAAAGGGTGGCCTGAAAATTATTATTCTGAAATCAGCCTCTTCCAAGATGATGTGAAATAAATTATGTTCTACAATTGCCTGGAGCCCACAGTGTATTAAGCCAAGTCATATAATGGCAGGGATCTGGCATTTTTTCTTCTCAGAATGATCTTGCACAAGGTACTTTCTGAACTGTAAAATGCAAGCTTGGGATGTGTGTGTTTAGATAGAAGAGAGAGTGTGAGTGAGTGAGAGCAGGGGGGAGGGGAGAGAGTTAGTTTAGGAATGTTATTTAAGGGTTTCATGGCTTCTAGAACTTTAAAGTTTTTCACTGCTTCCCATAAATAAAATATTGATCACTGTCATCAGAAAAGCTTCTGGTAACATGGAAGTCCACATGCAATCCTGAAGGTTGAGGTTTCCCCCTCTGACAAGACTACAACCAAGCCATTGTACTATATCAAATGCTCCTACTTGATTCATTCTGATAATGTGAGAGCTTAAATAATTCAGTTTTATAACACATTGCCTAAACCAGGGGTCTTCAAACTTGGCCCTTTTATGACTTGTGGACTTCAGTTCCCAGAATTCTTCAGCCAGGCACACTGGCTGAGGAATTTTGGGAGTTGCAATCCATAAGTCATAAAAGGGCCAAGTTTGAATACCCCTGGCCCAAACTCATGGTTCTGGCTAATTCTAAAATAAATTAATAGTAGGTGTAGGCCTGTAAATGGAGAATGGCTGGGATCTAAGTAAGAAACCAGATGGAAATCATTGTCCTGCAACCAATACAAACTGGAATGAAATCTCTTGTGTGATTTTATCAAAAGCCACATTATTTCAAATTGTGAAACCAGGAGACTGAGAGTTCTAGTCCCTCCTTAGCCATGAAAACCATCTGGGTGACTGACCCAGTCACTTTCTCTCAGCCCATCCTTAAAGGGATGTTGTTTTGGGGAATATATGAAGAGTAAAGATTATTAGGTATGTTCTGTACCTTGAGTTATTTATAAAGTGATAAAAATGGGATAAAAATCAAATCAATAAATACATTCTCAGAAAGGTTAGATCAGGGGTGTCAAACTCAATTTCATTGAGGGCCGCATCAGCATTGCGGTTACCCTTGAGGGGCCGGGTGGGTGTGGCCAGGGTGGGTGTGGCCTACTGGTTGGGAGTGGCTGGAGTGTGTGTGACCTACTGGGTGGGCATGGCCAGCTCTACATTGTTTGCGTCAATGGTGCCTATGGGGGCCTGGACAGGAGTGGGACAAATCTGAGGGTCTCTGGCACAAGGAGATGGGACTGGGGCAAGTGCCGAGGCATGGTCCACTGGAGGAGCCTCACTGTTCCTCTCAGGCCATGCATGGGGGGGGAGGCTGGATGGTGATGCGGAGGTCAAATGCCCAGCCTTGCCCTCAAGCACCCACAGCACTAAGCCCACACCCACTTCCCCAAGGGGGTGCCCAGCTGCTGTGCTTGCTCTGCTTAGCCAGGTTGCTCATGATGGGTATGAGGGCAATGTCAAGAGGGAGGCCCACTTCCTCTCCATGTGAGGAGACCTGGCTTTGTTTCCAAAGCTTCCTTAGCAATAGGATGGGAGACCACCCAGGTTAGGCCAGGAGGAGGGGGCAAGGGGATGGTGAAAGGGCAGCAGGGAAGGACTAAGGCAGGACTTCCCTCAGACCCTCCCTCTCCTTCTTTCCTTCTTTCCTTCCTTCCTTCCTTCCTTCCTTCCTTCCTTCCTTCCTTCCTTCCTTCCTTCCTTCCTTCCTTAGAACAGAATGATGGGAAAATATTTGAGATGAGGGAGGGAGAAAAACAGGCAAGAAACGCAGATGGGGAAGTGTCATCCTTCATGAGGAATGAAGAAATGCACCATCGCCTGGAAGTGGCCAGCACATGGCCCTCTCCTCACAACGCCGAGAGGCTGAGCCGGGTGGCACAAATCTGAAGAGAAGCACAACGCTGTCCAGCCCCTAGCCTGCCCGAAGTAGGCAGGGCCATGTGCTGGCCACTTCCAGGCGATGGTGCATTTCTTCATTCCTCACAATGGGTGATACCTCCCTAGCGTGCACCCAGGGGGTGGGGCTGATGCGGCAGGGGCCGGTCCCTCACTGTTTCCAGATGGCCTTGTGGAGCTAAGACTGAATGTATTTCAGCATAGATGACCACCACAGAATTGTACATTGACTCCTGGCCGACCTGGGCCAGAGCCCAGGCAGCGGGGGCTGTTCCCTCACTGTTTCCAGGATGGCTTTGCGGGCCACATGAAACCACTTCACGGGCCGGATCTGGCCCCCGGGCCTTGTTTTTGACATGTCTGGGTTAAAGTTTTGTGATTCCTCTGGATTTCCTGGGCAAACATCTTGTTCTTGCACTAGGGAGAATTTTTTTTTCTGCTTGTAAAATTGTGCATTCTATGTGAAAAATTTATATGTAGCCATTACTTTAAAACATAAAGACTCTTCTCTCCAAATTAGGTTGGCACAAAATCCATAGCAAAGTGCTTCAATTGGCAAACAAGCTAATAAATATTTCTTCACTTGTTGAAAGGGAAGCTGAATTATGTTGTTTTGTTAGATTTCTGCAAGGCTGGAATGATCTGGCTCTTCCACCTCCAACCCTCTGGCACTCCTGCCAGGGAGCTACTGGAGCTCTGATATGGGTGCAGGTCTGTCAGTTGTTATGGTTTAAGATTTTTTCTAAAGGGCTTTTGACTATTATTGCTATTTTTGTTATGCCCTTTGTTTGATATCATGGATTCTATTGTTGCTTTGATTTCTTTGCCACTCCGAGTTTTTGGTAGGTGGGCAGCCATATAAATATGTTTAATAAATACATTTTGCCCATGTTTTGAATTTGCAAATATGGTTTCAACCCATATTATCCCACCTGAACTTATAGCCCTGGAATATCTGCACATGATCTTCAAAGGGAGACCATGTCAAGTAGACCAATACACGTATGTATGTTTTTATGAACACGAACAATCAGAGGATATGATCCAGTTTGAAATTGTTTTCTCTGCCAGCAGGTTGTTTCCTAAATATAGAGAAGATTATCTCGACTTTTTTTCTCTGCATCAAAAATCATAAAGGATACGAAGGCAAGGGCTGAAGAAGGAATTATGAGGCGAGCTATTCTCTTCAACAGTGGGATTGCTCTATCATAACAGAAGGTTTTTGCAAATAGAGTCATCTTAATTGTGGGCTGCAGGTTTTGGACCAGTCATTGTACAATAGAAGCATGCTTGATTTAGCAACCGATTGGCAATGCCGGACTACTGGTTATGCCTTTACTGCTTTGTTGTGCTTTCATCCCAACAATGACAGTTCTATGTCCGGTTCCTCCAACCAAAATTGACTCTTCTTTCACTAGCATGTTTGAAAAAGAATGCAAAGTAGATCGTGGGTTCTGCATGTGTCCTTGTAGTCAGAAATAACAGCCAGAATATAATTTTCTTCAGCAATCGCAGAGGAAACAAGGTTGGTTATACGTAGTTTAATCCTTAGTGAGGAAGCCATATTATGGAAGGAAGGACACTTTTATGTACTTCACTGTTGTGTGATTATTTGAAAATAGTAAAAGTAAATGTTGATGGTTTAAAATCAAAGCAGGTATGTTAAAGAACCCTGGCAGTATGCCAGTACCCATTGTTCTAAGTGCATGCTTACACTTGCTGAACATTTGCCCAACTTTGCTTTTCTTGCCAGAAGGTGGGAAGGAAAACAATGCTAGGTAAATCCAACCAATCTCTCTCTTGAACTTGGCCCAGAAAAGTTATGTGAAAGCAGCACCAAGTCAGTTTCTCTTACAGAATGGTGTTAAACAATGGAGTCAGTAACATTTTTTCAACTGGTTCAAAAACTAATGGATGGTGTCTACAGGAGTTGACTGCAAGAGCTCTAAATACTCACACTTCTATGTTAAGTTTAGGATAATGAACAGAAATGTGTATTAAAAAAAACCTATGTGAATCACAGCATGGATACTAATGCAGCCTGTCTCCATTCTAAGTGTAGCGGCTTGACTAAAATAATCCTATTGGACTGAAATGAAGAAGTTGGAATATGAATTATCTGGCCTGAGCACAGAAGTATATGCAGGAAAGTGATTGACCAGATTTTATCAAGATAATTCTACTTGCAGATGTTACGCCATTAGAAAGTGAATTAAATCTAAGGATGGAACATTTTGTGTGAATACACTTACTGAAGTTTATCCGATACCTAGCGTGCTGTAACATGCCTTTCTATAAAGTGCTTCAATCCATATTCCTGACATAGTTTTCCAAGATTTTGTTTTCAAAGATCCATGTGATTATGAACAAATGGATGTTCTTATTAAAAGGTATACTATAATTATTTTGTTATCTCTTTATTGGCCAGAGTATGAGAATTCAACATGCAAAGGACAAGTTAGCTTTTGCCCATAGAGACCTTATTTAAAGCTCATACTAAGCCAGGATGGTTTTGATTTAATGTATGTTGTGCACCCAATCACTGTTCTTTATAAATCATTGTTTTAGCAAGTTAGTACCTAACAAGCCTACTGTGATTATACAATAAGAGATTATTAAGTAAATGATAATTTTGTGCAATGTACTGAATGAACCCAATGGAGTGGGCACGGTTTTGGGATGACGCATCCAGCCCGTGGGCCTGCAGTTTCACACCCCTGGTGTAGAGACTGCTGTATGGCTGTATGCAGGAAACTGCATTGGCAGAGTAGCAGCCCTATATAATCGTTATCCTGGATTCCACTTACTGGGTAGCCACTGTTTCACTGTTCCGTCCTTACAACACATTACTGTGTATGCAGCTTGACATGTAGCTAAATCCACCTATCCTCCGATAAAACAGACCATGTGTGTAGATCTGAATGCTTTATTAAAGGAACAGGATGGGTGAAACTGGGGGAAAAATAGAAATACATATGATAAATATCCAAATACAAAATAAGCAGCATTGAGTTACTGTTGGACATAACAATTAACAAATATAGATAAATTTAAATCTTATCAGCGATCTTGTGTGTATGGGATGTTGGTTTTGTCCATGTGCCACAGATTAGGCTGGATTCTTCCTGGTGCTTCTGCTTCCCTCCAAATGCTAAAGAAAATGGAGTCTGGCTTCCCAGCGTGCCCTTGTTCTTCGATTGAGGGTTCATGGGTAAAGGGGTTGGGTTAGACACACACACACACACACACACACACACACACACAAACACACTATATGTTAGGTCATGACAGTCCTGATAGAGAGCAACAACAATATATAGAAACACTAGAATTTCTCTTTAACAATTCTCTGCTAAAGGGTAAAAGAAGAAATGCTTTTTTTTCTAACTAACCCACAAGTGGACAAACTAGAAGGGAACATGTCAAGTATGAACAGAAGCCAACAGCAGTGTACAAAGTTCAATCGGTGGAAACCCCAATGAAAAACAGGTGAGGAAAAGCCTTGGTGTTTGTTTTCTCAGATGGGTAGGGAGTGCAAAAAAAAGAGGTATTCCACAGTATTGTCCCAACCAACCACTATGGTTAAAGCAGAAGAAGGGGTTGAATGTCCAAAAGAGATATTGGAAGCCAGCTTCATTTCTAGTCATTTACACAAAAGAGTCATACAGCTTTTGGCTGCAATGTGGAAAAGTTATGCATATATCATCAGTGAATAATCCCTGAATTATGTTTTTCTGCTTTAATCATAATAATTAATTAAGATTTTGGAGGTTACACTCAATGGTTAGGCAAATCTAATTTGAAATAATAGCCTTATTTGCTCATTTATTTATTTCAAAGATTCATATGACTGCGCAGTCTTAAGTACAGTTCACATATAACAATTATCATTATGCAAGGATTAATTGAAACATATAATTTTCCTTCTATAGTTTGAAGTAGTTTAAGCGTTGTGTCTTTCTAAACTACATCTGTTCACGCTACTAACATGGCCTAATAGCATTTTTGTTTTCTGCCATGTCATAAAGTTCCCAACCTATTGTAATTCATTCTTAGCGAAATGCATTAAAGCAATAGTTTCCTCCTTATTGTGCTCCATCAAAGAATTGCCCTAAACAGTGTGCTAATGTGTGCCATCAAGTCTCTTAGCAATCACATGAATCAATTTTTCCCCCACCACGATCTGTCCCTAATCTAGTCCCTCATGTTTTACATTACATGCACTGCCTATGTATAAGTAGTCCTTGCTTAGTGACTACTTATTCAATGACCATTTTAAGTTGCAATGGTGTTAGATCTAAGGATGACTGGATTTCATAAGTCTGGTAGTGGGGAAAACTCTATAATCCATTTTTTTGTCTAAGTCTATTGTTAACTTAGGGACATGGTGGCTCAGTGGGTTGGGACGCTGAGCTTGTTGATCAGAAGGTCGGCAGTTTGGCGGGTCGAATCCCGAGTACCGCGTAACATAGTGAGCGCCTGTTACTCATCCCAGCTTCTGCCAACCTAGCAGTTCAAAAGCACGTAAAAATGCAAGTAGAAAAATAGGGACCACTACAGTGGGAAGGTAACAGCATTCCATGTGCCTTTGGCGTCTAGTCATGCCGGCCACATGACCACGGAGACGTCCTCGGACAAGTGCTGGCTCTTTGGCTTTGGAACGGAGATGAGCACCAGCCCCTAGAGTCGGAAACAACCAGCATGCATGTGCTGGGGAACCTTTACCTTTACCTATATTGTTAACTTGCTGTGCTATATAGGTAGACCAAGCATCAAATATAGCCAAAGTGGTTATATTTCTGAACCAAAGTGGCAAATAAGGGAAATGTGTAATTGCTTCCCATCCTGTGTCTTCATGTTTATTCCAGGATAGTGACTGCCACTGACATTATTGGGACTTTCCCACCATACTCAAAATAGCAGTTTCCATCAGGATAGTAAATACCTTTCCCATATACTGCCTAATCCCAATTCAAATTCTGTCCCCACATCTGACTACAACAACTAATACAACATAAAATGCACTTCATATATGTTTCTCATCAGTGCTTTTTTTGTAAAAGAAAAAGGTGCCGGAACTCACACATGTCATACAACCCACCTTGCCTACCCTACAGGGTTCCATCCAAAAAAGGTGCCGGAACTCCATTCTGAGCGTTCTATGAGAAAAAAAGCCCTATTTCTCATACTTTTTCATTTGACCGTAGTCAGCAGTCTTATAGATATAAAGTTCAAGTCAGAAAATAGCTGTTAGCCAAACCTAAAGAAAGATGGGGTTGAGAGATAATACAAGCATTTTTTTTTCAAATTCTCATACTTTTTTCCTCAGTGTTGTCTCTTTTCTGTCATTCTCCCATTCTCCTTTATTATTCCATTCCCTTTCTATCAGGGGTCCCAAGAAGAACAAACCAGATCCCCTCCCCACATAGAGAGAGAGACTCTAATGTAAGGATATTAGACAGATTCTTTGTGTCCTGGGCTGCTGCTGGAAATGGTTTCAGTGAGTAAGTATTGTGGGCTGTATACTTATTTGCTTAGACTGGGTTAAACAAAAATATTCTTATTAATATGAAAATATAAATTAGTTTGATCTAAAATCCTGGTAAAGGCTAAGCAGTAATAGTAAATACAATAAATATTTGGAAACATGTGCTACAGTAGAAACAGGTGATCACTCCATCCTAGTTTAGCATTATCCATTGTTGTTTTATTCTGTTCTCTGCCTGGGCAAAGGAACACAAGTTATGATGAAGCCTTCAAGAAATGGATTCAGCCATATGGATTCCTAACCTATAGGAAGGTAATCAACAAATTGGTTAGATGATGGATTACCAATTTAGTTTAAGGATGAACAAGATTCAGTTAAGCTCAAATTTACAGGCCATAAAAATCTAGCCTTGCCCTCTCCACCCAAGGTATTAATAACTTCTGTAAAACACCTGTTTTGTTCTTAGGCCATATCTATTCTGTTTGATGATCTTCTGTTGAATGGGAGATAACAGCTTTTGTGGCAGTTTGGTGAATTAGATATTTGGGAGAGTTGCCTGCCTGGCTGAGCAAAGATGCTAAGTTCTGAACAAAACCACTTTATCTCTTGTTCCTTAATCCCACTCTGCTTGGCCCTGATATATGGATCCTATGTGACTACTTCATCCATATTAAATTGTGGGATAAGAGCTTTTTTATTGCCATGTATAATTTAGCAAACTTACTTAAACATAGAAAAAAAGAAGGAATTCAGACTCTGCTTTTTTCTTTTTTTTTGCTTCTTCAAACCTTGGCATTTAGTAATTTATTCTATAATGAAAAGGTTAGTAGTAATGGGACTGAACATTATGATAATGTGTACCTTATGTGTCTCTGCCACTAATAAATTTTGGATGGAACCAGCAACACTTCGTTTTCTTTTTCTAAAACCAAAATTTTAATGCAGCCATATAAATTTTTATAAATGATGGCCATTTAAATTGTTCTTATTAGCAGAAACTACAGGGGGAAAATAAACTGCAGTCACATTTATCAAGTCTAATGGCTTTTGGCAAAATTTAAACAGCAGCACTGAACTAAGTTACTGTTGTGTAGCTGGTTGTTTGCAGGCATTGAGTGACATGGAAGGTTGAAAACAGCAACAGGCTTTATTGAAGGTCAGACATAACAGAACCAACAAGGGAGCTGCTGCACAGCTATTTATATGGTTGGCTGATAGGCAGTGACCAATAGGTTTGAAACAGAGGTTTCCTGCCCAAAGACCTACTTAGCCAGCTGGAGACAACCAGTCTGGACTGGCTAGCCACAAGCATACACGTGAACTAGCACTTAGCAATTGAATTCAAGCAATTAGCAAGCAGTGCAACGTAAGCAAACACGTACACATATACAAGAAAGCCAATACATTACACCCCTTCCCCCTGGATGGAACACACATTCATTTGGTTACAAAATCTTGAAGGTATTTGGGGGGTCTTTGGGCTTATTCAGAGCATCGAGGGGTTGCTGGAATCTCCCAGTCTACTGGTTTGCCTGAAGTGCTAGGTAGACCCGGGCTCTGTGGTTCAGTGGAGTCAAAACAACTTGAGTCCCTTTGGCTGGCCTGTCCTGGTTGGCCCAGCCCAAAGTCTAACGGTACCACTAAATCAGCATGGCTGCTGCTGGGTATTGGGTGACTGCCTGGCCCCTGTGGTCTGGTCAAGAGAAGTGCTTTTATGGCCCCATCCCTGTTCTCTTTCCCACAAAATTTCTCAGAGCATCCAAACTGCTCTGCTGAAGTGTGAGGTTGTGGACTCCAGTTCTGCTCCCCTTGGGAGTCCTGAGCCAACGACTGCTTCGTTAGTTGCCGGCACAACTGATTGACATGTTGGCGCATGAGTCGCCCATCTTCCAGGACCGCCTCGTTGGAGAGTGCTCCTGACACTTTAACAACTTCCGTTGCCACCCACAACTGCCCTTGCTCGTAGTTCCAAGTCCAAACCTGGTCCCCCACCTGTAAATGTCTAGGTGACTTTGGATGTGCCGTGTTGGAGACCACTCTATCGGGGTGCAGTCTGTCCAATTTTTCTATTAGTCTCTTTCCCCAATGCGTCTCTGCGGGGCTCTTGCCTGTAGCCGTACAAGGCATTGTATGTTGTCATAACAAGAAGTCGGCCAGCCTGTGGTGCCAGTCCCCTGTAGTAATGCATTTAAGGGACTCTGGTTGTGTGAACCATCCATTCTGCTTTCCCATTCGACGACGGGTGAAAAGGAGCCGATGTGGCGTGCCTAATGAGATTGGCCCTGAGGAAGGCCTGGAATTTTGACACAGTGAATTGGGCTCCGTTGTCGGAGACTAAGACATCTGGAAGCCCATGCATTGCAAACAGTGACCGCAATACCTGGATGGGCCTCACAGTAGTCATATTGGGAATTGGAACCACCTCCAACCATTTAGAGTGGCTATTGACCACTATTAAAAACAACTGTCCCTGACTTCTGGATGGTAAGGCGTCACCGGAGGCAGCCATTCTTTGGCTGTCAGCCTCGCGGCTCCGTAGAGCCGCCGAAAACAGTGCCGATCAGCTGTTTCGGCGGCTCAGAAGCCCCCTCCTCGGGAGAAGAGGAGGGGGTGAGCGCCCAGGTAGGGGTAAAGCTCTCCGGGGCCGCCAGAAATTAAAGTTTTGGTGGCTGAAGGATTGAGCCCCCCCGAAGCCTGGGCATGCTCCGGACTGCGAGGCGCCTCTGCTCCGGGTTTTTTGGAGCAGAACAGGGCGTTTGCAACCATCCCTGCTAGCAAGGAAGAACTTTTGAGAATGAGGACACAGGCAGAGCGATGCAGGAGATTTTGGTGAAGATGGAGTTTTGATCTTTAACTCAATGGACTTTGCTGAGCTCGTAAGTGGAAGTGCGTAGCTAACAATAGTGGGTGAAAATGGCGGCTATATCTTCTAAAGTTCCTGCTCTGGTACAGCAGTCTTCGTTGAAAACTTTATTGTCCCCTGCACCCGTATCTGCATCAGCTCTTACAGTAAAAGATTTGCAGAATGTGCTGCAAGAGACTATGGAAAAGCAAATGCAACAATTTGCTGAGATAATGGACAAAAAGTTGGAGGAGAAGTTAACAGAAAAACTAGCTAAGGTTATGGATGAAAAGATTACAGAGAAATTAACAGAACTGAGAGCAGACATTTTATCTGCATTGCAAGGCATGGCTATATGTATTGAGAATTTGGACGAAAGAGTGGAAGATCTCAGTCAAAATGATATTAGACTGGAAGCAAAAATGACAGAAACTGAAAATGTGGTAGAGAAAATTGATTATGATTTGATCTCGACACAGTATTATCAGATGGAGTTTGCTTTAAGGATTAGAGGCCTAAAAGAAAATCCTAAGGAAAATTTGAAGAAAATGGTTTCTGAAGCTTTGGAAGGGGTGCTGAGATGACCAGCAGATGAAATAATGGAAGATATAGATAAAATTTTTCGTGTTAATTCTTGGATTGCAAGACAAAGGAAATTACCCAGAGATGTGGTGGTTTAGTTTACAAAGAGAATGATTAGAAATGAAGTTATCCAGGCCTCCTACAATATTAATTTTGTAATTGCTGAGCAAAAAGTTCTGATTTTAAAAGAAATCCCTTCAAGAATTTTAAGAAAAAGGAAGGAATTTGCTTTTTTGATACAAGAATTGAGACGATATGATATCAAGTTTAGATGGCAGATACCAGTGGGTATGGTGGTGACCTATGAATGTACGAGGCATTGTTTTACTACGGTGATTCAGGCACGCGATTTCTACAGTAATGTTTTAAAAGCAGCCCCCATACCATTTTTGGAATCTACAAAGAAAAAAGGTGAGAGAGAGTCTCAACGATACAGAGAGAATCTACAAGATGCTGAAGGAATAATACAGACAGATGAGAAAGTTACAGGAGTGGATCAAATTTCAGTATCACTGGAGGAGGCCAGAAATTGGAAGAGGCGTGCTGCTTCTAGACCAGGGGTCGGCAACCTAAAAAAGAAAAAGAGCCACTGGGAACCGGTTCCATCACAAATTAAAAAAAGAGGGAGCCGCGTGCGTGTGTCCATGCACGCGCATGCGCAAAAAGGTTTTTTGCGCATGCGCGGACGCACGCGGCTGCCATTTTTTAAAAAATGAGATGGAACCAGTTCCCGGTTGCCCGACGGCGACGGCCCGTCTGCAAAGCTGCCGCTTTCGGCAGCTTTGCAGACGGGCCGTGGCAGCTTCCTCAAAGAGCGGCGCCCCTGCCCATTCCGAGAGGTGCGCGCGCACCTCTCCGAACGACCGGAGGTGCGCGCATACCTCCGCGCGAATGGGCAGCGGTGCCGCTCTTTAAGGAAGCTGCCGCGGCCCGTCTCAGCTTCCTCAAAAAGAGAGGCGCCCCTGCCCATTCCGAGAGGTGCGCGCGCACCTCTGCGAACGACCGGAGTTGCGCGCGCACCTCCCCAAACCTTTGGGGAGATGCGCGCGTACCTCCGTGCGAAGGGGCAGCGGTGCCGCTGTTTGAGGAAGCTGCCGCGGCCCGTCTCAGCTTCCTCAAAAAGAGAGGCGCCCCTGCCCATTCCGAGAGGTGCGCGCGCACCTCTCGGAATGGGCAGGGGCGCCGCTCTTTGAGGAAGCTGCCGCGGCCCGTCTGCTAAGCTGCCGCTTTCGGCAGCTTCACAGACGGGCCGCGGCAGCTTCCTCAAAGAGCGGCACCGCTGCCCCTTCGCGCGGAGGTACGCGCGCACCTCCCCAAAGGTTTGGGGAGGTGCGCGCGCAACTCTGGTCGTTCGGAGAGGTGCGCGCGCACCTCTCGGAATGGGCAGGGGCGCCGCTCTTTGAGGAAGCTGCCGCGGCCCGTCTGCTAAGCTGCCGCTTTCGGCAGCTTCACAGACGGGCCGCGGCAGCTTCCTGAAAGAGCGGCACCGCTGCCCATTCGCGCGGAGGTACGCGCGCACCTCTCCAAAGGTTTAGGGAGGTGCGCGCGCACCTCCGCCCATTCGGGGAGGTGCGCGTGCACCTCTCCAAACGGGCGGTGCCACTCTCCATTTGGAGAGGTGCGCGCGCACCACTGCCCGTTGGAAGAGGTGCGCGCGCACCGGGCAGCTGGGAGCCGCAAGAGACGGCTCAAAGAGCCGCATGCGGCTCCGGAGCCGCAGGTTGCCGACCTGTGTGCTAGACGAATGAACCAAGCCTGAAGATTTAGTTGCATAACTGCAGGAGATAATAATGTAATAAGGATTATGGGAATTGAAATTGTTAGAAGGGCTAAATATTTGGGGATATATTTTTCACCCTTATAAAATAACTATGTAATATTTTATGTTGCTTTAGTTTTAAGATGATTATGAAAATTTAATTGGGAAGATTTGTAGTAGTGCTTACTGATATTTTGTAGGTTATGATTTGCTATTTGGTTGGTACGTATATTTACGGTGTGATAAGAAGGTGGATATTGTGTTCCAGGTATATACTTTGTGATATGCTCTGGTGCAACTTTGGAAAAAATTATAGATGAAAGTTAACTTGTAATATTTTTATGGGTAATAATGAAACAGGTAATAGAAAATATAAAAATGACGTGATTATATAAAAAAATTTAAGTTTGGAAAGTAATGTATGGTATTTTAAGTTGTATAATATATTAGGAGAAGGAAAGGTTATATAAACTTGATTTTAGTATGGAAATTTAAAGCCTAGTTGGAAAGAAGAATAGTTTTTAATAATTGATATAAAATTGTTTTATCTGTGATTGTTCTTATTGGGTATTATTGATATTATTGTGGTGGATATTAAATGGATGTTGAATTTAACTATGGTAGTAAGATTTCAACAGGGACGCGGTGGCTCAGTGGGTTAGGACGCTGAGCTTGTCGATCAGAAGGTCGGCAGTTTGGTGGGTCGAATCCCGAGTGCCGCGTAACAGAGTGAGCGCCTGTTACTCGTCCCAGCTTCTGCCAACCTAGCAGTTCGAAAGCACGTAAAAAATGCAAGTAGAAAAATAGGGACCACTCCGGTGGGAAGGTAACAGCGTTCCGTGCGCCTTTGGCGTCTAGTCATGCCGGCCACATGACCACGGAGACGTCCTAGGACAAGCGCTGGCTCTTCGGCTTTGAAACGGAGATGAGCACCGGCCCCTAGAGTCGGAAACGACTAGCACGCATGTGCGGGGGAACCTTTAACCTTTAACTAAAAGTAAGATTTCTAGTAAAAAGGTAAAATTACCGACTACAGAAGAATGGACTGTAAAGTTTTTTCCCCCCCCGAGGATATGGTAAAGATCTTAGTGCACCTGAAAGACTATTTGCAACAGAGAGATACTACGGAGCAAATATGGGACTAAAAAGTATTATTTTGCATTTGAATAATTATTGATATGATATATATACGTTTGGAGTTTATCTATATGAGTTAAAGTGCGATAGTTTAAATAGTTTAGGATTGTTTGCATAAGTTAGATTATGATTGTTTGTATTTTTATACCCTTTACTCAGCTCTGGGATGTTGGGGGGGGAGGGGAAAGGGAGGGAGGGGTTGGGGAGGGTTGGGGAGTGGGAAGAGGGTGGGAGGGGAGGGGGTTGGGAGGGGTTTTGTTTTGCTAAAGATAAAATGTATTGTAAAACTTTTCAATTTAAAAAAAACTGTCCCTGAAAGGGCCCGGCAAAATCTACGTGGATTCTTGACCATGGTGTGTGCGTTTCCTCCCATTGGTGGACAGGGGCCTGTGGTATCACTGGTCTGGACTGTTGACACATGTAATACCTGTGTACCTGGGCCTTGATAGCTTTATCTAGCCCTGGCCACCTGAGGTAGCTCCTCACTAGTGCCTTCATCCAGATGATGCCCAGATGGCCTTTGTGCAGAATTCTGGGCCTCAGTGAACTAGGGACTATGACCCTGCTACCCCAAAGGATGCACCCCTTGTGAGCTGAAAGCTCATTTTTCCGACTGAAAAAACTCTGGAACTCGGGGGCCTCGTTATTTTCCAGCCATCTTGTGTGAATCCAAGCCAATACTTGACTTAGGACTTTGTCGGCTGCCATTTCTGCAGCGACATCTCCCGCATGTAGGGGAAACTCTGGCAAGTCTTATATTGCTAATATGCGTGCAGCTGGAGCCGGATTTGGCTCCACATGTGGCAAGGGCAATCTACTAAGGCCATCTGTGTGGCCCATTTCTTTACCAGGTTTGTGAACCAGCCTGTAGTCGTAGGCTGAAAGGAAGATAGACCACCTCAACATTCGTGGTGACAAAATTTGAGGTGTCTGCTTGTCCGTTGTGAACAAGCCTAGCAAGGGCTTGTGGTCAGTAAAGACTGTGAACTGCCTCCCATATAAATAGTCATGGAACTTCTTAACCCCAGCCATGATGGCCATGGCTTCTTTGACAATGTGCACATAATTGCGCTCCACTGAGGACAAGGTCCTTGAGTAATAGGCGATGGGTGACTGTCTCCCATCTGCCAAGTGACTCAGCACAGCCACAACCCTGTATGGGGATGCATCACACATGAGTTCAAGGACAACGCCTTGACTGCCTGAAAATTCCTTTCGTGGAGCTTGGTCCACTGACATGGGGAATTTTTGTCTAAGAGCTGGTGTAGCGGCTCTGCCACTGCGGCCTTGTTGGGGAGGAACGAATGATAAAAATTCAAAAGGCCCAAGAAGGCTTGAAGCTCTCCCTTGGACCTAGGGCTTGGTGCCAGCTGAATCGCTTTCAGCTTCGACTCTGCAGGATGGATGCCCTCAGCATCAATTCGAAACCCAAGGAATTCTGTGGACGGAACCTCAATCTTACATTTGTCTCTTCTTAATCTAAGTCCCACAGCACAGAACTGCTGAAGGACGACTCTGAGCCACTCAGCCAGAACTTCTGTGTACTCCCCGGTGATGAGTACATCATCGAAGTAGGGGCAGACACCCGGAATGCCCTTGAGCGTGCGCTCCATGATCCCCTGAAAAATCCCTGGGGCGACACTTAGCCCAAATTGAAAGTGCTTTATCTTGAAGGCCCCCCTGTGCGTAACAATCCACCAGCAGCTGTTGGTAGGCCTGTGCTAATTTAGAAAACATGCAGCCTCCTTGCAACAATGCCAGAATATGGCTGACAACTGGGATGGGGTACGCATGCTGCTGTAGTGCCCGGTTAATGGTACACATGTAGTCAGCACATATTCGTACCTCTCCGTTGGCCTTGAGTGGCGTTACAATGGGGGTCTCCCACTCCCCACTGTCTACGGGCTGCAAAACTCCCTGACTAACAAGCTTGTCCAGCTCTGCATCAATTTTATGCTTTAATGCACACATGTCAAACACAAGGCCCGCGGGCCACAAACGGCCCGCCACATGATTGAATCCGGCCCGCACAACTCTCCCAGAAATTACAAAGGTCCGGCCCCCACCACCTTGGCGCCGGCCCGGCTGAGCACTTGCTCAGTAGGAGGCAAGTGCACTGGGCTGGTGGAACCCAGCACTATTTGCATCTTATTAGTCTCCTGCGGCTCCAAAAAAAAAGTGGAGGAGGAGGAGGTAGGAGGGAGTGAGGTGGGACGCGGGGGGGGAGGACGAACAACACCCAGCCGGTGAGGGGGAGAGATGCCCAGGCCAGCCCCAACCTCTGCAAGTGAAAGCAAGGGAGATTGCAATTGGCTCCTGCAATCTCCCTGCGGCCCGGCTTTCTCTTGCAGAAGGCAGGCTGAAGTGGAGCAAGGAATGCGAATCGGCCGATCTCGCGCTCCTAGGATCTCCTCTGCTCGGGTTCAGCTTCACTTGCTACAAGAGAAAGCAGGCTGAAACAAAGCAAGGGAGATTCCCTCGCTCCGTTTCAGCCTGCTTTGTCTTGTAGCAAAAGAAACTGAAACCGAGAAGAGGAGATCGCTGAAGCGCGAGATCGGGCAATTCGCATTCCTTGCTCCGTTTCAGTCTGCCTTCTGCAAGAGAAAGTCGGGCCGCAGGGCTGCCTCCGTAGGTACTGCTCTAACGCGGAGAGGGAAGGACAGAGAGGGAGGGAAGGAAGGAAGAAGGAAGGAAGGAAAGAAGGAAGGGACAATGAGGGAGGGAGGGAGAGAAAAATAGAGAGAGAGGGAGAGAGAGAGAAGGAGAAAGAAAGAGGGAGGGAAACAGAGGAAGAGGGAGAAATAGAGGGAAAGAGAAAAATAGAGAGGGAGAGAAAGAGGGAGAGAGAGAAGGAGAAAGAAAGGGAGGGAAATAGAGGGAGAGAGGGAAAGAGGGAGAGAAAGAAAGGGAGAGAGAGACAAGGAGAAAGAAAGAGGGAGGGAAATAGAGAAAGAGGGAGAAATAGAGGGAAAGAGGGAGAGAGAGAAGGAGAAAGGGAGGGAAATAGAGGGAGAGAGAAAGAGGGAGAGAAAGAAAGGGAGAGAGAGACAAGGAGAAAGAAAGGGAGGGAAATAGAGGAAGAGGGAGAAATAGAGGGAAAGAGAAAAATAGAGAGGGAGAAGGAGAAAAAGGGAGGGAAACAGGGAGAGAGAGAAAGAGGGAGAAATAGAGGGAAAGAGAAAAATAGGGAAAGAAGGAAAGGGAGAGAGAGAAAGGAGAGGAGAAAGAAAGAGGGAGGGGGAGAGAGGGAGAGAAAGAGAAGGAGAGAGAGAAATTAAATTAGTAACATGATTGTTAGGTGAATCTGGTTTCCCCACTAACTTTGCTTCTCAGAAGGTTGCAAAAGGCGATCACATGACCCTGGAACAATATGACCATCATAAATATGAATCGATTGCCAAGCATCCGAATGTAAATCACATGACCCTGGGGATGCTGCAACGGTCATAAGTGTGAAAAATGGTCATAAGTCACTTTTTCAGTGTCGTAACTTTGAACGGTCACTAAGTGAATCATTGTAAGTCAAGGACTACCTGTACTTTATCTTTTTTTTCCCTTTTTTAGGGGGGGTTAAGTTTTTGACACGTTGCTGGGTGACATTGCCTTGTCCTAAAAGTGGTACAATGGATGAAAAGGTTGAAAAGCCCTGTTTTAGTATACTGGTACTATTTGGTTCAGAATATTTTTTTTTCTTGTTTTCCTGCTCTAAAAACTGGCTGCGTCTTATGGTCAGGTGCGTCTTATGGTCCGAAAAATACGGTAACTCGCACGCAAAACAAGCACGGCAGAGGAGCCCTTGTGTGAAAGAAGCCTGGCAGAGGAGCCGGAGCGGTTCCACTGCTGGGGGCGCGTCTTGGCTGGGGCCTTCCAGGATCCAAGCCGGGCGCCTCTGCTCGCCACTCCGGCTCCTCTGCCGGGCTTGTTTCGCATGCGAGCTACTTTGCTGGGCGCTGCTGAGGGCGAGCAGAGGCGCCCAGCCCAGATCCTGCAAGGCCCGGCCAAGAGGCGCCCCCAGCAGTGGAGCCGCTCCAGCTCCTCTGCCGGGCCTCTTTCACACATGGGCTCCTGTGCTGGGTGCTTGAAGTGCAAGGATCACATCCAGGCAAGAATGTTCAGCTCACAGAAAATGAGATTCTGGGCATATGCCTGAAGTCACGAGAGATCTTCCTGAGCCAGCCCATTTTGTTGGAACTAGAAGCCCCACTCAAGATTTGTGGTAAACAGCGGTATAACATAAAATTATGGAAGACCTTCACTGATTGCTTCAACTGCCTACCTATCACTGCCGAGGGCAGAATCCTTTAATTCCAGGCTGTGTTACAGGTAATTTTGCAGATGCTGGGTTTCTGCTGCACAGGGTAAAGCTGTAAAATGGAAACTGAAGTGGGATCCCCTGCTGCCGGTGTGGTTTTGAAAAGCTGGCATGGGTACAGAAGTGTGATTATGTGTTGAATTGCTGTTCAAGTGTGTGTACTTCAGGGGCACTCCTAGCCTGGGGAAAGTAAGTAAGTCTCTGGTCCTTTTTAGGAAGGTTTCCTGAATTTGAAGCCCTCTACCACACCAAAAAGGACATAGAAATACAGGTAGTTCTCATTTACCGACCACAATTGGGACCAGCCACTTGGTTGTTAAGCAATGCAGTCACTCAGTGAAACTGCAACTGACTTAGGTTCTTACTTCAGCTGCCATTTGCCACACAAACCTGAAAAAGTTCTAAATGCAAGGATTGGCTGCAAAGTTACTTTGTCACCACTGTTGTAACTGTACTGTTGCTAAACGAGGACTACCTATCTTACGGCTATGCAATGCTCATCGGGGTGCCTGCAAATGAGCCAATATCCGGCCCCACCCCACTAGGCTTTTTCGGGGGACTCGAGGCCGAAGGGGGAAGTTGGCCCTCTGGGAACCAGGTTGAGTGGCACTCTGCCTGCTTCAAGTGCACCTACCTACAAGGGTAACCCTGGTGTGATTGCTTGATTTGCTGGTATAGTAGAGCTGAGCGCTAAAAACTGTTTTTGCCACCCTGCCTGCCCCTCAGGGGCACTGCTGCCAACTTTCTTTCATTGAGTAAGCTGCGCTGAGTGAGTAGCATTGAGCTGGCCACGCCCACCCGGCCACGCCCACCCGGCCACGGCCACCTGGCCACACCCTCCCGGCCCCCCGAGGGCAACTGTAATGCTGATGTGGCCCTCAATGAAATTGAGTTTGACACCCCTGCTTTAATGCAAATGGCACACGGCGGGGTTTAACCCGAATTGGCGTGACCTGGGGATTAAGTTTAAAAGCTATCGGAGGGCCCTTGTACTCTCCCAAACTTGGGCTGAAAACATCTGCGAATTCCTTGCAGACAGAAGACAAATCTGTTGTTTGAGTCTGGTGAATGCTGGTGACCTGGATGCTCAATGTATTGAACCAATCAAGCCCTATGAGGCTCATTCATTGGTAATCTACCACAATAACATCTAGCGGGCCTGAAAACCCCTTGAACGTCACCGTAACTGTGGCATCATTCACCGCCACTCTGGAATTCTGGAAGTCAGTAAGTAGGATATTAGATGGTCGTAGCTTGAACCATCTGTTACTACGGCTGCAAATGTGCCTCTGTTTAAGAGGTTGGTGGGCACCTGTGCGAAAAATTCTCTGGTGGCTGGAGCAGAACCCAACTCGGTGTTGCCCAGGGGCCCTGGTACCTCTCCTGAAAGTCTTGTCCGACTGGCGGTCCCTCTGGCAACCTCAACAGACGGCGGGGATGTGGTCTGGTTTTCCACACGCCCGGCACATGGCTGTCCTGAAATGGCAATCCACACGTTGATGGCGACCTCTGCAGCCCAAGCACCTTGGGAACAGAACTGCCTTGTCAGCCGGCCTCATTCCTCTTTCGTGGTGCCACTTAATCTTGTCGACTTCGTGGTCGGAGTTGGTGTCTTCCACTTGTTCGGCATCCTCATGGTGGACGGTAGATGGTGTGCTTTTGAAGGGCCACAATGCCTTCACGGCCCCTCTGGCGGCTTCATCCACCATAACTCCCTTTAAGGCCTCTTGCAGTGAGAGAGTCTCCTTCACAAAGAGTTTTTGTTGAAGCTCTCTGTTCCTGAGTCCACAGACTAAGCGGTCTCTTAGTCACTCCTCTAGGTCAGAGAAATTGCAGTCACGAAGCTTGACAAAGTACTGCAATGAATTCTGTTGCCGACTCGCCAGGTTGTTGTTTGCGTTGTTTGAAGGTGTGCCTCCAGGCCATCACCAATAGCTTAGGCTCAAAATGGTCACACAGTTTCTTGAGGTCAGCATATGTGATGGTTTCTAGAAGCGCTGGGGCGACCCAGTTCCCAGCAATATCGAAGGTGGCTGGGCCACACATGCAGAGGAGGGTTGTCGCCTTCAGCCCATCTTTGCTGACTTGATTTGCACACAGGTAGTTCTCTATGTGGGAAATATAGGACAACCATCTCTTTGGGTGGATCACGTTGAATTCTTCGAGCTTTCCAACCTTCACCATGGTGAGAAGTCTTCGAGGCTCATGTCTTGCATGCTGCTGGCTTCTGTGTAGGCCCTGGGACTGATCCTCAGGGTGGGGTGGTCTCCAGCGTGGCTTCCTAGGCAGACCGAGGGGTGGGGAACGCTGTTCCCTACCAGGCTCTGTGTTGGTCTCACTCCCTAGTGACTTCAGGCTCTTACGATGAAGCAGCACATCCCACCTTCGTCACCAGTGTTGTGCAGCCAGTTCTTTGCAGGCATTGAGTGACACGGAAGGTTGAAAACAGCAACAGGCTTTATTGAAGGTCAGACATAACAGAACCAACAAGGGAGCTGCTGCGCAGCTATTTATATGGTTGGCCGATAGGTGGCAACGAATAAGTTTGAAGCATAGGTTTCCCGCCCAAAGACCTACTTAGCCAGCTAGAGACAACCAGTCTGGGCTGGCTAGCAACTGTTACAAGCATACACGTGAACCAGCACTTAGCAACTGAATTCACTTAGCAACTGAATTCAAGCAATTAGCAAGCAGTGCAACATAAGCAAACACTTACACATATACAAGAAAACCAATACATTACAGTTACAATAAAAAATAAGTTAGAATAGCTAATATTTAACTAGGCAAAAATCTCTTTGTTTTGTAAAAGAAACACATATAAAGAAGCCATGTAGGTCAGCCATCTAGCAAGAAAAACTTCTGGGTCCTACCAATGTGATTTCTGATATAGAAATATTAAATAGCTCTCCATTCTAATTGTTAGGTGACACTTTACTATATATTATAGTATATACTAAAAAATAACAGGCCTAGCAACTGAAGCAACTTTGAATGTACTTAATTCTTGATGTGCAGACTTGATGTAATCTTTTGCCACTTGGAGTTTTTAATGTTCCAAGATTGGGAATGCCTTAGTTCAGGGGTAGGCAAGCTTGGCTCTTTTATGACTCGTGGTCTTCAACTCCCAGAATTCCTTGAGCCAGCATGGCTCAGCATGGAAACCTCTCCCTTTCTCCTCAGCATGGCTGGCTCAGGAATTTTGGGAGTTGAAGTCCACGAGTCATAAAAGAGCCAAGCTTGCCTACCCCTGCCTTAGTTGCATTAAAGACTAGTTGGTTACATCAAACAGCAGGTTTGTTCAAAATAAAAGCTTTGTTCAGTAATTAAAAGCATGAAACATTAATCCTTGCTAACTACAGTAGAAACAAATATCAGTTTTTGACTGATAGGAGTGAAATGCTCTGAGAAAGTTTTGTGTAGAACAAACGCCTAGAGGCTGAGTTTGAAACAATTATAAAAATTCTTCACCTCATTGTGCAGATATTACAGTTAGTTCTGACCACAATTGGGCCCCAGAACTTTTGCTACTAAGCAAGGCAATTGTTAAGTGAATCACATGACAGTTGAACAAATCCTGCTGTTTCTCTCCTTGACTTTGCCTGTCAGCAGCCAGCTGGGCAAGTCACAAATGGATATCACGTGACCCCAGGATGCTGTCACTGTCATCTGCTGATGAGGATATTCAGCAAATGGAAGTCCTCAATGGAACTGCATCTACATGAGGGAAGAGTGTAGTGGGGTGCCCCAGTGCTAGTCTGCATTAACAGAGGGAAAGGAAAAATCAAATGCATAGGTATAGTATAGGTGGTACCTTGCTCAATAGTAGTAACTGTGAGAGGGATCTCAGAGTCTTAGTAGACAATCACTTCAATATGAGCCAGCAGTGTGCTGCAGCTGCCAAAAAAGCCAACACAGTGCTAGGCTGCATTAACAGAGGGATAGAATCAAGATCAAGTGAAGTACTAATACCACTTTACAATGCTTTGGTAAGGCCACCCCTGGAATACTGCATCCAGTTTTGGTCACCACGATGTAAAAAAGATGTCGAGACTCTAGAAAGGGTACAGAGAAGAGCAACCAAAATGATTAGGGGGCTGGAGGCTAAAACATATAGGGAACGGTTGCTGGAATTGGGTATGTGTAGTTTAATGAAGAGAAGGGTAAGGGGTGACATGATAGCAGTGTTCCAATATCTCAGGGGCTACCACAAAGAAGAGGGAGTCAAGCTATTCTCCAAAGCACCTGAAAGCAGGACAAGAAGCAACGGATGGAAACTAGTCAAGGAGAGAAGCAACCTAGAACTAAGGAGAAACTTCCTGACAGTTAGAACAATTAACCAGTGGAACAACCTGCCTCCAGAGGTGGTGAATGCTCCAACACTGGAGGTTTTTAAGAAGAGACTGGACAGCCATTTGCCTGAAATGGTATAGGGTTTCCTGCCTGAGCAGGGGGTTGGACTAGATGACCACCAAGGTCCCTTCCAACTTTATATATTATTATTATTATTAAGATCACGTGAAGTATTAATACCACTTTACAATGCCTTAGTAAGGACACACTTGGAATACTGCATCCAGTTTTGGTCACCACGATGTAAAAAAGCTGTTGAGACTTTAGAAAGTGTACAGAGAAGAGCAACAAATATGATCAGGGGACTGAAGGCTAAAACATATAAGGAATGGTTGCTGGAATTGGGTATGTCTAGTTTAATGAAGAGAAGGGTGAGGGGTGTCATGATAGCAGTGTTTTAACATCTCAGGGGCTGCCACAAAGAAGAGGGAGTCAAGCTATTCTCCAAAGCACCTGAAGGCAGGACAAGAAGCAATGGATGGAAACTAATCAAAGAGAGAAGCAACCTAGAACTAAGGAGAAATTTCCTGACAGTTAGAACATTAATCAGTGGAACAACCTGCCTCCAGAAGTTCTGAATGCTCCAACACTGGAAGTTTTTAAGAGATTGAACAACCATTTGTCTGAAATGGTATAGGGTTTTCTGCCTGAGCATGGGGCTGGACTAGAAGACCTCCAAAGTCCCTTCCAACTTCATAATTATTACTATTATTAAATGCTGGTTGCCAAGTGCCCAAATTTTGTACACATCACCATGGGGATATTGTGATGGTTGTAAATATGAGGATCTCTCTACTCTGACTGCTCAGTAACTAGAATTTATATGCAAATGATATAACATTCACAAGAGAAGAAGACAACAACAGCATCTCTGCTGGATATCCTCATCAGCAGATGAACAGGCAGCAAGTTAGAAAGACAAGTCTATTGAAAAATAAGCCACACTAACCAGGGGTTTCACTGCCAAAGTAACCATCCAACCTCCCACAAGAGGAGCTGTGAAAGAACACTGTGCAATACGAATGCACTGCAGCAACCCAGAAAACCAGAAAAATGAAACAGACCACCAAGCCACATCTTCAAACAAAATAATTAAATAGCCTTCCCCTCTCCACACACTAGCACTGATGTTGTTACCTACTTGGGTATTGAAATGTCTGCAAGCAAACAACCAAGCTCAGAAACCTCCATGGCACCCACACTTTAAATGGGATTAGCAAACCTGTGAGCCATTGAATCATTTAACTAAAGAAACTTAAGTTTCCTTACTTAAACAGAGAAACAGAATGACCAAAGGTGAGCAAAAAGAATCAGTGGAAGTGGTAGCGACTTCTCACTCCCCGTTGGCTTCCCCATTGGGTTTGCTTGTGGGAAGCTGGCAGTGAATGTGTGTGAAATCCTTCCTTCCCTTCCCTTCCCTTCCCAGCATGCAAATAAGTGAATGCTGCCAGGTGGGGGAGGGAGCAAGGCAGTGGTGGGATTCAGCCAGTTTGCACCACTTCAGCAGAACCGATAGCTAATTTTTTGTTGCCCAGGCCCAGAATGGACTTCCGGAAGCGGCATCCACACAGAGAACTGGTTGTTCACATATTTGAATCCCACCACTGGAGGAAGGGATGCATGAGTGGCCAGCATGGTGCCAGCACAGAAGGAATGGCAGAGGGTGCAACATTTCTCTGTTGACTTTCTTCATGGTAAACTTCCCACAAATAAGACTGCTGGTGGGAAGGTTGCAAGGAGTTTTGGCAAACATAACAGTTCCTTCTGAGTTCCCCATGGACTTCTGGGAAGTTGTCAGGGAATGTGGAGAACGAGGATCATGTGACTGCAGCTAAATGCAGAAGCATGTGGTGGTGCTGAAATAGTGACAGTCTGTCAGCACTAAAGGAGGCAGAGCTTTCCCAAATTCTATTCCCTGGGGAGTAATGTGTGCTGGCATTAGTTAACTTAATCTTTTTGAGGTATCATTGTTGATAAAGTTTTGCCCTATGATGCGGCATTCTGCCCATCTGAAGGTTGCAAAGCATCAAACGGGCACAATAGTTTCAGTAGTATATAGATTCTAGAAAAATACCCTGTAATGATACTGCATTGAGATGATTTAGATAGCTGGAAATTATTGGACTGGATTATATAATGTACTACTTGAAAGAGATGACTTCATGTTTACTGCTGTTTTCTACCTAGTCCTATGACAGAGCAATATAATTGGTTTTGCAGCCAGTTGGGTCTGCATATGAAGGAGTTAATAAAAGTGTATTATCACAAAGGCTTAAGTCATAAAATATAATTATTGAGTGCCTCTTAATACATCCCACTGTTTGTTGGCAGTTTTATTAATAAAGAAGTTACACTGTTCTGTCTTTTATACTCTCCGCATTAACCATGGGATGCACTTCCTGTTTTTTATATGGAGAACAGCATGCGTCTTCTTCCGTTTTGAAACTGTTTGAACAGCAGGCTTGTTAGAAGGTATGTACATCCCTGGGACTCTGTCCAGGCAAAATATAATATCATTCACAAGGCAATTTTGTTTCAGGAAGCCTGCATTTTTTTCACAGCTATAGCTATAGTGACAGATATTTGAAAAAGGAAAGTTGCATTTGTTTTCTTTTTAAATGCCCTGCACATCTTCTGCTTTGATGTCTCAAAATACATTTTATTGATAATCACCTATCAATAGTTAATAACTATAAATTTAATAGAGCAAATTCAGACTCAACTGGGAAATAACAATTGGGTAATGTCAACTGTCCAGTTGGTGGATCCAAAAAAAAAGAAACTCCTAGGACATTATTTTACCAATAGTATGAACTTTACTGAATAAATCATATGGCACAGAAGAAGTGAAACCAACTCTGGGTTTCCCATGCAAAAGCTAGCATAGTTAATTTTCCCCTTTCCCTATGGGCCACCCACAGTCCATTACGTCCACCAATCACATCTGTTCATTTTGTCATGGGAACCAGCGAGCCATGCTAGAACACATGCTGGATGTGTCCTTGGACTGGAGCTCTGTCTCATGGGAACTGGCGATGCACCCTTGCATTCCATCCCACCTCCTCCCTTCTCTTTGTCAAGCTGCGAGTGAAGCGGAATATATCTGAAAGTGCAAATCAGCCTGGATAGGTACTATATAATTGCTTTCTATTCTCATTTTAATTATATTTTTGTAGTATTAAAGCTTCAGTTTATTATTTGCATTTTATTACTTTTGCTGTAAACTGTAACTGGGTACCTCTATAATGCTAAAACATAAAGTGCATGTTTCAATTCATTTTCTTACAGGCGGACAAAAAACTGACTCATAAGTACAGGTACTCTTTTTTTAGTGACTACAGTTCAGACCAGCAATTCAACTGTTAAGCAAAGCAGCCATCAAATTAAATTGTGACCTTTCTTCTGTTTTGGACCAGCCATTCTCTTTCAGCCCACCTCACCTCACTGAGTTGTTGTTGTAGGGAAAATAAGAGAAGGAAGGAGAACAGGTAGCCCTTGACTCACAATAGTTCATTTAGTGACTGTTCAAAGTTAGAACAGCACTTTAAAAAGTGACGACTGTTTTTCACACTTACGATTGCTGGAGCATTCCCTGTGGTCACGTGATCAGAATTCACTGGCTTGGCAACTGGTTCATGTTTAGGATGGTTGCAGTGTTCTAGGGTCATGTGATCACCTTTTGCAACCTTCTTGCCAACAAAGTCAATGGGAAAATAAGATTCACTTAACAACTGTGTTGCTAACTTAACAACTACAGTGGTCCACTTAACAACAGTGGCAAGGAAGGTTATAAAAAAAGGGAGAAAATTCACTTAAAGAATGTCTCGCTTAGCAACAGAAATTTTGGGCTCAATTGTAGTTGTAAGTCGAGGACTATCTGTAGTAGGTATGTTTGCTGTCTTGAAGTAATTTATAGAAATATTCAAGGTGAGATTAAAAAAATAATCCAAAAATAAAATAAAAAAGATTTCCCCAATAATGAAAGATGATATCAGGATCTTCCATTAAACTGTAAACTTATAAGAAGACACTTTCTGACTCGGTTAACTTCACTTTTCCCAAACATGGGGAAAAACTATTTTTAAATGAAGTAATAGATTATGTTTAATAAAACCTATAATTCATCTCTTTGCTCTGGGGTAGAGATATTGATCACACTCTGTGGTTCAGATGAGAAATATCTACGATTACTAAGAAAGCATTTTAGATTCTGTATAACCAAATAAGGGAACAAGAAAATAGAACTACAACAATTAACAACAATTAATCAGTGGAACAACTTGCCTCCAGAAGTTGTGGGTGCTGCATCACTGGAGGTTTTTAGGAAGAGATTGGTCTAAGGGTATAGGCCAGGGTCTCCTGCCTGAGCAAGGGTTGGAGTAGAAGACCTCCAAGGTCCCTTCCAACTCTGTTATTCTGTGTTTTGTATTGTGATAAACATGTATGTTTGTTCCTTATAGTCTTTGGTAAATAAACTCTTGAGGTGCTTTGGGGTGATGGCTTTCCATATGTATTAACTCACAAAAGCTACTGCTAATTGTTTATTTAATTATTTTAATCAAATTTTTCTGAGGAACATTCTCACCTCTTAGAACAGGCATGTCAAACTCACGACGTCATGTGACATTGCGCGATGTATCACGACATTTTCCCTATTGCCGGCAATGGGGAGGGCACGGTTTCATCGTGATGCATCTGGCCCACGGGCCAGCAGTTTGACATGCCTGTCTTAGAAGATTGAGTATAATTGGTGTTTGATGCTCTCCATTGGTCAGTAATCACTGGAGATTATTTTTTCCTTCTCAGAGCTTTTTTTGTCATAGAACGCCCAGAACAGAGTTCTGGCACCTTTTTTGGATGGAACCTTGTAGGGTAGGCAAGGCGGGTTGTATGACGTTTGTGAGTTCCGGCACCTTTTTTTTTTTTTTACAAAAAAAGCAGGCATTGTGGATAACAATTTCTACTACATAAGCTGTACCATTGTTGGTCTTGCTTTATATTTTTGATTTCAGACAAAATTCATAAATCCTTTTATTTTTCTGTAATTAAGCCAGATATTTTAATAAAATTGTACCATACTATCTTACTACATTGCCACTGTGAACTGTTAGCATAGCAAATACTGTATTTCTTTAGATGTATGCACACAGAATGTGTTTGTGTATACTGTGTGTTTGTTTGTGTTTGTGTATGTGTGTGTGTGTAGTACATATTTTTCTTTTTATGACCCTGTAATCCCTTTTATTGGGGTGAACTGAGGGTGACTGAATGGAGCCGAGCATTTACTGGACAGATGCCCTTCCTGATGCCTACAAGGAATTTGCAGCAGATATTTTCTCTTTGCGCCCTAATAGCGAAACATCTGTCACTGCCTAGGATTGAACTCTCAACCTCCCAAGTGTGAGGCAAGCATCTTCACATCCAGGATACTCTGCCACTTGTGTGTATACTACATATACATATACACTGTACATATACACTTACATATATATGTGTATGTAGATAGATAGATAGATAGATAGATAGATAGATAGATAGATAGATAGATAGATAGATAGATAGATAGATAGATAGATATAGACAGACAGAACACACACACACACACTGTATATACATACAGTTAACCAGAAACAAAAAGTGCTGGGCTTCTACAAAAAAAAGAAAAGAAAGAGATTTTCTACTTCATGATATTGCCATACATAACAATTGGGAGCATAACCAACAGGAAGCTATTAATTGCCGCATCCAGTCTGTGTCAGTCACTGGGACCACAGGTTTAGTCTTCTGACCTTTCCGAGTCTTGTTGGAGCCCATCCTCAAGGAACTTCTCTCTCATACCATAATGCTATTAATTGCCAAGCTTATGCCCTCAAGACTCAGTAAAGTCAATCCATCACCCAAATCCTGAGTAAGCATCAAACATCACATATGGCAGAGGTTTAAAATCATTTTAATATGACGGTCACAATTAGAACGTTAAGCCAATTTATTGGAAACATGACAAAATGGTTGCTCTGGGGAGGGTCCTTTCACATAATGGTAACCTTAATAGATGAGGCCAGTCACTATCACCCATTTCACTAAACATCCTGCTATTGAAATGAAAAGATTTTGTGAAAGGTTCTACATTCATGGTAGAGGTGGATCCTGGGTTTCCAAAAGTAAACCCAAATTGCTCAACTCATTTGCTGCCTTCATACTGAGAATTACTCAGTGGTGTCTGCGGGAGTATATATGGAAATAGGAGAAAGTATGAAAGTATGTGAACTCCACCCTTTTGTGTGTATGTTAATGTCACATGAATATAGAAAAGGGTAGAGCTTTGAACACACTATTGGGAGCATCACTGTGAACTTACAAATAAATAAATAATAAATAAATAATTTCACAGGAATGCATAATACTCATGGGCATGTGAATGGGATGTCACCTTACGAGGGATATGGTTTGAGGCATCCCTCAAGCAGGGCAATAGACCCAGCCCACAAAATGAAGACAAGGAAAGTCCGCTAGATAGATGCCCAGGAGATCTTTCTATGGCTTCAAGGGCTTTGAGGGCTGGAAAAAAAAAATCTAGAAGGGATCACATTTTCTAATGTGGTGACTGGAGTTGTGACTAGAGAATGGTAAGCTCTCACTCTTAGGGTATTGTATATGTTCATAAAAGTTGCAGTAGAATGTAAAAAATCAAGCTCTGTGGGCACATTATTTCAAGGAACATTGATAGCTGTCCTTTATGTGCCTACAGTGCAAGAAAGAACTTGATGTTATACAGCAATCCTGCCAAATCCAATTATTGAACAACAATATAGACAACATAACTGCTATTTATTGTGGCCAGGATATACTATCCCTCAGACTAGCTAGGGTATTTAGTGGAGCCAGTGTTTTGTTCTGCATTGTTTGTTAGTTTTGGTGAAGAACAGACATCTTTACCAAGCATGTTTTATTTTTGTTGTTTTACTCTTTTTACAACTATGTTTGTGTTTTATGTTTCGCTAGCTGGCCAGGGTTATTTGATTAAGATAGGCTGCCTAATAAATTTGCTAAACAAACAAAGAAATAAAGGCCAGGCCATAAATCTGTGGAGGGTGGATATATAGGATTCAAGAAGTTGCAGTCTTAGGTTAGCATATTAGTTGAAAAGTGCACCTGAGTGAAAACTGTGCAACTGATCTCTTGCTTATGATCTCTTCCTTTCTACCCTTGGCAATCTTCTTTCTCCTTGTACGGGTTTGCATTTTGTTATGTGGGATTTTTAGTATGGACAAGTTGAAACAGTTATGAGAAAATATACTTCTGAATACATTCATTTTGAATGATGACCCTAAAGATAACACCCTCCTTCCCTCAATGTAAAAAAGATCTGTGTGTCCTGCCAAACACCAATACTGGATAATGTCACCCCTCCACAAAAAAATACCACACACAAACACGGTGCCCTTCATTGTTTGATGGATACTATATTTCTTTTAACACCTCTAGAAAAAAAAAGAGAGATGTTCCAGACTGCTTCCTAAAGTTTTTTTAGAACATACTCAGAGGTTTTAAGGAAACCTATGAAAGAAAGCTGATTGTGCATTTCTTGATTTAGAGAAAGAGTATGCTAAACTGAATAGGCACAACTTGTGTAAAAATTAAGTTTGGTTGCTGAAAGTATTAAGCATGGATGGAAGGAAAGATTGTGTGAGACTAAATGAATACATAGTAAAAGATTCAACCCTCAGCAAGGAATAAGACAAGCTGTACAATATACCCTTGATTAATGTATTTAAGGATGCATACTGTATGCAGTATAAGGAATGCCTGTGGTAACGTCCGAGATACACTGGTTAGAGATATGAATATATGACTCCATGTTGTTGGCTCCAGCCTATATGACTCCATGTTGTTGGCTTAGAACAGTAACGTTTTCCACTGGGTATTAGATTGTTTGATGTAATACAGGTAGTCCTTGACTTACGACCAAAACTGAGCCCAAAATGTATGTTGCTAAGCAAGACATTTGTTAAGTGAATTTTGCTCCATCTTGCGACCTTTCTTGCCATAGGTAAATCAGCACTCCCGTTAACTGATAAGGGGCCCATTTCCCAGGCTTCAATCATTTCCCTGCTGATTTACCACCAACCTATCAAATACTTAGGAGCCAAGGGCTTGGTAGCCTAAGGAAATGACAGCCAATCACCCGCCACCAACACACCAATCAACCAATAGGAAGGCACTGCATAAACACGACTCACAGAACAGCCCAAAGCATGTATCTCAGGAGAGAAATTCCCTGAAAATGGGCTCCAGCATGAGGCCAAAAACTCAGAGGAGTAAATCTCTGGTCCTAGTGATGGACCCAAATTTGATTTTGCATCATTATCCTGGGACACGTATATTTGCCTTCATTCATAAGTATATACCTCTTTACGTATATGTAAAAACCAGTGGATTCCAAAGAAATTAAAATGGTATCTCCAACTAAACTTTGTAATATAAAATTCCCTAATTGAATGTTCCACCTATGCCTTCTCTCTGGACCCCTTTTCTATTCCTCACCAAACATCCAGTGACCACCTAACAATAGTTGTCCTTATCTTCCTCTTTTTTGGCATCTGGGTTTAAACAATATAGCCGTTGTAACCTAGCATCTGAGTATGCTTTGACTTAATATCCACGATTACTGGGTGTTATACTCACTTGTGTATATGCCATAACTGTGTCATTGTTGCTGCTGCCTCTTCCACTCTGGGGAATCTTCGCAGGAGAACAGCAGCTGGCTTTGCACTAAGGAATCCAGGGAGGGAAGCACTGGCTATATTTTCACATGCAGTATTTTCTCCCCGCTTGATCTTCAATTTCTCAGAGTGAAATATTATCAGGAATGTTATCTAGATCATGAAGAAGATGGACATAAAAGCAACTTTGTTGTAGGCATCATCATTTGCTTGAAAGACCGAAGGACACCCGATCATGGGAAAGCTCAGAAATGCTGAACAGGAACCTAAGAACACATCCAAAAACAACTCATATAAAACAGAACTGCTGCTGTTGTTCTTATTTCAAAGAAATAAGCTGTTTTCATTGTTTCCCCTATCTTCCGCTGTTGACACTATGATTTATAATTGCTGTGTTTGTCTCTCTTGTGCTTCAGTGTGTTTTTTATTTAAACACTGAGATGCTGATTGGTTTGCGAAGTTTTAAAACTAGATTCCTTTTCCAATGTGCCATAAAACAAGAGACATGCCGACAACTGAAGAAATAAGATAAAATCTTTCAAACACAGGACTTCCTCCTCATTACTGAAAGCCCAGTCAGACATTTGGGTGGGCTATCAATCTCCAGACGTTCTCAGCTCCTTAACATTTACTAAATTTGGAGAACTTCCTGTATTTTTTGGGCAGAACAAGTTGTTAGCTTGACTGCTGTGCAAACAAAATGCATTGAATATGAAAAATATCTCAAATGCTAAATCCCTTGAAATTCAAGAAAACACCCACTGGTGAGTTAATCCAACAGTATGATCCAACAGAACATACTGGAATGCTTTCAGACAAGCACACAAGCTGCAGAAGACGTGAATTTAGTCCATGTTATTTGCCAGATTCTTTAATGGAAAGTGATCAACATATAAGAAATATTACAGGTTTTATTACTTTCTGGGTCCTTCTTTGTGCAACTCACTCAATCCACTCAGTCACTAATTCAGACAAATCTTCTTGCCAGTGGTTCCAGCAGCACTCAATCACATTAACTGGAAATAAGAAGTCATTACTTTGTGTATGCACTTTCCGCATTCATTTTTTTCTATGAAAAGACTGGTACTGCCCAGGCCTTCTACCACCAGAGCATTGGCACGGATTCGTGACATCAATGGTTTGTACTCTATAGGTGGACACTCCATTTGTCTTTGCCATTCCAATCAGTCAGTGTTTAATAGGTGTATGATGGTATATTGTCAAGCCCTGGAGGTGAGTTCTCAAATTAAGAGGGTTGTTTTTCAGTTACTCTGTCTTTTCAGCTCTTTTCCTTGGAGAACTAAATAGACAAAACGCTATTGGGGGTTAAATCTAATGCCCTTAGAATTAGTTTATTAAATCTGCTGACATCTTATTAACCCATTCAGGTATTAGTGAAAATAGGACATACAATGTATGTCTCTTATGTAGAAGACCCAGTATTTTTTTTTATTGCATTCACACTCAGTTAAAGTGAGGATGAGCAATCTTTTGTTGTTTAGTTGTTGTTAGTTGCGAAGTCGTGTCTGACCCATCGCGACCCTATGGACAATGTTCCTCCAGGCCTTCCTGTCCTCTACCATCTTCTGGAGTCCATCTAGGCTCACGCCTACTGCTTCAGTGACTCCATCCAGCCACCTCATTCTCTGTCATCCCCTTCTTCTATTGCCCTCAATCTTTCCCAGCATTAGGCTCTTCTCCAGTGAGTCCTTCCTTCTCATTAGGTGGCCAAAGTATTTGAGTTTTAGCTTCAGGATCTGGCCTTCTAAAGAGCAGTCAGGGTTGATCTCCTCTAGGACTGACTGGTTTGATCGCCTTGCAGTCCAAGGAACTCACAGGAGTCTTCTCCAGCACCATAGTTCAAAGGCTTCAATTCTTTGGCGCTCAGCCTTTCTTATGGTCCAGCTTTCACTGCCATACATTGCAACTGGGAAGACCATAGCCTTGACTATACGCACTTTTGTTGACAGGGTGATGTCTCTGCTTTTTAGTGTGCTGTCTAGATTTGCCATGGCTTTCCTCCCAAGGAGCAAGCGTCTTTTAATTTCTTGGCTACAGTCCCCATCTGCAGTGATCTTGGAGCCCAGGAAAATAAAATCTGTCACTAACTCCATTTCTTCCCCATCTATTTGCCAGGAATTGAGAGGGCCAGATGCCATGATCTTGGTTTTCTTAATGTTTAGTTTCAACCCAAGTTTTGCACTCTCCTTCTTCACACGCAACAAGAGGCTCTTTAGTTCGTCTTCACTTTCTAACATTAGAGTGGTATCATCTGCATATCTTAGGTTGTTGATGTTTCTTCCGGCAATCTTAATTCCAACTTTTGATTCATCTAGCCCTGCCTTTCTCATGATGTGCTCTGCATATAAGTTAAATAGGCAAGGCGACAGTATACAGCCTTGCCGGACTCCTTTCCCAATTTTGAACCAATCAGTGGTTCCGTGTCCAGTTCTCACTGTTGCTTCTTGGCCCGCATATAGATTTCTCAAGAGACACATAAGATGGTCTGGTATGCCCATCTCTTTAAGGACTTGCCAGAGTTTGTTATGATCCACACAATCAAAGGCTTTAGCATAGTCAATGAAGCAGAAGTAGATGTTTTTCTGGAACTCTCTAGCTTTCTCCATGATCCAGCGTATGTTGTTGTTTAGTAGCCACATTTAAATATTTGAGGTGTACGTATTGAGTGTAGATTGGAATGCAAATTGGGTGGATTAACATCATACCTATGGGGGACACATTGAAGTTTTAGTTTTCAATGACTGTTATTTAGTGCTAAGTGTAAAAAAAAAATACGAGACAAGGTTTGGATTAAATCCCGAGAATGACAAAAGAAAATGGTACTGAGTTTAAAGATAAGAGAAAACAGGGGGGTGTAACTTCAGCTAGCACAGGGCAATCCGTTACTTGAGGTGAGTTCAGTTTTAATGATTCCTCACTAGCTGTTCAGTAATAGGTGTGACAAGTTTTAGCCAAGTTTAAGCCAGCTAAGAGAACAAGCCTGATGGGCCACATTGGTAGGATAGAGATTTTTCAGGATTTTGGTTGTTGTTAACTACAGTAAGCTTATTTTATAGTTATAGTTATAGTTATAGTTTATTTGATTTATATACCGCCCTTCTCCTTGGTAGGACTCAGGGCGGTTCACAGGGCATATATAAAAAACAAAAAACACTATACAAAAATTAAAAAAGAATTAAACCCTTGCCCAATAAAACAGTAGTACAGATTAAAAACAATTAAAAGCCCATAATCCCCATCAGGCCAGACCAGCTAATTCGAACAGATGGGTCTTCAGGCCCCGACGGAAAGTTCGAAGGTCTGGTGCCATCCGGAGCTCCACCGGCAATTGATTCCACAAAGCCGGGGCCCCCACAGAGAAGGCCCTCCCCCTGGGGGCCACCAGTCGACATTCCCTGACTGGCGGCACCCTGAGGAGGCCCCCTCTGTGGGAACGCACAGGGCGGAGGGGAGTCGATGCCGGCAGCAGGTGGTCCCTGAGGTAATTTTCAGATTTGTACTATGCTACTGTGTTCTTGTTTGTCCCCACCTGGGAAATGATGCCGTCATATTTTGATAATTGCACTATAATGCAATTACCAAAATTTGTAGTGAGTTCCCATGGCCATTAAAATAGGTCTTGCAGGATTGCTCGATCTTGAATTTAAAAATGTCAGAGAAATAATTGGATATTTGGGACACCAACTATGGGTGTTTAGTAGATAGATCTTAGAGTTCTGTGGCATTTCCAGTGTCCACTCCTAATACTTTTTGAATATTCTTTAATTTTAATCCATTTGTCCTTGCCTGTTACAGGTTTCAACTAAGCATAAGTGTCAGTTTTCAAGATACTGTAAATGATTACCATATAACCCCTTATCTTCAAATTTTCAAGCTAAACATGACAACTCCTTTAACCATTCTTCACAGAGTTTGGATTACAGTTCCAGAAACTTTAGCATACTATCTTCTGAACCTACTCCAGCTTCTCTATGTCCGTTTTAAACTGCAATGCTCCAACTGGATGTAGCATTCCAAATGCAATTTAATAGAGCAGTGCAAAATGCAATTATTGCATTTGTGTGATTTGGGTCAAATGCTTCATAAAGCTCAAGAGTGCACTAACTTTTTAACCTAAGGTGGACTTTCTTGTTTTTTTCCTTGAAAATGTTTCATTTCTCATCCAAGAAGTCTCTCCAGTTCTATCTTTTTAAGGTGCTCATCAGATTACTTGCTCAAGTTCAGTTGGTGGTCTCTTAGGTCTCCTAGATCTTTCTGTCACATCCTGCAGCCAAACCAAGACTCTGATGAATTGTACATTGCATTTGATTTTTCTACCCAGTTGCAAGTTGCCATTGGCCCTAGTTTGGTTTTATCTGAACATGTAATCAGATCCCTTTTATTCTATCCTCTGTGTCATTTAACCATCCTGATATTCAATATCTACTTAAATGATGATGATGGAGCCCTGGGAGTCCTGATTTGATTCTTTTTTCCAGGACCACACAGAATAATTTATGAGCATCTATTAGGTGCAATTGTCCAACCAATTGTAAATCCCAGACTGTATTATTTTCTGGCCTACATTTAACCATCTTCTTTACAAGGATATCAGTATTATTATTTAACTTTCTCCTGAAATCAAGGTATATTTCATTCCCCCCCCCCATTTCTATGATCTATCAAAATGTCATCAAAAGAGAAATTATTTTGATATGATTTATTCATGCTGGCTCCTGGTAAAGCTAGCATTCTTTATTAAGTATTTTGAGACATGGTACTTGACAATCCCTTCTAATACTTTTCCAGGATGGACATAAAACTGACTTGGCTGTACATTTCTAGGTTCTCTCTCTTATTCTTTCTGAATACTTAGACTAAATGTCTCGGTCTTCTGACACTTTTCCAGTTTCCTAGATTTTTCAAGAATTACTCAGCAGTTATCAATTCAATTCCTTTTGAGATGTAATTTGTCTTGAGTATATTTAACATAGCAGGGTGAATTAACATGCCATCCCTTTCTTGGAACTGTATTGCATTCTTTACCTTTTTCTCATTCATATTCACTCACTTTCTTCCTCTTGTGACAGAAGACAAATATAAAAGAGAAAATCAGTTCTTTCTCCTCCCTATTTACCTTTACTACTTCCCCATTTCCCCTGTGTAGCAGACCAACAATCTCCTTGATTCTTTTTGAATGGATATATACTTCCCAATGATAGGGACGCAGTGGCTCAGTGGGTTAGGACGCTGAGCTTGTCGATCAGAAGGTCGGCAGTTTGGCGGGTCGAATCCCGAGTGCCGCATAACAGAGTGAGCGCCTGTTACTCGTCCCAGCTTCTGCCAACCTAGCAGTTCGAAAGCACGTAAAAATGCAAGTAGAAAAATAGGGACCACTACGGTGGGAAGGTAACAGCGTTCCGTGCGCCTTTGGCGTCTAGTCATGCCAGCCACATGACCACAGAGATGTCCTCGGACAAGTGCTGGCTCTTTGGCTTTGAAACGGAGATGAGCACCGGCCCCTAGAGTCAGAAATGACTAGCACGCATGTGCGGGGGAACCTTTACCTTTACTTTATACTTCCCAATGCGCTAGTATTACATTTTGCATTCCTTATTTCTCAACTCATTCCAGGCTTTAAGTTTCCTGACTCTGTCTCTGCTTACACAAACTATCAGTCTATATAGCTTCTTAGCGACAGCCCATTTCTATTTCATACACAGCTCTTTGTTGCTTCTTAGCTTGTCAGTGATTCCCTACAGTTATCTTAAAATTTTTTTTTTCCTTCTAAGTATTGTTTCTTTGCTCTTTGTATCTCATTTTCTTCTAGTGTCTCCCATCATGTTTATTTTTTAGGATTGCAAATCAAGGTGTGCTGTTTACCTTGCTTTGAAATTTATCAAAATATATCAGTTTCAGTCAAAATTAAAACTTGCTTTCCTGAAATCTAAAATATGTAACTATGTCAGCTTTTCCTCCTCTAGTTATCTAGACTTCAGAAACTACAGGGGTATTTCACGTTGTCCATTGCAGGCAAGATTTTTTCCTGCATTCTCCCGAACAGACTGTCACTGTTCTGAAAAGAAACCTCCCAGAGACACAGTGGGGTTTTCAGTCAAAATGGAGTATAGCAGACATAACATTTCTTATGAGGCAAGTCCAGGAAAAGTGCATTGAGGAGAACAAACCTCTTTTATCTGTCTTCATTGACTTGACAATGAAGTTTCATTTGGCACTGTAAATAGGGAGCTTTCTAGATTGCCCTGAGACATTATGGATGCCCAAGAAAATTGATGAAGTTAATTCAGCTACTCCATGATGAAATGATAGGACAGGTCCTTTACAATGGTAAAATCAGCCACACATTTGCCATTTCCATGGAGTGAAACATGGTTATGTGACAGCTCCAGTCCTGTTCAATCTGTTCTTTGCTTGCATGTTGTCCAGGGTCTGTCTGGGGAGTGTACAACAGGTACTGATTAGATGGCTCTCTATTTGATCTTTGCCACTCGAACACATAGATGAAATGCCTCCATTCAGGCATTCAAGAAATCCTCTTTCCTGATGATTATGTGCTTTTGTCATACAAAGATGGCAATCTACAGTTGATGCTGAACAAATACTTTTCAGCCTATCAGTCTGAAAAAGACTGGAGTACTTTATCAACCCATGCCAAATATCAACTCAGTAGAACCAAAAATAACTGTTGATGACACCCAGCTGACAAATGTAAACAGCTTCAAAACTTGGGAAGCATCATCTTGAGCAATGGACCTTTGGAGAAAACAATTGACTCCATGATCAGCAAGGTCAGCCAGGCTCTGGGCTGGTTGTGTACTAGAGGGCTAAATCTCCACAAAGCTAAAAGTCTACAGGGCTTTGGTTATCCATTCTTTCCTATAAGAATATGAGTCCTGGACTCTGTACCGATGGCATATCAAACAACTGGAGAGATTCCACATACGTGCTCTCTGCTCCACCCTTGGCATTTGTTGGTAAGACAGTATCTCCAACCTGGAGGTCTTGGATTCTGCAAAGTCTAGGTGAAGACTCAATGCTAGTGAATCCCTGATTATCGGCCCAGCTAAGTAAGACATCTAATCAGAATGGATGACCACTGATGCCTCACCAGTTGATCTACTGTCTCCTGGAGCCTGGGAAGAGACCTCAAGGTCAACTACGCAAGCACTACAAAGACTCTCTGAAAGAACCCCTACACCACTGTGATATCCACCCAAGGGGATTAGAAGTTGTTGCTGCTGACAGAACCTGCTGGGGACTCTGTGGTACAAAGCTTCCATCAGCTGTGAAGACTGGTGCTGCCATAAACTGATAGAAAACTGTGCGGCATCACACAATAACATCCACCATTGTTACGACAATAGACTTCCAGTGCCCCCATTATACTAGATTCAGTGCTCCCATTCTGGGATTGCAGAGCTACCTCCATTATCTACAGATGAACTGCACATTAGTGTGTCTTTTTCCAACTTGAAGGACTACCTTTATGTCTTGAATTCCAACATGGAATAATTGATTTTTTCCAAGGTGCCGGACATCTTTAATCCCTGGACCAATTCCTCTTAGACTTAGAGGCTTTAATACAGATTAAATTACTCCTTGCTTCTTCTTCTACTTTCTAAAAAAATGAAATTGTCTGCAAGAGAGGGCAGAAATTTGCAAGACTTCCCACTCCTAATTGAGTTAGTTTTCCAACAGATAGCAGGAGTGTTGAAATCTCCCATTGTATTTGTTGGCTTCCTTTTCAAGAACTTGGCAAGTTGCTTTAGAAAGGTATTGCCCTTTTCTTGGAAAAGTGGTCTGTAATTAAATCCTACAGAGATAAAAGTTTTTTTCTTTCTTACTTCTTTTAATCCTGTCCAAGTCATTTCAACAACTTTCATATTCAGGGTTATTAACCCTTGTTTAAAACCTAATACAGACCTAGCTGTATAATAATCAAAATTGATTAAGGAAGAAGTCATATTGTAAAAATTGGTCTTATTAGAAAATGGAGCTTTCCAGCTAATTATCAACTAGTTTGGAACTTTAACATGAACAACAAATATAGCTTATTAAGCAAGTTTATGCATTCCAGAAATCCAAATGCATCTATACATAATGACCAATCAATACAATATCTTAAATAATGCTTGAGATTAATGATATAGATCAGGCATGTCAAACTCGCAATGTCACGTGACGTCGCGTGACGTATCGGAACTTTTTCCCATTGCCCTCTGGATGCCCTGGGATGGGCACGGTTTCTCCATGACGCTCCAGCCCGCGGGCCGGCAGTTTGACACCCTTGATATAGATTAAAAGGCCATTAGATAAGCAGTTGACAGTTTATGGGGAATTTAGCATAAAGAATATTTTAGTCTAGCATAAAAAAAACAATCAAATAAGCAGTAATTGATCTACAGTATGAAACGTAATACAATCAGTTTAATGAGAGAAAGAACAAAGACTTCAAAGAAAGGTTGGGAACATACATAAAGTTCATTTATAGACTAGGAAACAAAAAAAGCTGCAACATTAAATGTTTCTTCTGTAAGAAAGACATCATCTGAGAAAAGGGCAACAGGAATTCCAGTTTAGGCGGGAGAGGAACAGAGAAAAAGGAGTTTTTTTTCTTTTGCAGAGCTGGAGGGGTAAAATGTCTCCTGAGAATGTGGATATTTGCTTACTAACAATAGTCAGTGGACTTTCCAAGCATACCTAAGCAAACAATCTGCAGAATTTCAAGGGGACAAGCCCAAATCTGGCATTATTCCCTCAAATCAACCATGCAGATAAAAAGGCAGAGGATGCTTGAACCACGCCTCTAGGAATTTTTAAGTTATCTTTTTATTCACGATTTGGCCAAACACTGAGCCAAACTGGGAGGACATGCTAGGCGGAGAAAGCAAAGAGCCTTGGTGGAGCAGAGGGCTAATGCCTCCTTAAGTAACACCAGCTGCCTGCAATTAGTGCAGGTTCGCATCTCACCAGGCTCAAGGTTGACTCAGCCTTCCATCCTTCCGAGGTAGGTAAAATGAGGACCCAAATTGTTGGGGGCAATAAGCTGACTTTGTAATAATGCCGCTTGGGGTGTGTGTGTGTGAAAGCCCTAACACCAGGCATATACATAGAATGAAGGCTACTGCTAAGCTTGTAAGCCGCCCTGAGTCTTCAGAGAAGGGCGGGATATAAATGGAATTAAAATAAAAAAAATAAGTAGCAGCCTATTGTTTCTCTTTAAAAGTGGAAAGAAATAATTTCCACAACAGGCTGTTACTTATTTCTTTCCTGAAACAGGAAGAGAATATATTGTCTTCACTGAGAGGGGGGATACATTTGGGGGAAAGAGGACGATGTATGGTTAGTGGAACTTCAATGTGGAAGAAGGGGCATTTTTATTTTATTCAGTCCCTTGTTTTTTGTGGGTACTTTAGTGGCTCCAACGTAGGGAAGTAGATAAAAATCCTAACGTGTGATCAGATGCTTGTCCGAATACCATATCTTTTAGAAGAACAATGCATAAGCAAAGCTGTCAGTTGACACTACCTAAAGTCAATGCTGAAGATACACATTTGTAGCAGTAATTAACAAGAAGCAGGAAGAATAATGAATGTTCTCCTTGCTATTAATTGCCTTTGGAATGGAAGGGAGTACACAGTTCAAGTCCTTTCTTTCCCACACAAACCCACAGTACAAGCAGTATGTTCGCAAGGGGAGGGGGAAGAATACTTGTTCTTTGAAAAATTGTCAGCTGTTATTTGCTTGCTCATTCTTTTCAAGCACAAAGGTAACAGCTCCCTCTATTGTACACAACTGGTAAAAGCATGCTGCCATCCCAAATACTCTTAGGAACTGTCAGTTTCAACAAAATGATCTTAAGAGAAAGGCATGTCTTTATAGACCTTATCCAGGATTCTTGAGCAGCCTCCCCCTCTGCAATACCCTCTGGATGCCCTGGGTTAGAACTCCTCAAATCATCAACCTTGCTGATTGGAAATTGTGGGGGTTGTAGTCCAACATATCTGCAAAACAGGTCTGGCCAGTTATATCTAATGAAACATCAGATTAACCTTTTTGAGAATTGCTTATAACGTAATGTGCTTATATGTTGGCAAAGCAAGTCTATCAGCTGTAACAGATCAGGCTAGAATTCTCCCCAATGAGCATCAACAATCACTCCATAAGCACTCCACCCAGTTTGTGCAACTTACTTGCATGTGATTTACTCTGCTCTTCTAAAGGCAGTTTGATACAGGTTTTTTTTTATCCCGTTGCTAGAAACAACCTGTATGTTAGGAACTTTGGAAGAGGTGGAGAGTGGGTTCTCTAAATTAAGACAAGAGAGCTTAGTTATGCTTTAAAATATTTAAAGCCACAGCAAACTCAGAACATTGCACTCCTATGAATCAACTTGTGGGAGGAAAATATTGTCAATCCATGCAGATTGAGTCTATGCATGATCCAAGCTCTCCAATGAGAGTTGCAAAGAGCAGTGAAAGCCAAAATATCAGACGACCACCAAGTTGCTCTTGATGAAGACATAGTCCAGAGGTCCCCAACCTTTTGGGCACCAGGGACCAGTTCTGTGGAGAGACGTTTTTCCGTGGACCAGAGGGTGCGTGGTTTTGTGTGCTACGTGCATCTCGCAGATGGGGCTTTGCTTGTTTGTGCGGACCGGTTGCTGGCATGCCGTGGCCCAGTACTGGTCCACGGATCGGGGGTAAGAGACCCCTGACATAATCAATTTTGTTTAGCTTAATGAAAAAAAAATCACATGTAGCCATTTTGGTTGTGCAGCCCTTTATTAGCAACTAAAATAGAAGATATTTGTTGTACAACACGGGTAGTAATTGACTATACTGGAGTTTTATTATATTCTAATACAGGATCTTTTATAAATGCATTTTTTTTATTAAAAAGCTTCCATCCTTTTCTGTTTAAACTTGCAAAACTATTCTGAAAGCAGAGTATGTGCACAGGTCTGCAGAGTGCAAATCTGGGATGTGGTAAATGCTTTACATGTTGTATTTTGCAAGGACCGTCTGTCACCATACCTTTATAGCCACTGGTTTTTAGAAGTCACAACATTTTGACACCAGCCTTCCTCCCTTGTCCTAAACAAGAAAGCATTTTTAAAATGAGTTGTAACTAAGGAAGGACTACACCTACTAGAAAAAAAGAAGAGTTCTATTAGTTTGAGGTTTCAGTATACCCAAAGATCAGGAACTGCATCTTTGCAAGGGCAAGGCTGGGACCCCATTGAGTGTGCAGGTGTCATCCCTGAGGTTCAGTGGACCAATAATGCTCCTGCTGCATAACTCACTGAGCTATCTTGCCAGTTTCGACACTGGCTTGACTGAGCATAATTCAAAAATGAAAAGCTCATGTTCATGCCATTCTTCTGGAGCTCTGTGATAGCCTAGATGGAATAAAAAGAAAGTTTTATAAAATGACTACTCAGATCATTTATGACACTTCTTACACATTCGCGATACTTTTTTTTTGAGTCAAGAACTTTGAACAACTTTTCTCATGGTTGTTGAAATAACCTTTCATAAGGAAAACTGAGGAAGATGGATGCACAAATTTACTTCGAAACACATTAAAAACACTGCTGATTGTCAGAAGGTAAATTCAAGAGTGCTTTTTAATCTCAACTGGACCTTAATGGGGCCCACAGGCAATCCTGCTAATAAAAATTATGATCACTTTGCAGCATGCCATCTTCCACTGTATTTGTTTTTATTAAAACAATATTTTTTAAAAGTCAAGTGGGACAAACAAAGGACGTGTTTGGGAATGTATCGCTTTGTTTACTCCTGACTCATATAGAAAGGCACATAGTCCTATATTTCTACTAATTGCGAATATTCCTGAGTTCTGAGGAACTTAACAGAAAGGGCTTTCTGCTGAATGCCTGTATGTTTGTTTGCTCTATGCATGCATGCATATCGCCCACACACAATCCAAGAATATATTTAGAGTTAGCAAAGGAAAAAGTTTCGTCCCTTTTTCACAGGGAGATGGGGCAGTTTTGAATGGATAACCCACTGGTCATGGTAAAGTTATGGCACCAACTCCTCCATGCACTGGCAAATAGGGAGGGTGCAATTCTACTGGCTCTTATCAACTTTTTCTTGCAAGTACCCCAAGGGATATGCTCTCCTATCCCACAGCTAGATGAAATTACAACTGAAAAAATTAGTTGGTGGGACTTTTACTAAATGAAAGGGATATTTTAAAAATTCAGAATCTATCAGTTCTATCTTGCAGATTCTCCCTCCTGAACTTCCTCAATTAGTTTATTATTTAATCAATTAGCTGCCTCAATCACTGAAGCTTCTCTAGGTAGGGGAAAAAAGAGTATTTAAATTGACTAACAATTAGTCAATATGGCCAATATAACTGACGACCATGGGAAACAACAGTACAAGGCATATATCGATGAGATCATAAATCACCCTGTCCCGTCTCTGTTGAAAAAGCCCAATCAGGGCCACATGGACTTACTACTATTCCCAAGACCACACATGGAAGGTGGGTATCTAGTGTCCTGCACAGTAGCAGGGCTTTCTTGATGGAACTGGAGTATGCCAACCCTGCCAGATCTTATCAATTAGGCAAAAGCAATCAGAAAGCAATAGTCTTGACGGCAGGAAGAGCTTTTATATATTTATAACTTGAAAACGTCTACTCCATATTTCATTTAACAACAGTACTTACATTTAGTAAAACACCAATAGGATGTCTTCCACATATTGTATTATGGTATTTCTTCAAGTAATTGCTAAAGGACACAGGGTCAAGCTGTTCTATAATGTTCATACCCTAGGAAGAATTATAAAGTTATCATTAATTTTTAAATGCCTCAAATATAAAAATATTTAATTAAAAAAACTAGCACTATGGTTGACAGATAAAACTAAATCATGGCATACTATGAATATAATAACACACATTGATAGAAGAGAATATTTGTAGCTCAGGGTTGAACTGTGGGGTCCCTGAAGCTCTCCAAACTTAGTTGTTTTCTTATAGAAGTGGTCTTGGTGGTTCCTTCATTGGGCTATTAACCAGAGCCTTGGTGGAGCAGTGGGCTGATGCCTCCTTAAGTAACACCAGCTGCCTGCAATTAAGTGCAGGTTCACATCCCACCAGGCTCAAGGTTGACTCAGCCTTCCATCCTTCCGAGGTAGGTAAAATGAGGACCCAGATTGTTGGGGGCAATAAGCTGACTTTGTAATAATGCCGCTTGGGGTGTGTGTGAAAGCCCTAACAATCAGGCATATACATAGAATGAAGGCTACTGCCAAACTTGTAAGCCGCCCTGAGTCTTCGGAGAAGGGCGGGATATAAATGTAATAAAAAAAAATTCCCACCAATACTGACAGGGTAAGCCACTAGTACATAAAGGAGAACAAGCCCTACTCCCTACTAGCATTGGTGATGCTGATGATGTTATCTAGATTGGCAATGAAATGTCTGGGAGAGAGCAACCAAGCTCAGAGAGCATCAAGGACTCTTAATGGTTTATATCTGTGGAAAAAGCATTTATACATTATATTGACTTTTAAAAACTAGTAGTAAGAGTGACATTGGGTGTTTGAGTGTTTGTGAGTCATAAACAAAACCAATAATTATTTTCTTTTCTTACAGGTTCTATTAATTTTTTTCTTCTATGTTTTATTTTCAACACCAGAGTCGGCACCCAACGATAAAGTGACAAGGCCTAGGACAAGAACAGCTTTATGACAATTTCCAGTAACTGATTTCATCCAAGGGTTTCAACGTCAAATAATGCAAATTATAAAATTATAAATTATAAAAATATCCTTTGTAGGAAAGGATATGGGCTGAAATCTTTAGGTTCTGCTGAACTACACTGAAGATCCAGTCACTTTACTAGTGCCTAGGAGGATAGAAAGGCAAGAGCACACTTCTTTTGGCAACCTTAGTGCCAAGGGTCAGATCAGGTATAGGACTGAAATGACATTGGTCACATTTGTGGATAATCTACAGAAGGACTGGGGTGGAAGTAGCGCATCCATCCTTCCTCTCCTTTATTTCTCACCAACCTTCAATGCCAACAAGCATGGAATTCTTCTGAAACGGTTCCAGGGCACAGTAATTAGGGGCACAGTGTTAAGCTGGTTCCCCTTTCCTTTCATTCTTATTGATGACGGAAGCTCTATTGTGTGGCTCAATTCTTTCCCCACTATTGTTTAACATCTACATGAAATCTCTAGTGAGGTTATTTAATGGCATGGGATGAGATATCATCAATATGCAGTAATGCTCATTTACATAACTCCATCCCAGTCAGCCAAGGGAAGCTGGAGGTATGAGGAGTCTGGATGGGGATGAAGAAACTTTAGTTCAACCCTACCAAAATGGAGTGGTTTTTGGTATTTGGGGCTCCTGGATCTGGCTATTTCTCATCCTTAGTTCTGATTGGGACTGTATTATCCCAGACAGAAGTAATGTTAATTTGGGGGTTCTTCTGGACTCACAGTATCTTTTCAAAGAACAATTGGTAGTTGTGTTGCAGGGGGGGCTTTGCACAGCTTCATATTGTGCACCAATTGTCCTCCTTCTTGGATCAGGAGATACTGGGCACGGTCATCAGAGTTCAGTTATCTCTTGAGTGGACTACACAATGGTCTCTACATGATGCTACCTTGGAAAAACATTCAGAAACTTCAGTGGCTCCAGAATGCAGTAGCATGAGCAATTATGGGTATGTCTTATCTATTTTACACCTTGGATCCATGAATTTCACTGACTCCAAATTTGCTTCTGGGAGCAATTCTGGTGCCAGTTATTAACTATAAAGCCCAACATGGCACAGGGCCTAATGCCTGATTTATATTGTTTCTACTTGCCCCATTAGATCAGGCAGAAGGGGCAAGCTTCAACTCTGGTCAATTAAAGTTTGTCATTTAGTGGGATCCAGGAAGCATGCCTTTCTGTAGCTGTGCCTGCCCTTTGGAACACTAAGGTCCAAGGCCTGCCTGGCTGACCCTGACTGTGCTCACCTTTTGAAAAACCTTAAAAGACTTGGTTGTTTTTCCAGGCATGGGGCCCAGGACAGTAACCGAGCCCACACGGCTGAAGAATGGTGTTTAGGAAAAGTACCTTACGGTGCTCTATTATTATTAAATAGAATTAGAATAACATGGTACTATGCCAAAGACAAACATATTGCTTCATTTTCAAAAATACATTTTCAAAATACAATCCTTAATATCTGCAATAATACTGCTTTTCCAATTTCTCAAAATAATTCTCTTGGTAACCCCCACACCAGGTGCAACCATAATTGTTCAAAAATGGTCAGAAGAAAACATTTATGAGTAGTCTCTCTCTCTCTCTCTCATTGTGTATGGTGAGAGTGAGATTACATGTTACATATAACTATATATTACTAAAATTCTTATATTTGTAACAAAGGCTATTGGGCAAAACGTTTTGCACTGAGATACCTTAAGTGGCGTAACTTACAAAATAATCCAAAATCTAGGAACCATGACTCTCATGGAATTGAAATTTGGCAAACTTTAGAACACATTTTATGGCATAAAATAATAAATCCATTTATTTCATAATACAAAATAGTATAAAATATTTCCTATGATCAACTGCTGATGTTTTACTATGTTCAACTATGTTCAAATAGCCCAGTTCAACATGGGCTATTTTCAAAGCAGATAAATCTCTGAATATCTCCCTGAATTTTTAAGGTAGAACATTAGAAGCTCTGTCATTGTTGAAGACATTGAGGAATCTGGTAAGGAAATACCTCTGAAATGATCATTCAAGGGGGTCACAGGTTGTATAATACAGACACATACATACATACACACACATATACCTGACAGTTATACTGCCTATCACACTAAACATTAGTGCTACTTATTTTAATTCAAATAATTCTTTGCTGAAATCATCTGCACTCTAATGTGTATTTATATTCCCTAGTATCCACCTTCAGTCCCCAACTGCTTTTGTAATTCATGTCCAATTAGACCTTCACTCTGTGGTCATGTTAATCTTTCCTAAAGCTACATTTCTGTCATCTTATTCCCAGTTTCAACAAATCTTATACTGTCAATAAATGAGTATTACTTGCCTATTCCTGGCTGGCTGGCTAAATCACATACACAAAGGATTAGTTAAGCAACAAACTGCTCTATTGGTTTTTTGGCTTTATGGGTTGCCAAACTGGCATCAAGAAGACAGCATTCTTGTTTTTAACACTGAGAAAGGTCATTAAAAACTGCCTGTGGGAACTGAGGAATCAATGAAGCATGTTCCTGGGACGTATGCAGATATTCCTTATTGTTCCAATGTTACCATTGAGACTGAATTTGTATACGAAATATATATTTGCTTTTTCTTTTTTTTAATATTACCACTAGTTAGCTTTTGTACTTTGCTTAGACTTGTTTGCTTAAAACAGCATAAAAACACTTCTAATAAAATAAGACTGTCTGGGTTCATACAATAAATAACTATGATTGACAAACCTCAGTGGTTATGTGCACACAATGCAATAAGCCCTAAACAAACAAAAACTATAATATGAATTGGTTCATGCAGAGCATAAATGGGTAATGCTTTGATCAGATTCAAGACAGAAAATATGCAGGATATATTGACACTTACCATTTTATCTAAGTGTTCAATTGATCTATAAATCTCTCCTTGAGACTCATCATAGTAACTGTATCTGAACCTCTGACCTTAAGAGAAAAAGCCATATGAAATTAAAGACCAAATGAGTAGCTATATACATGTTTATGGCAAGTCAAACGGAATTACATTTGTTAAAAATCCATACAAAGTAACTCTCCAGGAGATATCATTCAAAACACTTGACACAGATAAAACAATTGCTTTAAAGCAACCTTTAAAGTAGAACAATATGATCACACATGTAATAATTTCAGGAAATCTGATTCATGAATTGAACACACAAATACTGTGTCTGTGTGTATGAGAGAATACACACACACACACACATAAAGTATATGAGTGTGTGTATGTGTGTATTTTATGCATAGTGCACTGGCACAATAACACAAATTTTATAAATACATATGAAAATTTGTGTTATTCTGGAATACTGGCAGTTGTAAGAAATTCCTTTTTTCCAAAATGCCTCTAGTAAAAACTGAAGAAAGACACCCCAAACCACATTCACAAGTACATGCTGCATTGAAAGATCTGAAATATTAACCTAGGAGGAAGAAGCACACAAGCAAAAAGTGCAAATTTTGAAAAGGTTTTATGAATCCTACAGTGATGGAATTGTTCTATGTACAACTGAAAATACTTTAGCACATGGAAAATACATTTCTTTTGTACAAGAATCTCACCTCTAAGGACAAAAAATCCTGAATGTTAAATATGCATCCAGACACTATTCTCACTTCAGACCTTTCTTTTATTGTTCACCAGGCTTCCTGCTCACAGATCTTAAATTGCTAATGCTTCTTTTAATTAAAACAAATGGGAAGCTACTCTGCTGGAAGTAGAGCTGCACAAACCAATCAGGGGAAACTTAATAAAGCACTTTCCTACTGCTTAAATTCAACTGCTCGTAGTGTTGAAGTTATTCTTTGCTTTTATTTGGTGGAAACTTGGTGGAAATACCTTCTCTATGTGTACACGCATGCTAAGATGGTAAAGATTAATCTCCTGGTGTTCACTGAACTTGGTTGTTTTTCTGCAGATGTTTCATTACTACCCTAGGTAACATCATCAGTGAATGGGGGAGTGGAGTTTGCTTAAAACAAGTAAAGCAAGCCTTCAAATGACATGGGTATCTCAATGTTATGAGCAGTAGGTCTGGAGAATCCCTTTAAGAAGTATCCCTCCAGATGGTTTGCACAGTCATACTGCACAGAAAAGTGACAGCCTGAAGCATAGCCTAAATTTTCAAGAATGTTTTCGAGCATTGCATAAATCTGAGAACTATTTTTTTTTGAAAATAAAAATGATAAGGGAAGGAGAGAAGAATGCAATGTAGAGCATTGTTTAGAAGTACGGCCTCCTGCTTAAGAAAGAAAGATTAAGGTAATTATCTATCCATCCATCCACTCAGCCACCCACCCACTCACCCATCCAATTTATATGGCCATCCATCTCAGTGAGCGTCGCTGGTTGACAAATAGAATTAAAATAAAATAAAAACCATTATAAAAATTTAAATGCAGGCAGTTCAATACAATAAAGGAGTAGGTCCCTGCACACACTCAAGGCCCACAGATGGGACTTTAGGGCTTTATAAAAGATCAGCAGGGTTGGATTCATCCTGATCTCCAGAAGGAGAACGTTCCATAAGGCGGCTTATATCAAAAAGGAAAAAAAGCATGTCTTCTAGCTCCCACCAACTGGCATTATTTGACTGATGGGACCAAAATAATGCCGATCCTAGTTGGCCCAGATTGGATGGACCGAAACAACTGAGGAGAGACAGTCCCTTAAGTAACCTAGACCTAAGCAAAGAAGGGCATTAAAGATGACAATCAACACCTTGAAATGCTCCTGAAAGCACACTGGCTTTCAGAGTATTGGTGTTAAAAAGACAAGTAACCAGCACCATATACTACTTATGCTGACACATTGTGCACCAGTTGAAGCTTCCGAATGCTCTTAAAGGACAGCCCCATGTAGAGGGAATTGCAGTAATCCAGACAAGAGATCACAAGGGCATAAGGGACAGTGAGCAGGGTCTCCTGGTCCAGGAACAGACAGATGGGTTAACAACCTAAAGATGTGCAAAATCCCTCCCAAACGTGAACGCCACCTATCTTTTGAGAAGGAGCAGTAAATCCAGGAGGACCCCCAGATTACATGTGATCATGATTTTTGAAGTTTCCTACTGGCTTCCTACAAAATCAATGAAGAAGCTGGCAGGAAGTTACTCCTGCTGCTTTTTTGCTGCCTGCACTCTGTAGCACCTGTACACTCACCCACCAGCCTGCTTGCTTGGGACTCCTGCTTCTTCCTGATTAACAACCTGCATAGATCCGGGATTATGACAGCAACTGGGACCACCAGGATTGCCATCACTAAGCAATGCAGTCATATGACATTTCATTTTACAACAGCATCACTTAGCGATGGAAATTTTGGTCCCAATTGCCATCGTAACCAGCGTACTACCTGTATTCAAGAACACAAGATAAATTATCCATTCTGATGCTCTTCAATTGCATTAAAATTCTACAGTTATAATCCTAGTTGTAATATAGTGTAATTATGAATAATTCATCACAACAGAAAGGCAACAAATTAGAGAAAGTTAATGGGCAATCATCTTTTGTTTTATTTTCCTGAAGCAGGTTTTGTTATTTAAACTACATTAATTTTAAAGGAGTTCTTTTTGGAACATGTGCAGATACATAATTTAACTTACCCCAGTGACAAAAGTCAGAGGAAACCACAAAAAGATTACAAGGATCTGCTAAATATTTGCTGAAGAGTTTTCCAAATTCCTGTTCTTTTGTCTCACTCAGTGCTCCAACCAATACAGGAACAATAGTAAACTCATCCTTATGGCTAAAAAGAAAAACAAGGATTCACAAAGATTCAGAACTTGATCTGTGCCATTCTACGTTTCTCCTCACATTCTTATTTAACCTGGCTTCTTATGTAAAATCTGCAACAAACAGGTTCTCATCTTGGATGCAAAAGCTTGCATAAATACATGGAAAAGAGTAGCCTGAATCACAAATCCTTTTAAAATCAATATTGCTTTTAAAAATAACATATTTTAATCCTATTTCCCAATTTTTAAAAATCTATGCACCTCACAGGCAACAAAAGCACAGGTTATCTATGAGCAAACCAGATTCTTTTCTGCATATTTACTGTGTACTCATATTATCAATTGTGTATACAATTTTATCTTAACGAAGACATAGGAAACTTCATTATAACATAACACTGCACATGAACATACGTGATCATATTAAGCACAGGGGACATATAATTATGATATGTTTAATTCTCACCTATAAGCTTCATTCATTTGTCCAGCCCTCAAAGAATTCTGTAGGGCCTGGTGAGGTCATTGCAAAAGACTGACCATTCCTGACGATGAATAGAGTTTGGCACATATTGCAAAAAACATTTAGATTTTGAATTTCTGCCGGGATCCCATATATGATAGTCACAGATGTCAAGGTGCCTGGCAATATTTTTCTTCATGGGACACCTGGTTTTAGTTCACTAATTCTTTTAATTTGGAAAAATCTAAGTTAATCCGTGCAAAACAAAGCACCAACCTCAACTTCAACCACACAAAGATTATTAGAAAATGGCACAAAGATTATTAGAAATAGTTTGCTAGAAAGATTGCCCAAGTGCCAGGGAAAAAAGGCAAGCTGCAGGAGAAATCAGAAAACATCTTAGGGACATAGTATGCAGCAATGAGCAGCATTACCAATTTACCTTCCATAAATTTTCAGTCCGGGTGTTTGGTAGAAGTCGAGCCCTAGACCTGCAATGTGGGATGCCCCAGGGCTCAAGCCTTTTGCAATTCCTTTGTCACATCTACATGAAACTGCTAGGGGAGGTCATCAGTTGGTATGGAGCTTAATATCATCAGTATGCTACTGAGACCCAATTCTCACCCAGAAACTTCAACTAGTTCAGAATGCAACAGCACATATAGTAATGGGGGACCCTAGGCTTATCCATGGAACATTTTTGTTGTGAAAACCTCAACGGCTTCCAGTTTCTTTATGGGTGCAATTCAAGGTGTTGGTCATCATCTTTAAAGACCTGTATGGCACAGGGCCAGGTTATGTGCAGGACTTTGTTTCCCTAAGGACAGCAGGTCAGATGAGGTGGGCATGCTCCTAGTCCCTTCCCCTAAATACTGCCATCTCTGAACTAGGAAGTGGGCCTTTTCTGTAGCAGTCCCTACCCTATGGAACACTCTGCCCCTGACGTTTGGCAGGCCTCCACCCTCCTAGTATTCCATAAAGATTGGAAGACCTGGCTTCCCCCGCCTCCCAAGCACTGGGATAAGACTTGATAATTGCACATTAGAAGGTTGACCTTGTGCCAAGTCCTTATTGTTTTTAATCTTTTAGTCTGTTTAGTTGTAGTTTTAATAAGATTTTATATGTTGTTTTAATCTCTACCCAGAGGATTATAAGATGGTTGGCTATCTAAATGTTTTACATAAATAAAACAAAACAAAAATAATAGGCCAGTTTCCAATGTTGGACAGAGATCATTCTGGAGAATATTATCTATGCGGACAATAACTTGATGACCCATGATAAATTAAAAATTAAATGAGTAGTCCATGGCTAGCCAGTATTTCATGACAGTCATTTTGTGAAAGTAGCCATGATTCTCAACATTTCATATCTGCCTATTAGTCTAAAAAGATAAGAGACCCCAGGACTGAACTATGCAATTTGGATAGTTTATGATCTTTATTCTTGCCAATCATTCTAAATTATTTCAAAGAATACTTATATGGGCTAAATAGATGTCAGGAGCAGAATATTTACAGATTTCAAACCTTTTAATCTCACTTTAATTAAAAATGCACACTATATTTCCATTATTAAAAGGATAGACATTTCCAGCCTTCTCTTCCTGTAAATTCTATTTTGCTCAGTTCTATGCTTTTCTACTATTTTAACATATACTCTATGTGTCTAAAAGTTTCAATACACAGTCCTCTCATTTTAATTGGTTTGATAATCAAAGCCCTAAGGATTTTGAAGCCACAGACATATTCAATGTTAGTGAAAATGGATTTATTATTATTCCAAAATACATCTAATTTAATATCTACAATTTTAAATATCCAAATACCTTTCCATGGCTTTAGCAGTGTAAGGCAAGTGCATTTCAATACTGTGTTCATCTTCATCTGTTTGCAAAGACATACGCTCAAACATTCCAGTCTTCCACAAATCTGCATAAACTGAAAAGTTTCAAATATATTAATATATTAAGGAACAAATGGATAAACAACTGCATAAAAAATTCCTCTTTTCTGCTTCATATGTTAGACTTATGGTTCCTAATTATCACAGGAATCACAGCTTGTAGTAAGAATGCTATTCACAATGGTTCTGGTAAACGTTCCCCACCTCTGACTCACAACAGGAATACACTTAGCCTATAAATGAAATAGGGCACTCCAAACAAACACATATTAAAATTGGTATTTTGTTGTGGGGAAGGTTTACACATAAAAAGCAGGGAAATACATATGGAGATATCCTACTTTGATTTGCATTTGCTCATACATAAGTTTGAGAACACTAATGTAAGATTTTAACTGTATAAAATAAAAATACAACTGTGGAATAATGGCACATTTAACAGCTTTTAACGTTTATAAAATAAATTATAGTAAGGGACATTTTTCATACATAGCTGGTAATTTTTTTTAGAATCTGAAAACTTTTTTCATTGTTTCTCTCTAGTTCCTTTGTAGTTGTGAGACTGAGAACATTAGTCAGAGCTAGGTATGCATGAAATTAATCAATTTGGGAAATGTCATTTAAGGGGTGGTTCAACAATTTCTAGAAGTAAATTTTACAAACCAGAAGTAGTTCTAGGTATCCCAGACATAGCATTCCAAATAAGCATTTCATCTGGATCACTTCAATCAGCTTCTAGACCAGAGTCTTTATAATATCCTGGAAACTACCAACCACCCCTGGAATGACATTGTCAAGGAGGGTATTTGGTATGATCTGCAGTGGGAACAGGATGTTTTGCAATGCTTTAGAATGCCCTGTTCCCAAATGGATGAGCTTTTCACATTGTCATTTAAACTAACAGCTTAATATAGGTCTCCTAACTGAAAAATGTGGTTAACATTTAGAGATATATACTTTTGAAAGAAACATATTTACTTGTCATTTTGTTGATTAGGCTTAGTGAATCAACTGAACCCAGGCACATAGTTTTCATGTGGCTATGAATAATTTTTACTTTTTCCACTTCACCTTAATTTGGTTAAGTATCATCAATCAATGTAGTAACTGAGAAACAAAGCAGAATTGCTTCCATTGACATTATCTTCATTGTTCTGGTTTATTTAATCATTCCACGCAGGGTTCTTATTTTAAATGAACTAATGGCAGGATAAGACTTTGCTCATTCCAAACATGAATGGTCTATGACTGATTAGATCACTAATATGCTCCTGCATTTTTGTTTGAAATATAAAATCTTGCAACTGACAGCTGCCAGTTACCAAAGATATAGAGAAGTAGCTGCAAGGAAATACAATCAGTAAAACAACTGCAGGTTGTAGTAAACTGTGTTGTATATGGCATGCACTATGGTTAGTATACGAGTGCCGCGTAACAGAGTGAGCGCCTGTTACTTGTCCCAGCTTCTGCCAACCTAGCAGTTCGAAAGCATGTAAAAATGCAAGTAGAAAATAGGGACCACTACGGTGGGAAGGTAACAGCGTTCCGTGCGCCTTTGGCGTCTAGTCATGCCGGCCACATGACCACGGAGATGTCCTCGGACAAGCGCTGGCTCTTCGGCTTTGAAACGGAGATGAGCACCGGCCCCTAGAGTCAGAAATGACTAGCACGCATGTGCGGGGGAACCTTTACCTTTACCTTTACGGTTAGTATTAAATTATACTTATATGTAAATATATCTAAGCTAGTCACCAATAAGTTTAGCATATATTGTAGTTCAGGTACTGAGTTAAGTATTAACATGATTTGGTTTTTTCCTCAGCACACTGTATGAATTCAGTCTTTGTTTGTTAAAATTCTATGCAAACTGAGCCAATACATAAAAGAAACACTAAGTATTATTAAAACTTTCTGCAAAATATCCAACATCAATACAGTTGCCTTTTTGTACAAATAGTTAAGAGATAAACTATGCAGAATAGACAGTCTCAGAAAAATAACAGACTAAATTTGCTAAGAATTGATTTTGTTTGTGTATTGCATGAATTGTGTACAGTTACCCTTTTGATCAATTCTCAAATCATATAGGGGAGTTCTATATATATCCACACTGGAAAGTGCACATCTGGAGAGGGGCACATGATGGGAAGGCCCAAGGATGAAGATTCGCCGTCTGAAGATTAATAAGAGAAAATATTTGAGTACCACATTTCATGACTAAAGGGAAATGATCACATCAAGACTTCTTTGATAGATTCTCTTGTTTAACTTCCAGATTATACTTGCAATGTGGTTGATTGTGGGAAATTGAATCACATAACAACTGGCTCACATGAAGAGTTTTATAATAGAATTTGGCAAGCACAATCCCAGGCAAAAAGTAATCTGCATTGGGACAGATTTAGATTTGGTCTTTGAAAATACAAAGGCTTCTTCCGAACACAAAATAAATCTTTAGATTCTTTTTTCTATTGCAACCTCCAGTTCTCCCTTCCATTTAATTCAAGATGATTCCCCATCCACAAAAATCAGATTTTAGAAAAGTAAAAAAATGCTACAGGTTCCCTACATGGTTTACGTGACCTCAGGACCCAGTTGGTTATGCTTATATCTCTGATAAACAGATTTCCTGTCCTGACAAATCCACCCTAAATAATTTTTTGTTGTCTTAAGCCAGCATCTATACAAACTGCATCTGGTTGTACTTAGGACAAGAATCTTCTTGGATGTTACTTACGTAATTGAAGGATCCACTTGTTTGTATGCATGAGCTGCACAAGACCCACAGTAAGTGTATCCTGCATGTCTGCCAAAAACAAAAGACACTTTCTTTGAAGCTTCTTTTGAATCTCTGTAGAAAAATCTCAACAAAAGAAATATAACTGAGTTTGATAAGCAGATATATCCAATCTACAGTTATCAGATGAGTGAGTGCTTTAGGTTAAGTACTAAAAAAATATGGAGAAAAGGTTACTTATGTGGCAGAAAATAAGGTGGGTACTAGCAGTGAGAAAACTATGACAAAATGATCAGATCTGGCCTCCAAGACCTCCTGACCCAGCCCAGTGTGATGATTATTCATTCAAAAGTAATTCTTTTATAGGAAAAGGGACTGGCAAGTAAAATCAGGCCTATTGGGAACTATAAAAAAAAATACAAACTCGTTGGAAGAAAAGATCCTCAACCCTGATGTGTATGCCATATCAAGATTGTTAACTCTGAGCACAGAAAAAGAAAATTACATCTGTATATTTTAATTAAAGGTTAAGGCGGTATACAAATTTAATAAAAGTAAGTAAAGTACTTTCTCAAACTGCAGGCAAGAAGTTGCTCAGAAGACTTAACATTTCAAGTATTCCAAACATTGCTCAGTTGAGTAGCAGAAGATGGTTTTCATAAAGTCTAATTTCCTGTGATTTGGGCTCAAAAAAACAGCATTTTGATAAAAGAATATGGATGAACGTAAGAAAAGGATTCTTAATAAGAACTACCGAAGTGTCTCTCATTGAATATATGATAGAAACTGAAGCTGAACATCTGTAGGAGATATTTTAATTTAGATTAAAGATTTAATTTGCCCTTTCCAAATGCCTAATTTCATGAAATGGTTAGCTATTCTCAAAGAAATTAAAAATAAGACAGAGGTAGACTGATTCTTATGTCTTTCATTCAAACTAGTTTGCCCTCACACGTAGCCATAAACAAATTGCTACTGATATTTTATCAGACTGAGTTCAGAGTAAGCCAGAGCCAAATGTCACAATGAAACCAAAGCAATTAAAGTGTACCTGTTCTTGTAACCCAACAGTCAACCCTCAATAAATGGTAAGAAACTGCCACCAAGAAGTCAGGGGATAAGACTAGCTTATTATCCAATCAATACAAATTGAGATAAAGAAGATTGTGCTCTCTCTATTTATCTGAGGGGAGTAGTATCTTTTTGTAATGTCTTTATATGAATTATCTTCAGTGAGTGGGAGAGAGAGGGGGAAAAACTTACGGTGCAATAATGGCTCTAGCAGGTCTTTTCGTAGACTGTACTTGAGAGAGCCAACCTTCTAGTTGTGCACTCAGCTGAGGTCCTACAGGGGAAAAAAATAGATTTTTAAAACAATGTTATCAAAAAATTATCCCTTGTTACAGTTCCCACGTATTTAATTCTTCCTTACAGCTGTACCAGCAATAATTTAAAACAGTACAAGCTTGACTTTCAATCAAACCTGATTGTATTTAACAATGTTTTTAATCTGAAAAACTCATTAAGAGATTAGGGAGCTACTAATAAGTAGCTGTTAACATTTCCTGCAATGCATTTCAGCCAAAGTTGATCTACTGATGCATTAGTTTTACTAATACTAATTCTATGGGATGGAAAAATAATAATAGAATAGAATAGAATAGAATAGAATAGAATAGAATAGAATAGAATAGAATAGAATAGAATAGAATAGAATAGAATAGAATAGAACAGAACAGAACAGAATAGAATAGAATATTTTTTATCTACTGATGCAAATGACTTATTCAGGTACAAAATAAACACTGGGGGAAAAGAATACTCAGAAAAGAAAAAAGAGTCAGATTTCTTGCACAGGTAACAAGAGAGTATGAGGCAAAAATCTCAAGCATATTGCAGTTTTAAAACCACAGTTTCTCATTTATCTCACTTGTCATTATTTCTCCAAACTTTGCTTGGCCAGAAACATATACCCAGTTGCTGAAGATAAATCTCTGGTGTACAGATAATACTATTCAAACTTATTAAGAAGATCAACAATACCTGCTGAGTTAGCACACTGCTCAATGTAATTTTACATCTGCCACAGCCTCTCTCAAATGAGAGAATAGAAAACTAGTTTCCTTAACATGATGGCTAGGCGACATCTATCAGTGAGAAAGAGTTATTTCAGGCTAGATTAGAGCAGTTTGAAATTGCCTTCCAATATTAGTTTTTCCACCAATACTAAACCCAGGAGCAATTTCCATCTTTTAGAAGATAACTTTTCCATCTCCTCAGAAGAGCATCTTTTTAACAAGATGCTTTTTAACATTTATTGTGACTACAGTATATTCTACAGCAGGGGTGTCAAACTGTCAGCCCGCAGGCCGGATGCATCATAGTGAAACCGCGCCCACCCCACTGCCAGCAATGGCAAAAAAGTCGTGATACGTCGCAACACGTCACGTGACATTGCGAGTTTGACACCCGTGTTCTACAGTATATTCACTGTAATCTCTATGCACCCTCTCCTTTCAATGTACTTTATATTCCCTGATACAATTACTCTGTACCCATAATTACAGCTGCTAAAATTTCAATTTTGAAAGAGGACTGGTAAATGTATTAAAGTAAACTGTACCATATGGATCGTATTTAAAAAGCAATGAGCAGTGTTTTAAGTCTGGCTTAAGGTATGACTGAAAACTAAAGCAAAACTTTTTTAGACAATTTGCCTTTATTAATTAAAATAATGATAAAAGTGTTAGTATTTACTATGCCATGAACATTTCATTCTTTGAAATATTGACTTAATGCAACATTTTTTCCTCAAAGGTTTGCCTAACTGCACTGGCCAGCAAAGCCAGCAGCAGTAATTATGGAAGTTGTGGTCCAGAAGAGCTAAAGGGCGCCAGGTTGTCCACCAGAACCAAGTTAAAATCCATTTTAAGGAACATAGTAATCCTAAAGTAAAGAAGGGCCGGGATCCATATTTAGTAACCCTGGCTATGAGTGATTTTTTTTTTATTTTAAGTATACTAAGCTATTAAATATTTTAACTCAAAATAATTGTTATGAAGCAAATACTCTGATATTAAGTATGAAAGTTTCCTCAAGACATCCAATATAAATGGTGTGAAGAGAAAGATGAATAAACAAACTATATCTTAATTACTAACCTTGACATACTTAAACGGTTTATAATTTGACTGTCTACATTTATCTGGCTGTTAAAAATCTGAGGTTTTTCTGACAATAGAAGTGAGCCTTCACTTGTGTTACTCCCAAGCTTGGAATGCACTCGGTCAGAAGTTGTATTCCACCCCACTGCTTGACTTTTGTGAAAAGAAGATATACCACCAAACTTTTCATTGTCAAAAGTTTTAATTATTGTTAAAAGTAACTGCATTGATTTTTAACTTATGTTTTTAATTGCTTATATTGATTTGTATTTTAATTTTGACAACTGTGTTAATTGTTCATCAGAATTGAATAATCAATTAAAATTGCCAAGCACATGCCATGCTTTACAGGATATGTTGTTTATTCAATGTGCTAAGCTAAAGTGAAACAAACCCATTACAGTTTAGGCGAATATAAACTTAGTAAATGAAACAAGTAAAAACACTGTCATTATGACTATCTATCTATGTATCTATCTATGTATCTATATCTATAATCCTTTTTGCATAGCATAGTGGTTCACATACACACAATGCTTAATAGTATATCATATTAGATGATACATGCAAATAAAAAAATTCAGGCAGTAATAGCATAAGCTAAATGCTTCTTGAATAGGTGAACTTTTTCCCAATTGAGGAAAGCATACAACTCAGACAATCAGAAGACAACAGGAATACAACAGATTACTATTTGATGTGACACTATTTGTAATTAAGTTCTCTTTTCATAGGCCTTCATCTCACGGCATTATTTTAGAGAAATAAAAAGAAACATTTACAATATAAAATGGTCAAATGAAAGAAAATAATAATTTTTAAGATTTTCAAAATACAACTCAATAGACAATATTTTAACACTTGTTAGTCAATCTATCCAAGAAAGTATAAAAATATCCAGAGGGTATTTTTAAGGTTTACATTAAATTGTCAAATGTTGAACTTTTAGAGATTTTTTGTCCCACAAATGAAGGCAAATATATATGTCCCAGTATAATGTTTTGAAATTGAATTTGGGTCGGTCACCGCTGAGCAACCCAATTTCAATTTGTTTACATATTTTCAGTTGTAGCTATATATATTTATATTTATAGACAGATAAAAACCTGCCAATTGTGGATAAACCTCTGTGTGCCTGAAGTTGATGGTCCCAAAGGTGTCACCACACTTCTTAAAAGAACATTTGCTTGCAGATCATTTTATACTTTGATGCTTAATCAGCATTTGCTTCAGCAAAATGGGCTGGCATATACAAGTTCTTTTGTAATTACTGAATTCATGTCAGATTTTTTTTTTGCAGAATAAGCAAGAGACCACAGCAAACCTGTCTAGCCAGTCAGTTCAGTTTTCTATCTTGCTGCCAACTCCCTAGAGTATGGAATGTGTTTATTCTGCAGTACATACAAGTTTGGACACAATGGGAGTATCTCCATATTATTTAAAACCTATTACTTCATTTATTTAAAATTATAATTTGCCTCAAGTAATCTCAGGAGTCTGATTTAATTCTGTGGAAAGGGAATGAAAACATCATTCACCTTGACTTTTTTTTAAATTTCCACATGCGATGCATTCAAGACCTGGTATGGAAGGAAGCAAATCTGAGGTATTCATACATTTGTGTGTCTCTCCAAATTTATACCGCTTATCTTCTGCTTTTCAGCTGAAGACTCACATATATTTCTAGGACTGTGCAAAAATATGGACTCAAAAGGGAACACATGATTCAAAATATGTAAAGCACAAAGATTACATCTGTTAGCAAATCTTTAAGGAAGCTGCATCCTTTCCTAAAAAATGCAATGTGCATGTTTCTATGTCCTCTTCTAAATCACTTTTGCCTTTCAAATTCAGACTGCTGAACAATTATATTATTGCTTTGCCAAAACAGGCCTTCTGTCTATTTCCCCTATCCTCCTTCAAGATCTGTAATATACACTGAGAATTTATTAACAGGAACAAAAATCTTCCTTTATTTCAACTGATGTAATAGGGTTTTCTCCCTCTACATTAAGCCTCCCAACTCCAGTTATAGCTCAAATATGACTTCATAAAGAGATGCTAAATCCATTTCTGATTTAGTTATTTCTGTTCTATACGTTTATAAACAACTAGGAAATGCAGATGTATCTAACTGGAAAAAAAAACAAATAGAAGGGGTCTGGTAACAAATAGAAATAGTCTAGGACAAGGGTGTCAAACTCAATTTCATTGAGGGCCGCATCAGCATTGCAGTTGCCCTCAGGGGGCCGGGTGGGTGTGGCCTGGGTGCGTGTGGCCTACTGGGTGGGCGTGGCTAGAGTGCATATGGCCTGCTGGGTGGGCGTGGCCAATTGTACATTGTTCGCATCAAGGGTTCCTATGAGGGCCTGGGCAGGAGTGGGACAGATCTGAGGGTCTCTGTCAGGAGGAGGGTCTCTGGGCCAGGGCCAAGGCAGTGGGGGCCGTTCCCTCACTGTTTCCAGGATGGCTTTGCGGGCCGCATGAAACCACTTCACGGGCCGGATCTGGCCCCCGGGCCTTGTGTTTGACATGTCTGGTCTAGGAGTACCTTTCCCAACAAATTTTATTAAAAAACATAACCTTTTGTGAGCTGCAGCTCACTTTACCTTGTCAACAGAGGTGCATCTAAAAATATATAACTAAAACAAAGCTGAGAAAAGACATCATGAAATGAGTGAGAGGTTCCCTAACAAAAAAAATAGAGACAGCAGCAGTTCAAATTTTCCCCCTCTAACTTCTAAAGTTAAGACTGCACTCGACTCTTCCATCACAACAAACAATTATTACCCACAAAAAAGGCTCAAATTAAAAGCCCAAGGAATTCTGAGCCCCTGCAAAGCTCATCACATTGGCAATCTGTGGTATATAATCTAAGGCCTCCCATTTACAGCAAATGTAAAAGGTATAATGTTCAGGAAGATAAATAGCTTTCACTATAAATTTAGTCTTCAGATAAATAGTACGATCTAACTGTGTCCACTGATATTAGGAGAGTAGCCTGATTTATATTCTTCTTCTTCTGTTTCCATGTGTCTTACTGGTTACACATTTGTTATTACAATGAAATGCACAAGTACCTTTCAGGTCACCAGATGACAGATCCAGTAAGAAAGGAAATACAAGCTTCTTCCTAGCCCAGGGGTAGGCAACCTTGGCTCTTTTATGACTTGTGGACTTCAACTCCCAGAATTCCTGACCCAGCATGGCTGGCTCAGGAATTCTGGGAGTTGAAGTCCACAAATCATAAAAGAGCCAAGGTTGCCTACCCCTGTCCTAGCCTATGGAAGAAGGCTCATTTCTTTCGGCAATGTATTCACTTCAGCTGATTCAACTTCTTTCATTGTGTATTTCATTGTAACAATAAATGTGTAATCAGTAAGAGACATGGAAACAGAAGAATATATAGTATAGCAAAGTAATGCACAAGAATATATAGTATAGCAAAGTAATGCACATTCTCGATACTGGGCCATTTTCTTAATCTACTTCTCTTTCTAACTAGAGTAAGATCATCAAATTCTCCTTCTTGTGAAAAAGATACCGCTGGTCTTCTTGGTCACTGAAGATGGATCGAAGATATACTACAGCAGGGGTGTCAAACTCGCAATGTCACGTGTCACGACATATCTTGACTTTTTTTCCATTGCCGGCAATGGGGTGGGCGCAGTTTCACCATGACACATCCCATGGGATGGCAGTTTGACACCCCTGTACTACAGCATTATTCACAGGTTGGTCAGTTGGTTATTATGGGCGCCCCAAATCTGTGTCTGAGGAAATGAACATATATTCTATAATGATTTTAAAGGTAGGTGATTCTACTCCAAAGCTACTTAAAATGTTTATTAACATTACTCCTGCTGTTGTCTGCCAAGTCATTCCTTTACAGAAAGGGCTAAGAACAAAGAAAACATTTTCTTGTTGAGAACACCAGGATTATGTATTATCCAATTAATCTGTTAACTGTGGGACAGAAAACTCATTTCCCCAATTTCCTTTTTAGTAGGAGACATTCATCCCTTTGCTGGTATATTCTACATTTAAATTAGATCCATAGTCATATTCACATTGAATGCTCAGTGAAATCTGGAAAGTGTTCTAAAATCTAAACCATGAAGGAAAGATGTGGCCAGAAATACCTTGTACAGGTCCCCAAGAACACTCCTACCTCCCCAAACCTTCAATCCAAGGCTTGGCCTATCAAAGTCCTGGATTCCTGGTAAAAAAAGTTCATAGAAAATTAGTTCAGGGGGTGTCACTAAGAACTTGTATATTGCTGACAAGACCCATGTAGGGAAATGGGATGGCAGGAGCATGTCCCTAGAGGTTCAACACACATGAATTACCTAGAAGTAGAGCTGTTGGCTTGTCCTTGAAGTTCCATGCTGTGATAATCATGCTTTATAAGATTCAGCCATCCAGATAGTAAGTTTTCTTTCTTGGCATTGCATCCCTGAGTCAAGAAAACCTTCCTTCCTTCCCTCTTTATTAATTGTAACTGTAGATGTAGAATCAACCTATTGTATGCGGTGCCAGCATACTTTTAGCTAAATTCAAACAAGGCCTAGAAACAGTCAACGCATCAAGCTGAATTTTTGCCATAGAGGACATTATGATGAGCAGCTTGTCTAGGTAACCATAAATGTGGAGCCACTGGATTCTTGAATGGCCCAGAGGAGCCATTTTTACATTTTGATGAATAGTCTCAGTGACAAAGCCAGATGGGGAAAAAGAGAACTGTGAAGTGAAGCGGATTGCTCTTGCATACAAATCTGAGGAACCTTTGGGAAGAGAGGAGGGTTCCTGGTTGGGATGTTAAGCAAGTTTCTGACAAATCCATCAACATTAGAAAGTTAATTACTCTATTTTAAAGGTTCACTGCCTGATAAATTCATTCTGAGGCCCAGGGTTCAGTTCAAGAAAGTATTTTGGCAATGTAAAGAGAAAACACCAATGTAGATCTCTTCTGGGATATGTACTCTTAATCTACCTATTCTGGTAGGTGAGGTTGTAGGTATATCTGTATTTCTGCAGTGGTAGGCTCACTTAAAAAGTAATGGAATCAAGCTGGGAAATGTGTGCTAAACCTGGCAACTGATGGATGTTTTGGCTATTGAGTCTAGGAATCCAAGAGGGTACATCACTCAAATGTCTTCTGCCCAGAACAAAGTAGGGAATTCGATCTTTGGTGTGAAAAGAAGATGCAGGACAATTCTTGTATTTGCTTTCTTCCTTCTACTGGGCTATAGGCAAAATCAGTCTTAGCAATACTATTGGTTATTCTAATAGCTTCTTCCCAATGAAGGGCTTTTCTGCAAGTTTGACTTTCCACTATTGGTTAGTTCAGGCAACGTCTGAGTCTGTAACATACCTGGGAAAGAGTTTGGGAGACAGGGCAAAAAAATACTACGTAGGGAGTGATCAGATAAGAGATACCATAGCTGTATACTGGGCAAGGCAAGAGACTCAGAAGAGACACTCCCTAGTTTCTCACAGGTATTCCCCAGTGCCTTCTCAGCCGTCAGGGGAGGAAGAGGTCCAAGGGGCTATCCACTGTTGTCTCCTCTTGTCATCCTGTCGGTCTCTTAATCAGCCTCTGCCTTCTGACTCTCACTACTCCCATTGCAATATGTGGTAGGATGTTCATAGATTTGCCCACATTATGGCCCTGCCCAAGGCCTTATTTACTGTAGTACAGGAACTGGCCTTCAACCTTGCAGGATTATTCATACGCTCGAAGCCAGTATTGCCACTCATCTCCATGCTGTGCCCACCTGGAGACCTGATCAAGTTCTTTCCCCATCTCCTACACTAATCTGTCAGTTTGGCAATGTGGCTACAATCTCCTGCTGTCATACCAATCAGCCTACAGAGAATAGCCCGGAAGCATTTTTGTAAACTATAGTGGACAGAGAGTTTGTTATCAATTTCTGGCCTCTCCCTCTTGGTCTCTCTTGTTCTTGGTGACAGAGTAGAGAGTTGATGGAACATTTCCTTTGAAAATTCTTCTAGAAGACAAGGACAGTTAAGGGGGAAAAGTCTGCTTTCTAGATGTAAAAGATGGCAATCTCCTTCCTTGCAGCTTCATCTCTGATGACTGAGAATAACATCTGCCTGTGAAAGGATTTCTCCTTCTACTTGCAGTCTACTTTTCATTTTAGGATTGAAGGCCAAAGAGGAGGCTACTGGCAAACTGTGAGAAGAGTTCCAAAGGGCTGAGAAAAGTAGGAGATGCCATATAAACAGCAGCAGATATAGCTAGCCATTTAAGACCATAAAAAATACAGTCTCTTCATTTTTTTTGCTCCAACAACCTTATCTCCTTGTTTTTAATAAGTGATATACTGACCTTTCATGAACTACTAACGTTGGCTCAATGTATCATATGGATGTGAAAACCTAGTAGCCTGATGGGAGATTGGGTTATGCTTCTGTATAATCTTTAGATCATCATATCATCCAATATAATAATTGGCTTGGAATTAGTCCTATTTTCTGACCTCCCATGAAGAGATAGAAAACTAGAGTAGTTGCAAATATGGGATGCTTCTGCTGAATCATCACTGTAAGTACATTAAAATATATGTGAAGTGGCTGAAATGGATGAGCTTTCATTACTCACTTTAAAGAAAAAAGCTTTTAATTTAAGAAAAGCAGGGAAGTGATAGCAATATACCAGTCAAAATTATTGCTCCTATATAATTGGAGAAGCCCTCAATTTTTAAAATCATCTACCTAAGATCACTGGATAGAATACCGGTGACAGTACCAATACCAGTGTATCATACCTGTATAGAGTGCCGGATATAACAAGGTATGTTTTGGCAGCCAACTCCTCTTCAATTCTGCTTAGTAGGAAGCCTTACTGTGTTTATCATCAGGCCTTCAAATGGTATGAGACAGCATTTTAAGCCTACCTTCCACTCTTCTGAAACCATAATGACATATGCTTTCTTTGATGGATATAATAAATATTTGTCTAAAAAGTAATACAGAACCCAGTTAATCACATCTTCCCAAATACCTAAACAATAAAACTGCAAATATTTTGCAAAGATTTTAAACTAAAAAAGCAAAGCATGCTACAAAACTAAATTATAATTGCTGACGTGAAAGATTTAGTTTAAATTTCTAAGCATTTAGCAACTAGCCATATGTACTATTTATATGCTTGCAAAATTTGATGTATTCCCTCTCTCTATCACATTTTTCAGATGAAAATATACACCCACAAGCTGGATGAAGTGAGTATGTGTTGCTTTCACTGCTTTGTCTTTCCCTAGAGTGTTTTTTTAGGCCAAGTGAAATAAATATCTGATGAGCACATACAGAAAGAAATCATATTGTAGACAATGTGAACCTTACATCCTGCAGAGGGCACTCTTGTGCATGTTTTCTCAAGAAACTACTGTATAAGAAACAAAGGTGGGGGGGGGGAAGAAAAATATTGATAACTGGTTATTTTACACGATACTGGAAATCAAGGGACATCTAAACGCACCCCGAGAAGCATCGTCTTCTTTACAATTTCACTGCCACGTATATGGTGCAAACATTCAAATACGGACGAACAAAAGATTTTAAAATAACCTTTCCAAACATTAAATCTCGCACCCACTACATCTTCAATTCCACGGGATTTCAATACAGTATTTAAAAATGTATTTTTTTTTTCCAAACTGTTCCCCTGGACAGCCAGGAAGAAGCCTGAATAGACAACCGCCTCCCAGCCTGGTCCCGAGTTACAACTACTGCGTTCCCACAATGCAATTCGCCCCCTCCCTCGCTTTACCCTAAATGACCCCTTTTCATTCACACGTATACTTCGGATCTTGGTGGGTTCCCCGATTCTACATGAACCACCACCACCCCGAGAGGATTCCTCATCGGTTCTTTGTCCTAGGCACCTTCCTTGAAAAAGGCGCCGTCCGCTTCCTCTACAGGAGAATATTTTAAAGAGAAGCAGGGGAGATTTCCGGGGCCAGCCTTAGGAAACATCCAGGCTCTGTCGATTCCCTGGGAATCGAACCTCGGGCAGGCCAAGCAGTTCGTTGTCTGGGGCAGGCAGAGGAAGATTAATTTTTTTTTGGGGGGGGGGGTTGTTATCTAAAAGAGGATCCCAGCATTCCCGGCGAAAAGTGCTGATTCAGTCAAAAGGCCCACCCGGCCCCAGCGACCATGGGAGGAGAAAAGCCTCTTCCGCACAAACCAGGCCGGCTCCCGCGATTATCGCTGCCACGCCAGAAAGCAACAGGCGCCTCCCGGCTTCCTGGCAGGGGAACCTCGGGCGATTTTGCAACACAGCTTCACCACCCTTCCTTGGTCAGAGCTGCCTAACGGCGATTACACACCGAAGCGAAGCACCGCTCGGGCAGCGCCCTGCCGCAGCGTTTCCCAACCTTTAGGAACTTGAAGATGCGTGGACTTCAACTCCCAGAATTCCCCAGCCAGCTCTGCTGGCTGGGGAATTCTGGGAGTTGAAGTCCACGCATCTTCAAGTTCCTAAAGGTTGGGAAACGCTGCCCTACCGGATTCAATGGGATCTCCTTCCCAGCAAACGAACGCGTCCAAGATCGCAGCCTTATTAGGACAGGGAGGGAGGGAGGGACTTGGGGGAATGACAGTCGACTTTTTCGGTCGGCTGCAATTTAGCGAACGACTCGGGACTCTCCAAAGCCGCCGCCGCCGCCGCCATAGTTACCGATCCGTCTCTTGTGGGGGGTGTATGTCACTGGCCTACGGGAAGGAGTCTGGCTGAAATGCCTCGGAGCACCGTTGACCCCCCCCATTCTCGTCCACCGTCAGCCTTAATATTACACTTTTTCCCCCCCCCCCATATTTACAGACGGCATCAAGCATCCGAGCGGTTCCCCCGTCGGAAGAAAGGGGGAGTTTCGAGTGCTAAAACTCGGCCCGACAGACCCGCCGCTCCCTCGACGTGGCTCCTCATCAAGCAGGCCCCGCAAACACACACACACACACACACACACACACACACACACCCCGCCTACGGAGGCTTGTGACCCAGCTCGTACCTGAGGCAGTGTACCAGCTGCCGGCATGGCTGGCCTCCCGGCAGAGCGCTCGGTTGGACATCTTGGTGCCTGAGCCGCCTATGGTGTTGGGGGAGTGTCGGGAGGGGGGAGGGGGCAGGAGACGAGTCCGGCCGCGGCGGTATTAAGTCCCCCTCCTCCCCCGGCAAGAAGTCAAACCCCCGGGACGGGGGACGGTGCTGCTGGAGGCACCCCCGGGTAGAACGGAAGCCAGTGGAGGCGGCAGGCGGTGAGGAGCTCGAAGCTGCCGAAGGATCCGCCGGCCTGTGCAGACACCAGAGGGCAGGAAAGGAGGCGGAGGAAGGCAGCGCCTAAGGGGGACAAAGGCCAAGGCAGCGACCGCCGCCCGGGTGATACCCTCAGAGCAGGCGGCAGCCGCCGGGTTTGGCCTAACTCGGCTCCTGTGGCATAATAACTAGACCAGCGTGGCTCTCCATTGGGCAAGGGAAAAAAAAACAGGTCCTGCGGCGATTGGGTAATGGTTTTTTCCCTGTTCGCCGGACGGGCATCATCGCCGCTTCCCATTGGGCGGCGCTCTGAAAAGCCTGCCCTCGATTGGATGAGAAGAAAGGTGCGGGCGGGATCACTTAAGATTGGTCCGCAGAAGTTGCCGGGGCGATGGCATCTGGCCTCCCTGATTGGGGGGTTGATGTCTCTGAGGTGAAGGGAAGATTAGAGGGAGAGGTGGGCTGGGGAGAGGAGGAGGCGGGACCACTTCGAGGGGAGGACAGGGATGCCTACTAACTCGACGGGGGAGCGGGCGGGGGGCGGGGGCTGTCAAGGGAGGGGGTGAAAAAGCGCGCGCGCGAGAGTCGCTGTTTCTGCTCCGCAGAGTCCGCTAGAAAGTTAGAACGCAAAAAAGGTGGATTCCCGGAAAAGTATGTCGCCGCTTAATATGCCAGGAACTGATGCACCCGGATGTGTCGCACTACAACGCCCATAATGTGTGCAGCTAAGCAGTGGGTATTGGAAGCTTTAGTCCAGCACAGGGGTAGGCAACCTCGGCTCTTTTATGACTCGTGGACTTCAACTCCCAGAATTCCTGAGCCAGCTATGCTGGCTCAGGAATTCTGGGAGTTGAAGTCCACGAGTCATAAAAGAGCCGAGGTTGCCTACCCCTGGTCCAGCACATAGGAAGGCTTCCAAATTAACTCAGTATCTGGCAGCTGCTCAGTTTCAAATTTGCAAAAGGGATGGAGAAGGGAATTTCTTTGCAGCTGAAAGAACATAAGATATCGCATAGAGGAGGCCTTAAATAATGACAAGTGAGTATTAGAACGATGCTATTAATATTCAACACCTTAGAGTTTGCCTTATTGTATTCAGAATAATCTCTTTCCAAATCACATCTGCAGTTGAACCTAGAAATTTCAGAAGAATCATCTCAATTTTGCAGGGTTTTTTTTTTTATTACCAGACATGAGTTGCTCTAAGATTCTTATTATTTTGGAGCAACCAAGAATGGTATAATTATTTAAATATGTAATATTTATATGGCATTGATTTAATATTGACATACTAGTTGGACATTCAGTCAGCACAATATTCATCCAGAAACAGTTAAAGCACCATCCTAGAAAGCAAGAGACTGAGTTCAGTTTCCACCTTAGGCATGAAAGTAGACTCTCTCAGCCCAACTCACCTACAGGGTGCATGTGATAGCCTGGTAGAACAGAACAACATAAGTTGGGAGGGACCTTGGAGGTCCTCTAGGAAATTTCTCCTTAGTTCTAGGTTACTTTTCTTCTTGATTAGTTTCCGTCCACTGTTTTTTGTCTTTTCTTTTGGTGCTTTGGATAATAGGTTGATCCCCTTCTTTGTGGCATCCCCTCAAATATTGGAACATTGTAATCATGTCATCCCTACTCCTTCTTTTTACCACATGCGGCTCTTTCAGCCGTTTCCTGCGACTCCCAGTCCTTTGCTATGTGTAGTCCCCAAAAAAAAAGTGGGACTAAAAAAGTTCAACCAATCAATTCAAATATGCAGGGTAGGTGCATATCTTGCCTTGGCTCCACTCTTCAGTCAAACCCTGTTCTGCACATGCACGCATGTACGCGCATGCACACACATTTTTTTGCGGCTCCGAGTTTTTCCTTTTGTGAGGGAACCGGTTTCGAGTGGCTCTTTCACTGTTTCAAGTTGCTGACCCCTGTACTAGACTGAACAAATCCAATTCCTGCAACCATTCTTCATATGTTTTAGCCTCCAGCCCCCTAATATCTATCTCTCCTTCCTTGAAGGAAGACCTTTTGCAGCTTTGTCACAATAGCTAGCTAGATAGGTACTTAAAGCAGGGCTTTTCAACCAGTGGTATGGTACCACCTGTGGTACATTGGCACCTGGCAGGTGGTACGCGACTATCCTAGAAAAGTGGTAGTGGGGGAGGGGAATGAGCTGAACCAGTGGCAGTATCGCACAAGCCTGAGCGAGAGATGGCTGGAGCTGCAGGGCTGTCAGGGCTCAGCGGAAGCGCCAAGATCAGTGCCAGACTCCAGCTGATCCCGGTTGTTCTGCTGATTCATATTTATGACGGTCACAGTGTCCCAGGGTCATGTGAAGTGACCAAAACCTGCTGCAACCACCCAGCAGACGGGGGAAGTAAAAACCAAACACTCCCCCACCCCATCTCCGCTGCAATCCTCAACAGAAATGCTCACAACAATGAAAACCTCAGACAGGAGGAAGAGTGCTGCTGGGCTGGCAGGCAGATGTCTTGCTCGGATGTGGCTTGGAGGGCATTTTTTTCAGTGCCATTGTAACTGAACAGTCACTAAGCGAACTGTTGTAAATCGAGGACTACCTGTACATCATTTTTTTCCTTTTTGTTTTTTTGGTCATCACGTTTTTGACACCTTGCTAGGCGACTGGTGGTACTCAGATGTTGCCATATCCTAAAAGTGGTACAATGGGTGAAAAGGTTGAAAAGCCCTGACTTAAGATATCGAAAATGATCCATCACTTTAATGTTAGAAAACAAGCTACGGCCTGCATTTCTTCATGGCATACTGACTGCCAAACTTCTGGCTAGAAAATTATCTGAATGCTTCTATCTCATGCTATTCTGTGATGGAGCTGAATAGCGTGGGATAGAAGAAGCAAAAGAAGGGACTTCTGTCCATTAGGTCTAAACAAATAAAGGATTGAACCCAATTGGGTAGAGATTCTGATCTACCCCTGTTTCAGAGAATTTTTTACTGAGTCAAGCTAAGTACTGAATAAGAAGCTGTGTGGCTGGAGGGTTAGGATTTACTGTTGAGACATGTGAAGTCTGATAGCTCATGGGGAGCCCTGTTAGCTTTGCAAAGGACACACCTGTTTCAATAATTCAAAAAGAAATATTCTTAGTTTCTACTCAAGTTCTATGTGAAATACGTCTTTCAAAGGTTTTGCACAGCCTCACAGATACTGCTTCTTTTGGTACTACATCGGTTTAGGCTGAATATGAATGAAATGCTGTGCTGAATTTCTTCCATCCTTCTTGCTTTAATCTTAAACCAAAAATCACTCTGTTTCCTGTAAATCAGACCAGTGACGGTATAATACAGGGCTCTCCAAACTTGACAGCTTTAAGACTTGTGGAATTCAGCTCCCAGAGTTCCCCAGACAGCATGTCTGGCTGAGGAATTCAGGGAGTTGAAGTCCACAAGTCTTAAAGTTGCAAAGGTTTGGAGACGCCTGGTGTAATAGAATATATAAATTCTTGGGCATTGTTTATGTTTATGACTTTGGCTGCTATCATACATCCTTTTATTTAATAGTAAGCCCCATTGAATTCAGTAGGATTTATTTCTTGAATAAGTATGTCATGCAAAAGATCATTCTGTAAAGCAGTGTTCCTCAACCTTAGCAGCTTTCAGATATAGATATAGATATAGAATTCAGCTCCCAGAATTCCCTAGCCAGCATTAAAATGATCTAAAATTTTAGGATGTAAGCATTTACAGCATACAGATGCTGTTCATGTGTTAGCGCTTCTAAAAATTTTATTCACCAATACTTGTGCTTGTGTACTGAAGACAAATTCCTTCTGTTGCTAATCACACTTGTCCAAATAAAGTATTCAGTGTGCTTGTGTATATTTGTTTTTTTTATAGAAAACGTCCTCTATTTTGCTAAGTTAATTGTCCAGTTAGTTTTGTATTGCTTTGATAGCAGGGTCACTCCTCCACTATTTAGCTACCAGGCACATAAATGTCATAATAAATGCAGATTGAAAAATCCAGTCCAGGCTTATTAATTAAGTTACTAATTTAGCTTTATGTGCTTTTCTGCTGTAAAGCATCTAATTTTATTATAAATCAACATTTATGTAGCACTTAAAAATATATTAGAAATAACACAAATGATCAAAACAAAAATAACAAGCTTCTGAGGCTAAAGACTTTTTTATCTGTTCTTTGATAAACTATTTTACTTAAACAGGTTCCCCCTCAAATATACAAAATAGCTTAAACCATTTCAAAATGAGCCTGTCGTAGATTCTGAGTAGCCCAGCTTAGACTCTTGAGTCTCGTGTTTAAGAAGAGATTAGAAGAACAACTGAGTGTTTTGATGCAAATCTTTTTTGGAAATGCCATTTGAGTTTCTAGTTCTACACCCTTCCTTTATTTTGAAAATCTACCAATCAGAATTGGCAGAAAAAAATATTAACAAGGCAAATATCTGAACAATGAAAATGTTTTATGCTAACTTATCTAATTAATTCAGCATTGATAGCTCTGCCTGGTATCAGCTGTCTAGGATTTTGCGTAGAGGTCTTTCTCATCACCTGCTACCTAATCCAATAACTGAATTCCTTAGAATGTTACTCAGAAATTACAATGATTAAATCAGTCTCTCCTCTCTCTCTCTCTCTCTCTCTCTCTCTCTCTCTCTCTCTCTCTCTCTCTCTCTCTCTCTCTCTGTGTGTGTGTGTGTGTGTGTGTGTGTGTGTGTGTGCAGAATATCTTTACATATATAGAATCAAAGGACATATATTTTGCAACTCCGTATTGGAAAGAATGTCACACAAAACCTATGAAGTTATGGATTTAATGTATCAATTCATTGAGAGTTCTTTTGGAAGTTGGGAATTTCATTTGATTAGGAACTGTAATGACATTCTTGTGGACAGAGTAATAATTCACGTATAAACTGGCACTGAATATATTTTTATTTGAGCCATTTCAATGTTTGCTATTAAACTTAAGTTGTTTAGTTTCTTCTAATTGCTTTTTTAAAAAAAATGTAATGTATTGGCCTTTTGTATATGTTGTAAGTGTTTGCTCATGTTGCACTACTTGCTAATTGCTTGAATTCAGTTGCTAGGTGCTAGTTCACTGTATGTTATAACGGTTGCTACCCGGCCCAGACTGGTTGTCTCCAGCCGGCTAAGTAGGTCTTGGGGCGGGAAACCTATGCTTCAAACCTATTGGTCGCCGCCTATCGGCCAACCGTATAAATAGCTGCGCAGCAGCTCCCTTGTTGCTTCAGTTATGTTTGACCTTCAATAAAGCCTGTTGCTGCTTTGAACCTTCCGTCTCGCTCAATACTTGCAAAGAACCGGCTACACAACAAAAATATTTTAACATTTATTTGTATATTCATTTATTCTATCTAGCTCTCCATCTCACATACATGACTTTATATGTTGTAGGTACTGTTTGTTTGCATGCGGTATGATTGTTGAACTAAGACTAGGGGATCAAGGTTCAGCTCTTTATTGAGCCATGGAAACTCATTGGGAGACTGAGTACTCTCTCTCAGTTCAACCAACCTCAAAGGATTATTAAAATGAAGGGAGACTGTCAGGTATGCATCTCAAACTCCTCTAGAAAGATAGTATTTCAGTAACAACTACTATACTAATATATTGCACTTAAAATATTTATATGTATTATGGCTGTGGCTATATTTCATATAAATCTAAACTTTAGTAGCACATATAAATGAAATATGTGTATGGTTATTTTTATAATTATTAGTTTAATTGCACACTATTTTTAAAAGGTATTCTTTTAAAACCTGTACTCATCTATTTTTTAAGGTCTGTGTCTCTCTTTTTCCCTCCATTGCTTTTTATTAAGTAGCTTAGAGCAAGCAAGAAGATCAGGGCACGAGTGCTGTGAAGATTGTTGTTTCATATTATCCATTACAAGAGGAAAACGTATTTCACTACCAGCCGAAGGCAGACATCATAACTATAGATACATAGTGTGTTGCCTGGAGTTAACAACTGAGTTACTTGTTGGTTTGTGTTTTGACCGAAATGAAATACAACTTCAGATTTATACTGATGCAGAGAAAAGCCACCCAGAACTGAATTCAAAAAAAGGACAATACTTCCATCAAATGCTTTTTTTCAGGATTTTTCAAACAAAGGTGATGCCTTTCTTTCTATGAAAAAGAGGGAAATAAGGGAATACACATTTTGGTAGTATACATAGAATTATGCATTTATGGGTTTTTTTTAAATGCCTTTGAATTAGTGTTGATTCCTGACAATTGCCTGGACTATTCTTGGCAAAATTTTCAGTTTGTCATTGCCTGCTTCCTAGGGTTGAAAAGGAGTGATTGGCCCAAGGCCACCCATTTGGTTTCATGCCAGAGGCAGGACTCGAGCTCCCAATCTCCTGGTTTCCAGCCTGATGCCTTAACCCAGGTGTGTCAAACTGCCGGTCCATGGGCTGGATGTGTCATGGTGAAACAGCGCCCACTCCATTGCCGGCAATGGAAAAAAAGTCTTGATACGTCGCAACACATCACATGATGTTGCAAGTTTGACACCCCTGCCTTAACCTCTGCACTGGGTTGGGCCATTTATATTTGCACTGTATATAAATATAGAAACAATTACTGCAAATACATTGTAGCTATCCATAGTGAGGAAGATTTTGTCTTATTCTACTCTACACAGATGTTATATCTCATCGAACTGTCAACTGTAGGAATAGCCAGCATGCGTGTCCTGTAGAGATTCTGTAAAGATAGCAAGGTAAAATCTGAAGCCAAGTCTAAAGTTTGAAATTAGCACAGGATGGTGATACAGTAAAGATATGGCCAAAGTCCATTCAGAATTAAAGTAAAGTGTTCCAGAATTGCAATGTATTGGCATGAATCTGGTAGAGCTCAAAATATACACATTGTTAGAGCAAGGTCTAGATTAAAGGCAGAATATGTATAGCTGAACATACATGCCACTGAAGAGTATGAGTTCAGGGAAAGGTTTTTATCTTAGGTACTCCTGATTTCCACCAAAGCTGTTAGATTAAATTTGTTTCTCTACTTGGGAGCAACAGCCATCTCCCAACTAGATTGTCACATGTCATCACTTCTATCACTGTGTTTGGATGCTCAGTTTACTGTCAAGGCCTTTATAGTATTGCCTACTTTTCCCAAAATTATGAAAGATGTAGTTTATGCTCATTGTGTAAGAAGTGTGGATATTGTGAATCTCTCTCTGTGTGTCTGTGTGTATTATGGGGCTCCTACCAATCTGCCAATGGATAACTATAAGACCCTGTAGCCTAACCCAGTTTGTGGCTAAGCCTCCAGAGTGTGACCTCCAGAGCATGGAGGATCATCTTAGCCACAACTTCTATTCCTGGCTTGTCATCAGTTTACTTACCTAACGCAGTCTTACATGTCATGTAATCCAGACTGATGAATTAATTCCTCCTCCTGATTTCCCAATAGACGAGAGCCCAGTGTAGCTACAAAATAGGGCAATTTGTGCTCCATTTTGTTCTCAAGAGTTGTAAAAGTGAGATACACATAAAAGGTATAAGAAAAGCTTGGGGTTTTTTCCGCCTATTTTCAGTGCCTCCAACCCCATTTATTTTAATTTGGTTTTTAATAGAAATGTGAAATAACCAAGATATGTGTACTGGTATATGGCTAGAATAATGATAGGTATCCAAGAAGCCATCATTGGCTGTCATTTTCCATGTTACCTTTGGCTGAACCAATGGCTTTTGGGAAATGCCAGACTTGGTGTTGCATATTATGTAAATGTTTCTATTGTCTACATTATACCTCTTTATCTAGTTCTAAGCAACTTTGACTTAATAAATTGAATATCCTCAGTAAAATTGTTTGCATGGTGTACATACACTTATTATTCTCTCTCTGTGTGGTGAGCCTTCCAGTTGTTAGATGAGCATGTTGAGACGAAATTGCTAGGCCTTCTAACAGAAATAAAATTCTATACCAGCATCAGATCCCCAAAGAGGTAATCTCCCCAGAGGTGGAGCTATTAGATCCACTGGATGACAGTAAAGAGAGATAGAAAACTTTTAACAGCCTAGATTTGTCAGATCAAATTTATCTCATTGATTATTGTGATTTCTCTTTGTTCCCTATCACAGCTACAGGCACAGCCCTGTACACCCATAGTTCTAAACTGAGAAAGATTACAGTTTAGCAGGGAGGGATTATGCCTCTTTTTCATTCATAAGATCTGAGAAGGATACCACTTAGTAAAAGCAATCAGCCAGCCATCACCCTAAAATAGAGAATTGTTCATGAATTGGCTTTCATGCTATGAAGGCCAGCTCAAATGGTATTAATAACAGATAATAACCAAAAGCAAAAGGCAAACTGATTTGGAAAAAGAACACAAGAATATAAAAAATTGACAAAATTGAGAGTCACTTTCCAGGGTTTAAATTTAAACAGGTTAACAGCAGCTAAAATTGCCTCATAAATGGCAAGATCTTCTGAATAATGGCTGGGCTATCAATAGTTAAAATAAATAAATAAGCCACTCATATTGATTAAATGGCAATCTGCATGTCATTAACCTATCTCCATATGATTTCTTAATAAGGCTCAGTGATGTTTGTAGAATTAAGCCTAGCACTTAAACACCTTTTCCTGTTAGCACCAAAATATATAACCAAGGTTAATTGTTGGATGCTAAGTTTTCTTGGATACTAATTGAAAATGGCAGTTGCTCCTGGTTCAGATTATATTCTTAGCCATAAGAAAGCAACCCAAGTGATTTAAAATCTCATAAAGATCAATCTAACCCAACCCCCAAGCTGTGGCCTGGTACTGGGCCATGGCCTGTTTGGAACTGGGCTATGAAAGCAGCAGGCCCACATGCTTGGGCGCACAGCCCTATTTGCACAAGCGGAGGGCACTCTCACATGTGTCTTGACGCTCCACTTGTGTGAGAAGCAGGTGCACAAATGGAGCTTCACATGTGTGCAAGTGTGCCTGGCGCTCAGGCAAATGTATGGGCCTGCCACTCACACAGAACCATTTCCTCTCGCCCCCTCCGCTGGTCCGCTTGATCTAATGTAAATAAGGAGCCACTGGAAAAATTAAAGATCTAGAATAGGAACAGAAAATTCTGGGAGAATATGTTGATGGCATTCCATCTTCTAGCTAAGAGAAGGCTAGGGTGATTTTACTTAGAATTAAAGATTTTATTTTTACAGTTTTTAATCCAGATTTATTGAAATCTGTATGACTGGACAGCATACAAGATAAGCTTAATAGATCAAAGTGATGAAAAAAAATATATATAACAAGGAACAATATATAAATGCCAAATATATTTTGTATTTAGCTTATAAATGTTTTATATTAACTAAAACAACAATCAGATGACAAGGTTTTTTTGTCTTTTTCTAAGATGTTCTTCTCCAAGAACATTGCAAACATTGCAAAACTTAAAATCTCTTTCAACCATTTCCTCTTTAGCAGCTTTCCTTTCCAAGTTTAGTGAGCTGATACTTTTCTTAAGATCAAAAGCAAATTTGGTATTTCTTCACTCCAGGTTTTCAAATAATATTATTTCTTAATCTTTATTGGAGATGCCAGGGTTTGAAAATGAGGGTTTTTGCATAGAAACCAGATATTCTGGACTGAACTATGGGCCTTGTTCCAGACTGATGCAGCTGTATAATCTCAGAAATGTTCATTTCCTTCAAAATCTCCAATGAGCTACCATTTTCTCATGTAACAAATGCAAACTCATTACCTTGATTTTAGGATGTGATTATTGCAGATCAAGCAGATATGCCAATTTTGATTCACCCAACAAGCCCAAGTTTTAAGAGATGCCAGTGAAGTAGTTAGATGGGACTGAAAACCTACAGCCTAGTATATTTTGCATTAGAAACAGCATTATGCTTCCCCTAGCAAAATGGGCTGGTCCCCAAATAAATTGGTTATAGGCAGAGATTTATTTATTTATTTTTTTATTACATTTATATCCCGCCCTTCTCCGAAGACTCAGGGCAGCTTACAAGCTTAGCAGTAGCCTTCATTCTATGTATATGCCTGCTTGTTAGGGCTTTCACACACAACCCAAGCGGCATTATTACAAAGTCAGCTTATTGCCCCCAACAATAAAAGGGAAGATAGAGTGGAATACAAACCAAACAGAATGGCAACTGAGAATTATAGCCAAATAACTTCTGAAAAGCATTTGAACGGTATGCTCAGGAGTTTCTATGTGACAGAAAGCTGGCAGGTCCCAAATGTAAAAGTTCTATAAGCACAGAAATATTTGTTTAAATAACTGAATAATTTATTAACAGGAGGACTAAAATATATACTGCTGCACGCTTGGTTTCATTTTGATGCGATGAAACAGGATCACAGTGGGTTATACAAAGGCAGGCACTTAATCCACTTCAACTGTTCACCCACCTAATTTGTCATCTGGTATATTATTGGCCTGCTGCCATGGAGACACCAACAGTTTTCAAAGGCCTCTTCTTCCAAAATAGCTAATAAGGTTGAACTGGAAAGTGCAGGCGGGCGGGTGGGGAATTACAGTCATCATTGGACTGGAGAGGGGGAGTGAAGAAAGACAGAGCCAATGAAGCCAGCAAAGAGGAAGAACAGAACAACAAAAGCAAAGGAGTCTGGAATGGAATTAGTGCCTTACAATGGAATTTCCCAAATGTTCATTAAAGTTTTCTGTTGTTATTGTTATTGTTGTTGTTATTATTGTTATTATTTATTTATTTATTTATTTATTATATTTTTATACCGCCCTTCTCCCGAAGGACTCAGGGCGGTGTACAGGGCAATAAATATAAAAACAGAATACAAAAGTTAAAAACGATTAAATATAATGCCCAAATTTAAAACAATAATTAAAAACATATTAACACCCCTGCCCTAACCCATCAAACCAGGTCAGATTGCTCAAATAAATACGTTTTTAGATCGCGCCGGAAGGAGCGAAGGTCGGGGGCCATCCGGAGCTCAACCGGCAAGCGGTTCCACAGGTCTGGCGTGCCCACAGAGAACGCCCTCCCCCTGGGGGCCACCAATCGGCATTCTTTGATCGGAGGCATCCTGAGGAGGCCCTCTCTGTGGGAGCGCACTGGATGGAGGGAAGTTGACGCCGGCCGCAGGTGTTGCCGTAGGTATTCCGGACCCATGCCATGTAGGGCTTTGTAAGTCATTACCAACACCCTGAATCTCACCCGGAGGACAACCGGCAGCCAATGCAGCTCGCGGAGCAAAGGTGTAACATGGGAGTATCGGGAAGCTCCCAGTACAACTCGCGCGGCTGCATTCTGCACCAGTTGGAGCCTCCGAGTGGACTTCAAGGGCAGCCCCATGTAGAGAGCATTACAGTAGTCTAGACGAGAGGTCACGAGCACATGAGTGACTGTACGCAAGGCATTATTATATTTTATTCATTAGACATGGACCACAGTCAACTGAACATTCAAATTGACTGGCACTGATGGTTGACACGGTTTGCTGCCAGCATCCTAGGTATCAACCAGGTACCTCCTTGAAATGTAAGATGTTCCAAGTTGTTGTTGTTGTTATTTCAGATGCTTTAGAATCACTGATACCAGCATCTAATATTATATGCAGGATCGTCATAAGAAACAGATTTGGCTGTTTCAATATTCTTTACTCCAGTTCATGCAATCACTATGAAATGCTGCATGTGAGTCTCATAATCAGACTTCAGCTTTATGGAATGTGTGTGTATATATATATATATATATATATATATATATATATATATATATATATATATATATATATATATATATATATATATATATATATAGCCACGGGGTTCTTTCTCTCTTATATTAGCTGGAAGGCAAGGCAAATGTATGTTTAAGTATTTGTCAAGGCTTTTTGAATGGACCTTGCTAATTAACTCTTTCATTCCTGTTTTGGCCCGGCTCAGGGCTTATCCACAGGAACTAGTCAACTTATGACAGCTCATTATTTGTGCAAATTATTCAAATTGCTAATAAAGAATTTGGGAGGCTAAGATGATCATTTCGAACTGTTCTCATCAGTTAGTCATACCCTTTATCTGAGAAATACTTAAACATACATTTGCCTTGCCTTCCAGCTAATATAAGAGAGAAAGAACCCCGTGGCTCAGGAGGTTAAAACACTGCCTGATATACAATCAGCCCGGGTTCGAATCTCAGATAAAGGGTATGACTAACTGATGAGAACATAAATAGTTCGAAATGATCATCTTAGCCTCCCAAATTCTTTATTAGCAATTTGAATAATTTGCACAAATAATGAGCTGTCATAAGTTGACTAGTTCCTGTGGATAAGCCCTGAGCCGGGCCAAAACAGGAATGAAAGAGTTAATTAGCAAGGTCCATTCAAAAAGCCTTGACAAATAATTTCCACCAGGAGATATTTTCTTTCAGGTTTCAAGACTGAAAAGAGCTCCAAGCACTTCTGCGCTATGTTTTGTTCTTCAGTATGGTTTTACTGCCATTGTTAAGAGAAAGAAAAATAACCTGCAAATAATTCAGATATCTATAATAAATTAAGAGCTGCCCTCTGCTTATCTCTGGTGATGTCCAGAAGAACTTGAAATGTACAGTGCATCTGGCTAATGATCACATTTTTATGGCACCTCTGCAAGACATTCTATTTACTGAATTGGGATAATCCATTTAAGTATGAAGATTCAAAACAGAACTGTCAGTCTCTCAAAGCATGGATGTATTACTACTACACTTAATTCAGTAAGACTTCGTTAGGCATAGTTTTTAATCAGGAGTAATGGTCATCTTTTCTTCTCAGCTCTGCTCATCTCATATTGTTCCTCCCCCAACACCTTGCTATAGGAGAGAAATCCTTCTGCAGTGATTTGTGTGCATCCATAGATATGTAGGAAACTATTGCCTTCATTTGTAAACATATATTTTACATCCCCAATTATCACACCTTTATCATTACTATAAACATTCCTTGTATATTTATCTGTAAATATAAAATAATCAATGACATATCAAATACAGGGAGTCCTTGACTTATGACCACAATTGAGCCCAGAATTTATGTTGCTAAGTGAGAAATTTGTTAAGGGAGTTTTGTCCCAGCAATGGTTTACACGAGAATTTTCTGCATGTATAGTACATGTGGTAACCAAGTATATACATAGTGCTAATTAATGGAACAAAATATATATGAAATATGATCAATAATCAGTAGTTTGTGAGTATGGATCTAATTTCAATTTGTTCATATATATTTTGAGTTCAGATATTCTCTCTAGTTGATAGATTAGCTGAAATTAAGCTCTTCGAATGTGCATAACATATTAATTCCGGGCGGGATATAAATGGGATTAAAAAAATATATACAACCTGTTCACTCTTTTCCAGGTGCCTTGAATTTGCTCAGCAAAAACTGGTACCTGGAGAGCAGGCAACAGGCACCTAAATTATCTTCCTACAAACTTTCCTACTTTGGAAACATAAATAATTGTATTTAAATTATAGTTAAGTTTGATATATTTTCACCTCAAAATTTCATAAGGATAATCAAAGAGGGTAATTTAATACTAAATGTTTTAAATTGAAAGATATGTTGCCTTTCTGCATTCTGCTTTACTTATAATAATGGCTTGCTCTGACTTGTGGATTCTTTTGATTTGTTCTATGCTTCTGTTTAAACATGTTATTTTTGTGGCTTATTTTTCCTATACACATTTTCTAAATAATTATTTACCATGCAAATATACAAGTATGATCTTGGAAAACATCCAGATATAGATATACATATCCTTTAAAGTGTTGTGAACACTATAAACATTACATTTTCACCTGTCTATCCTACCTAAGAGGCCCTTTACAAATTATTACTTTTGATTTATTATTTTTCCTTCTGCCTAGTTTACCCAGATGATGGGTGACCATTATATTTTGAGCAACGTTGACATGAGAGACAGCTGGATGATAGCAATTGTGACTGTATACGGCAGCTGAGCTAGCAAGTATGTTAAGAAGTTTGAACTCTGAAATATAAGGTAGTTCTTTCAAAGAGATAGCTCCTAACATTACTTGAAATTTCTGCTGCAAAATGCTTTTCAAGCACAAGTCAGTATGATTTTTATTCACCAATAAATCTTTTTCATCTCATTCCCTCTCTCTCCCCACCAAACAAAGCAATTAGACATAAAATAATTTCAGTCATTCACACTATTTGAATCCTAACTGCTAAGAGGACATATTGTCAAGAGACATGGGGAAGACCAAAAAGTTGCATCTGCCTTGTTTCCCACTCCTCTCATAAACGTATCACCATTGAAACATAATGTTTCATTAGTAGAATGGGAAGTCTGTGGACTAAACAATAGGAACCATAATTTCACTGTCTCACTGCTTCAGAGAGACAGATGACCCGAGCTGTCTCAAAAAAAATCAAAATCAAAATCAAATGATAGCCTTCTGTTCCTAATGACCTATAAAGCCCTACATGGCTTGGGTCCGGGATATCTGAGGGAACACCTGCTGCCGGCATCAAGTTCCCTTCGTCCAGTGCGCTCCCACAGGGAGGGTCTTCTCAGGGTGCCACCGGTAAGAGATTGCCGGTGGACGACACCCAGGGATAGGGCCTTCTCAGTGGGGGCGCCTGCCCTTTGGAACCAGCTGCCAGTGGAGCTGAGGACTGCCCCCGACCTCCGTTCATTCCGCCGGGACCTGAAGACCTGGCTCTTCGAGCTCTCTGGCCTAGGCTGAGGATTAATCTTATTTTAACTGGGGTTTTATTTATACAGGGACAAATGTAATTCTTTTTAAACTTGTTTTTAACTTTTGTATCTGGTTTTTAATTACCCTGTAAACCGCCCTGAGTCCTTCGGGAAAGGGCGGTATATAAATGTAATAAAATAAATAAATAAATAAATCTTTGGGATATGGAAAGCCACTTTACTTACCGTGGAAGAGAAAAAAAGAAAAACCCAAGCTTGGATACAATACTTATACTTTTGCTTTAAATGTTTTCTCCATTGAATCTAAAAGAATATTGTTTTATTGCTTAATTCTGCAGCCATTGCTGTTCACTTCATTTTATTTGCTTTGTGTCTATTCTTAGATTATAAATTTCTACATGGTAGGGTTCTGTTAAACCACTTTTTTTAAAAAAAGTGATATTAAATATACAGACCTAAGATTTACTTTGTGTTTGAAGTACATAGGAGGACTCTTAGATTTGGAAGAGAACCTACTTATACTATAGATGCATACAAACTGAATTTGTGGACAGAACAATAACGGAAGAACATGTTTTGCAGAGATATGGAAAGAAAAGTTATCTGCTTTCCCAAGCAACCATTAATTGATCCTGTGTAATAAAATTAATCTGTTTCTATTATTTCGCCACTGGATCTTGGAAGAAATAATTCCAAGTAGTACAAGAAGTACAAAAGGCCAGGGGAAATTGGTTCAAAACAGTCAAGTATTACCTTAAAACATTATTGAAAAAGGCTCTTAATTGAATATCATGATTTTTTACAGAATGGTAGAATTCACTCCCTGTATAGCAGTCAGCCTCTTTTCTTCAACTCAGTTATGTTTTTCTTTAAAAGTTTAATTATGGTCACTCAGTAATCTTCCTTTGTATAATACACTTTACTGAGTAAAACCCAATTGGATAGATGTCAGCCCCACCAGGCAGACCAAATCAAGAAATCAACTGTACAAGAAGGCTCAAACTACTTTTATTAATATTGGCTATAATAAAAAAAATCTTGCAATCTGATAATGCTTTTCTCCCCCCATCCCGCCTGCTACATATATGAATTAGGGAGGTGTTTGCCTGAGTTGCTTGTGCATGCCTCCTTGTTTTGAGCTATGCGTTTTTCCTTTCATAACCCGTCAGGTCTGTCTTTTCAAGATCATCTTCCTTACTCTGTATATGTATTTATACAAAATGTTGAGCAAAAAACACGTATTATGAACTATACTGGCTGGTTCATGTCCAATGCTATGTCAAAAAATCAACATCATAATCTTATATGATATATATGATTCAGTCTTTAATACTCTGCTCAATTTCTCTTTACATGGAATGGTCCGTGGTACCATTGTTGTGGGGGGGTGTCTTAGTTTTGCCTTCATTTTGTATGATTGACCAGTCCAACCTACATTTAAAAAAATTTACCTTTTTTTTTGCTAAGCCTGTTCGAAGCATCCTTGGACCTAATCAGAACTATTGCAATGCAATCCATCTGTTTCTGAAGATACTATGGCATAGCAATTGCAGTTACTGTATGTAATGTAGAATTTATATTTATTTATTTTAATCCCATTTATATCCCACCCTTCTCCGAAGACTCAGGGCGGCTTACAATCTAAGAAGCACAAATCAATGTGCTTAGCAATAGCCTTCATTCTATGTATATGCCTGCTTATTAGGGCTTTCGCCCCCCCCCAAGCGGCATTATTACAAAGTCAGCTTATTGCCCCCAACAATCTGGGTCATTTTACCTACCTCGGAAGGATGGAAGGCTGAGTCAACCTTGAATTTAGCAGATTTACTACTTAACAAGCTTTTTGATATATGTACCTTAGCTCAAACTAGTTTTCTATCTGCTCTTATATTTAAAACTCTATGATCTAGGTTTGGATTAAATATTTTGTCTTATATGACACCCTCCCCAACTAGTCATAGGACCTAGCCCTACTCTATACTCTATATAGCCCTACTCTATATTTTATCTTATGGGAAAATAAGATTGGCCCAGAAGTCATCTGCTAATGATGTAGATTAGAATTTACTTTCTATGTAATTAATTCAGCTTTTTTTTAGCCCTTAGCAGGCAAGTAAAAATATGTCTGTTTCAGTTTGGTTTTTTTATAATTACCCAGTTTTTGTCCCATCCTATTTTGATTTTCCCCAAATGGTTTTCTTTATAATTACATGATTTTGGATGTTAATATTGCACAGATATATAATTTGAGATAGCAAAAATAATGAAGCACAACAATAAAAATATTTATAACTACAATAAATCAATAAAATAGGCTACAAATAAGTGAAGGCAAAAGAACCAAAAGAAATCTTATGTTATAATAACAAACATAAATATTTTTTTAAAAAAATAGTACCAAATTGTAAACACTGTGGTTTCGATATGCATCTTGGAGATGAAGGGAATTTTTTTTAGCACTGTTCTAAACAGAACAGATGTTTTTCTCAAGGGTTCCCTCTCCTGGCTACGTCCGGGTCAACAGTAACAGTAGTTTAATTAAACCAGGGCAACTTTTCTGGTTCATTTTTTTTAGTTTTTCATCCTGCCTTTCTTCTGTGAGATATGCCCAAGGCAATGCACATAAGTCTTCCTCCTCCAGTTTTTCCCACGGTAACAACTTAATGAAGTAGGTTGAGACAGCTGTATTGCATTTGATCCAAGTAATGGATGAATTACAGGTAGTTCTTAACTTGCAACAGTTCATTCAGTGACCATTCGAAGTTACAATGGCACTGAAAAAAGTGACTCATGACCATTTTTCACACTTATGACCATTGCAGCATCCCCATGGTCACATGATCAAAATTCAGACCCTTGGAAACTGACTCACATTTATGACCATTATAGTGTCCCGGGAACATGTAATCGCCTTTTGTGACCTTCTGACAAGCAAAGTTAATGGGAAAAGCAGATTCACTTAACAACTGGGTTACTAATTTAACAATTGCAGTGATTCACCTAACAACAAGCCTTGGTGGAGCAGTGGGCTGATGCCTCCTTAAGTAACACCAGCTGCCTGCAATTAGTGCAGGTTCGCATCCCACCAGGCTCAAGGTTGACTCAGCCTTCCATCCTTCCAAGGTAGTTTACAATCCGAGGACCCAGATTGTTGGGGGCAATAAGCTGACTTTGTAATAATGCCGCTTGGGGTGTGTGTGAAAGCCCTAACAAGCAGACATATACATAGAATGAAGGCTACTGCTAAGCTTGTAAGCCGCCCTGAGTCTTCGGAGAAGGGCGGGATATAAATGGAATTTTAAAAAAAATTGTGACGAGAAAGGTCGTAAAATGGAGCAAAATTCACTTAACAAATGTCTCACTTAGCAGCAAAAATTTGGGGCTCAGTTGTGGTTGTATATTGAGGACTACTTGTACTGCAGTTTGAAAAGAAGATATTTTGTTAAAGCTACTATGGTTGTGGTTTCTTATGACAGAATATGAACAGTAAAGTTCTTAACAGTTTTTCTAATGTCAGCATAAAAAACACATATGAGTGGGATCTGAATGGATTATCAAGTTGAAAGAGTATTCAAATATTTTTTATAAACTCTCAGGAATCTGAAATATAGAAACTAAATATATTAGAGCAGGTTGTAGCTTCGCTGCAAAATCAGACAGGGCTATAAGAAAATATTAAAAGTGGGTGATGTCAGCATAATATTACATAATATAACTTTTATTTAACCACAAACCATTTTTTTATTGTGGAGAGGTTCCTTGCTATTATTTGACAATAACAACATTGTAGCTTAGCTGGAGGAGCTGTTTATATGATAAACCCAATTTCTTGGTGTACTAAGTTGTACATGTACATATAACTTTCTGGTTTTTAATCTTTATCCTGCACCATTAACTTAGATTTTTTTCCTGATTTTAATAACTTTCTGTTTAAAATCAAACCTACTACAGTAAACCCATCCATATGACCACGTTGTTTCTTTAATATTGGAAGATCAAAAATGGGGACTATGTGGCAATGAAAAAATTGCCTGTAAATACTGTATGCATAATAGAAAGTTAACCAAATTCAAGCAGAAATGGCTACCTTCTCTATTCAGCATAAAAGCATAGTATAAACATTCTAGTGGTTGAGATAAAAAAGAAAAGAAAGGAAGAACAAAATGGGAGTCTTCTGGAAACTTTTTTTCTTACAGACTTTGTTTTGTTCTTTTATTTTAATCATTACATTAAATTTCATCTTTTGAACTCTCACTTCAACTAATACCTCCAGTATATTCAGGAAGAGTAGGTTACTCTAGGTAAAGGTAAAGGTTCCCCTGCACATGCGTTCTAGTCGTTTCCAACTCTAGGGGCCGTGCTCATCTCCATTTCAAAGCCGAAGAGCCAGCGCTTGTCCGAGGACGTCTCCGTGGTCATGTGGCCGGCATGACTAGACGCCAAAGGCGCACGGAACGCTGTTACCTTCCCACCAGAGTGGTCCCTATTTTTCTACTTGCATTTTTACGTACTTTCGAACTGCTAGGTTGGCAGAAGCTGGGACGAGTAACAGGCGCTCACTCTGTTACGCGGCACTCGGGATTTGACCCACCAAACTGCCGACCTTCTGATCGACAAGCTCAGCGTCCTAACCCACTGAGCCACCACGTCCCTCTAGGTTACTCTAGGTCCCCTCAATTAAACACTTCCATGTTGTAGGACGGAGGAAGCAGGCTTTCGCTGTTACCGCCCCCAACCTTCCATAGCATTCTTCAGCTTTCCTCCTGATTTGTTTTTCCTGTTGCCTTTTTACTTAATAAAATACAGGTAGTCCTCGACTTACAGCAGTTCGTTTAATGACCATTTGAAGTTACAACAGCACTGAAAAAATGACTTATGACCGTTTTTCACACTTATGATCAATACAGTATCTCAGTGGTCATGTGATCAAAATTCAGACAACTGGCTCTTATTTATGACGGTTGCAGTGTCCCAGGGTCATGTGATCCCCTTTTGCAATCTTCTGACCAGCAAAGTCAATGGGGAAGACAGATTCACTTAAGAACTGTGTTACTAACTTAATAACTGCTGTGATTCACTTAACAAATGTGTCAAGTAAGGTAGTAAAATGGGGCAAAACTCACTTAACAAATGTCTTACTTAGCAACAGAAATGTTGGGCTCAATTTTGGTTGTAAGCTGAGGACTACCTGTAATTATATATAAAAAGTTAATAAGAGAATAAGGAAAACATGAACGCATAGTTATAGCCAGTGAGAGGTTCAAACGGAGACACTGGGCGGCTGTTATGAGATCATGAAGCTGTGCTTATCCACATTCATTCCTATTTACCTCTTCCTTGGATCTAGGGAATGTTGGCCACCAGTTGTTGCTGTTTAATGCCAGGTCTGTGAGCAATAAGGGTGAATTCCTACTCAATTTGGTGTGAACAAGCAAGTGAATGTGGACTGCATCATGGTAACCTGGTTTGACAAGGACAGGGCCTTTTCCACATTTTATTTCCTGTATTCCTATCCAGATGCAGTTATAGCCATGGTTTTTATGCTGCAAAGAAGGTACGGTGATCATTTTGCATGAGACTTTGTCTGTAATAGAGGTGATCACCCTGCTGATAACCTGAGTGACAAATTGGGGCTGCTGTTGGTGGTACAGTCCATGTTACTGCTTGGCAAGTGTGTCCAGGCCCTTAGCATTCATAATAGCATTGATGGCTGTCCTTCATGCTTTCAGTATGGGACTCCACGCCCTGGGGATAGAACCTGGATGGATTTGGGATTTCATGAGTTCATGCCAGGGAACCTCAGGAATGACATATGTAAACAATCATGACTCGAACTGGTAGTTTATCTTGCAGCAGTAAAAATGTATCTGAAAAAGGTCCCTATCATCAGTCCTTTGTCATAGTCAGATCATTTTTTAATCCACATGCGTGTTATCACTAAGCTGATTTCTTGGGGGCGGGAGAGGGTGGAGACTGGTTTGTGTCAACCATTTACTGTGACAGTAGTAGAAAATAGAGACTAACGTTGGCTATGGGTGCAAGTCTGAGATCTGATAAGGTAATTGTGGTGATGAAAATATTAAGCGTACATACAACTGCATGATTTCTGCATCTGCAGATTCTTGTACACCCTTGTTCACGATTACTTACCGTATACCTTTCAAGAGAAAGAAGCAGATATCTTGCAAACTTTTAAGGTTCTTTGCAGAACCTTCTTTTCTTATTCATATTTGATACGAGTTAGATAGTACTTGAGCAGATGATGCAGATGTCTTGCGAGTTTATATGCAATTCTTTTTAAGCATTAGGAGTCTGAGAAAGTTGATAAGGATGCTTGGAAATATGAACCCCACTATTTATTATTTAATATCTATATGAAACTAGAAGAGGAGAATAATCCATTGGTTTGGAGGGAGCTATCAATACTGCACCAAAGGTAAAGGTTTCCCCTGTCCAGGCGTCCAATTCTAGGGGGTGATGCTCATCTCCATTTCTTAGCCAAGGGAGCCAGCGTTGCCTGAAAACATTTCCGTGGTCATGTGGCCAGCATGATTATATATACCAAGGTACATGGAATGCTGTTGCCTTCACACCACAGTGGTACCCAGGGCTTTTTTTGTCATAGAACAAGTTCTGGCACCTTTTTTGGATGGAACCTTGTATGGTAGGCAAGGTGGGTTGTATGACATGTGAGAGTTCCGGCACCTTTTTCTTTTACAAAAAAAGCACTGGTGGTACCTATTTATCTATTCACATTTGCATGCTTTCAAACTGCTTGGTGGACAGGAGCTGGGGCAACTAACAAACATTCACCCTGTTGCATAGCGCTCAGGTCTCAAACCTGGGCTGTCAAACTTTCCAGCTGTCAAGCACAGTGTCTTTAACAACTGAGCCATCCTGCCCCATATTAGTGTGTTAATAATATTCAACTGTATTTTTCTACCTAGGACTGGACTGGAGATGTTAGGAGATCCTTACCTGGTGTTTGGAAACTGGGACAAAATAAGCTCACATTAAACCCACCAAATCAGGAAATACTGTACTATCAAATGTCTGGTTTAACTCGTCCCCCAAATCATTTTGTACAAGGCCTCATTCTTTATGATATAGTTCTGTGATTTGAGGTCCTCCTGCATTCAGTTTATGCTTGACAGCAGATAGAAGCTGGGAACAGGTTTCTGCCCAGCCTTGTGTAAAAGTTGTAGGCCCTTTTGGATTAGAAAATTTATAGCAGCTATCCACCCTTAGCAAGCATTTAAATTGTGATGTATTTGACGAGATTGCTTTTGAAGAAACTGGCAAGTACAGTCAGTCCCAAATACAATAGACTGTTAATGGGCATAAGTATAGCAGTGTAATTCTAGAGCTTTGGTTGCTGCATTGATTACCAATAAACTTCCAGGTTGGATTCAAACTCCTAGTCTTGAAGCCTCAGCCAACATGGCTCCTACATATCTCCAAGACCATCTTTTGTCCAGATTTGATTTTTACCGTTGATTTTTATCAACGGTGCATACTCAACACCTTAGCCCTCCTATGCATTTACATGAAGAGGGGAAGTTGTCTTTTTTTGATTAGTAGCTACCCAGAGCTTTCTAAAAGGAAAGCAGAGATTGGAGAGACAAGAACAAAGATATATTTACATGAAAAATAGTTTATCAGGGTTATCACTGAATGCCTTCCATTCCCCCAAATCATCAGAAATTGAAAAAAGGGGGGCACTGTGAAGCTCTATTATAATGAAATGTTTTATCTATCCATTAGCTATAATCTTATATTTCAAATATGTTTAATTCCAATGGTTTCATATGGTTAAATCATTAAAAGAGCAGCAGTTTAATGTTGTGCCTTTTTTATAGGCACACAAGAGCAACATTTGTAGTTTGTCATTAGTTGTGCTGTTTCCTTCACACCTTATTGTCATGATTTTTCTGTTTTAGCCTTAATTATTCATATTTTGAAAACAACCTACAGTTGCTATTGTGATTGAAGTATCTCATAAGTAAAGTTTCTACAAGACTGAATCGATTATATACATAGAAATAAGATGTTGCTGGTGTAATGATTTTCCAACAGTGCATATACAATAATCAAATATGAAAGAATATATATATATATGCCAACTATTATACCAGAGCAATCATACATTTGGTTTTTCAATAGAAAAGTAATACATCCTGATAAATATCTTATTATAGTTTTTCTTGCATGTTTCATTAGAATTAACCTCTGGGTTCCACTGCATTTATGTTCAATGAACTATAGGAAGGACTATACTTTTGGAATTATTTATTCTCACTTGTGAATTTTCCAAGGGTATCTGAATTAGATGAGGTCAAATAACAAAATGTGTTTGTGATATAAACTCTAGCCTTTTCGTATTTATATCATGGTGGGAGAATCATGACATCTTAATACACATTTCATAATTTATATAAGGTATTTTATTAAATAATTCAATTAATGGTCTGTACATGAGAATTTTTGGTTCTGCAGGATTTATGTATCAGACAATGATTCATGTTTTTAGTATAGAACACAGCAATCAATTGTCAATTTCCAGATGAATTTAATTCCTGTCTTCAAACTGTGCCTTATTTTTTAACAGATATGCTGCTAGAAATTCAATAGGGTTTATGGGCCTGAAAAGAAAAAAGAGAAACAATAGATGTAAAATAAAAAGAACTTTTGACTTCAATTAATTTATGAAGTTAATATAAAAATTAACACGTAAGTCAAATCCATAATTGTAAATTGTAAATACTGCATATTCAATCTATAGAACACGCTGTTTGCTTAAAAAGAAATACTTTGAATGTCGTTCCAGATTGCTAAGCATTTTATTATACAGCCAGCCTCTGAAGTATATGGAATAATTCATAACTAAGTTACAGGCCCTGCTGATTTATTAATTGAAGTAAGAACTTAAATGGACCTTCTTTAAAAGATATTATGAGAGAGGAACAAGTATTATCTGACAAGATTGAGAATGATCTGAAATTTTAAAACGACAGAATGCAAGTATATGCAAAAAGATGTTATCCTGGACGTACAAAAGAAACAGCAGATGCTTTAATAATTAAAAGAAATATACAAATAAGAAATCAAGAGAGTGATTTGGATAATTGTATATATAACTTACCTCTCCTTTGCAAGGACTGCAAGGCCTTGTAATAAGATAGGAACAACTGTCTGATCCAGATATGCACGTGTAGGTAATGACTGAAGGTCCACTTTCTGCTTTGATGTTTTTTCTGCACTTGTTTTCTCATTTTCCACTATCCGCTTAAAATCATAAACATATGCTTTATGAAGGTATCTATCCCATCTTTAATTAAAATCCAAATTTCTTAATTAAATTAGTTTCCAGGCATTCCTTTTGTGGTCCTTGGAATGAGTAAAACCAAAAATGTGGAAAATTGATCTCTTGCATTTTTGAGGTTTTAAGGAACAAATTTAGTGTCCTAAAATATGGAGGTATATAAATCACCCATGTTCATCCAATTAAAACTTCTGAAACCGCACCCATATGCCCTTCAAGTTGCACGCTCCCTATCCAGAATATTTTTAAAGACCTATGCATTTTATTGTAATCTACACAAGCAAAATAATATTCTTCTGAATGGTACAGAATCGCAAGCAACAAAGCTGATTTATTTGCTTGAAAATACTCACGCCTTCATTCAATAGATTTATAGGTGTGATTGAAGTCTTGTTGTACCAAAGTATGCAAATATATTTCATAGAATTGGGTGACCGATTCAGAATCCCATGGCTGTATGAACCTCTGGAGTCCCTGTACTGTAAAACTGTAACACCTGAAACTCACTACTGCAATTTTCCACAATTTCCAGGCATCAAGCAGAACTTAAAATAGGTTTAGTACAATTTCAAAAATGTCATAAATGCCCCATAAGTACTCCCAAGACATGGGGGGGAGGGGAAACAGATTTCCATCTCTAGCATCTCTCCATGTAATTTGCATCATCACAGAGCAACTAACCACAGCTTTTGCAAGGCAATTGTAAAAACTCTTTCATTAAACTAATAGAAACCTCTCTAATTTTCAATATAGTATAATTTCAGAACCAATCAAATATTCTAATACAAAACATGAGCCTTCATTCAGCAACTCTATGCAGTTCTGTATCCTAAATTATACACTCAAGAGCAGTGTATCATTAACTTCAGTTACAAATAATTTAAACACAATTACCTCTACATTTTCTGTAAGGCCATATTCTGCATGTGGATTTTCTGGAACCTGTAAAGCAACACACAACCATAAAGTAAGAAAGGAATATTTGCCTCTTTGGAAAACAAGAATTATTATTATGCTTGCTCTTTTAGCCTTACCTGTGGCTGGCCCTCGATAATCTGTTCGGTATCCATGATGTACAGAAGTTTGTCTGAAAGAACTTTTAAAAAAATGACGATTATCAAAGTTAACACACTGAGATACAAAGTTAACATCCGTAATCTCAAAGATATTTTGCTACTCTCCCGGATTCTGAGTACTTTTTATATTAAGTCAGTAAAACAAAACTCCTTAAGCGTGAGATATTTAAAGTGATTTCACTGCTTCGATTGGGTTAATCCCATAATTTAAAAAGACAGCGGATGAGACATATATTAATTCAAAACGAAGCCCGATTTATTTCAAGTAAGCGGAGATTGGATGCAGCTTTTGCTCGGCGCCCTAACAAAAGCTTTTTTCTTTTCTTTTTTTGCAGTTAAAATCAAGCATGGAGGAAGTAAGTGGTTCCTTAGGTTCCCTGGCCTAAGGCTTCAGACTGCCTCTACTCTTCTTACTTACACTTGGTCGGTTGGAAGATATAACCGGCAAGAAACGGCCCGTCGCGGAGCAACAAGAAAAACAACCGTCGTTACAAGTCGTAAAAAGATATTGGTTGTCGTACAATGTTGTGGCCATGGAAAGGAAGGATGTCGCACTTCACGGGCCACGGAGTTTTTTTCCCCCTGATTTGTGCGCCTGCGTAATAATAAAATGTCTCCTCCCTCAAGCGCTGCGCCGAGGGTGAAGGCTGTTAGGAAAACACCTCTCAGGTTGGTTTGAGCAGTGTAAAATGCAGGCTGTGCATCCTCGAAATTAGCATGGCGCTTAGTCACAGAATTAATCAGGGTTAAAGAATCTTTGTTTTCAGACGTTTGTGATAAATTTGACAATACAGAAAAGAAGCTGTCACCCTAAAGAGCTCACAACGAAGCAGAATTTTGTTCTGGATTAAGTACGGATTCATTTGTTCCAATAGGCTTCTTTAACTTGCAAGCATTCAGTGTTTTCCTTGCTTTGAAAAACTCAGATGGGAAAAGCTGGGGCTGTCAGAACTGGGCAGCTGAAGTCCCGTAAATTTGATGTTTCCTGTATATTTGGTGTCTTCTAAAATCTAATTGATAGTCTGAATTGTTGCAGACCAGCTCTCCAAATGTAGAGTCTGATGTTTACAGAGGCAATTTGTGTATATTATAAACAGCTTGATCCCAAATGAATTCTAAAATGCAAAATTAGCACACTCCGCTGTTCAAACTAGGATACACTATCAAACACATTTAACTCATCAGCTCTTTCCCCTGGCCACAGGGCAGGAATGCTTCTTTGTGCCTTCAAAGGACAAGTCATAGTTGGAGAAGAGTATTTCTGGCAAGGAGAGCAGAAAGCTCCAGCTTCTTTGAGTGGGTGGAGCAGGATTGATCATTATATGAAATCCCTTAGAAGGAAAGGATGCAGTTTTCCACTCTTTCCCTGATTTATTGCCCAGTTTAGAATAAATATATCATATTGCACTAATGTGTCACAAGAAAATTTGATAAACACTTTTTACAATTAAGCTACTAAGAACATATCACTTTATGCTTCTTAAAATGAGATTAATTACAATATACAGTTAGGGACATAATCTCAAAATTTGGAAGGAATGAGGATTTATGTTGCATGAAATCTTAAGAAGCCTATGTCTGCAAAGCATGTGCTTGGTAAAACAATACATTAAGCTCAAATTTGTTTTACTTGATTTTAGTTTAGTGCATCAAGTAGACTTGGCCAAGTGTGATTTATTCAATATGGCAAGCTTATTCATTATCAGCCTTTCAAGATAGGCCAGGACCAAGAATACATAACATAAGGACTACTGGAACATTTATTTTTATAGGACATAATAACAGAGTCTTGAAATTCTGCAGAGTATCTATCTGCCTTTTATGCCAAATGGAATCAAGGCAGGATTATCTTGAAAATATTTTTCATCCCTTCTGAATTGTGAATTATTTAATGGTCTTGCATTTCTTCTTCAAGGTTATCAACATACTCCTCTGTGGCTTATGTGAACTAGGCATAGTTCATTAGTACTGACTTAACTGAACCAAGGGAGGGAGAAGAGGATACTGGGATGCAGTAGTGACAATATAATCCTATAGTGTGGAAAGCTCAAGGAGTCAGTGTGAGAGATTGCCATTTTTCCTCTTTCTCATTCTAGCCATGTTTATTTAAAAGTTAGGTCTATTACATTCACTGTTTACAGAAAATTGGATTTGCAGCAATAGTTTTAAGAAGAGGGAGGTGATAAAAATGTAATTTTGTACATTGGAATGAAGTTGTCTTGTTTAGTCAAGAGTAAATTGTGCCATATAAGCAGTTTGAGAAAAATTGTCCAACCTTGAAGGTGTTTCTATCACTACAGATGTGATGACAGATTCAAGAGAAACAGGGCCTACAAGATATTTAATCTGACTGCATTTTGTTGCAGCATGGTTTCACATCAGGGGTGTCAAACTGCCAGCCTGTGGGCCAGATGCATCATGCAGAAGCCGCGCTCACCCCATTGCCAGCAATGGCAAAACCGTCCCAATACGTTGTGTGATGTCATGTGATGTTGTGAGTTTGACATGTCTGTTTTACAGTTAGAAACAATAAGAGATGAACTTTACCTTTACACATGATTCATGATATATATTTGCCTTCGTACCCCTATAAGTGATATGTGTGTTTCTAGCACTGCACTTTTACACTTGTGATACATATATATTTGCCTTCTTACCCCTATGAGTGATATGTGTGTTCCTAGCACTGCATTCTTCTGGATAGAGAACTCTGCTGTTGTTCCTGGGATCTGAGAGAGGTAGTTTCCCAGCCCAAGAGTCACAGCCTAAGTGCTCCTACCACCACTGGGAGCACTTTGGCCTTTACTTTCCACCTCCTTGCTATTTCCTCCTTCAGTCCTGGTACTTCTCCAATTCCTCATACTCCTTATTCCTGATGTTGCTGTTACTTGGTACAGCTACATCTACAACCACTGCAGAATGTATAAAGAGGCCTCAGAGACAGTCCAATACATAGCAGCAGAGTGTAAGATGCAGGCAGGAATAGCATAGGTACTGAACAGCATAACCAAGGAGCTGGCACTGTGTTCAGGGACCTCTGCGGTGTATGGACTAGATCCTCCCAAGTCCAGATGGGAGATTCCACAGAGGGTCATGGAGAATAATAGGGCTAAAATCAATGTTTTCTATTGTTCTGTTCTCACATGTAATCAATGTACTTTACTCTTTGATCACTTGTTTTCTTATGTATCCCATATACTTAATATATGTATCATTTGTTTCTGTACCCTTGACACCCCTCACTTAATAAATACTTTTTGCCTTACCTGAATTATTTGATTAGTATTTTGGGGTGGGCAAAAAAGCCACTTTGCACAGGTAGCAAGCAAACTCAGTGCCTGACTTTCTAGGCCACATCTGGAATACTGTATTATGTGTTAACAAAGTGAAAGGAAAGAAAAGAAAGGCAAAGTAGCGTAAAATTAAACATAAGGCTATATAAGAGTTACTATATTTACAAATGATACATCGACCAAACCATAATGGCATAGCTCACACATAACAATCCTTCCTCTTTCAATATTCAGCTCCAACGACCACATTACTATTTATTGGGATATGCAAATCAGGTCACGGAGTTCGATGCAACGTATAGCTTTGCTGATTTTGAAAGCGTGAAAGGAACTTGCAATGCAGCAACCACATTTCCAGGATTATCTGACAAGACACCACGAGGAAAAACATTCTCACTCCCGTTATGCAAACGTTCTTTTAACGACAGCACCCAGAATGCATCGCTCTCACACAAAGGGCGAACTTCCTAACGTGGAGCGGAACCCAAACTTCCGCTATTTCCTTGCGAAAAGAAGCGTTGCGCTCTGGCGGGGATCACACTCGTAACTAACAATAGACCTCCGAAAGGAGCTTACGGGATTTCTTATTCAGAAAGGCTCGCTACGTAGAGTTTCCCCGTCCGCGCGTGTGTGAGAGAGGGGTTGAGCAAAAGGGGCGTAGCCTCTGCTATGGCAGGCCCTCGCAGGTGGTGGTTGTCAGTCCCTGGCAGCGGGTTATGGCTACGGTGGTGATGAATGAATTCTCCGGGAGGGAGAGGGAAGAAAAAGGGCTCAAGCGCCTCCAGTTCCCCGACTCGGGCCGCCGGGGCCTCCCCTTCATCCGCCGCCGGCCCGGCTCCCGCCCCACACCGCCAACAGGCGGCGGTGGCTTCTCCTCACAAGCGGAATCTCTACTACTTCTCGTATCCGCTTTTCGCCGTCTTCGCGCTGCTTCGTTTCCTCGCCTTCCAGCTCGGGCTGCTTTTCGCCTGGCTCTGCGAGCGCTTCTCCCGCGGCGGGGCGTTGATGGCCGCCGCCGCCGCGGGCACCAGCCGAGCAGGCGATGCGCCCGAGTCGGTACGAGCCTGTCACAAGCGCGCCTTCGAGTGCATCTCCACGGCTCTGCGCATCGACGAAGATGAGGCGGGTAAGTCTGGGGGAAGCGGGCAGGGGCCGGCGGACAAGCGGCCTGGGAGCGGGGGAGACGGCGGGAAGGCGGCGAAGTTGGCGGCCGTTAAGGGGAGCCTTCCTTTTTTTTTCTTCTTTTCGGCCCCTCTCACGCTTACTTTGTCTCAGTGCAGGGTCGGTTTTCTGCTTCGTCGCAGCCTCCGTTTTATTCTCAGGCTTGTGGCGAAGGGACGGCAGGCATTGGCATACTACATACGGTACTAGCACCCGAACCACCTGCCTGTCTTTTTAACATGGCTGTGCGTTAGAGCCGTTTCGCTTGGGTTTGGCGACTCACGCAGGACGAAGCGGGCTGACAGGGGCAGGGATTTATTTATTTTAATCCCCTTTATATCCCGCCCTTCTCCGAAGACTCAGGGCGGCTTACAATCTAAGCACAAATCAAATGTGCTTAGCAATAGCCTTCATTCTATGTGTATGCCTGGCTCGGCGGGGAGGGAACCTTCCCTCCGGATTTTGAGTGCCAGCAGCGATTAAGGTCGTCGACAACCTTAACAGGGCCATCCGGTCAAAGTAGAGATGCTCTTATAATACGGGTTTACAACGGGAAGGGGGCCGGGGATTGCAAGGGTTGTAATTGCCCACGCCGAGCAGACCCGTGTTAAACAGCCACATAAAGGGTTCCTCTGCATGAAAGATGTTGATAGGAAGGGCTTGTGGGTGGAGCCCATGTGAGGGGAGGCTTTGTTGTGAATCTGAAAGAGACTTTGTGCTACACAGTATTGGGTTAGTCTCTTTGTTCTCTAGGTTCAGGTTGCATCTTATTCATCCATTCCTGCTAGTCCCCTCCGCCTGTAGTGACTCTACGGCTTACATGTTTACGGTATTATATTTCTGTGGCTGGCAGGGTTTTTTTTGGGGTGGTGGTGGTGGTGTAGGGCTGCCTTTCAATTGATTTTGAACTCCTGCCAACTGCCTGGATCAATCTCTGCAGTTTTCTTGGCAAATGGTTTTGGAAGTGATTTGCCATTGCCTCCTTACCTAGCGCTGACAGAGAGGCTGGGCCAAGGTCACCCAGCTGGTTTCCTACCTAAATCTGGTCTAGAACTCCCTGTTTATAGCCTGGTGCTTTAACCGCTACACCAAGCTAACTATGGCTAGCATTACAGAAGAGAATGGCGTTTTCCTTTATAGGGTTGGGTTGCTGTACAGCAGTAAGTTAAGAGGAGTATGTTAATATTAGGCGTATGGATGGTACAAGTTTTGTCTTGTCAGTTGCAAATTGTAAATAATTCCAGCTTGCTGACAGTAAAGTTTTGAGGCAGAGCTAAACCGATTGATAGAAGTGCTTAAATATTCTATACTTTGCAAATGTGTAGATTCTTGTGAGATATGCTGCTGGAAATCATTCTTATTGAAATAGATGAAACTACCTTGATGTGTCAATTTTGATCAGCATCACTATCTTGATCATTTTTGCCTTCTGTGAAATATATTCAAAGCAATTCATAACACAAAAAGGAAGGAATAATGGTTAAATAATAATACTTGTAGCATTCTATTCTTGTGCCTACTTCTAAGTGAGACTTTCCAAGTTACATTTGTTGGAAAATAATACAGCTACCATACACTGAACCAGACCATTAGTTAATTATTGTCCAATAGTAATTTATTTGAAAGCCAAGAATTCTCCAAACAAAAATTTGCCACATCATCGTTATGTAAGATTTACAAACCAAAGATACCAGGTATTGAACCTACATCCATACATGTGCTAATAAATAGAGAAATGCTCTATTAATGACTAATTCAGTTTTATTTAATTTGACTTTCATGTCTATGTTTAAAAAATTAAAACTTTCAGAAGTTGATGGAAATTTCTGCTCTGTTTTCCTGTTTCGATTCTACAACAATAGTATGTTGTTTGTATGCAGCAGCCAATTTACTTCAATTAATTCTTGAATCTGTTTATGGGGAAACTGTGGTCCACTCTTGCAATAATGTTTGATTTTTTACTAAGCATGTGTCTCCCTCCTCTATCAACTGGCACAAAAAAGACCCTATGACAACCCTCAGGAACCAAATTTCCAAGGTACTGGATAGATTAAAACAGCAAGGGAAAATAGGGGAGGAGGCTTTAAGAACTATGCGCCCCAAAGGCACACCTACTGCCAGATTTTATGGACTCCCCAAGATCCATAAGGAAGGAGCTCCCCTAAGACCCATTGTGACATTTAGGGGAACTCCAACCTTGGGGCTGGCCAAATGGCTATATGGCAGGTTAAGATATCTAGTAATGAACAATACCACTGTGAACTCCTCTAGTGAATTTTTAGAGAAAATTAGATCTGTCAGCATAGAGGAGGGGGAGATCATGGTTTCCTATGATGTCACCTCCCTATTCACCTCAATTCCACAAGACCTAGCACTTGCTATAATTGGGGACCGCTTGCAACAGCAGGGAGCGGGGCAGCATCAAGATTCACTTAGCAATGAAGATCTGCTTCAGCTTATGTCCCTATGCCTGAAAACGTTTTTTACATTTCAAGGCACCATTTATGAACAGGCGAAGGGTACCCCTGTGGGGTCCCCCATCTCTGGTGTCATTGCAGAAGCAGTCCTGCAACAGAGACCCGGGTGATGTCCACGTATCGCCCCATGTTTTGGGTGAGATACGTGGACGATACCTTTGTGATTGTCAAAAGGCAGGACAAAGACAGGCTGATGAGGAAGCTCAATTCCATCTATCCTGATATCCGCTTCACTGCGGAAGAAGAGACCAATGCAGCTATGGCCTTTTTAGATGTGTTAGTCAGACGTCAACCTGATGGCTCGTTACACACATCAGTCTACCGTAAATCCACCCATACGGACAGGATACTTCATTACGAAAGTAATCACCCCACAACCAATAAGGCCAGCTGTATTAGGACCCTATTTATTTATTTATTTATTTATTTATTTATTTATTTATTTATTTATTTATTTATTTAATTTGTATACCGCCCTTCTCCCGAAGGACTCAGGGCGGTGAACAGGGCAATACATAAAAACAAGATACAAAAATTAAAAATTATTAAAAAGTAATTAAACAGTGCCCGTAATAAATTAATATAGATTAAAAGTTAAAATCCATTTATAAAATCCAACCCCATCCCATCAGGCCAGGCCAGCTTGTTCAAAGAGATGGGTTTTAAGATCGCGCCAGAAGGAGCGGAGATCGGGCGCCATGTATAGATGTATAGACACGCATTGCAGCACGAATAAGGCAAAAAGGGAAGAAAGACGCCGCCTTTATCATGTCTGCAGAAACAACGGATACCCATCTAACTTCATTAGACAACACAGCAGGCCAGGTGAATCTACCCGCCATCAATGTGAAAACACCTTAACATCACGGATAACACTGCCTTTTATCCACGGTGTATCCGAGGCCACATACTAGCCCCTCACAAGGTCGGTGTTGCCCACAGACCTGATTGGACTTTACAAGCTTGTGTCATGCGCCCTAAAAATCCACTCCCCAATGAAGAAAAATCTTCAGTCATGTATAACATGTCATGCCAGAATTGCAATTGCAATTACATTGGGGAGACGGCAAAACGACTGAGGACTAGGGTGCATGAACACAAGCTCGCTATTAGAAGACAAGAACAACATTCACAGGTGTGGGCACATGGCTACACATAGCCACGTCTTTAATCTAACAGGGACCGAGGCAATTGCCAGTGACAACACTAAAGGCGGTCACTTGTTTAAGGAAACCTGGTTTGCAAACCGCTTCTCCATCATCCGGCACATAGACTTGCATACCAGGCACTAAGAAATTGGGAAGAGGAACAATGTGCACGATATGAAGGCAAACAGCGCAAGCATTCACAGAGCGCTTCATTGTATCAAAATCAAGATTGCACCAACACACAACCACCCTGCAATGTAGAACACAGGGAAGAAGAGCAACAACCACTTAGGACCTCTGGTATGAGAACACAGGCAATGACTAGAGCTATGGCTACAACACATGGAACTGTCAGCAATTCACTTTTGACAACAATACCCAGAGAAAACAACATCCCCCAAAAACGGATGCACGACAACTCAAAGAAATACAGCCGACCTCAACAAACAGACCGGTGACGCGCTCCATGAGCAGAGTGCAGACACCAACAATATAAACGTGATCTCCCCACCCCTGCGTTTCCATCCTGAGGATGTTGGCTGTTAGCCAACGAAAGCTTGATCTTTTAGCAATAAAAACTGTTTTAGTTTTTCTTATTCCATCCCAATGTTCATTTAGTTTGTTAATTAACATGCCTGGGATTTGCATTTTTAATCTTATCAAGAGGAATATATAGGGACTCACAGGACTCTTCTCCAGTTCAGAGGCCTCAATTCTTTGGCGCTCAGCCTTTTTTATGGTCCAACTTTCACAGCCATACATTGCAACTGGGAAGACCATAGCCTTGACTATACGCACTTTTGTTGGCAGGGTGATGTCTCTGCTTTTTAGTGTGCTGTCTAGATTAGCCATGGCTTTCCTCCCCAGGAGCAAGCGTCTTTTTAATTTCTTGGCTACAGTCCCCATCTGCAGTGATCTTGGAGCCCAGGAAAATAAAATCTGTCACTACCTCCATTTCTTCCCCATCTATTTGCCAGGAATTGAGAGGGCTGGATGCCATGATCTTGGTTTTCTTAATGTTAAGTTTCAACCCAACTTTTCCACTCTCCTTCTTCACCTGCAACACAAGGCTCTTTAGTTCTTCTTCACTTTCTGCCATTAGAGTGGTATATATGTGTGTGTTTATGTGTGTGTGTATGCTAATTATAAAGAGATTAAAGGCAATTACAGACACACATGTAAATCTGGTGTTACAGGGAAACTACTAACCCAGGGGTGTCAAACTCGCAACGTTACGTGATGTGTCGCGACGTATCATGATTTCCCATTGCCAGCAATAGGGTGGGTGCAGTGACAAGGTGCTATAGTGTGGTTTCTGAATGCTAGCAATAAAAAAAATCATTCTGAGTTTTATTTAATATTTATTGTAATATGCAAGCTAGCAGAAATAAGAAAAAATTGTAAACATAAGGATATCAAAAAGTAATATGGAAATTAAGATTAAAAATACTGCCTAACGCATATACATCCCACTATTAAAATGATTGTTCCTCCATGTTCACCTATATTCAGTGACAAATATAAGAGAACAATCTGTCATCTGGTTCCCTCATAATCAAATTGAATATTTTGAAAAGTATGAAATGTCCTCATACTTTTATTGCAGTCGTGTGGAAAAAGTTTTGGATTTTGATTTCATGTAACATATTAATCATAACTTATAGGTAAATTATATGGTACTGCCTGTCTCCAATATTTTTTGCCTACCTGGTATATTCAGACAGAGAGGCTACAATCTAGTTCCTTCAATTGTCATCTTGAAGCGTGCCTTTTGTGTCACAACTCATGTCCTCTGGAATAGGATCCCAGTAGAGAGATATACAGTGTTAACTCTCTTGATGAGCCTTAAGACCTAGCTCCATTCTCAGATCTGGTACTAGAGTGCTTGTGAAGACACTGGTGTGTTTTTTACTGTTATAATTGATCTGTTTGGGCTGTTAGATTTTTAACAGTATTAATTGTATTTTTCATATATTGTAAGCAACTCAGGTGGCTGCAATACATCTATTATGACTTGATAGTAGTAGTAATGGAATAAAATTGTCTCTGAGGTCACAGAAAAAATATACAAAAATTGTTTTGATGAAGAATTTATAGCTACAGATAGAAAAGTAAGAAATTGTGACCCTGTTCCGAATAACTTATCTTGCTTCATAACTTGTTAATAATTCCCTAATGATAAAAGAATTGTATTTGCACTATACACTAAACATAGTTTAATTATTTTTTGCAAATTGTCTACTACTTTGATTATTGTACAACAATGCTTGTCGGGGCTGGCAGCTGTAATTTCTGAGTGTTGTTTTATACAACAGTTAGTTGAGGTCAGGTTGAGTTGTTCCCTCTTTTTCCCCCAATGGTTAATGTCAAATAATGTCAAATAGAGGGGGGAAAGGTTCAGGAAGTATAATTATCTACTTTAGAGCAGGGCTTCTCAACCTTTTCACCCATTGTACCACTTTTAGGATATGGCAACATCCCAGTACCACCAGTCACCTAGCAAGATGTCAAAAACTTGACGACAAAAAAAAAGGAAAAAAGTGATGAAGTACAGGTGGTCCTTGACTTACAACAGTTTGCTTAGTGACTGTTCGAAGTTACAGTGGCACTGAAAAAAGAGCCCCTCCCCCAAGCCACAGCCGAGCAAAACACCTGCCTGCCCACCCGGCGGCGCTCTTCCTCCTGTCTGAGGTTTTCATTGATGTGAGCATTTCTGTTGAGGATTGGCAGTGGGGGTGGGGTGGGAGTGTGTTTGGATTTTATTCACCCCGTCTGCTGGGTGGTTGCAGCAGGTTTTGGTCACTTCACATGACCCTGGGACACTGCGGCCGTCATAAATATGAATCAGTTGCCAGGCATCTGAATGTAAATCACAAGACCCTGGAGATGCTGCAACATTCCAGCTGATCGGTGCTTCTTCTGGGCTCCAGCTGGAGCCTGGTGCTGATCCTGGCGCTTCCTCTGAGCCCTGACAGCCCTGCAGCTCCAGCCATCTCTCGCTCAGGCTCATTCCCCTCCCCCGCTACCACTTTTCTAGGATGGTCGTGTACAACCTGCCAGGTGCCAATGTACCACAAGTGGCACCCGTACCACTGGTTGAAAAGCCCTGCTTTAGAGATTCAATTCCATCCATGTCTCTTGCTTTTCTGGAAGATTATTATAGTACAGTATTCTGAACTGCTATATAGTTTAGCATGTCCTACATACCAGGTGAGAGTATTGTGAATTAATGTAACAGTGTTATCTTGGCTTAACTTATGAGAAGGAGAAATATAAAAAAGGTCTTGCTAGACAAAAAATAGGAGGGGTTTGTTTATTTATTGAAATATTTTTGGAAGTCGGGCACTACTTATTTCCTAAGTTAGAATATGAAATACTACCTAAGCTTAGAACTAGCTTAGGACTTAGCTTAGATATTTAAGTGCTTTAAAGACATACGTGTTCCTTTAGTTTTTATATTGTAATATATTGAATAGAATCAAATGTGGGTTTGTGCTTAATTCTTTAACTGTTAGGAAAGTACAGAAGTAAATGGCAATCATAAACATTTTCTCATGTTGGTAGTGTGGTAAACTGCTTTATTTTCTCTCTGTAGTGCTGACTTTGTCAGCTGTATACCTTTTAGCTAGTGTTGTATTTATATTTCATTGCCTTTCACTGATTCTGATGTAATACTAGTCTGATATATTCATTATGGTACTATTATTTACTTCTTTTAAACAATAACAAGTTTAACATGTTTCAGTTAAATCCCATGCCTATAGTGAGGTTTGGTACAGGACAATTTACCTTTGATGTAATTGTCTACTAAAATGCTGTGAATTTTTAAACCCGCCATTTCTCCAAACATTTTTATCTTTCTCAAAACATATTCAATGTTCTCTAGTGAGTCTTTCACAATCAATATCAAATTGCCAGCAAATGCACATAGTTTTTAATTGTGTGCTTTTGCTCTGTTGTCTTATCTAATATCTCTATTTAACAGTTCCAACCTGGATTAAATCATAAAGGGGATAAAGGACAGCCCTGTCTTGTTCCTTTCTGGATTTCCATTCACCATAATCCAAGCTTTCTGGAGTATGTAGATGGACTTCAGATCCATGCCTATAGTGATGTCTGGTACAGGACAATTTACCCTAGATGTAATTGTCTGCTAAAATGCTGTGAATTGAACAGATCTTGTTTATAAAATTAGCATTTACCTTTTATTGGCAAACTACAGGAGGATCAAATTTATTCTAAAGTATTGTTTTTTCTGCCTATCTTTGTTTTAATAAGAGAAAGTTACTTAAGTTTTTCAATGTTGTTGTCTAAGACTACTTGGAGTAGTTGTGTTTATATTTTCTTTCAAATTTTGGTTATTGTGGTACAGATACTTATGATTTGTTTAGTATCTGATGTTCTTTCACAATAAAATAATAGAACTCACTTTTTTTTCCAGCAGGACAAAAGGAACAAGCTGTTGAATGGTATAGAAAGGGAATTGAAGAACTCGAGAAAGGAATAGCTATATTAGTTATTGGTCAAGGTAAGTTCATTTTTAGTGTTGTATGAAGGAGAAAAGCTGTCAATATGGTTTGAAAATTCTGAATAGACAGTTTGGAAGAAGAAATCTTGAAATCTGCAAAATCCATAGGATTTATTTTTTTCAGAAATCATGTACCACCCACCCAATTATAATAAATAAGCATTCTAATGATCTCAGTTACATTCAAATAAAATGCACGCCTGGCATACTGGTCTCTTAGCTCAGGTTAGATACAAAAAAGATCTTTTGTAGCATCTTAAATGTTAGAGGAGAGGTGCCCAGGTACGCTGTTGGGTCGGTACTGTATACAGAACCACTGAGAAGGCCTGCCTTCTACTGCACACTTTTCTCATGTCACACCAAGGCAGGACCTCATATCCCATATTGCCTGTGTGTGGATGAGGGGTACAACCAGGTGGGGATGGATGGGTAGTTGCTGTTTTACAAGTGCAGATGGATGGGTGGGTGGGTGGGTGGGTGCTCCAGAGTGTAAGAGAGTGTGCAGGTAGCTGTTGTGACATGAGTATGGATGCTGTAGCTTAGTACAAATGCAACTGGGCTGGTAGGTGCACCCTACAGAATGCGGCTGGAGGTTTGTGTTCTATGCTATGCAATGTGAGTTTCCTAATCAAGCTCCTCAGGAGCAAAAGGAGCGGGACCAGCATGCAACCTTCCTTGCCTGCTTCTCCTTTGACTTTGCTTGTGAGAAGCTGGCAACGAAGATTGCAAATGGTGATTAAATGACAACTGGATATTGCAACTGTTTTAAGTAAGACCCGGTTGTCCAGCTTCTGAGTTGTGTCTATGGGTGTGGAGGGACAGATGGATTTTCAAGGACTGGATGTAAGTACCATTTGTTTAGCACTGTTCTAACTTCAAATGGTTGCTGAATGAGTGGTCATTAACTGAGGACTACTGTAATTGCTAAGTACATTTGATTTGTGCTTAGATTGTAAGCCGCCCTGAGTCTTCGGAGAAGGGCGGGATATAAATGGGATTAAAATAAAAAAAATAATGTTCAACAGGGCCAGATACCATTAGAAGACTTCCTGGTTATTGCTATAATGTGTATAATCATAAAAATTCAAATACATTTGGCAAAACTGGATTACTATGATGCTTATAATTTTGAAAACAAAAAAAACCCTGTTCCAAAATAAAATTGCTGAGTTGTAATTGGAATTGGCTAATATATCATATAGCTTTTCCATCAGGATTCAGGCTGGCCTTTGGTGCTGAGACAGCATGGATGACACAGTGTATGACCTGTTTTGTAGTGGTTCTTGTTTTGCCATGACAAGTACCAGGTGGTGTTTGCAGATGGAGAGGTCCAGCTGTAGTCCCATGTTATATTGGATGCCTCAGGACTTGGGTCTCTCTCTTATTTAACATCTATATAAAGCAACTGGGGAGGTCATCTGCTGGCAGGATCTTTGGAATTATTAGTATGCTGATGATACCCAATTGTATATCTTGTCCCAATGTATTTATTAAATTTGTATGTTGCCCATACAAGGGGGCTTACAGACATTTAATTAAAATGCACTGTAAAACATTAAAACAATAAAGATCATAAATTTAAAATTCAAGTAAAATAAAACTAACCAGGCTAAAGAAGGAGGGAGCAAAGTGCATACAGGAAGGAGATGGGATGTCATCTACTCCATTAGCCACCTCCGTTAACCAATGCTGGACAATTAAGCTTTAGAGGTGCTGGCTCAATTCCTGGAGGCTGTGGGAACTTGGATGGGGACAAACCGGGGGTGACTCAACCCTAGCAAAGTGGAGTGGTTGTGGATTTTTCTCCCCCTAGAATCAGGAGAGTTGACATCTCAAACTCTGCAATGGGTAACAGAGCCCAGACAGATAATAGTGTGCAATTTGAAGATCTTCTTCAGCTCCTGCTGAAAGAGCAGATAGCAAATGTGACCAGTGCGGCCCTTGCACAAATTCATCTTGTGCACCAAATATTCATTTCAGAGTGCCTCTGTGAGGGAGATGTGTGGTTTTAAAATTTGATAAATAAATGGAAAAAAATTCTGGACCAGAAGGCCTTGCTCACAGCCACTTATGCCTTAGTTACCTCCCATTTGGATTTCAGCAGTGCACTCTAAATGAGGCTGTCTTTGAAGACCATCTGGAAGCTGCCGCTGCTTCAGAAAGCAGTGGCACTGCAGTTTTGTGTGCCCTACAGTTTATCCGATTAGCACTACTGCTACATGAACTGGACTGGGTCCCAGTTGCTTTCTGGTTGCAATTCAAGGTGCTGGTTATCACCTTTAAAGCCCTACACAGCAGAGAGCCAGGTTCCTCAGGGTACCTCTTCCTTGTCCTACTAAGATAGGATGGGGGCACTCTGAGTCTATTCCCTTAAAAGTTGCCATATGGTGGGACTTTGGAGGTCTGCTTTCTTGGGGGCTGCCCCAGTCCAGCATCCCATTTGAGATCCCATTTGAGATGCCTATCTTTTTAGCTATTTGTAGGGCTGTGAAGATTTGGCTCTTCTCTCAAGCTTTGAGCTAGGATGAGGGTTGAACTAGGAGGCTATTTAATCTGGTACCTGGGAAGAAGAGTACTTTAGTTTTTGGCTTTTTTATTGTTGTGAATCATCAGAATCATTACAGTATATGAGATGTATAAGATGTATATGAGTAGATATGAGCTGTACATGTCCTATAAGTAAATAAATAAATAGATAAATATCAGCACTTCATCTACTGCATTGGCTGTTCTGTTGTTTCTACATAACAGATCCAGTTCAATTTTTGAGGCTTGATCCTTAAACCTCTGAAAGATTTGGGGAAAGAATTTTCTCACTTATATATGCTTTCAGATTGATCAATCGTTCTGTGTTTCTCTGATAGGTGAAATGAGGAAGAGACTTCTGTTGTAGAGTTCTAGAAGCACTTGGCAAGGAATTATGCCTGGTTCCTATGCTTTGCTGTCAAGGAAAACCTTCCTTTTTTAGTATCAGAATTTCTATAGTTTGTGTTCAGTTTGATTTTTTTTATTACTTCTATTATTCTGCAATCGTGTATTTTATATTTTATAGTTATTCTGCACAACTGATTAATTGCGCTGCATTCTGCTACTGTTTTTGTTTTGCTTTTTAGTGTTTAAAAAAAGCTTTTAATGATTTTAATGATTATTATTAGGTAATCTGCCTAGATACATTAGATTGGCTGTTACATATATTGAAATTGATCATTGGATAGATTATAATAATTATAGAATAATTATTGAATACCTGAGTCTTTTACCATTGCTTATAATATCATGTCTTTTGTCATTTATCTTTTTGAAAGGGATTGTATGGAGAAGTCATAGAAACAAAGAATAATTAGTCTCTTTCAAAGTTACACCTAATGCCAAATTTGTAGGACTAAGTTTAGTACATAGCAGCTATTTGTTTAGCTGAATCAAAAATTTGAACATATAGTTTATATTTGTATTGTTTTGTTTAGTTATTATGGCTTTAGTGAGTTTTTCTGATAATAGTTTTAGCTGGGAAAATTGGGTAACATAAAAGTCAGAATTTTGGATCATGTTTGATTCCCTGGTATGAAAATAGCAACAAATGTATACTTAATTAACAGTTACTGTACTGTATAAAAATTATAATGTGAGTTAACACATTATAATTAACTTCGATAATTTATGACACAAAGCTAAGATCCAATCAAATAAACACCTTGAAATACTTTTGATTTTTATTAAAAATGCTTCAAAAATAATCATTTACTCTTTGAAATTAGTATTTAATAGGACAATACTTTTCTCTGGCGGAATATTGGCATAGATTTACAAATCTGTAGTCATAATGCATCACTTTTCCAAAGGAATTCTAAAACTCATAGTATTTTCATATGAGTATTTTGGGACAGAAAATATATATATATTTGTTTATCAATTCTTAGGAGTCTATAGTTTGTAACCCTGTGTAATTGTAGTAGTATCCTAGAGGGTTGGTTTTTTTGCCAAACCTTTTGCTTCTAGTTTCATTTGTTCCAAGTGGGTACAGTATGATATAGTGTTATATTATTTTATTAGTTACCATTTATATTAATTACTTTTGCTGGAGTATAAGAGAGATATTGCTATTATACCTTTGCTGAATGTTTAACTTTCTCTTTAAGGAGACCATTATGATCGAGCTCGTCGCCTCCAGTCTAAAATGATGACAAATTTGGCAATGGCCAAGGACCGTTTGCAGCTGTTAGGTACTACTTAATGTTGTTACTTTAGAAAATTGTAAAACTGATAGTGTAAATATTTAAGATTTATTAATGATGGAGAGAAAAATGATTTAAAACTATTTTTTAAAAAAATAAAACATATGTTTCACCAATATATTTCATTTTGTGTAAATGTACTTGTTTAGAGATGCAAGTATACTATCAAAATTTGGCCTCCTGATATTTTAAAGGGGAAGCTGAAGAACTAGTGACGGGTTTGGGGTTTTTTTTTTGCAAAAAAACTTTTTAAAATGCAGCATGTACTTAACTTGATTTTTGAAATGGCTAAGCAACCGGTGCAGAATTAGCATTAATAGAAGATAGTATAAAGTGCATCCTAGAAGGAAAACCCATAGAGAAAAATGTTGCCAAATTTTAAGCTAAATAAGTTTTAACTGCAGATTACTTTGATGAAAAGCAGTAAATTGTTGAACAAAATCCTGAAATCAGTTTGTGAATATAGACCTTTACAAAATACTTAATGAATTCAGTGACACATTATCATAAATTGAAATCTTTTAAATTAAAGCATTTATTGATTGAAGCAAAATAAAACTAGACAGCAGCAAAAATGTCCGAAGAGTCCAGGAATGAAACATGTAATGATCTCACGAGGCAAGCTCTGCAATTTACCTACTTGGATCAAAAGTTAGCATGCAAATAAGGGTTGGGTTTTATCATCACATCATCACGTACGTGTTATTTTCAGTCATCACAATTAGCTGTGGACTTCTAAGGATAGCAATATCTAAGCTAATTTATTCTCTGCTGGCTTTCTTGAAAATGCTGTTAAATCATTTATCCACATTACATGGTTCACGTCTCATAGGGTTGAAGCTGGGATAGCATGCTTAGCTTTGCTTATTTATTGGGAGAAATAAGGACATAGAATTCCTACCTAGAAAAGCTCCTAAATCAGATGGATTATGATTTTGTAAATCCCATTTATTATCTCTTTAGCTACTTGGATTGTTCTAGGAAGCCAGTGTTAACTGAGAAATATAGATTTAAAAAATGCAGTAGATACTTTCTTTAGGTTTCCTAGCTGTTTTTTCGAACAGTTGTAGTGCATTATCCATGTGTTTCTCATGATTATCCAATTATTTTTTTGACATTTCTTTTGTAATTAGTCTGGTAGATCTAGTTGCCATTTTGTATTAGGTGGCTTCTATAGCCACCATTTTGTTGTGGGACTCAACAGTGTCTCAAAGTTCAAAGATAAAAAGATTGGGAATCCTTAGAGTACAGAAAATGAAATCAGGAGCAGAACATTTTAAGGTTGGAGGAATGGTGCCAATAAGATTGTGTATATGTATGTGGTTTGCTTAAAATTGCATCTCTAAATGTCATTGACCGTGGTCAGAAAAATTGTGAGATAGAAATTTATAAAAATACATGTTTGATAGCCAGTGACAAACAGAAACTTTTTAACAAGAATGTTAGGCAGCTGTAACATATATTGGATTAAATAACTTGCTATTAAGTATGAGGTGTCAAATGTAAACTACAATCCTATGATGTGGAATTGTACCTTTGCTGATTCCTCACCTTTTCCTGTACCTGCAGCTTTGATAATAGTGAGTTCCCCCCCACAGTGGTTATAGGACAAAACTTTAGTGTTTTCCTGAAAGGCTTCCAATTGCTGTTGCTCTTTTCTGGATGCCTGGAGCAATCTAGAGGGTGGGCCATGACAGATAGAAATTTAGCTACATTTTTAAGGTGCTATAGGACACTACTTTGTTTGGTTTTGCTGTTACAGATATAAAAAGGCTACCTCATATAATGTTTCCAACAAGATAAATAGGCAAAAATATACCCCAGCATTTTTGAGTTGACAGAGCCAGGTCTTTAAGCATTTACAAAAGGCCAGGAAAGTGGCAGCCTGCCTTACCTCTGATGGGAGGATATTCCAAAGGGTGGGGACAAAGGCAGAGAAGACTTTCTACCTGGACCCTGTCAGTCAACATTCTTTAACTGATCCACAGCATACTTTCCCTGCCTGATCAAGTGAGACAGGCCAACATTATGGGGTGAAAATGGTTCTGTAGTAATCTGGGCCCATGCCATGTAAGGTTTTTAAGTTCTTAACCAATATTTTGAATTGGATCCAGAACAAACTGGTACTCAGTTCAGCTCACATAGCAGAGGTGTTACGTGTATCATTCTAGGGGCATCCAAAGTTGTTTATGCTGCCGCATTCTATACCAGCTGAAGCTTCTGGGTGCTTTTCAAGTATCTTTTGTCACTTGTGAATTAGAAGATAAAATAGTACTTGCAGACGGTCTGCTTTTAGACAGTGTATTGCCTTCCAGTAAGGTTGAACATCAGTTCCACATTTCAGTTCTGTTTATAATTGAAACCCTCTCTTATTGGATTTAATTTTAGCTTATTCGGCCCATTCACGTCATTTTCCAGAATTCAATTGCTTTCTTGGAGTTGGATGATAGGGAGCACCAAGTAATATTTATGATATCTTACTCTGAAACTCTCCAGGATGATACCGAACAGAATAGGGACAGGATAAAACTATTTGGGACTCTCGTGATAATGATTTAGATGTTGAAGATAGTGATCCAATACTACTTTTTGAACTAGGACTGTAAGGAATTACTGGAACCTGCAAGAGTATTGCAAGGCCCTCATCAGTCAGATGATGTAGAAGAATACTATGTTAAATAGTCTGAAAGCCACTGAAGGTTCCAAGAGATTTAACAAGGCTGCATCATCCAGTTTGTAGACAAGGTCATCATCAAAATAGTTTCATGTCATATTCTTATTGAAAGCCCATTGACATGGATCCAAATAATTAGAATGATCAAGATATATCTTAATGAGAAAGTTACAACCTGATCAATCGCTTTTCTAAAAACTGAATATTTCAGATTATTCAATATTTGCACAGATCTCCCCAGTAAAGAGTGTTTTCAATAGAGGTCTTATTAGTTCCTTTAAGCTGAGAAAGATTATCACTTACAAAGAGGTACTGATAATTGTTCTTAACCTGAGGCCAGTTGAGCAGGTAGTTCCTAGTTTTTATATTGCTATACACCATTTGCATCCTTGTGCAAGCCAAAGCAATACAAGCAATTGTACAGGTTATGTCTCTAAGACCTTCCTCAGCAATGATGTTCATTCAGTTCAAGCGAGTCTTCTCAGTTTTATCTACAGAGAATAATACATTCTGGCTCCCTTCAAAGGAGATGTTACACTTTGAGAAATGCAATGCTTTCCTGCTTTGTGTAAATATAATGGAGTAGAGGAATAAATGTTTTTTCCACCATGATATTAAACATCAAATTGATCTTCAGATCTATTTAATCTATGGCCTAAATTCCTCCATTTATTCTTCAGCTGTTATCCTGTCCTTTTCATTTATTTCCCAGCTCTTTAATAAACAGTTTGGATTTGTAAAGGGAAGAAAGCACTTAGAAATGAAACTAGCTTGAAAATCTATGTATGGTTTTGTTACTGATATTCTTATCCATAGTATGTAATTGGCAATATGCCCAGTTACCATTTCCACTCAGCTGTGTTATCAGTAATTCTTGCAGGAGGTCAAGATTTTATGTGTAAGCAGATATGAGTCCTGTAAATTATGTTTTGAAATAAACATGAAGTTAGTGGAATTTTTTCATTACTGATTATATTTTTCATGCATATGAACAGTAGCTCTAAATTAGTGTTCACCCTCAAGGTGAATAAAGGAAGTATAATTTTCATATAACTTTTAGAAATGATTTAGCAGTCTTAATGACTTGTCTTAGATTAGCCTTTCTCAAAATTTTTACTCTGGAGAAACCTTTGAAATAATTTTCAGATCTTAGTGAATCCCTACATAAAAATTAAACAAGTATTTTTCACAAAAATGTACAAAAACTTTACAATACAATTATTTGTAACCTATACAACCCACATTTGTCAACATTTACAACAATAGCAAAGTGTTGGGCCGGAAGCTGAGTTGTGTGATGTGTAAAAATCCCCATCATTGTGAACGCTAGCATTGCATTTGTTAAAAAAAAATGTTTTTCCAATCATGACGTCTTACAGAGTCTTAGAGACTCTTGCAGATTCCAAGTTGAGAAAGGTTGATGTAGATGTTATGGAATAAATGTTCTGCATAGAGATGTCTTTGCCATGTGATGAAATGGCCATCTTTTTGACTATGGACGTTCGGGTAACAGTATATAAGAAAGGACCATAGAGAAGAAATATGAGATACGTATCACAGTCTTTAGTTTCTTTAAACTTTGGCCATCTTATTTAAGATTTTAGAAAGGGCTGAGTAAGAATCTTTTTTCAAAAAATGCATATATTAAAAATTGAATTTGTATTTTGTGTGATGCCTTTTTTAGTTAAAATTATACTGCAGTACTCTTTTACGTGAAAATATATGATAGTGTCAAAAAGGAATCTATGTTCTTAGGTAGTGAGAAAGTTGTAATTACAGAATACCATTTTTTAGCTAAATGTGTATTGAAGAGCTATTGATTTTTTTAAATGGTTTTATTTTTGAAGTACAAAAGAGATGGGTATTGATCTGTTTTCTTAAAAAAAGGAAAAGATCATGATTTTACAAAGGGGTTATTTGAATGTAAATATTGCTGACAGTCAAATTCAGGATGATATCTAATAAGTTGTTCATTTCAAAAGGTGATAACTGATAACTAAAAGTAGTATAAGGAATAGGGGACATTTTATAATTTTTTAATGATCACTTGCGAGCTTCTAATTCTGTTATAATGCAGTGCTAAATCTTATTGATAGAAAAGTAGTAATTTTATTTCAGTTATGTAACAATTACTTAATGATTAGGGAACGTTCACTTGATCAGAAAGGAGGGCTCTTGTGCTCTTATTTATAGAATTGTGTAGCAACTTGAAATAACCTGTAGATTACAAATATACATTAGCTGCTTAAAATGAAATACTTATCAAACAAATATTTGTTAACAAAATTTAGTATAAATATAGCTGCAGATTGAACCAACAAGTTGTAGATTGTCTTAGAGGATATGTAGAACTCATCATAATTCTTTGCACATTGATTTTAAAGAACCCCACTAGTTCTTTTCTTTACTATTTCTAAATATGCAGTTATTGACTGCAGTTAACAGTTTTACATAAATTGTATTTTATTAATCAGATTTGACTTCATAACATTGTAAACATTAGCTTTGTAACTTTAATCCTAATCAAGCCAACTAAAAGCAAAATCATTTTGGTATTACCAGTATACGTAACTTTCATTGGTTCATTTTTTGTCGTTTATTTGTCCTTTTTCCTCCCTCTGTTCTGTTGCATAGAGAAGATGCAGGCAGTTAAGCAAATTCCCAAGCTGCAAATGGAAGTCCGTAGTGACAATACTAACCTGGTATGCCGCAATGGACATCTCCAGTCAGGTGGGTTTGGTTTTCCCAGCACCTAATTAATTAGGGGGATGTCTCTCATATCTACCGTATCAAAACAAAATATGCAGCAATAAAACAAGAAAATCCTACCGATGATGTTACCTAATCTGGTAACGAAACATTCAGAAACTAAATTGAAACTAGCTTGGAGAGCAAACCATTGCCAAAATCTAAAACCCGAGCTACAGGTATTTTCTATTATTACATAGTATCTTTATCACATCTCAAATTCCGAATTTATTTGAAATCCACATTGGCTGTGCTTTTAACATATAAGGAATCATTGAATAAAATCATAAATGAATTGGGAGTTGGATATTATGATAATATACGTAGTATTGAAGAGAAATATACTAAACAGGCAAATATTCTATCTCATTTTTATACTTGGATCAGGTGAGGCACTGTAAATACTAAAATGTTATTTAGAATCAACAGTGGGCTTGTATAAAGACCAGGAGACTGAAGATCTTGTCAGGAGCACAAATAGAAAATGGTTGCCTAGTGAAGCAGACGTCAACCCATTTTGGCTAGAGTGCCAGTTGATGATACATTAGTCCAGTTAATATCACTGTAATATTTTTATTTAACATACAGTTGTATCTTAAGTTCAATGCATGGTCATCCCTCTCCTGCCAAAACCCAAGTTCTGTTGTTCAATGATGTGTAATATTTTCACTGTTTGAGCCAGATCGGCCAGTTTCTGTGTAATCTTAAAAATAATTATTGCATGGTTTTATTTATTTATTAAATTTATTTGTTGCACATTTCACGGTTCAAGGCAACTAAGTGGCTTACAACAAGTGAGCATCTTTTAAGTTTTAGTTATCCACTCCTGCACTATCTGGTGAAGCTTGTCTGGAAATCTAGTTAGTACTTCGTCTTTTCGCTATTTTTAAACAGAATTTAAACTCTTATTTGGAGCCGGGTATCCTGAGCCCTAGTTTTTCTATAACTTTCACAGACATTAATATAAACTTCTTTGTTGCTCTTGTGGCTCTAGTATCTACCTGATAAGAGTCTTATTCTTAGGCATCTTACATGGTGTCTTTGCTGCCATATCAAAGCAAATAATGTTGACAAATTTATTGTTGCTTGATTTGTCTGATACTTTTTAATCCTTTATTATTCATTCTGAAAATATTTGAGAGGTGCTACATATTTTGCATGTATTTTTAGTTTTAGTTATCTCCATTTTAAACCTGATTTTTTATTTTTAAATATTTATTTATAAATATATATTTTATTGACTGTTGTACACTAGCCAGAGTCACTTCTCATGAGTTGAGTGACCATATAAATTTGATAAATAAGTGCCTAATGTTAAGTGAAGAGTGAATCTAACTTTCTAAGATGTATTCAGAAATATTTTAACTGCTTGCTTTCTTGTTGATAACCTTTACCCAATAATCTAGAATAGTGAAAATGTAATTAGGTAACAAAAAGTCCATATATGTTAATTTAATTCCACTTAGATCCAAAATTTCACTGCACTGGTCAGGGGTGGGTAATCTCAAGAGGCATTCTCAAGAGAGTAATCTTATCAGGAGCCATGTGTCGCTGATAAATGGGACGTATGTAAGTAGTGGGACAATATATTCCTTTAGAGTTTTTCTATTGGTCTTCATAGTTACATTATAACTTTCTTTTTATGCTTCTGTAGATGTATCTTCTGCTGATTTTTTGATTATAGGTAGTCCTCATTTAATGACTGCTCTGTTTAGCAACCGTTCCAAGCTATAGTATTGTATAAAATAACTTTATGACTGGTCCTTGTACTTAATGATTCTTGCAATATCCCTGTAGTCACGTGATTGAGATTTGGTGCTTCACAGCCTGCGGCTGTTTATGACTGTTGCAGCATAGCACAGTCACATGATCACCATTTGATTGCTCTACAGCTAGCTTATGACAAGCAGAGTCAACGGAGAAGCCAGCGGTAAAATTGCAAGTCACAGCCATGTGATGTCTCTCTCAGTAATGGAGTTGGTGGTCCCAATTGTTGTTGTTAAGCGAACACAACCTGTACTGTGTTTCATTCTAAATTTATGTTGCTTGAATTCTGCAATGATATTTGTATGCTACCTGGTCAAAAATGTACTTCTATAAATATTCTAAGAGGTTTTTTTTAAAAAAGCTAAGAATTCTTAAGCTTTGGTCATTTTTAGTATACATAGTGTAGCCCAGTGTTTAGATATGTTGGCTATGCCTGCAGGAAATGATAATAGTTTTACTTCTAAAATTTTCTAACAAAGCTTAGAAAGCTTAGCTTACTCAATAAAATTTACAAAATATCAGTGCAAACAGAAAGCAACATTATTAAAATAAATCACATTATGTTTCAGAGGTGGTATATTCACACTGATAATGAGTTTATCCACTTTTCTATAATGGCTAAGATAAATACATTAAATTATATATTTTTATATTATTGTTTATTTTGTATTATGAGAGTTAACCCTATGTTATTAGCTAGAGTTGTTTTGTGAAATCAGTCTTATAAATCAACTAAATTAATAGATGGTAGCAATTTAAAAATAGGTAAATATGCAACTAGTTGACTTGAATGTTTTGCGTAGTAACAAATTTGTTCTTTTTCTTTGTAGAAAATGGAACTGTTCCGAAAAAGAAGGATCCATTGTCTCACAGTAGTAATTCACTTCCTCGTTCAAAATCTGTGGCAAAGGCTGGATCCGGAGGATTTTCTGGGCACCAAAGAACACCTAGTTATACTGGAGTTTCTAATTTTTCTGCACCTAGAGTTCCTTCAGCTGCAACTCAGAAGGTAGGACACTAGCTTGTATGTACAGTATATTGCATATTTGTCAATTTAGGACATAGAAAAATTACAATTCAAAATTAAGGAATTGCATTTTATAAATGGCATGTTTGGCATGCAACAAAATCTAAGTTCAGTTATTGATATTACTAGAAAAGGCTGGTTGAGAGACTTGTCTAGAACATACCATAGAAGCTAATGGAGCAAAGATGTGATTTACCATAAGAGAATTGTGTAAGTTTGTAATCCCAAACTCATTTTAGGGAGTTATTTTGCTCTTAATTTTGATCAAGGTTGTGGATGTATCTAGTGTCCTTGTTATCAGTAGAAGATATCTGCTATAAGAGTAGAAAAATACTTTTCAGTGATTTGACAGAAAATAACAAGGGGAAGAATGTTCAGTATATAGCAGAGGTCCACAACCTTTTGGGCAACAGGGACCGGTTCTATGGAGAGAGGTTTTTCCATAGCCTGGAGGGTACATGGTTTTGTGTGCTGCCTGCATCCTACGGATGGGGCTTTGCTTGTTTGTGCGGACCGGTTGCTGGCATGCTACGGCCTGTACCAGTCCACGGACCAGTGGTTGCAGACCCCTGTATGTATTCCCCATTTTGCTGATGGGAGGTTTCTACCATTGGAAATAGCTGAATTCTGCCCATATTTTACAAGCTGGCAACTGGGTTGCAAAACTACTCCAAGGATAAGGGATGAGAAATGATTTCACTGATGTTATGGGTATTTGCAAGAAGATGCCTGGAAAATATTGGCATGAAAAAATATATGGAGAAGAGGAAGCAAAATGATCATAAACGTAGGACACTTTTTTCTGTTGGAAAAGCTAAAATTTATCATTTTTAAAATTAATAAAAAGTCAATGTTGAATGATGCACACGGAGATTTTTATTCTCAGTATAGTAGAACTATTAAGGATAGTTAAGAATTCAACTATTCTAATTTATTTTGCTGACAGTTTTAAAACCATAAATTTAAATAGTGCATATGGTGATATTGAGTTCATTTTCTTTTGGGTTTATTATTTTTAGAGTAGAAAAAAATAGTTTAGAATATCACTGCCATAAACTTAAAGTGGTTATACAGAGTTCTTATACAGATTTTACCTTTGCTTTTTATCTGCATGCTATGTGAGGCATTGGAAGGAAGGATTATTACATTTTGTCTCTTATTTATTCAAACAATTAGTTTTTTTAAAAGCAATTAAAGCTTTGATAAATAATATGGGATATACATTTTTTGTTTAGAGATATAGAACTCTACTTATCTACAGAATAATTATGCATTTTACTATAATGGTTCCTTTCCACATTCTATTATATATTTATGCTCTCTTTTTTCTTTCCTTTCCTGAATTTATAACAGTATGTTATATTACCACAGAGGAAATATATATAGTTGCTAAGAATTGACATTACCTTTATGGCACATAATCAATATTTCATTAATCTTTTGCAACATTTAATTAATTGTTTTTCCGTATCTTTTTCAAGTAAAGTTAACTTGTATCATATCAAAGGTTTGTTTAATTGATTAGCCAGATGCTGAATGGAAATTTAGATTACTGAAACTGATATCAAATTCTTTTTTTTAATAATATTGAAATACATTTGAAATAATCATTTTCTTAGGCTACTCCAAAAAATAATAGAACCACTAAGCCTTCTACTCCTTCATCTGCTGTACGAAAAAAGAAAGACACGAAGACTTTCAAAAATGTGGATAGTAACCTTGCTAATCTCATTCTCAATGAAATTGTAGACAGGTAAGTGCCAGCAGTATTTTATGGGTGGATGGTGGGATAGGAATGCTTTTTAGTAAATATCAAGTGAAATTATTTTCAGGGCAAGTATTGTTCATATTTTTTCTGCATCTGTTTTAAGATTTGGATCGGAAGAAATGAAAATATTCTTAAAAATAATAATATTTAATATACAGTACATGAGAATAATTTCTTAACTGTAAGGGTTTTTCTTTTAAAAAAAATCAGTTGAGACAAAGAGTGTGAAATTCTCAGCTGCACTCTGGAAGAATGAGATGCCCATTGTTGCACTAATTACTATTCTGTATTTGTTAGTGGGACATCTGTCAATTTTGATGATATTGCTGGGCAGGAGTTGGCTAAACAGGCACTGCAAGAAATTGTTATCCTTCCATCACTTAGACCTGAAGTAAGCAATCTGTTTCCTGGTTTGTTTTATTGCATCTTCTATGTTTTCATTATCTGGTAGATTTTACTTGGATTTTTTTTTAATTTAGCATTTTGGATGTATTCAAGTAACATGTATATTTCTTATATTTGCATCTATTATAATGTGTAATTATTACTCACAGTTTTTCTATATCAAAGTCCAACTGGAGTATATGATTAGATGCTGGAGTAAAACTGGCACTGTTTCTAGGAATTAATTGCATGCTCAATAATGAGCTAAAATGAATGTTATCTACTCCCCCACTATACATTCAGGCTGCTAGCTCTCAGTAGTAAAGTTTAAACAAAGCATAATTATATTTTCAGTTAAAACAGTTCTAGGTCCTTCCAATTGGCATCATCAATTTCTAAATGAAATTCTACTGAAAATCCTCCTTTCCTAGGAAGAGAGGGAGGAACAATTTTAATCATCTCTTCATATGCACCACCTACCACTGACTCTTCCATATTCTCCAGATGGTCTATTTTTAGAACCAGATTTTTGTGTTCTAGGAATCTACAGTAGAATGGAAGAACTGACAAAACTGCTCCTCTATTCTGCCAATGAACTTGTTGAGCTGGATCAGAAACCTAATGAAACTGAAAGTTGCCCTTCTGTTTAGTTTGCTGGCAGGCAAAGTGTATCTCCAAACCAGTATTAAAGATACAATCAGTCTACAGATAGTCTTTGACCTATGACTGTAATGGAGCCTGCCCATTACAGGTGCAAGCAGTGATAATCATTAAATGACATGGCCATTCTTAATAACCCCCAGCCTTCCTATCTCTGCTGCAGTTTGAACATTTTTGAACACAACTTTCAGAAAATAGTTTTGATTTGACTCTTAAAAATTTGCAGGTGAATATTTGATTTAGAGTTCATACATATAAATATTTGACCAGGTCATCTTGGTTTCTAAATCTTTCAGCAGACTTTGGCATCAGAGTTCAGATTTTGCATTGTTGCATCAATTGACAATTGAAATAACATCACCATTAATAAGTAGTTAAGTACAATTAGTCCAGGTTCAGTTCTCTGGCAATTGAATGAACAAAAATGCTTGCCACTGCAATCCATCTCTAATAATAGAAGGTGGGAAAATGTAATCTAAATTACCAGAAACCATATTCTTGAATATTTAAAAATCAAATGGTAATTAAATGTTGATTTTGTTCTGAAATTTATATGTTTTATATTTACCTATGAGGCATAATTTTTGTGTTTGTTAAAAAAAACCCCTGCTTGTATCCATTTGGTGTGAATTTTTGAGATGTGAATTTTGCTGATGCATGGCTACTGTAGTCTTTTCTTATTAATGTTTGGTCTCTTGTGAAAAGTATCACAATGAAAGTCTAAAGACCTCCATTGTGTTTCATTTATATACTATTGTATATCACATTTTCATATCATAGCTAAATTTCTCTTCAAGCTATATTTAAAGATGTTGCAGGAAAGAAAAATTGACAACTTTTTGTTGATGCTATAATACAAGAAAAATCTTTATATAATCATTCCAACTAATATATGCTGTATGTTACATGTTCATTCTCTTAAGATAAAGACTAAAGGCAATTAACAAAATAAATCCACAGTATATATTGCCAGAACAGCCAATTTGAGGCAGTTTTGCTGTCTCTTTTTTCTTCTATCAGATGTCTTACACCTAAATATTAATTTGTGAAGAAAATGTAGAACTGATGCAATCCTGGTTAATAGGCTATAATAGCATTAGTTGCTTGAAAAATGATTAACAAGTTATAATAGTAAAAAATTAAATTAATTCCACTCTTGAAAGTGTATTGTTTGTATAGCACTTATAGCTCGTTGAGTTCCAAATAATATCTCTTAAATTTAGTAATTTAAGGATTAGTTTTATAATTTTCTTTTGTATTATTTGATTCTTTTTGTCTGTTGTCTGTTTTGGTCTATTTTTCCTTATCAAGCAGAAAAAAATAGAGCTCAGGGGCAAAGTATCCAGTGATCTGGATGGCCAGTGTTTTTAATATCTTCTGCAAAACACATTAATAATAACTTCTCTCAGCAGTAAAATTACTAAAATGGAACAAAATGTAACTCAGTCGATCTTCTAGTTATTTACAGGACTTAGGGCTCCTGCACGTGGATTGTTGTTGTTTGGCCCACCAGGAAACGGGAAGACGATGCTGGTAAGAGAGCGGCTTTCCTCTATCACGTGGGCAGGCAATGTCCTCTTTTGTTCCCCCAGAATGCCTTCTAAATCTGTTTATATTTGCTGAAAATTGGTAGTGTGTTTTTCCGTCATTTTAAGACAAGAAACAAACGTGTACACAAGGAATATTCTTTCCTATCATTTTGAAATAAGAGAGCAGTTCCATGTTGGGTCATGGGTACTCCAGTTGGAAGACTACTCAGAATTTCACAGTATCTTACAAGAAAAAGTAAACTCTGAACTGTATCAGCAGACATTTAAAAGTATAACATACGTTGCTAAAGATAGATTGAAATTTACAGTTCAGCAGAACTCTGGCTGATAAGGATAATTGTATTATGCTTACACATGGCTGAAAGATGCTATATGCTTTGTATTATGTTGCAGTGTTAAACCAGTATTTTTTTTTAACATAGGCCAAAGCAGTGGCTGCAGAATCAAATTCAACCTTCTTTAACATAAGTGCTGCAAGTCTGACATCAAAATATGTGAGTAGCAATATTATATTATGGTTGTGGTTAAAGAGTTATCTTAGGAAGTTTTGGAAAAAATAAATGGAGCCATATTTGCACCAGATTCCAGTACATTGGAAATAACTATGTTTCTAAACTATTTCTAATTTTGTATCTACATTATGTCAAATTTTATTCCACTGGAATATGTAAAATGTCAAAGCTGTATTATAAAAGATCTTAGAAGAAATTTTTTCAGTGTCTTCCCTTCCCCCTCTTACGTCATCTGTGTCCCTCTGAAAAATGCCTGTGTGGATGAAGCCTTTTGGACATGGTGCTACAGAAATAAGTATGCTGGGGGAAAAAAAGCTTTTTATGTGTGCCTGGCTGTAGAGAGAGGTAGAAATGGAAACTTTAATAAATGTTTTAAAAATAATTTAATTATAGTAAATATAGTAACACAGATTTAATGCCAGAGTCATAGCATAGATCAAGCTAGCTGTTTTAGTGTCCACTGATAATATGCCCGTTGTTAAGCATGTTATTCAATCAATTTGAGGTAGATACCTTCTTTGTTTTTTTCCCTTAGGTTGGTGAAGGAGAGAAACTAGTCCGTGCACTTTTTGCAGTAGCTAGAGAACTTCAGCCTTCTATCATTTTTATTGGTAAAATTTCATGTATCTGAGTAGTGAAAATTTTGACTTAAATATAAAGCATAAACTTTTTAAAAATAGCATTTAATTGAGAATAACTATTTACTGTCCATTTTATTAGATTGAGTTAAATTGCAAAAATATATTCTTAGCCCACAGTTTTAAATTTATTTCATTCTATTTATAACAAGTATTGATAATTCATACTAGAGAACAGGATTTTTTTTTAAAAAAGCACAATTTCCCCCAATCAATGACCTTGACAGGTACATGTTTAATTTCTTAACCAATGAATTAAAATGGATTCCCATTACCTTCTCTTTTTTCTAAACTTCTTGGTCTAGCCGCCTATCATAAGATTTCCTGATGGGTCTCCTAGTCAGGTACTAACCAGATCTGCTTTGTTTAGATTTTTAAGATAAGCCATGTTTGGCTAAGTGCTGTGCAGATAATATATTAATAACCTGAATCATAAATTTTAATTATTGTTCCTAAAAATGTTGGTAACTTACTTAAGAGCTCTTGAACAATATATGCTGTTTAGAATATAGAGTATTGCATTATATAAACAATTGTAAACTGTTTTAAAGTATACATTTAATATTGAGTGCATATTTTCAGCCGTATTCAAAATGGACAGTGATATGTGTGTGTGTGTGAATAGATATATCGTGTGTGTGTGTGTGTGTGTGTGTGTATGCATATACTTACGTGCATATGTGTGTATATGGGTAGATATACACTATACTTTCTTTTGAGAGTAGGCAACAGAATTTCATTTTTAATATGTGTCAGTGTGCTCACAGTCTAAAATGACAAGCTATCTTATTTTATATTTATATTTTAGATGAAGTGGATAGTTTATTATGTGAAAGAAGAGAAGGTGAACATGATGCTAGCCGACGTTTAAAAACAGAATTCTTAATAGAATTTGATGGTGTAAGTATTAATTGTGGAACAGTATTACAGTGCTGGGTGTTAAAGGCAGTTATATCGTATTTTTAACTCTAAAGATTAAAGTTTATTATTATTATTTTTTAAAGAAAACAGTCAAGCTAAAAGATGAACTGTTGCTGTTCTTTGCCCCCCTCTTTTTTTGCTTTTTTGCTAAGCTTTAAGTATTTTTCAATGTGCTTGCTGTTAAAATTCAAGGCCACCAAACACAATGAAATTATTTACATGTTTACAATGTAGTCTACAGTGAAATACAGTATTCATACATAAGAGCAAAGTGGTGTGTTTTGCCAAGTTTCAGGGCAGTTATCAGGTTCTTTTGGATCCAGAGACAATAAACACACCAGTGAATAAAATGACTTTAAGCTTTATTATTACCTCAGGCAGAGTTAAAAGCATACATAACAAACAAGATAATGCCCAAATCTTCTACAAGCTGCCAGGAGCATCTTAATAACAACAGCAGAAATACCACAAGGGCGACCAGTTTCCACAGTACCTAGTGCTAGGTCCAATGCAGAAACTCACAACAAACAACATCCCTGTCAACTGTCCTATGCATTAAACAGCAAAAGAAACTCCTGGGACATTTTTTCTCCCAAGAATATAACTTTACTGAAAAGCCATATAGGTACAGAAGTAGAAAACCCAGTTCTGATGTTTTCGTGTGCAAACCTTCCATTGTCCATCAATCAGTTGCACTTGCTTTATTTTGGAAACAGCCTGTCTGCCTTGGACATGCCCAGTTGATGAACCTGGGGTTTGGGTCTGTCTCACGCTACCAGGTGGCACACTTGCATTTCAGAGTTCCCTCGCAAACTTTCCTTACATTCCAATGCCTCCCCTCTCCCCTTGGTTGTGAGCAGGGTTGCATAGCGAGTCGACCATGACAAGCCCCACGGTTTTTATCAAAACCTGGCATCATGACTGTTATTGACTGTTATTGTTGGGAGACTGCAAGGCCTCCCCTTGACTTGGTGGCATATGACTCTCACAGTGAGAAAAGTTTTGAAGCTACCTGAAGATTCCCTTCCCCCTTTCTCCTTTAATCAGTAAACAAGAAAAAAGACCTTCTAGACTTTTCCTAATAAGAAGGAGAAAAATCATAATACGTCATTAAACTCCTCAATATAATAATGGTTTCTGCATTGCCACTACATGGTGATGTGCAAATGGTTTGTTCCCAATTACAACAATATATATTTTATTATAGTGTGATGTTTCCTTTTCTGATTCTATCTGAATTTGCTTTCTGTGGAAAAAAAGGTACAGTCTTCAGGAGAAGATCGCATTTTAGTAATGGGAGCAACTAATAGGCCACAGGAGCTTGATGATGCTGTACTCAGGTATTTTAACTCATGCATAATTAATTAGGAATATATAATGTAAATTTATCTTTGATGCTATTCTTGAACACTAATTTGATACACCATGTGTAAAGTATATTTATTTTGGTAAAAAATGAAAAAATGCACAGTAAATATTTTCCTAGATGATATATTTACTGGAAATATTGTTGTAATGAATTGTTGGAAATATTTTCTAACTATATTTTGATACAAATCAATTTTGCTACTGAAGACAGGTTAAATACATCAAAAATGAAATATAATTATCTGTTCAATGAAAATGGAGAGATATTTCTAGCCAAATGCCATTGTGTCTCAAAACATCTCTCCGTTCTCAGATGTCTCTTCTTACATGTTATTTCAAAATAACTGACCAAATTCTAGTCATCATATAGGGAAGAATCCCAACTGCCAGGAAAATTTAGTTTTCCTATGTATTTTGGAATATTTATTGCTTTTTCAAGGATACTGTAGAAACATACACAATACAAAAGACACAAGAATAACTTGCAATACTGTAGTCTGAAAACAGTAGTTCTAAAAATGGGCAATTCAGTAGAAGTTAATACTATCTTTCTTACTCTTGACATTTGAGTTCAAAAAACAAAAGGGCATTTTTTATAAATAATTTGTTTAACTGTTTATAATTTGGGTTATTTTATTTTAGACTTTGACTGGGTTCAGGTAGTCCTCGACTTACAGCCATAATGTAACCCAAAATTTCTGTTGTATATCATGACCAGTGCTTTTTTTGTAAAAGAAAAAGGTGCCAGAACTCACACATGTCATACGTACCCTACAAGGTTCCATCCAAAAAAGGTGCCGGAACTCCGTTCTGAGCATTCTATGAGAAAAAAAAGCCCTGATCATGACAATCATAAGTTAAGGCAGCTACATGATTTTATGATGGTTTTTGCAGTGGTCATTAAGCAAATCCATTGTCTCACAATGGGCATAAACGCCAGTTTCCAGCAAAACATCCATCCATCATGGTCATGTAAGCGTGGATGCTGCAAACAGCAGGCTGTTTGCAAGTGCTCAGAATGCAGTCACGTGACTGCAGGGTGGTGGTGGTGGATGCCAGCTGTTGGAACTTCAAATCCAGGTCACAGGTAATTTTTTCCGGGGGTCTGTTGTAACTTTGGATGGTTGCTAAGCGACTGGTCATAAGTCAAGGACTACCTGTATATATTGAAAGTTATTCTGGTATCCATTTTTGCATTGTTTCTGTTTTTATGGCACAATTGAAAAAGCAACACATTTTCTAAAATGTATTGGGCTTGAATTTAAATTTTATTAATGACACCTGTGATTCCTTCCTCCTATTGTTCATGACAACACCCCTTTTTTCACTGTTACATTCTAATCAGTAAAGCCACTCTGAGCTATATATTTTAAATAGAAGTTGAGTAAGATGTCATTTTTATACAATTACTAATTTATTTAAAAATAAATTATTTATTAATAAAAAATATTAAGTTAGCCAATTAAATTGGCACATTCATACAGAATTGGAACTTAGACCTACAAAATAAATATCCATGAAGTAAATGCAATTAAGTGAAAAGTGCAGCTGCTTTGAGGTTGAACTGAGGCTTATCTATTTCTATTTGTTTCCCGTTTTCTCATTTTCCCCTTTTCTTTCTTTGCCTATGTTCCACTTTCTCAAGCCCAGTGTATCTTTCTTCCTCATCATCTCATCTACAATTCTCACTTCTCAGAGCCAGCTGAGCTGATAACAAAATGTGAACTTGAAATTCTAACGTTAATTGCTAGCAATACAAATAGTGCCAATTTTAAATTTTAAAGTTAAAAAATCAATTTCTGCTAACTACAGTCCTGGTTTGAAACTTTTATCATAACTGGAATCTTAAGTAGAACTTTTATATTAATATTTATTTTTCAGGCGATTCACCAAACGAGTATATGTATCATTACCCAATGAAGAGGTATGTAGATTATGGTGATAGTTTTAAGTAAAATGTCTCTTATTCAATTATTGAATGTAGACTAATAATACAAAAATTGGTTCATGTTTAATTACAGGATGAATGCTTCTATCACAAGGGCTACTAGAATTTCTATAATGATACTCTTTTCCTTTTGTTTTCCTTCTTTTTTATCCTTTGCCTTTGCCCTTTTGGCTCATTTCCCTGCCCTGTAATTTTTCTTTCTTAACTTTCTGATTATTTTCCTATAAATAAGTTACAGTCTGAACCTAGATTGTAGCTGAAGGACAAATTACCATTACATCAGAATTAATCAAAATGTGGATGGAAGTTTAACTGTCACTATATCAGTTCTGAGAATGCCTTATTTGTAAAAGGACTGCATAAATAGAATTCATCTTTCTGCTTTGCAGTTTGCTTATTTTTCATATACCTGGAAATCTAAGCTTTCACTTTTATACAAATGAAAACTTTCAAGCAACAGGCAATTAAGTTTGAATGGTATATTTGCATGTGTGCCAAGCCAAATCTACTGCTTGCCATGAGATATCTATTTAAACCCACAGTGTACTAGATATTACAGCAAATTATAGCCAACTGTGAATTGTTCATTGCCTTCAGTATCAGTCCCAATCAGATTTTCATAGTTTTTCACATATTTAATGAATATGTTAAAATATGTGAGAAGCCAGGATAGTCTGATTGGAACTGGTATTATAGATTGAATAGAAGAATGCAATTTGCTGTGTTTCTATTAAGCTATTAGTATTTTCTTAATATTTATATAATAGCAAGACATAGAAGCATAAGAATACTTTTAAAATGTAGCTTCACTTCTACCCCATATGATTTCAGATCTAATCTTCTATGTTGTCTTTGCAAAGTGAAAATCATTTTGCACAATTTTCAAATGTATAGTGTCTTTGCTTGCTTTAACAAAAGGTGAGATTGCAAATAGAGAATGTTATGTTTTGCAGACTCGACTGCTTTTACTAAAAAATCTCTTGAGCAAACAAGGAAATCCATTAACCCAAAAGGAATTGGCACAGTTAGCTAGGTGAGTAAATTCTAACTTACTGCTAAATCTAGGTAGACTTTGCATAGTGATATTTGCAGCTGTTGTTCCTAAAAAGAAATGCTAAATATAACTGGCTGTGAGTAATGGCATAGACATGTTTCTCGTCCTCACTGTTTATAAAGAAACATCTCTCATCAAGTATAGTACTACGACATCTTAAATGATAAGACTACAATTTAATATCATTAATATTAGACATTAAATATTGAAAAGTCTGAACTATGGACCTAATTATTTTATCCAAAATTTTCAAACTGTTTTATTAATTTTTATCATACTGCTGTATAATAAAGAAAGAATGTAACACTGTAAATTTTTATTAGCTTTCTATAGAGGATATAAGTTTTTGAAATTGTTTTCTCTTCTAAAGAATGACAGATGGATATTCAGGTAGTGACTTAACAGCATTGGCAAAAGATGCAGCATTGGGCCCTATACGAGGTAAGCGTGATTAGCTTTGAATAAAATGCATCTGTAAGGTGGCTCTAAAAAGAGCTCATATATGCGTCTTTAGTTAAGCTAAGTTCTAAAGAAATAGTTTAGTTTGCTCAACTCCTTGCTGTAGCTAGTAGCATTTTAAAAATAATTTAAATAATCAAATTTAACTAGCTAACATTGGTTGTACTTTATAAATTAGATGCATGCATGCATATATACATAGGCACACACACGCATCAAATTTTCAGTAGGATTGTAGTCTAGCACCAAGACAGTATATAACAGAATTTGCAACCAATCCAATAAGGACCGGCTAGCAGTACAACATAATCAAACTAAACATTGAAACCTAGTAAAAAAAATACAAAGGTTTTCTCTTTCCAGTCATGTCTGACTCTGCGTGATGCTCATTTCTGTTTCTTAGCCAAGAGAGCCAGCGTTGTCCAAAGACATTTTCTGTGGTCATGTCGCCTGCATGACTATACACACTGAGGCACACGGAAGACTGTTAGTATCCCACCAAAATGTTGGGAAATGGTACCTATTTATCTACTCACATTTGCACCTTTTCAAAATAGGAGCTGGGGCAAGAATGGGAACCCACCCCATCTTGCAGCGCTTGGGTCTGGAACCTGGGCTGTCCGCTTTCCAGCTGGCAAGCTCAGCGCCTTTAACTGCTGAGGCCTCATGTCTCCGATAACACTAGAATAAAATATAATTAATGTGACAATAAAAAGAACATTAAAGTCTAAAATGCTGCAATAACTAGAGTGATAAAAAGACAAGATGCAAACTTATACAAATTTAGTGGATCAGATTAAATCTAAAATAGTTGTAATATTTTCTTCTTGTTTTATGATAGATAACATTAGGAAATATCTATTAACAGATAATAGATAATTATATATTAATTATCTGTTAACAACAGTCCTCTTTGCATTCTATAGCAATGTATCAGAATTTGAAAATATTTAAAGAAATATTTAACTTTTTTTCTTGTTTTGGGAGTGGAAAGCCTTTTGGGAAGAAAATTCCCTCAACTTGTAAAAACTCCCCAAATCTTTGAAAGCCTAATACAGGAAGTCCTCAACTTACAACCATTTGTTTAGTGATTATTTGAACTTACGACGACACTGGAAAAAGTGACTTGTGACCAGTTTTCACTTAATGACTGTTGCAGCATTCCGATGGCCATGTGTTCATGACCTGCCTAGAGCCTTAAGATTTTCAAGATGAAGAAACATGAACTTAAAACATTTGATTTAAACCAGCTTTGTTGCCAGAATACAGAGTTGTCTTACTTAGATATTAAGCCTTCTGACAGGATACATTGATTTGAAACTCATTAATTATGTTTCTTTTAATTTACAGAATTAAAACCAGAACAGGTGAAGAACATGTCTGCTAGTGAGGTATGTGCTTTGCTAACTTAAAACAATTCAGTCATTTTTTAATCTTTTGTATTTTTATTGTTTTCAGAGCACAACTGAAAGTTCAAAATCTTAAATATTATTTGGATACCCTTTTTTGAGAGCAGATCACATGTATTCAATTTACAAATGTACTAAGTTGTCAAGCTGTTAATATCAAAAAAATCCAATACTACTAAAAGGCAACCAAATACCTCACAAATATGTCACAGAAATTCCTCTAAGTAGATATTTACTAATCATAATTTTATATTTGAGAACACAAATGCAACTAAAAATATGCAACACTTCATAAGCTTGTAAGCCACCCTGAGTCTTCGGAGAAGGGCGGGATATAAATGGAATTAAAATAAAAATAAATAAATAAAATAAAGACTAGACACATAGCCACTTATATAGCACTGCGTGTAAAAATTACCATGTTGAACTCCCTTTCCTATTATGGCATTGTGTTAGTAGATTCTCTGTCCTCTAAATTTTCAGAGATGTAAAGAATGTAAAGACTGAAATAGGGAGCAGAGAGATCAGAATATGTTGTTGGCTTAAGCACTTTGTGTTTTAAGTCATGTTAGTAAATTAGAAAGGTGGGGAGGGAGGGAAATGGCCTGAAATTATTTGCTGAATTAGATTCACATACTTTAGCGCCATCTAGTGGAATCAACATAGTAATATTTATCCAAGTTGAATTACTTTTGCTCTCAATGCTAGTAGTCCCATGCTAATAATTTTTGAAAAAATAAGTTTAATAAACAAACTTTAAATCCAATAACATGTGAGACCCAAGGCAGCTTATTTTTTTCTTTCCTATTAGATGAGAAACATTCGGCTGTCGGATTTCAACGAGTCTTTGAAGAAAATAAAATGCAGCCTTAGCCCTCAAACCCTAGAAGCTTACATTCGCTGGAACAAAGCCTTTGGAGACACTACAGTTTGATCAACAACTTTATCAAAGAGGGGAGAATGTTGTCAACAAGGGACAGCTGATTCAAACTAATGCTGAATGTTTACAAGATATCAGCAGTATCTGCACTAAAAGGCAAGACTGATTTTTAATAGTTGATGATGAGTTCCCTTAACTTTAATACCCAACAAATTTTGAGAGCACAGTAAAATGGGGAAGAGAATTCTACCAAATGAATGATAGGAAAAATGTACTTTGTGTCCTTTTTTTGTATTTTCTAAAGGTTGCTCATGATATTTACTTTGGTTGTGTTTTTCTTAATCACTAAGCCTTGTTTTCAGTTTCTTGTGTATTGATAATGTGCCAAATTAAACATAAATCCATATGCATAAGAATATTATTTTGAAAGGTCCACAATATAAAGCATCTATGTAATCTGTTCTGTTTGTGAAGTTCTACACTTAATATAGTAATACAACAAATTGGTATACCAAATGGCTTAAAGCTGTCCATTTCTTTCTGCAGGAGTTTTTCAGATTTATAAATATCAATAGTAAGATCTTGTTTTTGTATTATAGTCAAAATGTGAAATAGTATTAATTTAAATCAATGACAGAGTTTCTCTTCAGTGCTAGTTTTTGTGTCCACAATGACCAAAAGCCAGGGAATTTTCCATTCTGGTGATTTTTCTAAGATATGCAAGTGATCATAGCTGTAATTACTTGTGTAATTGGTCTTTTATATCTACTCTGTGCTTCAGTTTATAGTTATACAACCATTTTTTAAAATTTTTATTAAATGACTTGTAATATAATGGGCATTTAATATTAAAGGAACAGATGGATTTACTTCTCTGTCTAATATGATTGGTGTTTACAAAAGGAATAATTTATTCAATTATATGTTTGCTATAATAGGGTATGAAGTAGATATGTGAATGAAAGACTTAATTCATTTGTTTAAATTTAATAATTGTGCAAAAGGATAGAAAAACAGGGATAGAAGAGTAAGAGTAACATTTCTGTTAAAGTATTATCATTGGTTTTTGAAAAGTACTTTTAAACTTGAAGCAGGATTTTATGAACTTTATTTAAATTTTATTTGACAATACATAGTATTTGCAAATCAACAATACTCCTAATCTTAAACTAAGATTTTCACATTTTATAGACATCTCTTCAGTTGCTTATTGAAGAAATTATGCTTTATGTGCAAAAGCAAATCTAAAAAATAAGACATTATTCTGTTTAGCTGTTATTACATTTTGTATAAGTTATTAAACCATCACAGCTTTATTTAAATATAATAAAAGTATATTACTTGGTTCTTACAACCTGATTGAATAGGGCAAGAATTTTAATATCTGAAACTAATAGTAAATTAATTGTGATTTATCTTTGAGAATTTGGAAATCTAGGTTTCATAGTATTGTGGATACTCTTTAATATACTTCTCTCTTTTCCTCAAGTTTTCTTTGTTTACATGTAAAGTATGTGTGGGGGGATATGTACACATGCATGTCTCCAATTTCAACAAATATTTGTAAGATATACCTACTATGGAATAAATTTAAAGCCTCCTTTCCTGTTTTATCTTTGAAATATTTTCAAGGCCATATTGATGCATCTGAATACAGAAATAATGCATAGTATAAACATTCTTGCTAAAGCCGTTTGTTATACAATGGAGTTTCCCCAACATTTCCAGCTTTGCAGACCGACAGGGGAAGAGAGGGGATGGTTCCACACGAGTGCCTGGCAAGCATGCACGTGCAGCTCCATTTGCGCAAGTGGCGGGCATGTGTGCTTGCGCAAGTGGGGAAGGTGCATGCCCACGCTCGCCCACCACTTCCACAGCCTGGTTCTAAAGAGCCTACGGCCCAGCAGTGGGGGACCCCTGCAGGAAAAGACATTTGTGAAAGACTGATGACACTAGCTACTCCTACTGTACATTTCATCTCTTCATACTGGTACAGTATACAATAAAGAAATCATACAGTCTTATTTAAAGCTGTATTAGATTTAACCCTTGAACAAATTATACTTGTCTACAGCTGCCTGATCATATAACTTTTTATTCTAAAATTGGATAATCTAATCCAAGGATATTGAACATTTTTATTTTTAAAATAAAAATAACATTGCCTGAAATCCCAATTAGGAATATCAGAATTGCCATTTTAAATGTACAAATACATCAGACTTCAAAAAAATTACTGTCTATGGAGATTCTCAATCATCCAGGTCAGGGTTGTCCCAAAGGTGCTTTTTTGAAAAGGCAACTTAACTTTTTTTTCTTTGAAAATGTTTCACTTCTCATCCAAGGCTTTAAGGCTGCAGTAATCTGCCTTATTTTAATTTAAGGGCTAAAACATTTTTTAATTATGCTTGCAATCAAAGCCTGATTAATTAAAGCAAAAATTTTCTCAGGCAAGAATTATTGTTATGCTGTTTGAATCAGAATTACTAGAAGATTTAGATATATAAAAACAATTAAAACTGCCAAGTCATTTTGTTTAATTCCTTTTTAAGCAAGTGCTTTCGGATGCTTGAACAGATTCTACAGATCCTAATATATTCTCTGTATTGTAGCTTATTTCATAAGAACTCAAATGGTTGAATTTTTAGCTTCATCTATATTATCTTTGGTAAAGGCAATGCTACTTTTCCTATTAAGCATTTTTTGGGAGGGGGAACATCTGAAATCTCAGTTATGTATAAGTATTTAGCAAATTTTGAAATATGGTGGGATATTGTTTGCTTTTATGCAATAAATGTTGCTTTAAGATAAAGACAACACTTAATATCTTTTCATTCAAGCCATAATCCAGTACTGATTGTAAGCATGTCCTTATTTCAGTTCTCTTTAATAGAAAGATGTGTGAGAAACATAGTTTATATTTGTCTCATACCATTTTAATAATACTTCTGTTTTCTAGGAAAATAGTGTACTAGACTCCTCCAGTTTTTTTAATGTGCTAGCATTAATAAGAATCTGATGAAGGCTCCAAATTCATTCCAAGATGGATGTAGGATTTATTTGTTCATTGAATAGCATAAACTGTTGCCATGGATGTACTCAGTTATCAAGCAACCACTGTAGTAGTTTAACTGATGTTTGTTTACCTTATCATCTGGGCTCTTATGTAATGCTTCTTGGATGTCTAGTGAACAGATATCCTAGACAATTTAAAATAACATTTGTAAGATTATGGAATAAATTTAAAGTTTCCTTTAATTATGCTATTTATAGGGGGGGAAAGCACTCCTACCCATACATATAACTTCCTGAAAGACCTAACAGGCCTTTGTTACCTTTTCTGTAAAGAATGTTCTTCTCAATTAGTTATCTCATTTAATAAAAAGCTGACATGTAAATATGTTTTTAATTTTAAATCAAAGGTGCTACTAAAATTAGGATTTTTACTGAACAGATTTTCAGCTATGAAGAGACAACTTTGAATTCATTTTGAAAAAATTCTCATATTCTAGCTGTTGGTATTAGCTATCACAATATGAAATATTAGGAAAACAGAATGTGTATAAATATGAAAAATGTTCATGTAGAATTAGATTGACAAACTTATTTGTTGAAGTTTGTCTTCATACTCAGTTTTATTCCATGTTGAGTTCTTGACTCATGACTTGCAAATCTCTTGCCTACAGTATTACTTTTTGCTGCTGATAATGAGTTTGTTGTGGGATATTTCAATTTGCTAGCTCTGAAATAAGACTAGAAATCTAACTATTGAAATTCTAATTTATTGTGTTGAAACAGACCTTTTCATTTCCTCCATTGTTAGATTCTAAATAAAAATGTGGAAACAGTAATTTGACTATTCAATATTTTATTTAAGTAAGTTAAAACAGATTGTGAGATGTATGCTTACATTTATGTTTTTTATTATACTCAAAACAACTATAAAAGACAACATACTTCCATTTTGATACCTTAATTATCCTATAAACTAAGCCACAAAGTAATTTTCACAATATATTTTTGCATGGCTATTACGTGGCGTTTCAAAATATTAGTCACTACTTCTGTAACTAAACTTTAAAAAAAACCAACTAGGAAGGCATACTATAGAGTTAGCATGTGAATAAAAACATTTTTTAAAAAAGCAACTGGTATTGCCATGACTTTCGGAAAAAGCTGTTTTCAACTGGTTTTCTTTCCTGGTTGGGCATTTTTATTTGGATAGCATCAGACGGAGAATACTACAGTCATGGCCGAAATTGTTGGCACCCCAGAAATTTTTCCAGAAAATCAAGTATTTCTCTCAGAAAAGTATTGCAGGAACACATGTTTTGCTATACAAAGGTTTATTCCCTTTGTGTGTATTGGAACACAACAAAAAAGGGAGGAAACGAAGCAAATTGGACATAATGTCAAACAAAACTCCAAAAATGGGCTGGACAAAATTATTGGCAACCTTTCAAAATTGTGGATAAGCAAGTTTGTTTCAAGCATGTGATGCTCCTTTAAGCTCACCTGGGGCAAGTAACAGGTATGGGCAATATAAAAATCACACCTGAAAGCAGATAAAAAGGAGAGAAGTTCACTTAGTGTTTGCATTGTGTGTCTGTGTGTGCCACACTAAGCATGGACAACAGAAAGAGAAGAAGAGAACTGTCTGAGGACTTGAGAACCAAAATTGTGGACAAATATCAACAGTCTCAAGGTTACAAGTCCATCTCCAGAGATCTAGATTTGCCTTTGTCCACAGTGCGCAACATTATCAAGAAGTTTGCAACCCATGGCACTGTAGCTAATCTCCCTGGTCGTGGACGGAAGAGAAAAATTGATGAAAGGTTGTAATGTAGGATAGTCCGGATGGTGGATAAGCAGCCCCAAACAAGTTCCAAAGGAATGCAAGCCGTCCTGCAGGCTCAGGGAGAATCAGTGTCAGCGCGACCTATCTGTCGACATTTAAATGAACTGAAACGCTATGGCAGGAGACCCAGGAGGACCCCACTGCTGACACAGAGACATAAAAAAGCAAGATTACAGTTTGCCAAAATGTACTTGAGTAAGCCAAAATCCTTCTGGGAAAATGTCTTGTGGACAGATGAGAGCAAGATAGAGCTTTTTGGTAAAGCACATCATTCTACTGTTTACCTAAAACGAAATGAGGCCTACAAAGAAAAGAACACAGTACCTACAGTGAAATATGGTGGAGGTTCAATGATGTTTTGGGGTTGTTTTACTGCCTCTGGCACTGGGTGCCTTGAATGTGTGCAAGGCATCATGAAATCTGAGGATTACCAAAGGATTTTGGGTCGCACTGTAGAGCCCAGTGTCAGAAAGCTGGGTTTGCGTCCGAGATCTTGGGTCTTCCAGCAGGACAATGACCCCAAACATACGTTAAAAAGCAGCCAGAAATGGATGGCAAGAAAGCACTGGAGAGTTCTGAAGTGGCCAGCAATGAGTCCAGATCTGAATCCCATTGAACACCTGTGGAGAGATCTTAAAATTGCTGTTGGGAAAAGGTGCCCTTCCAATAAGAGAGAGCTGGAGCAGTTTGCAAAGGAAGAGTGGTCCAAAATTCCAGGTGAGAGGTGTAAGAAGCTTATTGATGGTTATAGGAAGCGACTGATTTCAGTTATTTTTTCCAAAGGGTGTGCAACCAAATATTAAGTTAAGGGTGCCAATAATTTTGTCCAGCCCATTTTTGGAGTTTTGTTTGACTTTATGTCCAATTTGCTTTTTTTCCTCCCTTTTTTTGTTGTGTTCCAATACACACAAAGGGAATAAACCTGTGTATAGCAAAACATGTGTTCCTGCAATACTTTTTTGTGAGAAATACTTGATTTTCTGGAAAATTTTCTGGGGTGCCAACAATTTCGGCCATGACTGTATATAAAAATGAAAGTAAACCATCCTGCTTTTAAGAACTAGGAAAAACCAGGTATTAAATATGTTTGGAAATAAGTCTTACTGTAGGACAGATTACATTAGCATCATGCACAAACATTATTCTCAGTCCGGTTATACAAAACAAAAATGAAATGGTACACTTTAAAATGTGCCTTGAATACTTTTCAAAGGCTTGCAAAATAGAGGTGTTTTCATGCAAAGGGTTCCTAGCACGACTAATCAGAAGGCATTTAAGTCTACATTTTGTTAATCTGATGCACAATCTCGCATCATATTGAATCATAGGGCTGGAAGGGACCTTGGAAATCTAGGCTAATCCCTTACCCAAGTCTTTATACCTTACCAGACAAATGGTTGTCCAGTGTTTTCTTAAAAAAAAACCAGGAGGCAAGCTGTTCCATTGATCAATCGTTCTCGCTGTCAGGAAATTTCTTATTTTCCTGATTGTATGCTTAATGTTGTTCCAGCATGTTAGATTAATATGCGGTCAGCTGCTTTGTGGCTTGCACCCAAGACGGTCATTTTCACCTTGTATGTTATGTTATGTACTCCAAGTTTGGCCTTGGAGTACAAAATGAAGCAGGGCACAGGCTGATAGAATTTTGTCAAGAGAATACGATGGTCATAGCAAACACTCTTTTCCAACAACCCAAGAGACGGCTTTACACATGGACATCACCAGACGGTCAACACAGAAATCAGATTGACTATATGCTCTGCAGCCAAAGATGGAGAAGCTCTATACAGTCAGTAAAAACAAGACCAGGAGCTGACTGTGGCTCAGACCATGAGCTTCTTGTTGCAAAGTTTAGGCTTAAATTAAAGAAAGTAGGGAAAAGCACTAGGCCAGTCAGGTATGAATTAAATCATATCCCTGTTCAATATACAGTAGAGGTGACAAATAGATTTAAGGAATTAGATCTGATAGACAGAGTGCCTGAAGAACTATGGACAGAGGTTCACAACATTGTACAACAGGTAGCAACCAAAACCATCCCAAAGAAAAAGAAATGCAAGAAAGCAAAATGGCTGTCTGAGGAAGCTTTGCAAATTGCTGAGGAAAGGAGGGAAGCGAAAGGCAAGGGAGAAAAAGAAAGATATGCCCAATTAAATGCAGAATTCCAAAGAATAGCTAGAAGAGATAAGAATGCCTTCTTAAATGAACAATGCAAAGAAATAGAAAAAAACAATAGAATAGGGAGGACCAGAGATCTTTTCAAGAAAATTGGAGAGATGAAGGGAACGTTTCATGCAAAAATGGGCATGATAAAGGACCAAAATGGCAGGGACCTAACAGAGGCAGAAGAGATTAAGAAGAGGTGGCAAAATTACACAGAAGAACTATACAAGAATGAGCTTAACGTCCCTGATAATCACAATGAGGTGGTCACTGACCTCGAGCCAGACATCCTAGAATGTGAAGTGAAGTGGGCCTTAGAAAAGCTGAGCAACAACAAAGCTAGTGGAGGTGACAGTATTCCAGCTGAGCTATTCAAAATCTTAAAAGACAATGCAGTAAAAGTGCTACACTCAATTTGCCAGCAAATTTGGAAAACTCAACAGTGGCCACAGGATTGGAAAAGATCAGTTTACATTCCAATTCCAAAGAAAGGCAGTGCCAAAGAATGTTCAAACTATCGCACCATTGCACTCATTTCTCATGCTAGTAAAGTTATGCTTAAAATTCTACAAGCTAGATTCCAGCAGTATGTGGATCGAGAACTACCAGAAGTACAGGCAGGATTTTGAAGAGGCAGAGGAACTAGAGATCAAATTGCTAACATACGCTGGATCATGGAGAAAGCTAGAGAGTTCCAGAAAAACATCTACTTCTGCTTCGTTGACTATGCTAAAGACTTTGATTGTGTGGATCATAACAAACTCTGGCAAGTCCTTAAAGAGATGGGCATACCAGACCATCTTATTTGTCTCTTGAGAAACCTATATGCGGGCCAAGAAGCAACAGTGAGAACTGGACACGGAACCACTGATTGGTTCAAAATTGGGAAAGGAGTCCGGCAAGGCTGTATACTGTCGCCTTGCCTATTTAACTTGTATGCGGAGCACATCATGAGAAAGGCAGGGCTAGATGAATCAAAAGTTGGAATTAAGATTGCCGGAAGAAACATCAACAACCTAAGATATGCAGATGATACCACTCTAATGGCAGAAAGTGAAGAAGAACTAAAGAGCCTCTCGTTGCGAGTGAAGAAGGAGAGTGCAAAAGTTGGGTTGAAACTAAACATTAAGAAAACCAAGATCATGGCATCTGGCCCTCTCAATTCCTGGCAAATAGATGGGGAAGAAATGGAGGTAGTGACAGATTTTATTTTCCTGGGCTCCAAGATCACTGCAGATGGGGACTGTAGCCAAGAAATTAAAAGACGCTTGCTCCTAGGGAGGAAAGCCATGGCAAATCTAGACAGCACACTAAAAAACAGAGACATCACCCTGTCAACAAAAGTGCGTATAGTCAAGGCGATGGTCTTCCCAGTTGCAATGTATGGCAGTGAAAGCTGGACCATAAGAAAGGCTGAGTGCCAAAGAATTGAAGCCTTTGAACTATGGTGCTGGAGAAGACTCCTGCGAGTCCCTTGGACTGCAAGGCGATCAAACCGGTCAGTCCTAGAGGAGATCAACCCTGACTGCTCTTTAGAAGGCCAGATCCTGAAGCTAAAACTCAAATACTTTGGCCATCTAATGAGAAGGAAGGACTCACTGGAGAAGAGTCTAATGCTGGGAAAGATTGAGGGCAATAGAAGAAGGGGACGACAGAGAATGAGGTGGCTGGATGGAGTCACTGAAGCAGCAGGCGTGAGCTTAAATGGACTCCAGAAGATGGTAGAGGACAGGAAGGCCTGGAGGAATATTGTCCATAGGGTTGCGATGGGTCGGACACGACTTTGCAACTAACAACAACAAATGTTATGACTGCAGCTTCTTAAAAGGTGCGAGCCAGATCTGTGACAGACTGCACCCTGTCTTTAATGGGAAGAAGAGTTGATTCCTCCATCCGTGTCCCCTAATTATGCTGAACTACAGTTGCTTAGAATTCCCAGGGAGCTGACTGGAAATTATCAGACTGATGTCCAACACATATGGAGCGGGCTGTGGGTTGTGCTCAGGAATTCTGAAGAGTCCTGAATCGGGCGGGGAACTATGCCCCTTTTATGACTTGTGGACTTCAATTCCCAGAATTCCTGAGCCAGCATGCCTGGCTGAAGAATTCTGGGAGTTGAAGTCCACAAGTCATAAAAGGGCCAAGTTTGAAGATCCCTGCCATAGAGATATGATCAAATTTAAACTTTATTGGTCGTACCGTAGTAGCGCATGCACTTTCCAAGGCGACGGAACACCGGCACACGCCGAATCTCACTCTCTGCCTCGACTGGGGACTAGCAGGGAGCCGAGGGCGGAACGGGACTACGTCACTTCCTGTTTAGTTCCGGGCTTGGCCAATTACACGTCAACTAAGTCGACTCCTGCCGTACTCCTTTCTTTAATGACGGGAGACGCCCGCCTTTTCCGGCCCCGTTGGGAGCCGCTCGTTCCGCAACATGGTGAGTTCCCATCTTGGGGGGGCGGTTGAGGGCCTTGAACGCCGCGTGGCGAGTCGATGTCAAACGTGGTGCAGCCGTGAGAGGGATGCTAGGAGGCTTCCCATTTCTGAAAGGGGGCGACTTCCCTGCAGCAGCTGTCAATAGCTTTCCAAGGGGAAGATGCCAAGCTTTTCTGCACAGAAAGCTGCAAGTGGGCAAGAAGGCAACATGATAATCTGCTGCACGGGGAGCCCCGTTTCATTTTAAAAGCGAAAATGTAGGTGGGGTGCATGTAGCCCGCTGTATCCGATGTGTGGGGTTTCCCTGAGAAGAGGAGGTGTGTGTGCAGTGATTGGAGGGATGGCTTGGCTCAGACTACGGTAGATAGCCCGGAAGTGTTTAATTAGGAATTTGATCAATAAGCAGTCACAAGTAGTTGTTTTTAATCACATGTCAAGCAAAAGATTTACTTGCTTACCTTAGCATCGGTATCCTTATACCTCTACGGAAGAGCAAAAGTGTAATTTACTAGTGAATAAATAAGTACCTGCGTTCTCTATTCAAGGGATAGGAGCAAACAATGAGCTTGCTGCGTTATCTGGGTTCAGATCCTTTTTCAGCCGTAAAAATCCTAAGGGTATCCACAAGGTGTCTGCTCTCAACCCAGGAAATGTTTTGGTGATCATAAAGCCGCCTAAAGACTCTTGAGCTTCTTAGGAAATAAATAGGGTAAAAATGCAACGAACGAATATTTTAAAGCTAGCTGGCAATACAGTGGATATGGAAAGTCTACCCAGCCCTGTTAAAATGCCAGGTTTTTGAGATATAAAAAACAAACCAAGATAAATCACTTCAGAAATTTTTCCACCTTTAATGTAACATGTAAGCTTTCAATTGAAAAACAAAATGAAATATTTTAGGGGGGGGATAAAAAAATACAATAATGTGGTTACATAAAGATGTGCACTCTTAAACTAATACTTTGCTGAAGCACCTTTTGATTTTATGACAGCATTCAGTCTTTTGGAGTCGAGGCATGGCACATCTTCCTTGGAAACTTTGCCCACTCTTCCTTGCAAAAGTGCTCCAAATCTGTCAGATTGTAAGGGCATCTCCTGTACATAGCCCTTTTCAGATCATCCCACAGATTTTAAATTGAGTTTAGGTCTGGGCTCTGGCTGAGCCATTCCAAACCTTTCATCATCTTTTGGTGAAGCTTTTCTTTTGGAGGTATGCTTTGGGTATTGTGTTAAAAGTTGAAATGCCTTTTCATTTTCCGCATTTTAGCAGAAGCCTCGAGGTTTTGGCTAACATTCTGATATTAGGAACTGTTCATAATTCCCTCCACCTTAATTAAAGGCCCAGTTCCAGCTGAAGAAAAGCAACCCTAAAGTATAATGCTCCCGTCACCATGCTTCAATGTGGGTATGGTGTACTTTTGGTGATGCGCAGTGTTGTTTTTCCGCCAAATGTATTTTTGGGAATTATGGCCAAAAGGTTCAACACTGATCTCATCAAATCATAACACATTTTTCTCTCATGCTTTTCTTAGACTTCATGTAGGTTTTTGCAAACTGTAGCCAGGCTTAGATGTTTTTCTTTGTAAGAAAAGGCTTCCATCTTGCTGTCCTATCCCACAGCCTAGACATATGTAACCACAGGTGGTTGTTGTAACATGTAATATACAACCAGTACTTGCCAGAAATTCCTGCAACTCCTTTAATATTACTATAGTCCTCTTGGCAGCCTGGCTGAGGAATTCTGGGAGTTGAAGTCCACAAGTCATAAAAGGGCCAAGTTTGAAAACCCCTGCTGTAAGAGGTAACTGAGTAAATATCAGAAAAACCTTACTAGTACAGCTGAACCTTATATGAGCTTGATCAAAGTTACTTTAATTGATGGCAGGTGTGTACTGACTACTATTTGCCATCAGTTTGTATGTGATTGGTTAATTCTGAACACAGCCATATCCCTACTTATAAGAGGGTATGCACACTTATGCAGCCCCATTAATCTAGTATTTGTTATTATTTCTCTCCCCTTCCCCCCCCCCCAAAAAAAAGTTGTCAGTTTGTTTTTCAGTTGAATTATGTGTTGCAATAAAGGTGGGAAAATTCTGAAGTGATTTATCTTGGGTGTTTTTTTACATCTCAGAAACCTGGCATTTTATTAAGGGTAAGGTACACTTTTTATATAGAGTATATATATTAGTGGATTTACCTTCAGTGAATGTTTTGTTACTTTTTAAAAGTTAGCAAGTATGGAGATAATGTTTATTGTGATAGATTGCATGTAGAAATCAAGTTCATGATTTGGAATGTTAGAAAAGAATAGAAAATTTAGTAAACAACTTTTGGTACCTTGTTTGTAGGGAACAATATATTTGTTTCGCAAATCACAGCGGTCTCTTCTTGGCAAGTTAACACAGGAATTTAGAACAGTAGCTGCTGATAGAAGGGTAAGTGTTTTCATTTACTGGCAAGAAAACATTTTAATTCATAGATACTTATTTTTTAAAGAGTCGTATGTATGTATGTATGTATGTATGTATGTATGTATGTATGTATATAGAATCAGTGACTGATTTGTTCCTCAATCACTTTTAACCTATTTCATGTTCCAATTACTCTCCCATACTTTCCTTATATTTCTTTCTTTGTTACTGTTAAACTTTTTAATTTATTCTTGTAAATTGCATAATAACTCTAACTTCTATGTATGTTATAAGATGCATCTAACATACTACCATTAAGCAATATTGTAGGATAGAGAGTTGAAATATGCTTAATAAGATGTCGAGACTCTAGAAAGAGTACAGAGAAGAGCAACAAAGATGATTGGGGGACTGGAGGCTAAAACATATAGGGAACGGTTGCTGGAATTGGGTATGTGTAGTTTAATGAAGAGAAGGGTGAGGGGTGACATGACAGCAGTGTTCCAATATCTCAGGGGCTGCCACAAAGAAGAGGGAGCCAAGCTATTCTCCAAGGCACCTGAAAGCAGGACAAGAAGCAATGGATGGAAACTAGTCAAGGAGAGAAGCAACCTAGAACTAAGGAAAACTTCCTTACAGTTAGAACAATTAACCAGTGGAACAACCTGCCTCCAGAAGTGGTGAATGCACCAACACTGGAAGTTTTTAAGAAGAGACTGGACAGCCATTTGCCTGAAATGGTATAGAGTTTCCTGCCTTAGCAGGGGGTTGGACTAGATGACCTCCAAGGTCCCTTCCAACTACTTCTTCTTCTTCTTCTTCTTCTTCTTCTTCTTCTTCTTCTTATTATTATTATTATTATTATTATTATTATTATTAATTATTATTATAATATCTATAAGCATGCCTTTGACATGGAAGTGGGTTTTGTTGAGGGGAAGCATGTTGAGATTTTATTTTTATTTTCTGGAATTTTCTAATATGATTTAATCGTGTTTTCATTAAGTTTATAATATTTTATAGTTATTCTTTTTAGCCCTGTTGAATGTTATGTACTGATGAGAAGGTAGAATCTCAGTCTGACAAACAAACAAATGGGGAAAAAGTTCCAGTCAGTATTTTCTTTACTAGTTGTGAATATCTGAGATTTAGCTTTTTCTATTCATTATATCATTTAGTTTATATCTAAGTGTGTGTCTTTTTGACTTTTAGACTTTTCCTTGTCAACAGTGCAGCTGTCAACATGTATTTGCTTTATTTTTTATTAGGTTTGATTAACAAATACAGTAGTATTCTGGGCCAAAGAACTCAAGAGAAGAAGCTGTTGCACTTAGTTGTACAGTTGACTCATTCGTTTAGCGACTGTTTGAAGCTCTAATAGCACTAAAATAAAGTGACTTATGCCCAGTTCCTGCACTTACAGCCATCTCAGCATCCACATGGTCACAAGATCAAAGTTTGGGTGCTTGGCAGGTGACATGTATTTACAGTATCCTAAGGTCATGTGATTTCCAATTATGACCTTCCTAGCAGGCTTCCAACAGTCCAAGTCAATGAGGGAAAGCTGGATTCACTAAACTGAAGTGATTCAGTTAACTGTGGCAAAAAAAGGTTGTAAAATCGGGCACAACTCACTTAACAATCACCTTGCTTAATAAGAGAAATTCTGGTTCCAATAGTCATAAATCGAGGACTACTTGTCGTTCAGTACATCACTATTTGAAAAATTACGAATACATTGATCCTACACTATGCTCTTGCATTCTTTTTTCAGCAAAGAGGTTAAAGCCATGGGAAATGTGAGCTTAATGTTCAATATTTTATCCGAGGTTTATAGAGGTTTTTCCCCCCAAGAACGCCTACTTTATTAAACTTGTTTCAACTGTTGTTATTTACAGTCATGGAAGATCTTGCTGTTTGGTGCAATAAATATAGTATGCACTGTGTTCCTGCTTATGTGGTGTAGTTCTACAAACAGCATAGGTATGTTATCCTCCTTTTAATGAGATGGTTGTAGATATACAAAAGTGGTTTAATATTGATGCAAAAATGGTTACATTTGTGTCATTGATTCCTCACATTTTTTTTGCTGTTTTCTGTTCCTAAAGTCATTCTTGTCACTTAATTTGATGATTTCTTTATTCAAACTGTCAAAAGCTATTAAGATGAAGCAAAATTAATTCTACTAAATGTAAAACTCTGCTTACATTTATTGATGTCCACAATTCTATTGGATGCACATGCATTATGATGACATTGTTTCTAAAATGTCTAAGAATTGAAACATATTGCAACCACAGATAGCCCTTGCACAATGACTGCAATTTGGAACTGGAACTTCCATCTCTAAATCATGTGTTTGTAAAACGCAATGTTATTTATGTGTACATTGCTTAGAATGGCAATCCTTGCAGCCCCCATTGCCATTGTTAAGTCAGGATCATGGGTCATTAAATGAGCACCTCCTCACAAAATCCTGCTGGCTTTTAACAACCAGTGAGTATGAAAGCTGGCAGGAAGTGGCAATTCCCAGATAGGTTGCAAGCAGACTGGTAGGCAGGAAGTGGCTGCTAACGCCTGGGGAAAGATGTGAGAATGGCTAGAGAAGCAATTATGCCATTCACAATAACACCTGCAAATTCCCACACAAAATTCACAAAACAACTCCAACCCTCCGATGGATTCCCCCCTACATGCATGTTTATTACATAGAAAATTGCATAAAGCCCAACAATTGTTTATTAAAAGCAACAGTACCTTTATTTACTTAAAGGCAGGTAAACTAAAATATTTTCATCATTTGTTCATGTGACAGTAAAATGGTCATCTTCTTTCCACAGCTTTAACTGCATATACCTATCTAACGATCTTTGATCTTTTCAGGTATGTTCCCTTTTTTAAATTCCTGAGTTAATTTTGTAACATTTGTGAAAAAAATTATCCTATTATCCAAATCTATAGGTTATGGTAAAAAGCTCTTAATAGTCACTAATAAATCCTGTTTCTGTTAGTAGGCGAGATGTAGTTCCATTTATAGCTACTCAAAATTAAATCCCATGGAATTAAGTGGAAAGGATTGCCAGATATGTGATATAGGATTGCAGCCTAAGTGACTTTTCATTGCATAGGAGACAAGTCCATAAAAACGCCTCCCATTGTTTTCTAATGTCGCACACAGCTCAGAAATAGACATTTTTCAAATGAGATTTAAGCGTGCCTAAGTCCCATCCTAAGGGATGTGGTGGCTCAGTGGGTTAGGACGCTGAGCTTGTCGATCAGAAAGTCGGCAGTTTGGCAGGTCGAATCCCGAGTGCCGCGTAACAGAGCGAGCGCCTGTTACTCGTCCCAGCTTCTGCCAACCTAGCAGTTCGAAAGCACATAAAAATGCAAGTAGAAAAATAGGGACCACTACGGTGGGAAGGTAACAGCGTTCCGTGCGCCTTTGGCGTCTAGTCATGCCGGCCACATGACCACGGAGACGTCCTCGGACAAGCGCTGGCTCTTCGGCTTTGAAACGGAGATGAGCCACCGGCCCCTAGAGTCGGAAAAAAAAGGGGGAACCTTTACCTTTACCTTTAAGTCCCATTATGACAGCAGTACATATTTTCTTGCGTTACATTCTAAAAGTATCATTAGTTTTTGCAACTGAGGTGAGATTTACCTTAAATCTTTTCCATTTTATTCAGTCCTGAACAATAGTGGTGTCAGTACTGATATCAGGGGGACAGGACAGGTGTCCTCTTACTTTCAGGACAGGAGACCATCTTACTTTCAGCCAAATCTAGTCCGTATTAATAGGAGCCCTGCAAGTGGGATAACATTGTTGTTTTTTTTTATTGAAAAGTTTTAAAATACAGTTTTCCTTTAAAAACCCCCCTTCCCCCTCCCTGCTCCCCCCCTACCTCCCCCCCTCCCCCCCTACCTCCCCCCCTCCCCCCCCCTCCCCCCCGACTTCCCAGAGCTAAATACAAGGTATATATATATAAAAAAGCAATCATAAACAACCATATACTAACAACTATAAATTCTAAAATCCATCACTCTCTAGCTTATATAGGATAAAACAATCCTTAGCAATATTAAATATATATAAAAAACTAAAATAGAAAAAGAAAAGAAAAAAAAGACGAAAGAAGACTTATTCGAATGCTACATAAAACTTCTTAACCCTATACTTGTTCTGGATAAACTCAATCCATTTTCTCCATTCCACAATATAACGTTCTTGCGAATGATCTTTCAAATAGGCCGAAATCTTCGCCATCTCTGCCAGGTCAGAAACCTTTAAAGTCCACTCTTCTATGGTCGGCAGTTCCTCTTTCTTCCAATATTGACCTATCAAAAGTCTTGCTGCTGTAACTAAATTCAACATCAACTTGGAGTCCACAACTGTTGCGTCAACCATTATTCCCAACAAAAAAAATTGCGGACAAAACTTTATCCTCCGTTTAAAAATCTTCTGCATATTCCACCAGATTTTTATCCAAAAAGCCTTAACCTTCTTACATGTCCACCATATGTGAAAATATGTTGCATCTTCATCACCACACCTCCAACATTTAGGCTGATAATTCGGATACATACTTGCAAGCTTTTTGGGATCTAAATGCCATCTATAAAACATTTTGTAAAAGTTTTCTCTTAGATTTTGAGCTTGAGTAAATTTTACATTCCTCACCCAAATCTTTTCCCACGTGTCCATTGTAATAACTTCCTGAATGTTTTGGGCCCATTTTATCATACAATCCTTAACAAGCTCTGTTTCTGAATCAATCTCTATCAGTGCAAGATATATCCGTTTGATATGTGCTGGTCCCTGATTTCTAATTTGCTTTATCAAATTTTCATCAGTCATTGCAAATCCATTTTTCTGATCTTCTTTCCACCTGGCCCGTAACTGAATACGGTATATTGAAACCAAGTTTGAACAATCTTCTCTTCTCGCAAGAGGCTATATGATTTCAAACACCAAACATTCCTTTCCAGGCTTAAAATTTCCTTGTACGTAGTCACATCATGTTTGAAACCAGCATGTATATTTTCTATTGCGTGTTTTGGAATTGCCCACAATGGTATCTTGCTGCTTAGCTTATGTCTATACTTCTTCCAAACTCTCAGCAATGCCTGCCTTAAAATATGCATCCTAAACACAGTATCTACCTTCTTATCATACAACAAATATGCATGCCAGCCAAACAACAAATCATGGCCCTCAAGATTTAATAACCTCGGTTGCGTCAAATTAATCCAATCGCTTATTCCTACTAATGCAGCAGCTTCATAATATAGTTTAAAATTAGGCAATTTAAGGCCACCTCTCTCACGAGTATCCTGCATAATCTTAAGTTTAACTCGTGGCTTTTTCCCTGCCCACACAAATTTATTGATACCACGCTGCCATTCCTCCAAGTTAGAATCTTTCTTAAGAATCGGTATCATTTGAAATAAAAATAAAAATTTGGGCAGGACATTCATTTTCACTGCTGCAATCCGTCCCAACAAAGACAATTGCAATTTTTCCCAACTCTCCAATTCTTTTTGAATTTTCCCCCATAGTTTTTCATAATTATTTTTATATAGCTTTGTATTAGAGGGCGACAAAATCACCCCCAAATATTTAACCCTTTTAACAATCTCAAATCCAGTTAATCCTTCTAAGAGGGCCTTCTGTGAAACTGTCATATTTCTAGCCAAAATTTTAGTTTTCTGTGTATTTACTTTAAATCCAGAAACCTTCCCATATTGTGTTATTATCTCCATCAGGTCCACAACAGAGTTCTCTGGCTGGGTCACTGTAACAACCAGATCATCTGCAAATGCTCTCAATCTATAGTCCTGATCACCAACTTGTATCCCCTTAATTTTTTCCGAATTCCGAATCTTAACCAATAATATCTCTAATGTTAACACAAATAACAAGGGTGATAGCGGACACCCTTGCCTTGTGCCCTTCTCAATATTACATGCTGCTGTCAGGCTATTGTTAACTATAATTCGGGCAGTTTGTTTTCGATATAATGCCCTAATCGGTTGTAAAAATTTTTCCCCAAAATCCATTTTGTCTAAAACTTTCAACAAAAATTGCCAATTCAATTGATCAAAGGCCTTTTCAGCATCTAAAAAGATTAACGCTGCAGAGATCTGGTTGTGCCTTTCCAAAAACTCTAACACATCAACTATATGTCTCACATTGTTTTTCATTTGCCTACCACTAATAAACCCCGTTTGATCCCCATGGATCACCTGTTGCAGAACCCTCATCAATCTATTAGCCAAAACCTTAGCAAATATCTTATAGTCTGTATTTAAAAGCGATATCGGTCTGTAGTTTTTAACTTGAGTAGCATCCTGGTCTTCCTTCGGAATCAAAGAAATAAAAGCTGTTCTCCAAGACGGTGGCACCTTTCCCCCCCTCTGGATTGTCTGGAACAGTTCCTTTAATGGTTTTATCATCTCTAATTGTAAATTTTTATAATAGGCCGCAGTCAAGCCATCCGTGCCTGGTGCTTTATCCATCTTCAGTTCTTTAATTGCTGTAAAAATTTCTTCTTCTGTAATCAGTTGATTAATCCCCTCTTTTTGTACTTGCGTAAGAACCGGGATGCTAGCATTCTCCAAGTATATATCAATATCTTTTGCATTAATTTCCTCTTTAGTATATAATTTCGAATAAAAATCCACAAAAGCATCCTTAATAAGATTCTGTTGAAACACAACCCTTCCTTTATACTCAATCTTATCTATATTAGAGGCCCTTTGTTTTTTCCTCAGTCTATAAGCTAACCATCTGCCTGGTTTATTAGCGTTGCAAAAAGTATTATGCCTAGCAAACCGCAGATTGGTCGCCACTTGATCAGCCATTAATTTATCACATTGTCCTCTTAGCAGTCTAATAGCCTCCTTAGTCTTCACATCCTCTGGGTTCAAAATCAAAGCCTTTTCTTTTTCCTTTATTTCATTCTCCAGTTCATTCCTTCTAGTTTCCACTGCACGTCTATGTCTATTATTCATATATATCAACACCCCTCTCATATAGGCCTTGCTAGCATCCCAAACCATATCCATAGAGGTACCCTTATTCATATTAATCTCAAAGAAATCCTTCATCCGCTGTTTACATTCTTCCACATTTCTCTGATTTCTAAACAAATTCTCATTTACGCGCCATGAGCGCCTATCTCTTTTCTCCTTATCAATCTCCAACCAAACTGGACTGTGGTCAGAGATAGTTCTTGCACAAATCTTCACCTTTTTAGTTCTCAAAGGGATAACATTGTTATGTCTTTAATCCCACTGTTGTTTTCTATGCAATTTGATGGTAAAACTATTTGCTTTTTAAGTAAATGACAAGCCTTTAAATATCCCTTATTTAACGTAGGCCAGGTCAGGAAACCACTGGATATCTACTAGTTTTAGAAACCACTGGAACTCTACTGTATAACTCTGTTGTAAGGTATAATAATAGAAACAAAGATTCAGTTTTCATATACTGACCTCCCTTTCAGTAGGCTGTTAAACTAAGGATTTATTTTGTTATTGGCCATTCGTCAATATGTTAAATGACAATTGAATTTTGAAATACTGGATTTATTTTATATAATTTTTAGTAGCTAGATTTCTCTTAATTTTCATTCCTTTTTTATTTAGCTTAATAACATGCCTAATAAGTTATTGGGTAATGATGAAGAAGTCAAGTTCCTCGTATTCATTTGGGTAAGTTGGATAATTAGTATTTTATTTTTTTTATTTTTTTTATTTTAATTCCATTTATATCCCGCCCTTCTCCGAAGACTCAGGGCAGCTTATTAGCAGTAGCCTTCATTCTATGTATATGCCTGCTTATTAGGGCTTTCACACACACCCCAAGCAGCATTATTACAAAGTCAGCTTAATTGCCCCCGACAATCTGGGTCCTCATTTTACCTACCTCGGAAGGATGGAAGGCTGAGTCAACCTTGAGCCTGGTGGGATGTGAACCTGCACTAATTGCAGGCAGCTGGTGCTACTTAAGGAGGCATTATCCCACTGCTCCACCAAGGCTCTGGTGGTTATTAATTTATTAAATCAATGTTTGTTTATAAAGAGATTTTATAAATTGAAGAAAATTTATGAAATAAATTTTATAACAAAAACAGATCATGCCAAACAAATCTCATTGCATTCTTTGACCAGGTGACAAAATTAGTGGACCATAGGAATGCTGTGGATATAATTTACTTGGACTTCAATAAGGCATTTGATAAAAGTAGACCACAACCTACTAGTTGATAAGATAGAAAAATGGAGTTAGACAGCATCACCACCAAAATGGATTTGTAGCTGCCTGACCGGCCATACTCAGTGTGTGGTCCTCAATGGAACTGCATCTACATGGAGGGAAGTGTGTAATGGGGTGCCCCAGGGCTCTGTTCTGGGCCCAGTTCTCTTCTTCAACGATTTGGATGAGGAGATAGATGGGAAACTCATCAAATTTGCAGACGAGACCAAGCTGGCAGGAGTAGCCAACAATCCAGAAGATAGGCTTAAGATATAGGAGAATCTTGACAGACTTGAACATCTAACAAAATGAAATTCAATGGTGAAACAAGTAAGGCTCTACTTTTAGGCAAGAAAAACCAAATGCACAGGAATAGTATAGGTGGTACCTTGCTCAAGAGGAGTAACTGAGAGGGATCTCGGAGTCCTAGTGGACAATCACTTAAATATGAGCCAGCGGTGTGCTGCAACTGCCAAAAAAGTCAACACAGTGCTAGGCTGCATTAACAGAGGGAAAGAATCAAGATCATGTGAAGTGTTAATACCACTTTACAATACCTTGGTAAGGCCACACTGGGAATACTGCATCCAGTTTTGGACACCACGATGTAAAAAAGATGTTGAGACACTAGAAAGAGTACAGAGAAGAGCAACAAAGATGATCAGGAGACTGGAGGCTAAAACATATAAGGAACGGTTGCCGGAATTGGGTATGTCTAGTTTAATGAAGAGAAGGACGAGGGGTGACATGATAGCAGTGTTCCAATATCTCAGGGGTTGCCACAAAGAGGGAGTTAAGCTATTCTCCAAAGCACCCGAAGGCAGGACAAGAAGCAATGGATGGAAACTAACCAAAGAGAGAAGCAACCTAGAGCTAAGGAGAAATTTCATGACAGTTACAACAATTAATTAAATCTCTAATATGCACATTTCTGTTTCAATTAGGAATAATAAAACTAGTGTCTGTAGGCCATCTCCTTTTAGAGCCATTTTCTTTTATCTGTCATACAAGATTTTATAACCTTCTCTTGTCATAAAAATGTATTATGCAAGCTATTTATATGAAATAAATTTACATTATTAAAATATAACAAGAATAACAACAATATAAATACCAAAATGCAACAAACAAAAGAAGTACGTCCACACTGTTGCTGAGATAACTGTATGGACAACTTTATGAAATTTGCAGGAGATGAGCCAAATCTAACGTATCACTTTGTCTCTTATTCAGCCTTTGCAAATTCATTATGAACAGATAGCAGAGAATACATAGTTTTTTCATCAACATGAGTAACATAAAATAGTCCTATCTGCCACAAAGCTAAAATTAAGCTATCCAAACTTTAGGCTGTTCAACATGTGTTTTTCTTCTTCTTTTTTGCATGTAAAATCAGAACTGTTCATCAGTGGTGCTCCCTAACAAAGACACCCAGATTGCTAGGTGGCATGAACTTAATAGAATGGAATAATTCTGAAATACATGGAAATTATCCAGCTTCCCAAATTATCTGGCCTTCCATTAACATACTGCTAACATGAAGAATGTTTTTAATAAAAAGAAAATAACAGCAAACGTAAATAACACATGTTAATTTTCTAAGCATGCTTTCTTATACCCATCCCAATTAATGCATTTTACTTAATATTCTTTTTATTTGTACTGATTTTTAAATGCTTAATTTTCCAAACTGCAGATTTGAGAGATGTGAAGTCCTAGCAGTATTTGCTTCTACGGTTCTTGCACAACTTGGAGCACTCTTTATACTTAAGGAAAGGTAGGAATGCCCCTTCCTTGTTCTAATATGTACCTGTTTAATCATTGTCAAAGATAACAATATTTCCAGTGCTAGAACACTTATTTTAAAAACTAGCAGTTCCAAAGGATAGTGTGATGTTTTATCTGCAGTGAATCTTATAGACTTGCTGGTGCATGCAGGATTATATATGTGACTAATAGATTTCTAAATAGAAAGAAGTGTTGATTGTAAAGATAACATTCTTGTGTCTTTCAGTGCTGAACGATTTATTGAACAACCAGAGATTCATACGTAAGCATTTATAATTAAATAACAGTAAATATTGCAAGTATATAAAATTTGCATAATTAATAGGGCCATTAGTACATTATCTTATTCTTCAAAGCAGTAAACTGAAAATGATATTACGCTGTCAAGACTTTCAGGTCAGTGGCAAAAATCCACTTGAATTTGATGATCTTGGATACTTATTTAATACAAATGGATTTTATAGAGAGAGAACTTTAAATCATACACGCAATGAATTGGGCAGAAGTCTTTTTAAAAGGTTACGTCATATATATATATATATATATATATATATATATATATATATATATATGTATGTATGTATGTATGTATGTATATGTATATGTATATGTATATGTATATATGATGTATATATGTATATATGTATATATATGGATCTTTGGTTATTCGGGGTTTTTCCCGCGTAGAACTAAAGGTGTAGGCGCAACGTTTCGACGGAATCCCATCCGTCATCATCAGGCTGGTGGCTTTAGCTTCCTTCTTCTATATATGTATATATATGTATATCTTCTATATATGTATATATATATATATGTATATATATGTATATGTGCAAATTATTCAAATTGCTAATAAAGAATTTGGGAGGCTAAGATGATCATTTCAAACTCTTTTATGTTCTCATCAGTTAGTCATACCCTTTATCTGAGATTCGAACCTGGGCTGATTATATATATCAGGCAGTGTTTTAACGTCCCTTTTATTAGCTGGAAGGCAAGGCAAATGTATGTTTAAGTATTTGTCAAGGCTTTTTGAATGGACCTTGCTAATTAACTCTTTCATTCCAGTTTTGGCCCGACTCAGGGCTTATCCACAGGAACTAGTCAACTTATGACAGCTCATTATTTGTGCAAATTATTCAAATTGCTAATAAAGAATTTGGGAGGCTAAGATGATCATTTCGAACTCTTTTATGTTCTCATCAGTTAGTCATACCCTTTATCTGAGATTTGAACCTGGGCTGATTATATATATCAGGCAGTGTTTTAACGTCCTGAGCCACGGGTTCTTTCTCCCTTTTTATTAGCTGGAAGGCAAGGCAAATGTATGTTTAAGTATTTGTCAAGGCTTTTTGAATGGACCTTGCTAATTAACTCTTTCATTCCTGTTTTGGCCCGACTCAGGGCTTATCCACAGGAACTAGTCAACTTATGACAGCTCATAAAAAGAGTTCGAAATGATCATCTTAGCCTCCCAAATTCTTTATTAGCAATTTGAATAATTTGCACAAATAATGAGCTGTCATAAGTTGACTAGTTCCTGTGGATAAGCCCTGAGTCGGGCCAAAACAGGAATGAAAGAGTTAATTAGCAAGGTCCATTCAAAAAGCCTTGACAAATACTTAAACATATATGTATATATATATATATCAAATAGTAAAAGTTTAAATTTAATGTACTTGTAGCCCTCGCTATCTGTAATTTCACCCGTAGTTTTGGGTTCCACAGCTACTAAAAGAAATGTAAAATTTTTCTTTTAGATTTTAGATTAGTCTGAAAGTTGTAAGGGTTTGGATGGGAGACAACTCACTAAATTTGAATCCTAGCAAGACAGAGTTACTGTTTGTCCATCAAAGTGCTCTGGAAGCTCCAGTATATCTCTTGAGGAGCCCACCAATTGAGCTCCTACTTAATCAGCAAGTAAAAACCCCAGACAGTGGAACCTTTGGCCAACTTCGGCCAGCGTGCCAGTTGGAGCTCTGTCTGGGGCAAGAGGATCTTGCTACAGTGATTCATGCCTTTGTTCCTGTTTACTTAAATTACTGTACCACATTCTATGTGGGGTTGCCTTTAAAGACCATTTGGAGGCTTCAGTTGGCCAAAAGTGCAGTGGCCTGTGTACTATTTTACCCTTGCCAATGGAACTATATTACATCTGTGCTACAGACTCTGCATTGCCTTCCTATCAGGCTGTTGTTGCAATTTAAAGCATTGATGTTAACACAGAAAGGCCTCTGTGACTTGGTACTAAGTTACATTCTTGCTCACCCACTAGAATGGGGTTTGCTTATTTAGTCTTAAGAATCCCATCAGTAAGTGCTTCCCCATTTTCAACAGGGGCAGAAGGCTAAGATGCTGCTTTTCCACGAAAGTGTCATCCACTCTAGAATGGCCTCCCACTTGCCATGTAGGCCGACTCCAACTTTGGCTGCCATCCAGAAACAGTTGAAAAATGATCTCTTCTGAAGGGCTATTGAAATTTGAGGTCTAGTTTTTGGGTTTTATAGTTTTTGTAAGTTGCAGGGTTTTTATGATTGTAACTGGACCCATGGATGTTTTTATTTATTTATTTATTAAATTTATATGCCGCCCATCACATCTCAGTGACTCTAGGGGGCTTACAGCAGGGGTCCCCCAATCCCTGGGCTGCGGCCCATTTGAAACCGGGCTGTGCAAGTGGCAGGTGAACATGCACACAAAGCTCCATTCGCGTGAGTGGCAAGTGCTCAAGCTTGCGTAAATGGAATTGTGCACGCTCACACATGTGCCTGCCATTCACACAGAACCATTCCCTCTCCCCACCCCACCCTCGCTGGAAAGGTTGGGGACCGCTGGTTTATAGCAAAATAAAATGGTAATACAAAACAAGTAAAAATTACGATAGATTAAAGACTAAAAACCAACAGAACAGGTGACATGGGGGTGGACATCTCTCTATTAAAGGCTCATGCATTCCCATAAAACCTCTGAAAGTCCTGTACAGCAGCACAGAAATGTAATAAAATAAATATTTAGTTTATTTCTCTCCCAGCTTATAAGTTTCTCTATTTACACCAGAGTTGTATATAACAGCAAATCAGGTTAACTTTAAAAATAATAATAATACTGTAGTTAAATGGAGCCTAATGGTAATGAAGAATAATTAGCCTAACTATTCTTTGTCCCTGATGATATGCTATATTGATAAAGATTTTTTTTTTAGGGGTCGATTGCTGGTTGGTACCTTTGTGGCACTCACTTTCAACTTGTTTACAATGCTTTCGGTTAAGAATAAACCATTTGCTTATGTGTCTGAAGGTACATCATGAAAATTTTGAAAAGAAAAAAAATATTTAATGTAATAGAAGCTAAAAAAAAAGATATATTAATTACTAGCCAAATGATATTTGTTGTCGCCAAACCCACAACTTCCATCCCTTAAATCTTTGACAACACATAGAAGGAGTAAGAAGAAACTAGATGTGTAGCAGAGGCTTCCTCATTTTCAACACTCTAGAAAATGTGATGCCAGTATTTCCTATATGGAACAGTTTCTGTTTTTATGTTCCCAAACTGCACTGCAGATGATAACTCCCTGCCTGGGGATCTCTGCACTGCTGGACTTTCTCTCTTGATGGTCTTGATTTTGGAAACTCTCTTATCTAGATGATCTGGCTTCATGTAAAAAACATGGCTATGTTTATGCTGAACTGTGCAACTGACTTTGGATTTCTACATCTGCGTATCTGAAATGTTAGAGTTGCAAGATCTGGACGGGCCCGCAAGCCCTCCACCCCAAAGCGTGGCTGATTCTAAGAGAGAGAGAAAAGGCAACAAGAGGAAGTACAGGTACTCCTTGACTTATGATCACAAGTTCAGTTGTTAGGCATTGAAGTTGTTACATGAGTCGCAGCTCATTTTATGACCTTTTCTGCCATGGTTCTTAAGAGAATCACTGCAGTTGTTAAGTGAATCACACAGCTGTTAAGTGAACCCAGCTTTCCCCATTGATTTGCTTCTCAGAGGCCAGCTGGGAAGGTGTCATACAGCGATCACGTCACCCTAGGATGCTGCAACCATCGTAACTACAGGTGAAACTCGAAAAATTAGAATATCCTGCAAAAGTTCATTTATTTCATTAATGCAACTTAAAAGGGGAAACTAATATATGAGATAGACTCATTACATGCAAAGCAAGATAGTTCAAGCCGTTATTTGTCATAATTGTGATGATTATGGCATACAGCTCATGAAAACCCCAAATCCACAATCTCAGAAAATTAGAATATTGTGAAAAGGTGCAATATTCTAGGCTCAAAGTGTCCCACTCTAATCAGCTAATTAAGCCATAACACCTGCAAAGGGTTCCTGAGCCTTTAAATGGTCTCTCAGTCTGGTTCAGTAGGAATCACAATCATGGGGAAGACTGCTGACCTGAGAGTTGTGCAGAAACCCATCATTGACACCCTCCATAAGGAGGGAAAGCCTCAAAAGGTAATTGCAAAAGAAGTTGGATGTTCCCAAAGTGCTGTATCAAAGCACATTAATAGAAAGTTATGTGGCAGGGAAAAGTGTGGAAGAAAAACGTGCACAAACAGCAGGGATGACCGCAGCCTGGAGAGGATTGTCAGGAAAAGGCCATTCAAAAGTGTTGGGGACTTTCACAAGGAGTGGACTGAGGCTGGAGTCAGTGCATCAAGAGCTGCCACACACAGACGGATCCTGGACATGGGCTTCAAATGTCGTATTCCTCTTGTCAAGCCGCTCCTTAACAACAAACAACGTCAGAAGCGTCTTACCTGGGCTAAAGAAAAACAGACCTGGTCTGTTGCTCAGTGGTCCAAAGTCCTGTTTTCTGATGAGAGCAACTTTGCATCTCATTTGGAAACCAAGGACCCAGAGTCTGGAGGAAGAATGGAGAGGCACACACTGCAAGATGCTTGAAGTCCAGTGTGAAGTTTCCACAGTCTGTGTTCATTTGGGGAGCCATGTCATCCTTCATGCTTCCTTCCACAGACGAGCTTTATGGGGATGCTGACTTCATTTTCCAGCAGGACTTGGCACCTGCCCACACTGCCAAAAGCACCAAAACCTGGTTCAATGACCGTGGGATTACTGTGCTTGATTGGCCAGCAAACTCTCCTGACCTGAACCCCATAGAGAATCTATGGGGCATTGCCAAGATAAAGATGAGAGACATGAGACCGAACAATGCAGAAGAGCTGAAGGCCGCTATTGAAGCATCCTGGTCTTCCATAACACCTCAGCAGTGCCACAGGCTGATAGCTTCCATGCCACGCAGCATAGAGGCAGTAATTGCTGCAAAAGGGGCCCAAACCAAGTACTGAGTACATATGCATGCTTATACTTTTCAGAGGTCCGATATTGTTCTATGTACACTCCTTGTTTTATTGATTGCATGTAATATTCTAATTTTCTCAGATTGTGGATTTGGGGTTTTCATGTGCTGTACACCATAATCATCACAATTATGACAAATCGCGGCTTGAACTATCTCGCTTTGCATGTAATGAGTCTATCTCATATATTAGTTTCCCCTTTTAAGTTGCATTACTGAAATAAATGAACTTTTGCACGATATTCTAATTTTTCGAGTTTCACCTTTATATGCTGGTTGCCAGGTGCCTGAATTTTGATCATGTGACCATGAGGATGCTGCAACGGTCATAAGCGCAAGGATTGGTCATAAGTCACTTTTCAGTGCTGTTGTAACTTCGGACAGTTGCTAAATGGATGATTGTAGGTTGAGGACTACCTGTAATTTTGGCTTGTTGCCTTAATCAGTGTAACCTTCTTTCAGTCCATAATGCAATTTATGCAAATTCTTTAAAAGGAAAGAAAATGGAGAATTTTTAGGAGCCTCGTGTGCCCTTTCATATCCCATCCCAAATTCTTTCTCTCCTAAGGGTGCGCTATTAAAATTTTTCAGGGTCTTGTGTTTAATAGTAATGTAACTCAAATGTGTGATTTGGGTGGCAGCTTAGTTTTGCAATAGTTATCTACAAATAATCCTTGACTTTCAAGTTCTAACAATCTTACTCAATTGTTTTTGTGATTTTGGTTAACAGTATTTGGAAAATATAATAACCATGCTGGCATGATAATTGAATAAAGTCATTTATGTCTTTATTTTTTAATGCAGTTTGACCATAATATAAAATTGTGCTTTCAGTTTATAGAATAATATATTGTTTATTTACTTTAAATTTACCTTTAGGCTGATTTTAAAGGTAGAACTTCCTGTAAATATACACTACAGTAAAACAATAATAAGAAAAGGAATTCCATTTACCCAGTGCTCCAGAAATACTTTTTTTTAAAAAAAAATCAATGAATTCTTAGAGGGTTGTTGGCCTTTTTTAATGGTGGGGAGGTAATTTATTTATTTAATTTATTTATTTATTTAATTTAATTTTTATACCGCCCTTCACCCGAAGGACTCAGAATTTGTTAGTGAAGTAAAACTTTCAGTTAGATAAACTATTGACCTGCAGTTAAACTTGATACAGATTTGAGCAGGATTATATTAGACTTATGATATTTTGAATGTTATGTTAATAATGAACAATCACACTTCTCTCTGCAGCTGCAAGTACAAGTTGGCTTCAGGAACATGTTGCAGATCTCACTAGGAGGTAAATAAAAAGAAAGACATGCTAAATCAGAGTGTGCAAACTTCTTTGGCGTGATGGGTATATTTCAGATTTTGAGATTGGGGTGCGGGTGCTCTCCGTAGGCAGGAAAGACTTTTTTTAATTAACAAAATGGGTCCATTGTTAAAACACCCACCAGATAGATGAATGATAAGGTAGTTCTTTGTCATCGTTTAAAAGTGATAATTCTGAAACTTTAGGACACTTGGTTTGAATCTTGGCAACTTTTAAGATGTGTGGACATCAGCTTTCAGAATCCCACCCTGAGCATTCTTGCCAAGTTTGAAAAACATTGCTGTAGGGCTTTATGTAGCCTCAAACTTCTTTTTTTCTGCCTCTTATGGTGTAAAGCACAGGTAAAATAACTGCTTTTCCACAGGCCAAGGGGAAAAAAAATCAAAATCCTGGTTCAGTCCATGAATACAACATAGCTCATTCCAGGTTGTCCCAGTATTGAAGTGTTGGCTCCCCATGCCTCCAAATTCAAGGTGTGGTACTTAGGTTATCCATATCTCTTTTATCTGCTAGATACTTTATCCCACTACCAGCTTATCTTACCATTGTGTTTATGTTTGCAGATGAGTTTGGTTTTAAAGAAAATCTGGGTTGAAGCTACTTACTATTTTTGTTTTCTCAGAACGCTTATAGGTGCTCTAAAGCCATTGTGTTGTGAATATGATGCTAGCGGGTGGTGCTTACTTTAAAGCATGTCAGCTGCTCCAAAAAAATTAAACATATTTGTAAAAATGAGTTGCTAAGCAGAGATGGTATTTTTTTAAATCCCATTTATATCCCGCCCTTCTCCGAAGACTCAGGGTGGCTTACAATCTAAAGCACAAATCAATGTGCTTAGCAATAGCCTTCATTCTATGTATATGCCTGCTTATTAGGGCTTTCACCCCCCCCCCCCAAGCGGCATTATTACAAAGTCAGCTTATTGCCCCCAACAATCTGGGTCCTCATTTTACCTACCTCGGAAGGATGGAAGGCTGAGTCAACCTTGAGCCTGGTGGGATGTGAACCTGCAATAATTGCAGGCAGCTGGTGTTACTTAAGGAGGCATTAGCCCACTGCTCCACCAAGGCTCTTGGTGACTCTTCATTTATGTGTGCATTGGCAATATTAGTGTAGGAACCTAATGTGTTTGCATAGCCAATTGTTCTAGATATTAGCTTGATCTGTGAAAGAGAGATTCCTGGTATGTGTTTTAAGCAGTAATAAATTTAAAACACTCAAAAAAAAGCAAACACATTTTTTAAAAAATGGTTCTTTCTTATGCTCAGTTCCTGTAGTTCCCTGAAAATAGTTTGAAAGTTTCTGTTTCTCAACAACTTTTGCTATGACAAGCAGCCCAAGTCTTGGCTGTGGGCCACCATGCCATTTTTTTTTATTTGCTGCCATCACCAAATACATATTGTTGGGAGTTACTGTGGCAATTTGATCTATTGAAGCGGCATCTTCATGTCTTTTTTGTTCATAATCACTTTCTCACAGAAGGGTGTTGATTTTTATTTTTAAAACTTTTCTTTGGAGGAATGGCTAAATAATTTCTGTTGAATATAAAGAAGGTTGATAAATTGTTGTAATCAAAGTCACAGCACAAGAATATGAAGATAATTGAATTTGCCAAAAGAATATTAGATTACATTTTGTTCTTTTGTTGGGAGATGGCATGTTCCTTCCCACCCATTTATGAGTTAATATTGAAAGTCTTAAGTTGTAAAATCAAATAGTACCCAATTTCCTTACAGTCATGTTCCTGTTATCTGATAATATAACATTGGGTACACAGTCTTAATAAATGTTTCTTGAAAAAGACTGTATCACAATCCAACATACAGGTAGTCCTCAACTTACAACCACAATTGAGCCAAAAATATATGTTGTTAAGTGAGAAATTTGTTAAGTGAGTTTTGCCCCATTTTACGTCTTTTCTTGCCACTTTAGTTGAGTGAATCACAGCCATTGTTAAATTAGTAACATGGTTGTTAAGTGAACCATGTTTCCCAATTGACTTTGCTGGTCACATGACTCCTGGACACTGCAACTGTCATAAATCTGAGTTGGTTGTCAAGTATCCGAATGCAAATCCCATGACATTGGATATGCTACAGTGGTCATAAGTGTGAAAAATGGTCATAAGTCACTTTTTTCAGTGGCGTAACTTCGGTCACTAAATGAGCTGTTGTAAGTCGAGGACTACCTGTACTAATAAAAACTGTTAAAATACACAGACAGACATGCAGAATGCCTAAAACTGTTCTTAATATTCAGATAGGATTATATGGGTGAAGATTGTCTTTTAGATAACCTAACATAAATTGGGCACAGATTTAACAATTAATACAAACCTTGGTCAGACACTAATAGCAATAGATCAGATCTTTAGTATCTGAATATCATGTAGAGTACTAAAAAAAATCCTGGAACAATGGAAAAAATACTATTTTAAATATTGGCATACACTTGTAGTGATGAGGAATTGAATTTGATTATATGGGTTCAAACTGTTATTTTAACTTAGCTCTAGATTGTCTTCTCTTCCAACAGCATTCTAAAACTTCCGATGAAGATTTCTATGACTTGTTTTTTGCATCATAGTTATCCCATTGATAGATTTCAGAGAGCAACTGTAAGAGCTACTGCCATATGGATAATAAGAGCGTGCTAGTTCTCAGGTTTCTCTTTATTCACTAATTGATCTTTATTGTTATTTTTAGCTTGTGCGGTATCATTCCTGGACTGAGTAGCATCTTTCTTCCGCGTATGAATCCATTCATCTTGATTGATCTTGCTGGGGCTTTAGCTCTTTGTATTACATACATGTTAATCGAAATTAAGTGAGTACTCTTGGATGGAATGATAATATTTAATAGGCATTTGATACTGAAAACAGGAATGCCTATAAGGTTATATTTTCTCTTTCAGTAATTATTTTGCAGTTGATACAGCTTCTGCAGTGGCTATTGCTTTGATGACATTTGGTACTATGTATCCCATGAGTGTCTACAGTGGAAAGGTATTGCTTCAGGTGAGACAAGGAGTTAAGACCTTTGTACTAACAGAGAGTACTGAGTTACTGAGGTCAGCAAAACAACCACAGTAATTCATTCTGCAAAGATTTAAGTGTTATTCTTTAATGACAGATACGGCATCAAAGAACTTGCTTTATGAACCCTCTCGTGACAATTTGTTATTTAAAAATAAGAGGCTAAGAGCAATTTTACCCTTTATTCCAGTGGCCACTAAATAGCTTTCTTCCTACAGTGTAACTTTTAACTTTACACTTAGTACTAATTATCCATTTATTATCTTATTTTCAGGGCTTGGTAGATCGTAGTAATATGGATAGCGTTTTGTGGCTTTCAGTAGTTGTCAGTGTAGAATTGGTTAACTGGAAAGCTAACTTGTATACATCCTTTGCAAGAAGGGGGTGGAAGGTTTTCCTAGTAAGAAGAGCTGGGGTTAGAAGTTGATAGGAGAAAAAGAAAGATAGCAGACAGGGATGGCTCTCTTTAGAGGAGAGATTGATTCATCTGCTTTCTGAGGGAACAGACAGTAAGGTTAGCTAACTTAGAATGGACACTGATTACTGTCCTAGACCATTGTGCTTATTTGTTCTGTAGGTTGCATGTGTACAGTTTATTCTCTCAGTTTATTCTCAATAGATAGCTTGGCTAATTTCTAACTATCACAAATGATGGCAACTGATCCTAGAGCAGGAAACTGGGTACTCTATCAGGGCACTCTTTAGAGAAGTTGGGTGGCAGCTGGCATCAGAAAGGGCCTAGATTTGTCAGGAAGCTAAAAGAATAGGTGGACTATGAGATGGAATGGATAGGGTTTACTGTAGATGCCAATAACAAAAATGGCTAAATCGCTAGATAAATTCACATTTAAATAGGTAGATAGCTCATAGTGTTGTTAGGTTTTTTTTTAAAAAAGAAATAATACCAGGACTTTGCTACAAAAGAACAAATTTTCAAGGACTAACATCGTGATTTAGTATGTCTATATTCAAATGCAGAAAGGATGCTGTTTATGTGAACTCACCCCTTCAGCAAAACGTTTAGAAAATCATATTTGAATAATGTGTCTTGTAGTCAGATGTATTCCTTGTTAATTGCTTATACTTTAACAGGATCCTAATTTCTAATAATGTGACGGCTGAATAAATTACATTATGAAAATGTAAAGTTTTTTTTTTAGACGACACCACCTCATGTGATTGGACAGCTAGATAAACTTATACGAGAGGTAAGTTAATATAAAATGTTTCATATCTATGTAACGATCAGAACTATTCTTTCAATTGTCTACACTCAGAGTGAGTTTTCTGTGCTCGCAGGGATAGAATCTGAGAGTGCCTTTAGGCAGAATCCTTTTTACTTTAATTGTTGTTGTGACTATGTTGAAAAGTTTCTCTTATTTGGTTGAAAAATTTTATTGTATTGCTGGAGACGACCTATAAGTCACCTTTAACGCCCTTCATAGCTTGGGGCCAGGTTACCTAAGTCTTCTCCCAGTTCTTTGTATCTGTCCAGTTTGATCAGGCAAGTTGGACATGCTTCAGATTCTATCAGCCAAGGAATGTCAGCTGTGGGAAGCAGGAGACCTGCCTTCTCTGCCTTAGCCCCTGCCCTCTGGAATATTCTCACTTCATAGTTGATGATAACCACAACAACCCTGTTGGCCTTTTGCAAGGCCGGGAAGACTTAGTTGTGTGAAGTGTGTTAAGGGCTCCAGTTGCTGGCTTTATTAACATCGATAGCAACATTTTTACTTGGTGCCATATATATTTATTTGGTACTGTTTAAATGGTTTTAATTGTTTTTATGTTTTGTAAAACATAATGCAATGTTTTATTGCCAAGAGTCACTTGCTGAGATGGATCACTATAGGAATCAAATAAATACATTGTGGAACACCTCTAATGGTAATCTAAACATGCCTTCTTATTTATAAAATATGATAGATCTGTTTTATTAAACTATGACAGTCATATTGTTTTATTACTATATAGAGTATCTTTCTATGTCTTGAACCAGGTTTCTACTTTGGATGGAGTTCTAGAAGTTCGGAATGAACACTTCTGGACATTGGGGTTTGGTTCATTGGTATGTTGTATTTTTCCAGTTTAATGACTTTTTTCTTTAAAAAGCAAGTATGGATAACATAATGAAGAAATACATTCAAGTAGTTTCTCATCCAGGGATTGCACGATGTTCTAAGTTATTCCAGAAGTATGTTTCTTATTGTGCACTTGTCCCAGTCTTATCAGTTTTATATGTCAGACTGATGAGCTTTTCTTAATTTGTCTTCTAGGCTGGATCAGTTCATGTGAGAATTCGAAGAGATGCCAATGAACAGATGGTACTTGCACATGTGACAAATCGGCTAAATGCATTAGTATCTATTTTGACTGTTCAAATTTTCAAAGATGACTGGATTAGGCCTACTTTGGCCACTGGACCTATTGGGAACAATATGCTGAACCTTTCAGATCATTACATTATTCCAATGCCACCTCTAAAATCAGCAGAAAATTCTGACCTTGCTACATCCACTCCAACTAAACTAAACAGTCCACCTCCAGAATTTGCTTTTAACACGCCAGGTAAAAATATGAACCCTATCATTTTCATGAACACTCAGACAAGGCCCTATGGATTGAACTTCAATCATGGAACTGTACCTTACAGCAGTGTCTTCACTCAAGGCTTTGGATTGCCAGGAACGGGAGTAACCCAGGGATTCAGGACTGGCTTCGTCAATGTTCCCCAGAGATATGGAACTGGCACTCAGGGTCAATTAAGACCCTAATAAACCGTTTCTATATTTATTGTTTATAATTACTTCAATTATTTTATTGCTCATTTTTCTACAAGACTGTTCGATTTCCTGGAAACTAATATCAGAAGTTTTCAAAATCATGAAAACATTCATTCATGGATTGACTTAATTTTTGATGCAGTTATCCATTTCTGACAGCTTTATAAAAAGTTATTGCAACTGCATATATTTCTGGTCTTGTAAATAATTTCAGTATAATATGTGGAAGGAACGCCAGAAAATAACAGTTTTGCAAAGCATCTGTTAACAAAATTATTTTCTTAAAAGTTTGTTTTTGATGTAATCATACAATCATTTTTAAAAGTTATACTTTCTGAACAATGGGAAAATGATTATTTGGTAAGTCCAGCAAGCGCTCAGTTTGATATTAAAATGCTTATGGGTAATCTTGTTTGAGGAGTGCAGAGGAGAACTCAGTGAAATATGATAGCGTGGGAAGACAAGGTGATCCAGTTTCTCGTAACTTGATTATTAAGAATATTATGCCCAATACATCTCTCACATGCAGAGTTACTTTTCTGAAAGAAAGATGGCATCAGAGATTTTAAACAGGAACATGTGGACAGTTAGACTTTAGGCATAGGTTTCTCCCCTCCTCCAAGTGCATAGGCGTGAGGGAAAGAGCTATCTTGGGCACCTGAAGAGCTGAAAATCCCAGAGAAAGACCTATATCTGTGGTAGAGACCCAAAGAGAGGTTAATTACAGAGGAGAGAAAGGGAATCAAGAGCAGAGATGGTGATTAGGAAACAGGGTGAAGCAAAGAAGGTTCTGTCATTCCCATAACCAACATAAATTTCAGGCTGAGGAGAACTGCTGCAGGTGGACCAAACGAAAACAGTATTTGGATTTTCAGAAAACTGACAAGGAACAAAATGCTGAAAAATACAGCCCAGAACTGTTGAGCAGTAAAAGCGGCCTGATTTTGCTACCATCCTGAAATAATCTACAATAGGATGGGTTTGTTGATCTGGCAGACTATTGTAGTAATTTCAGCATTCATCATTCAGTATTTATTCTTTACAGCCTGATTGAAAGATTGCTTCATTTTAAGCCCTCCTTGATTTTGTGACCCAGAGCTTCTATAGCCTGTGCTATTCTTCTTGGTGCATACATATGACCTAGAACACTTCACCTGCTTACACAAAATATAATACAGGGGCTTTCCAGGCCTACTGCTAGGGAAGGGATTGAAAAGAATTTGAAAAATCCATGCTCTGTAAATTTTCCCCACCTTGTTAAAAATCATTCTGGGTGAATGGCAGCAAAAGCTTTTACACACAGGAGACCTAGTTCATATTTAATGAGCCCATCTGCTTTCCACCAAGAGTGTCAGGTTGAATATGTTTTGTTCTGGTAATAAGCATTTGTGAGTGATGGAATTGTATACCTACTACTTGCATTGTGTGTCATAATTGGTTTTCCCTCAGTGACACCTTCCATTTTAATAAAATAAAGGATAGAATGGCCAGTTTGGGACTAATAAAGGTTTCCACTGTGGGAAATCAGAAGTGACTAACTTTTTAAACAGCATGCTTTGGGGAACCCTATTTCTACAACAGTAGTGTGGAATTGCTGCCCTTTGTCTCTTTTTTTCCCCCCAATGAAAAAGTTATCAGCTTAATCTGAGGTTTTCAGTGTGGGCATGATTACCTTCCCTAGATAGGTTTGTTATTCCTTTATGAACAAAAAGTCCTTTGAAAACTCTTTGATCCATTTCTGTCATGAAATTATAAGAGATTATAGGCAATTTACCTATAGCAAATATAAAGATATGGATACAGTGGTGCTTAAAAGTTTATGTACCCTTCTGAATTATTAATATTGCTTCACAAATATGACATAAAACATGATCTGTCCTCTGCACAAACCCTAAAACTGGATAAAGAACCAATTAAGTAAATAAGTCAAAATAGTACTTGTTCATTTATGAAAATAATGTAAAGCTATGGGTTTGTGTGTGGCAAAAGCTTGTAAACCTCTAGATTTATCAATTCATTTGAAGGAGAAATTAGAATTCTGTGTTTCAATCAATTAGTTGAAATCATGGTCAAGTGTGGAAGGTCCTGCCTTATTTAAAGAACAGAATTCTGGGTAGTCATATCAAAGTGACCTTCACAACACTGATATGTGAAAGTGTGTCATAGCTCAAACAAAGAGTTTTGAGGACCTCCAAAAACAATTGTTGATGTTCAGAATAACATTTAAAGAACTAAACTTCTCTCTTTCATTGGTGAATATCAATTTTCACAAGACCAACATCAGGACAAAAATGAGCATGGCAGGGTTGAAAGGAGAAAGCGGCTCATCTTCAAAAAAAAAAAGATGGAAAATTACTACCAATTACAAGGATGTATTTTAAGGAGCAATGTTATACTGTATGCCTACTTATAATGGTACTTTCTTTTGGAGCTACTAATTAAATCAGATTTTAAAAAATTAAAATGATAGCCACTGTTACCAAATACTAAGAACCTGATCTGTTTATTTTCAGTCAACATACTTTATATTGTTTGCACTGTAATCAATATTTTTTAAAAACCCTGTTTTTTATCTTGTTTGCAACAGCTTAACCATTCTCATATTGTATAGTCTAGCAGCATTTAAATCTTCTTACGATGCACAGGAATTCCTTCTGTCAAAATTTACATTTAAATATTGCTCCAATATGAATAGTTTCTCCTTCCCTAATATACAATTCTTATACAGCTCATAAACTTTATAGAATTTCTTCTTTTCTATGCACTGGCCTCATTTTGTATATTTGATTTCCAATGTTCCCTGCCAGCTTTCAACAAGGAAGCTCAAGGGAGAAGCAGAGAGGGAGTCGCTCCCACTCCCACTGCTTCCTCCCTCCATTTTGTTTCTCTGCTTAGGTAAGGAAATCTCTCCATGTCTAGTTTCAACCAACAACTCTCCCCCACCCTTTATAACGACTACTATAGGAACAGAAAGAACAGAATGTGATTGTAAAGGCATTGTTTTATGGATACTGTAGTTGCTTTTTGTTTAACCATATATCTGCAGAATCTACCCCATTAACTATAGTCTGTTTTATACTACCTTATATAACCACCTATCCTTATTGAATTCCTAGTATGTCAAAAAAAGTTCTGGGAATGATAATGTTAAGCTGCTGACAGAATCACATATTGCCTATCCTTATAAAAAAAGATGAACAATGCTTGTAGAATGACAGCCTTGGAACTCAAATGTATTAACTGTCCACATGGCATTATAGTTTATATAAAATTGACTGTTGCCATATTAATGCCAGTGCATGATGCCGATATGATGTAATCAATGAAAAGGATTTTACCCTCCCCCCAGGAGTTTTGTAATGTTGATTAGTATATTAAGATCAACACACCTTTTTTATATAATTAGGAAGGCCTGTTTGGTATAGTGGTTAAGACACAGGTTAGAAACTTGGCGACTGAGTTCTAGTCCTACCATAGACACAAAATAGGCCAGGTGGCCTTGGGCCTGTCACTTTCTATCAGTCCTAGGAAGGAGGTAATGGCAAACCACTTCTGAAAAACCTTGCCAGGAAAAATGCAGGGCTTGTCTAGATAGTTGCCAGGAGTCAAGACTAATGCGAAGTATATTTTTAAAATATAATTAACTGTTGAATCATGCTGCCATTTTGGGCATTGCTTTCTGAGGGGATTCAGGGAATGAAATAAACGGAGGAATGAATGTTTGCTCTCTTCTGTACTAGAAGAAGGAGACAGGAATAATATAATATCAGTGGATTCTACTACCCATCTATGATTCACTTGCAAATTTGAATATCATTAATGTCAATAAAGAGATAATAGTATGCTCATCAGATAAACAACTGCAATCATCCAATATATATTTAACAGCATGATTTAATGAGATGTGGACTGATGATCTGCCTACACAGCTACAGAAGACTATGACATTGGCACCTTAAATCATATTTGGGAATCATTCAAACAGCAGTTCAATAAACAAGCCACATAAAGGTGTTGTTGGGTTTTTTTTGCAGCCCTTGTCTTCCGCACGTGTGAATTGGCAGGTAAAGGTGCTCAGATTCTCACCCTGAGATGCTTAATAGTTCTTTGTTCTTTTTAACATTACTTTACTCAAGTTATGAAGCATGTATATTAAAGATTAATAGAAAGAAGTTAACATCTAAGGTGTATAAACACTTCCCATTCATTTTTAAATTAAAAAGTCAAATTAAAAATGTTATTTTGATATATATATATTACATCCAGCTTCTCATAATAACATTAGCTTTTACACTGCCAGGTTTTTGTTGCTTAGGAATAAAGTTTAAAACTTCACTAACTATAAAATCTAGGTGAATAATCTTTCAGTTTTTGTCACAGGCAAAGCCATAAAGTAGGAGATCTGATTGATATGATATATCTACAGTAAAGGCCTATTCTTGGAAGGATTCTAAACAGTTAAGTGTTTAGAAGAAAATATCAATTTCAGGGTAAGTTATCCCAAGTTGAGATATTCCAGCACAAAAACTTGCAGAATTTTGTTGAGGTTGTCAATAGTTGGTTTGTCAAGATTCTCTTCACTGTCCTCCATAACATGCCATACTCTAGGGAAAGGTGATGGTATCAAGTGTAGGATTGGGACACCTGTTGGGATAAGAGAACAAAAAAAATGAAGAGTAGGTCTAATTTTTGAAACAGCTGAAAGCACGATGGTGTTAATGTTCTAATCTCATTATTTAGTCTACTGAATATTAGAACATTATTAAAACTCCATTGCTGCTAAAATTGTAAGAACAATTAACATATCATTTTTGGCAAAAAGTATTTTAAACAACAGATTTTGCCTATCACGGATAATAGAGTATTTTGAAGTGGGATCTATCTCTAAACATAAATATTTTAAGCATGTAAATAGCAAATCCACTTTTCACCTCTAGAACAGGCATGTCCACAGGCAGAGGCAAATGGTCTGAACACAAACTTTTCCTTTTGTATGTGCCCTTTGTGGACCCCTGGATATCCTAAAGGGCAAGACTTACAAACACCCTTGCTCTACAGTAGAGAAGAGTATTTGGAGCAATAGACTGAAAAGTATATACCCTTTGACAAAATTATTTTGTATGTGAATTGAATAGACATATTTCATTTACATTTCTTTTTATGTTTATATGATACTGGGTTGATGGAGTCCTGCCAATGTATTTCCTTTTATTTATATTACCATGCTGAAAAAAAGATCCAAGATCCCTTAGCCTATCATTCTCATTTTCTCTCTCTCTCTCTCTCTCTCTCTCTCTCTCTCTCTCTCTCTCTCTCTCTCTCTCTCTCTCTCTCTCTCTCTTTTACAATCCAAGATGGGATGAGAAAAGAAACAATTGTGCAATATCTTTTACCATAATTATAGTCACTGCCTTTCTTGTATTATTTTCTCGGTATGATTTGTCAATAATAAAATGAGCCACATTTTGAAAAATGGGTTTGGGGCCAGATCTGACTTTATAAGAATGAATGTTTGTACAATTCCTTAAGTCTAGAGAAAGATTTGTATAGACAAATGACACTTGTATGTATATTGCTGAATGTCAATTAAAACACATTTTGAAAAATCCATACCTCTTCTCAAAAATGGAATATGGTCGTCCTCAACTGGATGTCGACGTAAATTGCTCCGGAAGTACTGCCTCTCAGAAGAATAATTATTAAGCAAACCCAAATCATGAAGGTTTTGTTCTGCAGGGTTTTGTTTTTTTAAAAAAAAATAGTAAGTTGTGAATATCAGTGATTTTTTTAAAAAAGCTTTCAATCTGTTTAAAACATTTTGAAGCAATTAATGAATTTTCCTTATAATTTTATGCAACCTCAATGCTTTTGAATGCAAACTTATTGTTATGATTGCTACTGTATCTCAGAAAATGACCTCAGAACAGATATTTACTTAATTTGTATTTTACTGTTTTGGTAGCACTTGTATAGTTTTTATCCTAACAGAATCCACAATGATTTTAAAAATATATACATAAGTGGCTAACTAAATTCTTGCTTCTTCTATAATGCACGTTTTTGTTTAAACATCCCTTCAAGGGGAAAAGGTGTTCATAGCAACACCTGTGATGTAAAATTGTAATAGCATGTTATTGCTAGAAATACTCTACCATATAAAATTAGAAGATCCCTTTACTAGTGGAACTGATATATTTTGTAAAATTAAGTTCTTACCAATGGCTTCAAGTCTCCCAACCCATCGAGCTGTGTTCAAAAAGTAAACAGGAAAAACAGGATTTCGTGCACCAATTAAATCCAGCAACACAAAAAGATCCTATGGGAAATCAGTCAAGGTTAGCCCTTAAATGCCACTCCAGAGCTTTACCCATAACAGAATGATTGACAATTTCAAACAAGTATTTCAAGAGTCATACTTGCTGTACATACTGTATATTGTTGAATATAAATATCTCACTGAGATTGAAATCTTCTACCCACAAACCTTAGTGTGACTCTTATTGTAATTAGTAAGGACTTGATTCTGACTAATAAATCTACAAAGACTCCAGATGTGAACTGGGTTTTAATGGCATACCTCTGCATTTGTTTTATCAATTAACTTCACCTTTGTCTGTTTTATCCAATTAGTTTTTATTGTAAATTGTATTATTTTATTCTGTTGGTGGCACCATGATTGGAATACAGTATTGTAGGTTAACTCTGCCCACTGCCAGAAGTTCGATCCTCACCAGCTGAAGGTTGTGACTCAGCCTTCCATCCTTTCAAGGTCAGTAAAATGAAGACCCAGATTGTTCAGGGCAATATGCTGACTCTGTAAACCGCTTAGAGAAGGCTACAAAGCACTGTGAAGCGGTATATACATGTAAGTGCTAGTGCTATTCTAAATGATAGTTTAGAAAGTCATGCTTGCAATTCTTTTCATAACCCTAATCATATTTAAACCAAAGAGCATAGATTCCATGGCTCTTTATTCATATCCTTGAGATCTAGGAGTATGGCTTCAAAAGAACTGAAATTTTTGGGATTTTATAGGAAGGACTTGGTTTTGTGCTAGGAGTAGTGATTCTTTCACTGCAAAATATTGTTCCTATAGGAACAAGCATTACTTATCAGTACAAAAATAAGAGCGCAATCTATTTTATTAATTTCATTAAAGTTTGTACTAAATTTGTGAATGTGCCATGTTATTAACTTGGAGGCCATGAAAGTGATCTGATATGATCTCCATGCAAGGGTACAAGTGGCTCTTTCTGTTGCCAAAGATAGAACTCTCAGCCCTGCATGGACTCCTCTAAATCCAAGGACTCAAATATGGGGGACCTGCTCAAGACAAATATCAGACTCAGGAATCAGGAGCAATCCAGCACCAAAGGCTGACTCTGCTAGCAATAATCCGGAACAGGTGCAGAACAAAATAAAACACAAAGGTTCTGATCTCAAGCAGCTTGTTGTTGTTGTTAGTTGCGAAGTCATGTCCGACCTATCGCAACCCCATGGACAACGTTCCTCCAGGCCTTTCTGTCCTCTACCATCTTCTGGAGTCCATTTAGGCTCATGCCTACTGCTTCAGTGACTCCATCCAGCCACCTCATTCTCTGTCGTCCCATTCTTCTCTTGCCCTCAACCTTTCCCAGCATTAGGCTCTTCTCCAGTGAGTCCTTCCTTCTCATAAGGTGGCCAAAGTATTTGAGTTTCAACTTCAGGATCTGGCCTTCTAAAAAGCAGTCAGGGTTGATCTCCTCTAGGACTGACAGTCTGAATGCCTTGCAGTCCAAGGGACTCGCAGGAGTCTTCTACAGCACCATAGTTCAAAGGCCTCAATTCTTTGGCGCTCAGCCTTTCTTATGGTCCAACTTCCACAGCCATACATTGCAATTAGGAAGACCATAGCCTTGACTATACGCACTTTTGTTGGCAGGGTGATGTCTCTGCTTTTTAGTGTGCTGTCTAGATTTGCCATGGCTTTCCTCCCCAGGAGCAAGTGTCTTTTAATTTCTTGGCTGCAGTCCCCATCTGCGGTGATCTTGGAGCCCAGGAAAATAAAATCTGTCACTACCTCCATTCCTTCCTCATCTATTTGCCAAGAATTGAGAGGGCCGGATGCCATGATCTTGGTTTTCTTAATGTTAAGTTTCAAGCCAACTTTTGTACTCTCCTTCTTCACCTGCAACAAGAGGCTCTTTAGTTCCTCTTCACTTTCTGCCATTAGACTGATATCATCTGCATATCTTATGTTGTGTAGTGAGTTCGTTGCGCAGGAATGGAGATGAGGCAAGTGAGTTCAGCAATGGTCATGTTTATTTGCTTCCATAATCATAATCTACCTTATGCAAACAACCATAAACTATTAAATCTATCACACTTTAACTCTTATAAAATAACTACAAGCAGTATAAATATCACATCAATAATTATTCAAATGCTAGATGAAACTTTTTAGTTCCATATTTACTCCACAATATATCTCTGTTGCAAAGATCTTTGCCATTTCCGCCAGGTTGGAGACTTTTACAGTCCATTCTTCTATAGTCGGCAGTTCTTCCTTCTTCCAATATTGCCCTACTAAAAGTCTTGCTGCCGTAATTAAATTCAACATCAGATTTGTAAACCAGCTTAAATGTGTATGCAGACAGGAAAATAGACCATCTCAGCATTCTTGGGGAAAGTATGTGGGGTTTGTTTGTCTGTTGTGAAGAGTCCCAGCAGTGATTTGTGGTCTGTGAAGACTGAAGTCCCTGCCATATAAATAGTCATGGAATTTTTTAATTCCTGCTACAATGGCTAAGGCCTCTTTGTCAATTTGAGTGTAGTTACGCTCAGCAGAGGACAGTGACCTTGAATAAAATGCAATAGGGACTTGTGTTCCATTCCTTTCGAAATGACTCAAGACTGCCCCCACCCCATAAGGAGATGCATCACATGCTAAACAGACTGGTTTAGACTTCCTAAAATGAGTTACAGTAGATTTAACTGACAATAGTCCCTTTAGGGCCTGGAAACTTTTCTCGTGAATGCTGGCCCATTTCCATGGAGCTTTTTTATCTAAGAGCCTGTGAAGAGGCTCTGCCAATGTGGCCTTGTTAGGCAGAAACGCATGGTAGAAATCGAGGAGGCCCAAGAATGCTTGTAGCTCTCCTTTGGATTTAGGACTAGGAGCCAATTGAATGGCCTTCACTTTGGACTCAGCAGGGTGAATACTGTTAGCATCAATTCGAAATCCCAGAAATTCAGTTGAAGAAACCCCAATATTACATTTACTCTTTTTTAATTTGAGGCCTGCTTCATGCAACCTTTGTAGGACAGCTCTGAGCCTGCTGGCTAATACCTCTGTAGATTCTCCAGCAATTAGTACATCATCAAAATAAGGGCAAACACCCTGAATGCCTTTCAATGTGCATTCCATGATTCCCTGGAAAATGCCTGGAGCAATACTAACCCCAAATTGTAAACGCTTCACTTTGAAAGCCCCCCTGTGAGTCATGATCGGCTGAGCTGCAGCTGTGGCCTCATCAACCGGCAATTGCTGATAGGCCTGTGCCAAATCTAACTTTGCGAAAATAGTGCCCCCTTGCAAAGAAGCTAAAAAGTGGTTCACCACTGGGACAGGGTATGACTGTTGCTTAAGGGCTTTGTTAATAGTACATTTATAGTCTGCACATATTCTAATTTCTCCGTTGGCCTTGAGTGGTGTTACTATAGGAGTTTCCCACTCCCCACCATCAACTTGTTGTAAAACGCCCTGTTCTACAAACTTATCTATTTCTGTGTCAATTTTATGTTTGAGGGCAAAGGGGACCCTTTGAGGCTTAACTCTAATGGAGACCACACTGGGATCTAGCTTGAATGAAATAGGCGGGCCTGTGTATGTTCCTAGGGCTGAGTCAAATATGTCTGCAAAGTCCTTGCAAACTGACGTTAGATTCGCAGCTTGTGTCCGGTTGATACCAATTACTTGAATGCCTAAAGCATCAAACCAATCAAGTCCTATTAGATCCGTTCTCTGGCCCCCTACTACTATGACATCAGGTGCCCATAAAACCCTTTAAATTTTACAGCCAAGGTGGCTTCCCCTTTGACTTTAGTGTTTTGAAAATCAGTTAAAATTCTGTTGGCCTTAGCTTGGCCCATTTTCTACTGCGACTGCACACGAAATTAAATATGTCCAGGTAAATAATGGAGACAGCTGAGCCTGTGTCCATCTCCATTTTACAGGGGACGCCTTGTAGCTCCACCTGAAGTTTAAATTTTGGTTTGAAGGAGTGTCAAGCCCTGGTGTGGCATACACTTCTGCGGCTTTTACAAAACCCCACACTAAATGGTCCCTGGGCCACGGTACCTCTCCTGGTCAGATCTTCCAACTGGTGTTTCGGTGGCCGGTCCCTCTGGCGACCTCTGCAAACTGCTGCAATGTGGCTGGTTTTGCTGCAGGCCCTGTACGTGGCTGACTGGAATCTGCAATCAGCATGTTGGTGGCTGCCGCCACAACCTTTACATCTAGGTAAGAGAACTGCCTTGTACGGAGTCTCTTGTTGCTTGCTGCTGCGGTACTGTGCGTCGGGCTGCTTGTGTAGCTTGTTGACTTCGGCATCTTCTTCCTCTGATGATTCCTCTGAGCATTTGGCATCCTCGTGGACTGTTTCTTTGTGTTTCATTGTTTTGGCGAGCTAGACTGTTTGGACTGCACCCCCAGCGGCTTCCTCTGCCATGACTTCGTCCTGGGCTTCAGTGAAGGTTAAATTCGGTCTAACAAACAGTCACTGCTGCAGCGTTCGGTTTCATAGGCCACAGACGAGCCGGTCTCGCAGTTGCTCTTCAACGTCCGCAAATTTACAGAGGCGTGTGGCCTGCCTCAAGGCCGCGATGTATTATGACGCGGTCTCATCGGGCTGCTGCATTCGCTGTTCAAATTTGTAATGCCAAGCAGTCACCGATATCTTCGGCTGGAAATGTTCTCCTAGCTTCTTCTTAAGCTCAGCGTAGGAGACTGATTCCAGTGGCGTCGGGGCAAACAGATTTTCGGCCAGGTCGAATGTGGCTGGGCCGCACACACAGAGTAGTGTGGTGATCTTCAGCCCATCTTTTGTGACCTGATTTGCCCGGAGGTAGTTTTCTACCTGGGACAAGTAGGATGGCCATCCCTCCGGACACTTAATATCGAACTCTCACAGCCTTCCGACCTTAGGCATTCTTCAGGTCTTCTTGGCTGTTTCCTGCGTCTTCTGATCCTGCCTCTCTAATGCCAAGGGACTGATCCACTGAGCACGTGGTTGCTAGTGTGTCTGGCTAGCCGACCGAAGGGGGGGAATGCCTTTTCCCGTTGGGCGTTCGCTGCCTCTCCCCTAGTGAACTTCAACTCTTTCAGAGAAAAAAGGATCCCACCTTCGTCGCCAGAGTTGTGTAGTGAGTTCGTTGCACAGGAACAGAGACGAGGCAAGTGAGTTCAGCAATGATCATGTTTATTTGCTTGCAGGATCTGAACTCAGGAACTGAGCTGCAGCCTGCAGCAATTTATAGCCTGGCCCCTAGGCGGCAGCCAATAGGTTTAAAGCAACCTATTGCCACCTAGGGGCAGCCAATAGCAGCACCAGAGACAGGGTGTCTGAGTTGCTGGGAGCCATTAGCAAGCTCCAGCATACCATGTGGTGTTACATTTAAGCCCAATACATAAGATCTTAGGTTGTTGATATTTCTCCCGGCAATCTTAATTCCAAGTTTTGATTCATCTAGCCCTGCCTTTCTCATGATGTGCTCTGCATATAAGTTAAACAGGCAGGGTGACAATATACAGCCTTGTCGGACTCCTTTCCCAATTTTGAACCAATCAGTGGTTCTGTGTCCAGTTGTCACTGTTGCTTTTTGACCCGCATATAGGTTTCTCAAGAGACAAATAAGATGGTCTACTCCCATCTCTTTAAGAACTTGCCATAGTTTGTTGTGATCCACACAATGAAATGCTTTAGCATAGTCAATGAAGCAGAAGTAGATGTTTTTCTGGAACTCCCTAGCTTTCTCCATGATCCAGCGTATGTTGGCAATTTGATCTCTAGTTCCTCTGCCTCTTCGAAATCCTGCCTGTACTTCTGGTAGTTCTCGATCCACATATTGCTGGAGTCTATCTTTTAGGATTTTAAGCATAACTTTACTAGCATGTGAAATGAGTGCAATGGTGCGATAGTTTGAACATTCTCTGGCACTGCCTTTCTTTGGAATTGGAATGTAAATTGATCTTTTTCAATCCTGTGGCCACTGTTGAGTTTCCCAAATTTGATGGCAAATTGAGTGGAGCACTTTTACTGCATCACCTTTTAAGATTTTGAATAGCTCAGCTGGAATACTGTCACCTCCACTAGCTTTGTTGTTGCTCAGCTTTCCTTCACTTCACATTCTAGGATGTCTGGCTCGAGGTCAGTGACCACTTCATCATGGTTATCAGGGACATTAAGCTCGTTCTTGTATAGTTCTTCAGCTACTTGACCTAAAAACATGCTGTGAACTCTGGAGCAGAAGAACATCAAGAAGCAAAAATGGCAATTGTCTTAATTAAGTCTTGTCACACTAGCTAATATTAATGCAATTATCAGAAGCTGGTTTTTCCATGGGAACAACTACTCTAACTACAGATTGACATTTTTATGTCATTAAATCCTAAGTGTTATCTGAAGCCTGGGCTTTCTGAGTATTTTCCATGTCACTTGGTTCACTGGACTGTGCTTGATCTTTGTATGCCCATGATCTGATTTGGCTTTGGACTCACAGACAAGATTTTGCTTTCTTGTTAGTGTTCTGGTGTGTCCGTGTGCTTGCACACATCGGAGCTCTGCCTGCCAAAGCCTGTAATACTTGAAAACTTGAAAGTAAACCGATTGCAAACAAACTTTTTGTGTATGTTCAGCCTGAAACAGGACAGATCCCTTGTAACGATCTCCTGTCCCCCAGATAATCTCTTCCTGCTCAACAGATACACTTGAGAGGGGAGGACTTCTTCCCTCCCATTCACTAAGCAGCCCCCAGCACTCTGAACTTCCCCTCTAAAGACCACATTTAAAGTACAAATTGCAAACTATTTTTATTTCTCTTCCAATCTTTTCTTTCTGTATAAGCTTTCTTCCCAATCATAATAATATTTAAAGAATTGGACTAATAGGAAATGAATGTTACATAAAACCTTTGCATAGTTCTGCCATTTTTAGCCCAATATCCAGTATTTGTAAAATTTTCACTTACAATGCCTTGCGTCTGATATGTATTCCTGGCACCCGGTGGATGAGGAGTAGATGACATTTTCTGGGCCAAAGATCTGGAGCCATACAGGGAATCTGAAGGGGACCATCGCACAAAAGCTTCTTCACCATCAAAGAAAATAAGCTTCAGAGAAAGATCTGCCTTGGGTGGTAAGCTGCTTTGCTATCGAATGAGAGGGAAACAGAATGGAAAGTCAGTCACCTTACTTAAAGGTAAAGGTTCCCCCACACATGCGTGCTAGTCGTTTCTGACTCTAGGTGCCGGTGCTCATCTCCGTTTCAAAGCCGAAGAGCTAGCGCTTGTCCGAGGACGTCTCTGTGGTCATGTAGCCGGCATGACTAGACGCCAAAGGCACGCGGAACGCCTTACTTAGGATCACAATAAATACAGGAGAAACTTGAAGAAAAAGCAAATACCTTCAGAAAAGAAAGCTGTCTATCCAAGGACCTTGCCAATTCTAGCATCATTGCACAAGGCACAGCTGAGTCGGTGGCTCCAACAAACACTTTACCATCCAGTTGTGGTGGGAAATACTTTGAGTCATAATGGCAAGCAATCACCAAATGGCGCTTGGCACGGGGATTGAGAGTACTGATTATATTTGAGAAAGTACGGTATCCATAAGGAGTATGGCTCTGAAATGTGTCTTCTTCAACAAGCCAGCCAGCCTGTAATCCTTGTAGGCGATGCTTGATATGCTAAAATGTATAGAATCAAAAATCAGTAGTAATCAATAATGTTAGGTTTTAAGTAAGTCCATGCAAATCAATCCTGCAGGTGCCAACAAATTTTCTGAAGAAGATTAACATTTTCCCCTGAAACCTACTATTAAAAATGTTCATTCACAGCTTTGAATACATTTTTCTTTAGGAGACCTTTTCAAGCAGCCATACAGTCTACTGATAATTATCAATGTATCATTATAATGAAGCAGAACAAGTCTTCCATTTCACACTGGAATTCTGTTTGTATACACAAAAGAAAATTTTGGACTGAGTGAGCTATCAGCCTTTTTCAACATGGTAACCTTTCAGATGTAATCAGTTTCCATAACTTTCTGCCAGTTCACCTGTTATCTGTAGCATCTAGGAACAATTATCAAATACATCTGAAGGGCATCAGGCAAAGAAAATATAATGATAATATGTTTACGCCTTTTTCATTTTTAGCTTTTTAATATGAGAATGATTCTTTCAGAATGCAGGTACATTCACACACACACACCATCTTGGAGTCTCTTTTTCTGTACTTCATGTTGCACAGGAGGGAATCAGAAAGGTAACTATATATGGAAGAAATATAAAAGTTTTGGCCAGTTTGAGCTTTGAATAAGAGTGCTTTTGCAGTGAATATTACAGAAAGAACTAAAGGAAAATCAGGATGAGAAGATTCTATATTCATTACATTTTCTTCATGTTCATAATTTCAAAAGGAATAGAAATTTTTCAAAATATGAAAGGCATAGAAATGGTTCAAAATATGAGAAAAGTGGACTTTAGTCAGCAATTCCAGATTGAAATGCAAGACAGACCTAGGAAAGAGGTTCTCAATCCCAGCTGCTGTCACTTAATATAATTACTTCTCCCCCATTTGAGGATATATCTTTGGATGTTTCCTTAGTAATATGTTTTCTCAGCTGCTCATTTCTATAGCAGCTCAAGAGTTGCTGCAATCAAGGCCTAAGAGAGCCTTCATTAACTTACAGAACATGTTGATACTTGTCTGTAAGTAACAGGCTTACAATGGCTGAAGGATACAGTAGTTAGAAAAATGTGTCCTCTATAAAATCAAACCTATGCATTGAAAAACAAGATTTACTGCTAATCAGAATGAAACTACAATAGACATAATTATGTAGGTATATGCATAAAGACACGTAATAAAAAGAAGAATTTTACTTTGCCATCTTTCCTTTTGTGAATTTTTAGAACAACAATCTAAGTGCCATCATGTTAAGCTCTATGTCCATGAAAGGTTCCCAATATAGCCCATCACAAAGTAAACATTTTGCAGCTTTTATTACTTTTACCTCAGAGGGTTTGAGGGGATAGAAAAGGAAAAAAAAATATTACTATGAGAATGAAGATGTATTTTAGGATATGGACTAATACCAGAAATACATATTCATAGGTGTAAATTATCAGTGATACCTGTGGTCTGTAAGTGCTAATTAGCTATTAGTTGTTTTGTTCTGAGTGGCAGATAAATTTAATAAACAAATAAATTTGGGATTGGAGATCCTAATATGCAGGAGACACTTTAATTAGATTTGTCATTTTCAGTGGAATCAACATTTGTCTTACTAGAAACTTTATTTTTAGATACTGTACTGTTCTTCTCCAGGAACAGTAGTACATATTCTTCCCTGGATGTTTTTAATTATTGCAGAATTAGATATACTATTTTTGTTTAGGCTATTTGTGAGCAGTCTCCTTGGAAACAAGCAGTTAGTAGATATTCTTTGAAAGAGTTTATCTGCCTTTTTTGCTTCATAAATTGCAGATCATCAAGCTTATATATCATCACATTCCAACTGTACTAACAAGAATCACCATCATTTTTGGACATTTCCAATTTATCAGAATTTAGCATAATAAAGATCCTGCATACTTGTGAATATATTTTGTGACTGGAAAGTACAGCTCTTCTCCAAGATGTAATATATTAGTTGCTAGTGACTATTTCCTGTACTGACATTAGTGCTGACAACATATTTCCCATTCCAGGAACATTAACTGTGTTTCAATTAATGGTTACTAATTCTCACACCTGAATAATAAGCAATATATCTGAAAAAATGTGGGGGAAGAGGAAAGCAATAGAAGAGTTATTGGCTTTGTGTCCTGTCTCTAAACCTCCTGTTTGGAATCTCTAATTTGTTATACTATGACATAGAAGGGTGGATTAGATGGCCTTTGTCTTAATTTAACAAGGCTTTTAAAATTTTCTTGCAATTACCTCTGTGACAAGTCTATTGCAGCGTTCCTATTCTATCTTCTCTATGCCTGTTGAATTATTTTGCCTCTTTCAGTAGTTACAACCTGTTCTGACTTACCTGCCGCACAGCATAACTCCCAGGTGAACCTGGATATCTCTCAATCATGATTGGATGAAGGTCATTTTGCCACATGCGACTAACATTTGTCTGTGAGGTGACTTGTAGGATACTAGTTGCATTTAAAATGGTTGGGCGATGGGAATACTGCAGAAAGAATTAAAGGGAAAATCAGGATGAGAAGATGTTATATTGCATGTCACTTTACATCTGTGATGGAAATATTCAGATAAAATAGTTATTATCCATTTTTATTTTTAAAATGAAAAGTAGCAATAAGGAGCTGTTATCCAGTTTAATCTTTTGGCACACTGCGTGGAAATGTATGGCATTTCTGTAAAGTATTTACATATACACATGCTGTGCATCAAATAAGGATTGAAAGCATTTATTAGTACAGTAATTGATTCCTCTCTTTTCCAACAACCCAAGAGACGGCTCTACACATGGACATCACCAGATGGTCAACACAGAAATCAGATTGACTATATGCTCTGCAGCCAAAGATGGAGAAGCTCTATACAGTCAGTAAAAACAAGACCAGGAGCTGACTGTGGCTCAGACCATGAGCTTCTCCTTGCAAAGTTTAGGCTTAAACTGAAGAAAGTAGGGAAAAGCACTAGGCCACTCAGGTATGAATTAAATCATATCCCTGTTGAATATACAGTAGAGGTGACAAATAGATTTAAGGAATTAGATCTGATAGACAGAGTGCCTGAAGAACTATGGACAGAGGTTCGCGACATTGTACAACAGGTAGCAACCAAAACCATCCCAAAGAAAAAGAAATGCAAGAAAGCAAAATGGCTGTCTGAGGAAGCTTTGCAAATAGCTGAGGAAAGGAGGGAAGCGAAAGGCAAGGGAGAAAAAGAAAGATACACCCAATTGAATGCAGAATTCCAGAGAATAGCTAGAAGAGATAAGAATGCCTTCTTCAATGAACAGTGCAAAGAAATAGAAGAAAATAATAGAATAGGGAGGACCAGAGATCTTTTCAAGAAAATTGGAGAAATGAAGGGAACGTTTAATGCAAAAATGGGCATGATAAAGGACCAAAATGGCAGGGACCTAACAGAGGCAGAAGAGATTAAGAAGAGGTGGCAAAATTACACAGAAGAACTATACAAGAATGAGCTTAACGTCCCTGATAATCACAATGAGGTGGTCACTGACCTCGAGCCAGACATCCTAGAATGTGAAGTGAAGTGGGCCTTAGAAAAGCTGAGCAACAACAAAGCTAGTGGAAGTGACAGTATTCCAGCTGAGCTATTCAAAATCTTAAAAGACAATGCAGTAAAAGTGCTACACTCAATTTGCCAGCAAATTTGGAAAACTCAACAATGGCCACAGGATTGGAAAAGATCAGTTTACATTCCAATTCCAAAGAAAGGCAGTGCCAAAGAATGTTCAAACTATCGCACCATTGCACTCATTTCTCATGCTAGTAAAGTCATGCTTAAAATCCTACAAGCTAGACTTCAGCAGTATGTGGATCGAGAACTACCAGAAGTGCAGGCAGGATTTCGAAGAGGCAGAGGAACTAGAGATCAAATTGCCAACATACGCTGGATCATGGAGAAAGCTAGGGAGTTCCAGAAAAACATCTACTTCTGCTTCATTGACTATGCTAAAGCCTTTGATTGTGTGGATCATAACAAACTGTGGCAAGTTCTTAAAGAGATGGGAGTACCAGACCATCTTATTTGTCTCTTGAGAAATCTATATGCGGGTCAAGAAGCAACAGTGAGAACTGGACACGGAACCACTGATTGGTTCAAAATTGGGAAAGGAGTCCGGCAAGGCTGTATACTGTCGCCCTGCCTATTTAACTTATATGCAGAGCACATCATGAGAAAGGCAGGGCTAGATGAATCAAAAGTTGGAATTAAGATTGCCGGAAGAAATATCAACAACCTAAGATATGCAGATGATACCACTCTAATGGCAGAAAGTGAAGAAGAACTAAAGAGCCTCTTGTTACAGGTGAAGAAGGAGAGTGCAAAACTTGGGTTGAAACTTAACATTAAGAAAACCAAGATCATGGCATCTGGCCCTCTCAATTCCTGGCAAATAGATGGGGAAGAAATGGAGGTAGTGACAGATTTTATTTTCCTGGGCTCCAAGATCACTGCAGATGGGGACTGTAGCCAAGAAATTAAAAGACGCTTGCTCCTGGGGAGGAAAGCCATGGCAAATCTAGACAGCACACTAAAAAGCAGAGACATCACCCTGTCAACAAAAGTGCGTATAGTCAAGGCTATGGTCTTCCCAGTTGCAACGTATGGCAGTGAAAGTTGGACCATAAGAAAGGCTGAGCGCCAAAGAATTGAGGCCTTTGAACTGTGGTGCTGGAGAAGACTCCTGCGAGTCCCTTGGACCGCAAGGCGATCAAACCGGTCAGTCCTAGAGGAGATCAATCCTGACTGCTCTTTAGAAGGCCAGATCCTGAAGCTAAAACTCAAGTACTTTGGCCACCTAATGAGAAGGAAGGACTCACTGGAGAAGAGCCTAATGCTGGGAAAGATCGAGGGCAAGAGAAGAAGGGGACGACAGAGAATGAGGTGGCTGGATGGAGTCACTGAAGCAGTAGGCGTGAGCTTAAATGGACTCCAGAAGATGGTAGAGGACAGGAAGGCCTGGAGGAATGTTGTCCATAGGGTCGCGATGGGTCGGACACGACTTCGCAGCTAACAACAACAATTGATTCCTATTCTTTATTAAATCTTTAGGGAAGCCATAGTGCCACTTAAAATTTCTTCCAGAAAGTAGAGGTTATTTTGTACCTCTTCCTAAGGCTCAGTTCTAGCACATACTAATTTTATGTATTAATTCATATCCTTCCTTGAGTATTGGAAGAAAGAAAGAAACAGTTTGATCCAAGTCCTTTTCTGCATCTGAGTATTTTTAAAATCCTTCCTACTGTAAATTTAACATTCTGCTAAAATTATGGATTTCCAAGAAATAATGGAAAATATACCAAGAGACTTTTCTTAAGGGCAACTTTATCAGAAATGCATATTAGCCAACAGAGTTTTTAAGTGCAATGAAGATTAGACTGCTTGCAATTTTTAAAAAATGGAAAAAATTAAAATTAAAATGTAACTCCATTTTACCTGCCAAGAAAAAGTTGCATAGAAATCAATAAAAGAATGACTTTGATAAAGTAGTATAAGCATTTATCAATCCCAGTTTGTGTCCACTGAAAGACAAAACAAGATACTGCTTTATAATCATGCTGCTGCTGAAGGAACCACTCCTTTGGCAGATAGATAAATAGATACTGTAGATGAGAGAAGTAGTCCTTGACTTACCACCACAACCACATTTGATTATGACTATTTATGTGACTATGGGGATGCCATCATGTAAGTGTGAGGACCAGTTGTAAGTGTGAGGACCAGCTGTAGCACTGGAAAAATTAACTTACAACTGGTTCTCATACTTACAACTGGTCCTCACACTTATAACGATCATGACATCCCCACATTCACATGAATAGTCATAATCAAATGTGGTTGTAGCTGTAAGTCAAGGACTACTTCTATGTTTTGTACGTCGAGGAATATCTACACACAGCTTCAATATAAATAAAGCCAAATTACAAGACTGTTCAATTCCACAAGAATCAATCCAGTTGCTTTTCAGCTGACTACTTAAATTTATGTAAATCCAAATTACAAAGTTTACTGAACTTTTTTTTTGCTTTGATACCACCTTTTTGACTATACTAGGTGGTAGGTATAAGTAAACACCAGTCATCCAAACACTTTCCCCCTTGGACCTAGGAGAGATAGAATTAATTGAAAATGTTATACGTACATTTAATATTGAACTTCAGTCTTTTGAACTCCTACTTAGCAAAACACCAGGCACCCAGACAAATTTTACATTCTTTATCTATTGTCTTGATAAAAATCTGAACCTGACATATACAGCTGCAAAACTGTTACCTAGTAACAATGACTTGCAGCAATGTGTTATCCTCAGTCTAAGGAGTAAGTTGATGTTAATAAAGTTCATTGTACGTTGAAGTTATATTAGCCATTAGATGTTATATTTCATAGATGCTGTTATGTGTATGTACTCTTGGTCTAAGACTATAATAAACTATTTACTTAGTGTGCCAAATATTTGATTAACACCCCCCCCCCAATATTTCAGGTAAGTAGAGCAATCATTCAGTTCAAAAAAAAGAAAAAAGGATGTTGAAATTCTCCAGTTATAGAATATACAGGCTGCCTGATATGAACATTTTTACTATGGTAAATTGAATATATGTAAAACATAATTAATAATACACATTTACCAAATCAGATCCAGGCTAAGGTAATTGTTTTAATATAAATTAAAATAAATACAGAATAAATCCAACCAATATCCAGAACAATCCTCATTATAAAGTACAATCCTTACATGTTTTATACATAAATATTTTACCACATAGCTACTGAATAGAAAATCAACTCTCAGCAATTCTTCTAATCTGAATGAAAAAACCCAAATGCAATATTCCCGAGAATGCACTATTCCAAATGAATTAAAAGGCGGATTATTTGAATATTTTGTAATAAAGGTTTCTTCAATACAATATGGAGAGAGAATTGCTCCTATTTTCTTCAACATGAGGATGCTGAAGTTTGATTAGGAATATTGGGGGGGTTGGGGGGGGAGATCCAGTATCCAGTCATGGACACCATTTGTCCTTTTCTCTCTTTGTGGTCTTCATATCATATCAGATTTCCCAACATTATTTGATATTATAGGTGTGTGGGTGCTTTCTATGGTTCACATAATTACAATTATTGCCATTCTTTGCCAGTCAAATTTGGGGGAAATTATCTTAGTTATATTTCAATTTGCTAATTATAGTTATATTTATTATATTTAGTTATATTTCAATTTGCTAATGCACTCCCAGGGTGCATCTGGAGACCTGGTTTAATGTACTTTTTCCAGTTTGTAAAGCAGATCAAAATTATGCCAGTATAATTTGCTGTATCTACATAGTCAATCTTGACTCTATGTCTACAATGAAGCTGGTAGGTGGTGCTGTCTTAATAGTTTACTGCGGGGTAAGTTAAAGTGCACTGATTGATGGATTTTTCTGCTGGCAAGAAAAATATCAACCAATTACTTCCTTTCGCTGCAGCTAAGACTTGGCAGATGACAGTGAGGTATTGCAATAGAAATTCTATCATTTCTGCATGTGTATGGGAAACTGATGCACATACAAAAGGCATTGAGCTTTGATTGCAACACATACCTGCTATCTTACGGATTTTGACTCTTTCCTCGGACACCTCTATGCAGACATGCCTTTAATTATGCTTAATGAGGCAACTTTGAGACAAAATTAAGGAGATGTGTATGATAGCGCCTTAAGTGGGGCTGCTCTTGAGGAGTATCCAGATGTTGCTATTAATGCAAAATGTAGGAATTATGCTGCTAATGAGTACAAACAGTATGAGGATCTTATCATGATTGTACTAAAAGGTCAGCAGTATTTGTTATTGCCTACTGTACTTGATAAAATGTAAGCCATCAGTACAAAAAGACCTTAGGCTTTTTATTTAAAGACCTGGATTTCCTGTTATGCACCTGCTGTGATTTGCAGGTAAGCCCACATTATTTCCGGTAAGGAGAAGGGAGCCTTCTCCTGTTGCTTCCAGGCTCTGATATGACGTCCCCCGCATTCTTGGAAGGATTTAAGTAATTTATAGTTTGAAGATGCTTCTCTTCCATAAGACTTTCAACTGTTCATTGATTTTAGTAATAACTTCAAACGCTTGCCAGAGTAAAATATAAAACAAAAAAATGAATAAATGCATTCTTTGCCAACCAAAGCTAAGCCTGTTTCTCAGGAGACATCCCTCCATGGCAAATTGAGTGCAATTCTCATTATGCTCTGTTTGGAATCTGCCCAACTGACCAGCCTGGGATCTACTCCTCTGTAAAGATAGAGAGGATCAGAGTACTGTATTTGCCCAATAGAAAGTTCCAATTTTGCCTTTTTTCACCCCTGACGGAATTTGAGGACCTCTCATTTGTATTAGGTCCATTGTTTGGATACTCTCTCATCAGGCACTGACCCACTTCAGATTTCTTGGCTTCAGCAATGCTGCTGTATCATGTGCCTTTAGACTGTGCCCATCAGTTGGTGAGAATGCTATTTTCCTCTCTCGTGCCTTAGGGCCGTGCTGTTAGTGCAGCTGGGTAAAAGACATTTATTTGTACATCAGCCTTCCAGATCACTTATTTTTATGACACAATTAGCCACCTCATCACCTTTATAAAAAAAAAAGAGGTACATCATGCTACTGGATTTCTGGCCACTCCACAAATAAGAATAGCAATAGAACAATGGTATAACACCAAAAAGTTCAAGCCTCAGCCACCCCAATGCCCCATGCATCGTATTATCATCAAAAAAGAAAGAAGCAGAACATCTAGATTCAGTCCATATACAGTTGCAAGAAAAAGTATGTGAACCCTTTGGGATTATGTGGTTTTTTGCATGAATTGGCCATAAAATGCGCTCTAAACGTCATGTAAATCACAACAATAGAAAAACACAGTCTGCTTAAAATAATACTACACAAACATTAGATGTTGTCATGTTTTAATTGAAGATAAGATGGAAACATTCACAGTGCAGGATGGAAAAAGTATGTGAACCTTTGGACTTAATAACTGGTTGACCCTCCTTTGGCAGCAATAACCTCAACCAAACGTTTCCTGTAGTTGCAGATCAGACCTGCACAACGATCTGGAGTAATTTTGGACCACTCCTCTGCACAAAACTGTTTCAGTGTAGCAATATTCTTGGGATGTCTGGTGTGAATCGCTCTCTTAAGGTCATGCCACAGCATTTCAATCGGGTTGAGGTCAGGACTCTGACTGGGCCACTCCAGAACGTGTATTCTGTTCTGTTGAAGCCATTGTTTTGTTGAATTACTTGTATGCTTTGGGTCATTGTCCTGTTGCATCACCCATCCTCTGCGGAGCTCCAGTGGCGGACAGATGGTCGTACGTTTTCCTGCAAAATGTCCTGATAAACTCTGGAATACATTTTCCCATCAATGACAACAATCTGCCCAGGCCCTGAGGCAGCAAAGCAACCCCAAACCATGATGCTCCCTCCGCCATGTTTTACTTTGGGGATGAGGTTTTGATGTTGCTGTGCTGTGCCATTTTTTCTCCACACATAGTGTTGTGTGTTTTTCCCAGACAACTCAATTTTGGTTTCATCTGTCCATGTTTGAAGTTTGCAAAAGAGCACCTGGATGTTCCACAGCATTACTGGCAAAATATACTGTGGACAGATGAAACCAAAATTGAGTTGTCTGGGAAAAACACACAACACTATGTGTGGAGAAAAAATGGCACAGCACAGCAACATCAAAACCTCATCCCCAAAGTAAAACATGGCGGAGGGAGCATCATGGTTTGGGGTTGCTTTGCTGCCTCAGGGCCTGGGCAGATTGTTGTCATTGATGGGAAAATGTATTCCAGAGTTTATCAGGACATTTTGCAGGAAAACGTACGACCATCTGTCCGCCACTGGAGCTCCGCAGAGGATGGGTGATGCAACAGGACAATGACCCAAAGCATACAAGTAATTCAACAAAACAATGGCTTCAACAGAACAGAATACACGTTCTGGAGTGGCCCAGTCAGAGTCCTGACCTCAACCCGATTGAAATGCTGTGGCATGACCTTAAGAGAGCGATTCACACCAGACATCCCAAGAATATTGCTACACTGAAACAGTTTTGTGCAGAGGAGTGGTCCAAAATTACTCCAGATCGTTGTGCAGGTCTGATCTGCAACTACAGGAAACGTTTGGTTGAGGTTATTGCTGCCAAAGGAGGGTCAACCAGTTATTAAGTCCAAAGGTTCACATACTTTTTCCATCCTGCACTGTGAATGTTTCCATCTTATCTTCAATTAAAACATGACAACAGCTAATGTTTGTGTAGTATTATTTTAAGTAGACTGTGTTTTTCTATTGTTGTGATTTACATGACGTTTAGAGAGCATTTTATGGCCAATTCATGCAAAAAACCACATAATCCCAAAGGGTTCACATACTTTTTCTTGCAACTGTAGTATCAACCCTGTGAACTCTTAAGTTTCCTCTTTCCGCTATGTATTCAAAATGGACAGTGACATATGTACATACTTAAACGGGTGTTAGGTACAAATATGCGTATGTATATAGCATGTGTGTTATATATGTGTATATGGGTAGATGTATACTTTCTTTTGAGATCAGGCAACAGAATTTCATTTTTAATGTGTGCCAGTCTGCGCACAGTAAAAGAAAAAATGACAATAAAGGTCATCAAAAAGAAATAAGAGACACTTTCCCCCTTTCATTGCCCCCAGGCCAAAAATGCTGACCCCCCCCCCCACAGACATTGTCCCCCTCCTGGCTGTACTGTCCCTGCTCCCTTTCCCTTCGCGTCCTGCTGCACCCACAAAGCAAGCCACCCACCTTCTCCTGAGTCCAGTCCGCTCTGTCTTCTCGGCCACCCACATGCTGCGGGAAGCCCGGGAGAGGCAAGCCGAGTGCCCAGGCCAGGCAGAAGAATGCCGCCGCCTTGCTGTCCCGTCTCTCTCTGGCCATGCCGTTGCACAAGCACGCACACACACACACACACACACCCGCTTCGGCTGGGCAGGTGAGGCGGCTGCCGGTGGAGGAGGCTCGCTTGCGCCTCAGCGGGAGGCAGAGTCAGGCCAATTGGCGGGCGCAACGGGCGCAGCGTTGGAGAGCAGGCGCGCGACGGGACGGCGGCGGCGGCGGCGCTGCTTCGCTTCTGCTGCTTTCCTGAGGCGCTTTTGGCTTCGCGTCCAGCTTTCTGTCTTGCCTGGCCTACGTAACGCGGCGGGAGAGATGCTAATTCCCATCCCAATCAGTCCGCCGTTCCCCCAGGAGTGGGTGGGCGTTTTGTCCCTGGCACCACGTCAGCAGCATCAGGAGGACAACAGATGACTAAGCCCGCCACTTTGGGTTGGAGCCAGAAGGAACAGCCACCCGCCTCCCCCCCCCGGTCCCCGTTTCCTTCTGGTTTTTTTTTTTTTTCCCCACGGAAGCGAGCGGGGCTTTTTGATTCTAACAGACTCGGGAGACGTTTTTTCACTGATAAAAGTGAGCAGCGAGGCGCGCCTCGTGATTTATTTATTTATTTTTTTAACTTTTAAGATTCCTGCGAAGTAATGAATCAAAGCGTGTTCTGTATTACTCTTTGAGTTATTTGTTATTTCAGACCGATCAGCCTGCAAAACTAGCGCACATTTATAGATTATTTGAAGGATATACTGTAGGACAGGGGTCTTCAAACTTGGCTCTTTTATGACTTGTGGACTTCAACTCCCAGAATTCCTCAGCCAGCTTTGCTGGCTGAGGAATTCTGGGAGTTGAAGTCCACAAGTCATAAAAGGGCCAAGTTTGAAGACCCCTGCTGTAGGATTTGGGAGACCTTTTATTAGTACTTTTTTTTTTTTAAAAAAAAGAAGAAACAATAGCGGCATTACTTAATAAAGCTCTTACAAGCAGCTTAGGAAACGCATTGAATTCCTCCTACTGGAAGTTGGTGCCCTTCTGATGTGTTGGAGAACGACTTCCAGAATTCCCAGTCGGCACGCTGGGAATTACAGTTCAACTTGTTTGGATGGTTGCCTGATTGTGGAAAATTTCTCCGTAAGTTTTCATAAATTGGATCCCAGTATACGTTCCTACGAAATGTTTATCTTTTTATTATGCTAACATCATCGTTTCAATGGAAACTTTTTTCTCCTCCATTGGAAGCTCCCTGTCTCAGTCTTTTCCCAAGCACAGTATGTATATTATCAAATCTGGATTGCAAAAATCCTGATGACCACTAGATGGTAGCAAAACATTAATGTTTCCTGTAAATCTTTGCTGCTATCTTCTAAAGCCATCAAAAATGCTGTTTTCCATAATTAGTAGCTGCTGCCTATGGGCATAAATAGTGAGCTAGGCATATGATAAAGCATGTGGCTTTTAAAGAGGCAAGGGAAGCTTAGTTTTTTTTCCATTCCATGGACAATTGCTCTCTGCTCTCATTTGGCTATCATAGTTTCCTTTTTTATAAAAAGGAAACAAAAAGAAACAATAGTATCAGTTAGCCAAAATTTGTACTGGATTCCACAGTTCTACTGGGCAAGCTGGAAAGTTCTTCAAATAATTAATATGAATTCACAGATGTTAAGCTAAGATCCGTTGGTATGTCAATCTTGAATAAGGCCCCTAAGGTCTGAGTCACTTTTGTCCAATTATAAATTAACTGATCTAAATAAATTTCCTACCAGCTTTTGGACGCAGAAACAGGAGGCTAAGAAGCTGCAAAAAAAGGACTGCTGTAATTAACACCATACCTTCTTTTCTATTATTTTTACGCATCTGCTCTGGAGGAGCTTCTTTGTATATGTAAAAGGGGGACAGCAGATGAACGAAAGTAGACAGAGAATTTCTCCATCTCTGTCAGTGGCTTCAATTTAAAGAACCACTGGAGTTTTTAAACATGTGAATAAAAAGAAGTAGGGCACTGAAACTAACCAAGATAAGATAACTATTCTTCAGCAAACTAAGCGTGCTTTCTGATTGCTGAGTTGCTTGGCAATGTATTATGATGCCAGAAACCCAACATTTTAGTTTAATCCAAAATGTAGTATGCTTCTTTGTAGCTTAGCATATGGTATAAACTCAACCACAATTTGTAAGCCACAAACATTGTATTAAAAAGCATTGTTTATTGAACAGTAGTTTAGGATATTGTATGAGCACAGCTGGGTAAATAACTTCCCCAAGATTCACACCAGATGTACCTTTACATGTGATGTAAAAACATCAGCTGTCTTCCTCCTCTGGGAGATAACTGGACATATACAAACTATGTAGATAGACTGCTTTGTATACATTTCATGCTGCAAAAATATATTTAGATTAAATGTTTTCAATAAGGCCACCCAAACAGATTTTAATTGATGCCCTTTAACACTGTTGCTTCAAATTATTATATCACATTCAGTACAGTAATCAGAACTCACCACTGGGAGTTGGGTATTTCCCTCCTAGGTAGATAATTTTCATTGTTGTCAGAAAATTAGAACAATCACAAAAGAAGGGAGGGCCATTATCCAAGCTGCAGCTGAGCTGACTGCGATGTGTTCAGTAATTCTGATTCATATCCTGTTATGAATCCGGTTGCTTTAATGGGATTGAAGAAGTGCCAGGATCCTGACAAAAGAACATCAGTGTTTTTTGTGATATTTGGACACTTGTTTGGATGGGATTATTTCTTTGCAGAGATGCCTAGAACAATATTAGCAATAGACATATAACTCTGTGGTGGTGTTACACAACACACTGAGATACAATTGACTTAATCTAATTTTCTGATTTTTCAGACTTTTTTTCAAGTCATAAAAGAGCACTTGAGCTGAAACCATAAAACATCCTAGGCACTAAGAGCTGGCTAACTAGTTTGTGGTTCAGTGTGTCATAAACCACAATCATTAAAGACACATTCACCCTATCTAATAATTAAGGGCAATTTATGCTATACCCCAGTCCAGTTCCATTCAACTAATCTTGATTTCAAATTCTGATATCTGCAAAGTGACAATAATAGCCAAACTAGGCTTATGGCCATTTGATTAATGAGCTCTTTAGGATAGGAAAGATCATAGTATTAATAGCCAAGTATTTAAGAGATATTTTTCTTTATGAAGTCAATTAGAATTTTAATCTAGCATAAATTCATATTAAAAATACTGTAGATTCCTTTCAAAATTGTTGAGGATAATGTTACAGTGCCACCTAATGGTTTATTATGCTGAACAAACTGTTTTGACCAGTTTATATATAGTACATGCTCTAATTAAACAGATTCTCAGTTATTGAATGGCTTTCAGTTCTGAGAAGTTTCTGTTGAATTTGATATAATTTACATCTGTATCCCTGATCATGTTTGATGGTTGAGGCCAGGAGGCTGCATCAAATATTGCAAAAACAATGAATCTCTTCCATTTCTAAATGTGGTCTTAGGATAGCGGGCATTGGGTTAGGCACAGATATTTTAAAGATATGCTCCATATTGCTGGACTACAATTTCTATCATTTGTAGCCAGCATGGAGTGCACCAAATCAAAAAATCTCATTTGGTTATAAAGGTTGTTGGAGGTGATCTAAATTTATGTGTAAAGCCTATCCAATCTGCAGTTGGAATATGCATGTTATACAGTATTTTATTTCTTACAAAGTATTTTGACTCTTTGTCAAACTATATAAAATATATCAAATGCAAAATCAAATATTTAACTTTTTGGGAAAATTCTGTTTTTTTAAATAAAAGTTGGCTTTTGCCATGTATATGTATACATTCAAACTAGACTGTGATGTTTCTCTGTGTCATATATGTCTGTGTATGTGGATATATGCATAATGGTATTTTTCTGAGTCCTGAATGCAACAAAATTTCCTTTTAATGTATGCTGATTAGTGAACATTTAAAGTGACAAAGTTTTTATTCTATTCTATTCTGTTCTATTCATAGATAGATAGATAGATAGATAGATAGATAGATAGACAGATAGACAGATAGATAGATAACCTTTATTGTTATTTTTTACTGTGGGCACAAAGGCACACATTAAAAATGAAATTTAGTTGCTTGCTCTCAAAGTGTACACATACATAACACACATTTACACATACTACATATAACATATGTATAGACCTACACCCTCACATACAGTCATGGCCGAAATTGTTGGCACCCCAGATTTTTTTCCAGAAAATCAAGTATTTCTCACAGAAAAGTATTGCAGGAACACATGTTTTACTATACACAGGTTTATTCCCTTTGTGTGTATTGGAACACAACAAAAAAGGGAGGAAAAAAAGCAAATTGGACATAATGTCAAACAAAACTCCAAAAACGGGCTGGACAAAATTATTGGCACCCTTAACTTAATATTTGGTTGCACACCCTTTGGAAAAAATAACTGAAATCAGTCGCTTCCTATAACCATCAATAAGCTTCTTACACCTCTCACCCGGAATTTTGGACCACTCTTCCTTTGCAAACTGCTCCAGGTCTCTCTTATTGGAAGGGCACCTTTTCCCAACAGCAATTTTAAGATCTCTCCACAGGTGTTCAATGGTATTCAGATCTGGACTCATTGCTGGCCACTTCAGAACTCTCCAGCGCTTTCTTGCCATCCATTTCTGGGTGCTTTTTGACGTATGTTTGGGGCCATTGTCCTGCTGGAAGACCCAAGATCTCGAACGCAAACCCAGCTTTCTGACACTGGGCTCTACAGTGCGACCCAAAATCCTTTGGTAATCCTCAGATTTCATGATGCCTTGCACACATTCAAGGCACCCAGTGCCAGAGGCAGCAAAACAACCCCAAAACATCATTGAACCTCCACCATATTTCATTGTAGGTACTGTGTTCTTTTCTTTGTAGGCCTCATTTTGTTTTCGGTAAACAGTAGAATGATGTGCTTTACCAAAAAGCTCTATCTTGGTCTCATCTGTCCACAAGACGTTTTCCCAGAAGGATTTTGGGTTACTCAAGTACATTTTGGCAAACTCTAATCTTGCTTTTTTATGTCTCTGTGTCAGCAGTGGGGTCCTCCTGGGTCTCCTGCCATAGCGTTTCATTTCATTTAAATGTCAACGGATAGTTTGTGCTGACACTGATGCTTCCTGAGCCTGCAGGACAGCTTGCATTCCTTTGGAACTTGTTTGGGGCTGCTTTTCCACCATCCAGACCATCCTGCATTGCAACCTTTCATCAATTTTTCTCTTCTGTCCACGACCAGGGAGATTCGCTACAGTGCCATGGGTTGCAAACTTCTTGATAATGTTGCGCACTGTGGACAAAGGCAAATCTAGATCTCTGGAGATGGACTTGTAACCTTGAGATTGTTGATATTTGTCCACAATTTTGGTTCTCAAAATCCTCAGACAGTTCTCTTCTCCTCTTTCTGTTGTCCATGCTTCGTGTGGCACACACAGACACACAATGCAAAGACTAAGTGAACTTCTCTCCTTTTTATCTGCTTTCAGGTGTGATTTTTATATTGCCCACACCTTTTACTTGCCCCAGGTGAGTTTAAAGGAGCATCACATGCTTGAAACAATCTTGTTTATCCACAATTTTGACAGGGTGCCAATAATTTTGTCCAGCCCATTTTTGGAGTTTTGTTTGACATTATGTCCAATTTGCTTTTTTTCCTCCCTTTTTTGTTGTGTTCCAATACACACAAAGGGAATAAACCTGTGTATAGCAAAACATGTGTTCCTGAAATACTTTTCTGTGAGAAATACTTGATTTTCTGAAAAAATTTCTGGGGTGCCAACAATTTCGGCCATGACTGTATAAGTAAGTAACATATAAATATTAATCACTGTCCATCTTGAATACATAACAGAAGGAGGAAGATTGTCTGGGACATTATCCAACCTCTTCACAACCTGTTTTCCTTGTTACCTTCTGGGAGGAGGCTCCGTGGTATCCGAAGCAGAACATCCAGATTCAGTCACAGTTTTGTTCCATACAGTATTAACCTTGTGAACTCTCAAGATTCCTCCTTCTGTTATATATTCAAGATGGACAGTATTTAGTATTTATTTGTTATGTATATGTAGGGGTGTAGGTCTATAATATGTTCTATATAGTATGTTTAAGTGTGTGTAATGTATGTGTTCACTTTGAGAGCAGGCAACTAAATTTCATTTTTGATGTGTGTCGTTGTGCCCACAGTAAAAAATGACAATAAAGGTTATCTTGTCTTGTCCTGTCCTGTCCTGTCCTGTCTTGTCTTGTCTAAGCTTTAGAGTTCATAAGGTTAATACTGTATGGAACAAAACTGTGACTGAATCTGGATGTTCTGCTTTGGATACCACGAAACCTCTTCCCAGATGGTAACAAGAAAAACAGGTTGTGAAGAGGATGTGTAGCCTTCTAGACAATCTTGCGGACTCTGCTCAAGCAATGCTTGTATGCTATGTTCTGGATGGGAGGGAAATGCCAATAATCTTTTTTTAAAAAAATTCCATTTATATCCCGCCCTTCTCCGAAGACTCAGGGCGGCTTACAAGCTTAGCAGTAGCCTTCATTCTATGTATATGCCTGCTTGTTAGGGCTTTCACACACACCCCAAGCGCCATTATTACAAAGTCAGCTTATTGCCCCCAACAATCTGGGTCCTCATTTTACCTACCTCGGAAGGATGGAAGGCTGAGTCAACCTTGAGCCTGGTGGGACGCGAACCTGCACTAATTGCAGGCAGCTGGTGTTACTTAAGGAGGCATTAGTCCACTGCTCCACCAAGGCTCTTTTCAGCCATGCTCACTACCCTCTGCCCCGCCTTCCTATTTGAAGCAGTGATACTTCCAAACTGGACTGTGATGCTGTATGACAGGATGCTCTCAGTCGTTCCTCTGTAGAAAGTGGTAAGGACAGGGGAAGGAAGATGTGCTTTTCTCATGTGACATAGAGAATGCAGGTGCTGCTGTGCCCGCTTCACATTGAGCGAGCAAGCCAGCCTACTTGCTAACTGCACAGCCAGGAATTTGATGCTGGTAACCATCTCCACAGGTGAATCATTAATGCACAGAGGAGTGTGGCTGTGCCTGCCTTTTCTGAAATCGACAATGATCTCTTTGGTTTTTCCAATGTTTAAAACTAAGCTATTTTCCTTAAACCAGTTAACCAAACCCTCAATCTCCTTGTGGTAAGCACCCTCATTGTCATCTTGAATAAGGCCCACTTCTATTCTATTCTATTCTATTCTATTCTATTCTATTCTATTCTATTCTATTCTATTCTATTCTATTCTATTCTATTCTATTCTATTCTATTCTATTCTTCTATTCTATTCTATTCTATTCCTACTCGTAAGTGACATGAATTAAGTAGACGTTATTTTTAGGTAAGTAAAAGTATACTGTATAAGATTGCAACTATAGAATAAAAATAATATAAGTTGCTGAAATTAATTAGGGATGAATGAAATGATCTAAAATGATTGTCTTTATTATGTAGTGAGATCAGGAGAGAATTGCTGATGGGCCCCTGGAGATAGTTTATTAAGTATGTTGAAGATGGTCCGTAGATGCCATTGTGGGTTAAGTAAATATGGGAAGGTCAATAGTTTTTAAAACAATAGGTTGATATTGCAGGTCTTCCTGCTTGAAATGATTATAGTCTGAGTTTCCAGAATAAGAGAGGGGCCTAATGGCAATGATAATGTGTTCAGCTGTGAGGTTATCTTCTGATACTAGTGCTCTCTGGCTTGATAGTGGTAGTTGTAGTCACCAATGACTTTGAGTGATTTTACACACACACACACACACACACACACACACACACACACACACACGTATCAAGTCCCATGCCATTTCATATTTCTTTTGTGTGACAAGCACCACAGAAGGGATAATATTCCTAAAATAATTGGAAGTGAACATATTTGTCATAATTGGTCTATCTTTTGAGCTTCTGAAAATCTCATAACTGATGACTGAACCTGTAACTTTTTGGAAGTTTCTTTGCCTTGGAAAAATATACTGCTCAAAAAAATAAAGGGAACAGAAAATAAGACATCCTACTATTAAATACTCATAGTCAATAAAAAAATAGGAAAAGCAATACTGGGATACAATCCTCAAAATGACAGAATGATCTCAGTTCGAATCCAAGGCAAACCATTCAATATCACAGTAGTCCAAGTCTATGCCCCAACCACCAGTGCCGAAGAGAATGAAATTGACCAGTTCTATGAAGCCCTACAGCACCTTATAGAACTAACACCCAGAAATGATGTCCTTATCATCATAGGGGATTGGAATGCTAAAGTAGGGCATCCGGCTCTCTCAATTCCTGGCAAATAGATGGGGAAGAAATGGAGGTAGTGACAGATTTTATTTTCCTGGGCTCCAAGATCACTGCAGATGGGGACTGTAGCCAAGAAATTAAAAGACGCTTGCTCCTTGGGAGGAAAGCCATGGCAAATCTAGACAGCACACTAAAAAGCAGAGACATCACCCTGTCAACAAAAGTGCGTATAGTCAAGGCTATGGTCTTCCCAGTTGCAATGTATGGCAGTGAAAGCTGGACCATAAGAAAGGCTGAGCGCCAAAGAATTGAAGCCTTTGAACTATGGTGCTGGAGAAGACTCCTGCGAGTTCCTTGGACTGCAAGGCGATCAAACCGGCCAGTCCTAGAGGAGATCAACCCTGACTGCTATTTAGAAGGCCAGATTCTGAAGCTAAAACTCAAATACTTTGGCCACCTAATGAGAAGGAAGGACTCACTGGAGAAGAGCCTAATGCTGGGAAAGATTGAGGGCAAGAGAAAAAGGGGACGACAGAGAATGAGGTGGCTGGATGGAGTCATTGAAGCAGTAGGCATGAGCTTAGATGGACTCCAGAAGATGGTAGAGGACAGGAAGGCCTGGAGGAACATTGTCCATAGGGTCGCGATGGGTCGGACACGACTTCGCAACTAACAACAACAACAACAACTATTAAATACAGTACATTGTGTTGTTTAAGTGTTCCCTTTATTTTTTTGAGCAGTATATTTTGTTTTCATAGATTGCTTTAGGGTGGATGAGTGAATAGAAGTGTCCTTGTAGCACTTCTTTTTTGTAAGAAAGTAGTAACAAATTTACTTGTTTTTTACAGTTCAAATGTTAACTGTTTATTACATTTATTAAGTCTAATCTTGGTGATAGTCTGAAGAGACAAGTAATATCTCAGCCCACTTTAATTTCTATCTCACAGTCTTAAGAATGGCTTTGGCTAAAATACAGTTTTTGAATGATCAAAAAGAATTTACTTGCTTACATTAATAGGTTAGATTGTCAGTCTTAAATCAATTGTAACATTGTGCAGTATAATTACATACATGAAGCTTGTATTTGCATGATTATGTTTATACCTATGAATGGTTGAATCAAAAGCTGCACTGTTTTAATATCAAAACCAAAATAACTCTTTGCCTTAGAAATACAGAATCAGAAAAAAGTTTAACATAAGGTTTGCTATGGATGTTAGTGTTATTTTACAGCTTTGAATAATTTTATCTAATCAGTTCTCAGTTCTGATCCATGTAAAAGAAGCTAAAGGGCAACAAATTATTTTGGATGCTATGTAACTAAGCTTTATAAAGATGCTTAATTTCAACTTAGCAACGGTTCTGATAATACTCAACATCCATCTGTTATTATGTACAAACTGATGTATGTTTGGGAGGGACTGGAAAATATATGAAAACAAAGTTGATTTCACTTTTAATATTGACTAATGCTTTGACTTAAAATGTTTAATCAACCTCAATAATATTCAAAGTGCTTGTGGGGAAATATTAGTCTAGATTTTAAAAAACCCTGATTCATCAGAATTATTTAGCATGGCTCTTTACAGTAACTTCAATGAAACAATGAAACAATGTTAAAAGACATTAATCTTTTAAATGTACAAATGAGCACAGCTCTACAGGCTGGTTGGTGGTAAAGCAAATAATCTGACATTACATATGTAGCATAGCCTTTAAAGACTATTTTCTACTTATCTGCCAAAATTGTAACATAACTATGATATTGATATTATGTAATACAAAATAAAAATGCACATTTTATTATTTTGGAACGATTAAGACATATTTAACTATAATCAATACATTTATGCAGTTGGATATGACATAGATGTGTGACTTCATACAATGTCGAAACATAACATTAAACATGAGTGCAACTTGTGGAAAAAGTAACACACAATGTTTAATGCTATTGGCTCTTCCATTTTCAAACAATTCTTCCTTTTGTATTCACAAAACATTTCATAATTCCATTATTTGGCATAATAAATTGAAAAACAAATTAGCATTATTCCCAGGCAAGTAAAATCTTCCCTTTCTTCTTGAGTGCTACATTTAAAACTCTGTGGATTTTCAATTAACAAAGATTCCTGCTTCATTTAAAATAGAACTATAGTTCAGATAAACCAGAATTTTAAATTACACCTAGGAGTTGATTTAAGACTTAGAATATATACAGGTAGTCCTCAACCTACAACAGTTCATTTAATGACCGTTCAAAGTTACAACAGCACTGAAAAAAGTGACTTATTACTATTTTTCACACTTATGACCATTTCAGCATCTCCATGGTCACATGATCAAATTTTGGATGCTTGGCAACTGACTTATTTATGATGGTTGCAGTGTCCTGGGGTCATTTGATCAGGTTTTGGGACTTTTGACAAGCAAAATTAATGGGAAAGTCAGATTCACTTAACAACCATGTCACTACTTGAACAACTACAATGATTCACTTAACAATTGTGGCAAGCAAGGTCATAAAAGGGAGCAACATTCACTTAACAAATGTCTCACTTAGCAACAGCAATTTTGGGCTCAATTGTGGTCATAAGTTGAAGGCTAACTGTAGATAAATCCTTACAAGCAGTTTTCTGGGTTGGATAGTAGTAAGTTATTATGAACTGAAGATTATCTAGGATATTGTTGTATCTTAAGAAAGAACAGGCAGCATCCCAACTGGATAAATAAACAGCTTTTTAAATAATTTAGTAAACTGAGATTTTATCCCAGAGCAAATTGTAATTTGCATTCTGTTTACCTAATATTACAGGTTAATGTGCTTTGTATTTAATTTTTTAAAGCTTTGTTCTGCTTGCTATTTGTACATATAAAACCCTGTTTCTTAACTACAAATATTTTTATGATTTACAAATACCAATTAGTTTAAAAATTAGTAGAGATTATGCTCCAGAATAAAGCCCAAGATATATGCATGAATTCAATTTGAGTAATGGGGATAATAGGGACGCGGTGGCTCAGTGGGTTAGGACGCTGAGCTTGTCGATCAGAAGGTCGGCAGTTTGGCGGGTCGAATCCCGAGTGCCGCATAACAGAGTGAGCGCCTGTTACTCGTCCCAGCTTCTGCCAACCTAGCAGTTCGAAACCACGTAAAAATGCAAGTAGAAAAATAGGGACCACTATGGTGGGAAGGTAACAGCGTTCCGTGCGCCTTTGGCGTCTAGTCATGTCGGCCACATGACCACGGAGACGTCCTCGGACAAGCGCTGGCTCTTCGGCTTTGAAACAGAGATGAGCACTGGCCCCTAGAGTCAGAAACGACTAGCACGCATGTGCAGGGGAACCTTTACCTTTACCTAATGGGGATAACTGTGGGCAAAACAGATAGAAAAAAAGAAAACTGCTTTTAGATAGCCTTGAATTTACTGTGTGTTTACTCTCCATGGAATAATGTTGTCTTACTCTAGATTCTCTTTGCACTATATAATAGCACTGCTAAAATATGAATAGAAAATCATTTTTAAGTCATAGAATTTGTTAAATTTCTTTCATATTCCATGCCTCCAGAAAGCATTGAGACCAGGCGCCCAAATTTAGTGGCAACATTCACCTACAAACCACCCCCAGCAACCAATACAAATAATTTATCCCAAAATTGTACCTTGGTTGGCAAAAGCAATAGTAGCTGAATTCAAACATCCCATTAAGTATGAATTATTCAAAACCCACGATCACTGGGATCATTCATTAAGCCAGAACCAGATAAAGCATAGTGTTGCTTAGTGCACTATGTGAACTCAATCTGGAGTATTAACAAAATTTATGTTTGTAATATCCTCACTTCTGCTGGCAAAGCGTCAGGACAACAAAAAGCTATAGCATTGCTGTGATTCCTTGCCAGCCAGTGGATCCGGCAGCTGAGTCTGAGGAATCAGATGAGGAGGAGGGGCCTGGAGTGACATTAGAGTTAGAGGAAGGCTCTGAAGAGCTCCAACACTTACAGTCAGCCGAGGAGCCTGGCCCCTCTACTCGCGCTCAGGCTGAGACACAGCTGTGCTGGGAGCATGAGTTGGACAGTGATGAAGAACAGTTGGGACAAATCCCGGATACACGAAAGTGCAGGCAAGAGAAGCGAGTAGGACAGAGGAATGCAATGGGGCGGCTCCAAAGGCAACGGAGAAGGCGAAGCCTTAGCTGAATTATAACAGGGAAGGTGAGGGAGGTGCTGGTTGCCAAAGGCAACCATTTTGTTTAGCATCCAGTTTCTGTGGACTGTGTTTGTTTGCCTTGGACATTGACTCAGGTCTGTGAGAATAAGAGAGGTTGGTTTTTTCTTGCGGTTCTTGCCTGTATCTTGGAAGAGGTGTTTCTCCTTACGAGCATAACAAGGACTCACGTAGGCTGGGATAGAACAAGCATAGCCATTCAGTCTGAATCTCGGTTCTCCCTAATAATTGCTTTGGACAGAGTTCAGACCAACCCAAACCTTTGTCATGAGGGTAAGAATACCAAGCTGTCAGTTCTCTCACACCACAGCTTGTTATATAGCAGTTGATCAATCTTAAGGCTGCCATTGGACATGTGCTGCCATATCTGACAGCAGGTAAGCAGATACAGATCAGAGGCTGCTTTATTCTTCCACACCTTGCAGGCTCATTGTCTTTTTACTGAGCACCCCCTAGAGGGCCAGTCTTGACTTTGAGTACAGTATACAGCTCATCAACATTAGAGTGTAAGCAGAGAACTTTGAAAACCTTTCTCTTAGACCAGGGGTCGGCAACCTCGGCTCTTTTATGACTCGTGGACTTCAACTCCCAGAATTCCTGAGCCAGCATAGCTGGCTCAGGAATTCTGGGAGTTGAAGTCCACGAGTCATAAAAGAGCCGAGGTTGCCGACCCCTGTCTTAGACTGAGCCTCCAGTGCCACGTTGACCCACAAATTAATCAGCCACCATTTATGCTTGCCTACGGGATGGATGGACCCAATCCGAGGGGTTCGTTTTTCTGCCTGAATGTGTCACGCAGCTCCAGGAAACTTAAGTTAACTGAATAAACCATAAGCAAAGGTCGTATAAATACAGCCATCCTTTTGTAAAGGGAACGAAACGAAACAAAAGAGGCGATCTGGGGAGGCAAAAACCTTGCCACGGCAGCAGGCTTTGGAGGCCCACGGGGTGATTGATATATGGAGCGGACTATCTTCCTCAGAGATGAAGACGCGGCCGACAGAGGCATCGGCTGTGCGGTCGCGAGAGAAGGTGATGATCAAATGCGCTTGGAATTTGGGACGCGAACACGCGAAGCTCCGCTTTCTGACTTCCTTTACCAAGAGCTCGCGAGCGGCCAAAGGGCTCGTAAAAATAACTCGGCTGAAGCACGGAGAGAGGCCGCTCAACCAGAGATGGCATGGTCGACTAAGAGAGGCGAGCCCAAATAATCCTCGCGGCATCTTTCGGAGGGTCAGTTCAAACTTAATTCCTCCTCCCGCTCTAGCAAAAAAAGCAGCAGAAACACCACCACCCCTCTTTTTTCCCCATTGACGTCTGCACGTCCTGCTCGATCCCCTTTTCTCCGCTCTCCATGTTTCAAGGTTCCTTGCATCCCCCTCCTCCCCTCCCGCCTTCGCGGTTCAGCGCAGCAAGCGCCACAGGCACTAGAAGTAACGGAAACTCGGTGCGCCGCCTTGGCGCCTGCGCCATCTCAGCCTTGTTACTCCGCCGCCGCGACGGCCTGGCGGTCGTTGTAGTTCTTGGTGGCTTTCATTTCGGGTGGAAACAGGGTGAGGGAAAACTTCACTTCCCGGCATGCTTCTCGCACCCCCCCCCCGGTGTCTTTTCTGGGGCGGCTGAGACTTTTCAGTGTGTGTATATTGTATGTGCGAATGGGTGTCTGCGTGCTCGAAAGTGGGAGCGGCGGTAATAAGGTGCGTGTGAAGCCGCCCCGTCCCGGGCGGAGACGGAGTTTCTCGAAACTACAAGTGAGTGGTCAAAGAGTTATGGGTGGCGAAGGTGGAGAAACCTAGCAGAGGGGGATAACATGGAAAGTTATTTCATTCCGTAGGAGGCGGTAGTGCCGCCCTTCCCAGGGTACCGAGAGAGGGAAGGGAACGGGAGGGAAGCCGAAGCTGAGTGGAGTGAGGCGCAAGCTCGAGGTGAGCGTGGACTCGGAGGCGCTTCATCTTTTGCGCCAAAACGGCGGCTGCCGCTTCACGGCAGACGTGACTTGAGGGGAGAGGGGAACAGGCCGACCCGGACGCGTCCAGGTGTGGCAGGGCGGGTGAGTCTGAGGCCACATCATCTTTGCTCCCCCCCAACCTCCCCTCTTCCCCCTCCCCCCCCGCCCCAACTCTGAGGATGCTTCCAAGAAGAGCTGGCTCCTTCCTCTTAAGAAAGCCCACTCCCTTTCAGAGGGAAGTTTCTTCTAGTTTAGCATAGCCGGAATTGAGATCTTAAAAAGATTAGGGGAATCTGTTCTTTTCGAAGTGCACAGACACTGATAGAAGAAAAAGGAGATCCTGAGCCTGAAATGGATCGCTCCTCCTGCCTTTGCCCAAAGACATGTAAGGTGTATTCACAAGCACTGGTAAAGGTGTGCTGCAAAAGGTGTTCCTGCAAAAGGTGTTCCCCTGGAACCCCTCCCTCTCCCTCCCTCTCCCTCCCTCTCCCTCTCCCTCTCCCTTTCTCTCTCTCTCTCTCTCTCTCTCTCTCTCTCCCTCTCCCCCTCTCCCTCTCCCTCTCCCTCTCCCTCTCCCTCTCCCTCCCCCTGTTTTCAGTTTGGCAGTCGGCAGATTTGTAGCTCAGGCCTTGGTGCTATGTTTTGAAGTGTGATTGGTGGAACTTTCAATGATAGTGTAGCTGATTTACATGGAAACAATCACACCAACACTTGTGAGTTTGAGGAAGTGGTGAATGAACCACTAGCATAATTTTTGGTGAGGGAGTGTAATTGGGAAGCTTTTTTTATTAAGGATGTTTGCAGTATGATGATAATCTCATAATTATGAAGTGGTGGTTGTTAGCCCTAAGTGGGGGTAATGTTTGGGAAATAATGGAAGCGTCAACAGAAAATAGAATTGAGTCAGTTCTGATGGGTGATTTTTCTTTATACATGACATCTACAAAGTACTGTTGGGATACTGCAGTTCCCAACATAGGTGGCCGCTGATAGCTTTACCAGAAGTTAACAGTATTAGAGCAATGAGGCAGATTGAATAGTGAAGAGAAAAATGGTGACTTACTAGCTACCTTCCACTTTTTATTTTTCAGTCATTTCTTATGTTTGAAGTTCAACATATGCAGATTGTATTAACAGTTCACATTTTAGGGACTGCATCTCAGTTGTGTGGATGAAGTATGTTAGTCATCTCACTTACATCATTTTGTGTAATGGAGATCTTCACATGGATAAAGTTGTTTTTTAACCAGAACAAAAATGAGCTCAACTGAATTCAAACTTCCCTCCGAATAAACATATATAGAACTGAGTTGTACAAACTCCCTTATTACCTGCATCATTGGGCTAAATAATCTCTCTTACAGCTGTAGTGTCTTTCTGATGTTTGAGAAAGATATAATTCAATCTTGAAAATTTGGGAAGATTTAAAAAGCAAACAAATATTGTGGCTCTCCTCTCCTTTTGTTGATTTGCAACTCTTTAGTTATATAGTTTCTTCCCTACCATGGAGCTTGCCAATTTGTCCATTGTGCAATTGAGATATTTCAGCAGGCAAACAATGTCAGCCTTCCTCTCAACCTTAGACTGCAGATAAAACCACAGAATAAGTACGTTGTGGTTATAATTCATATGAGTTTTTATTAAAGATAAAGATTCATGAGAATATATTAAGATAAAAACTCATGTGAAGTGTAGGATTAAGAACAAAGATAGGGTTTGTCTCCAGGCAGAAATATGAAAGTCTGCTTCAAATTCTTAGACCCAGGAGAGGCAAAAAAAAGTTATTTAACTGGTTGACAGTGAAAGGGTTAGGTTTTAACATTTTCAGTATGAAACTAATCATTTGGAATTTATTTAACTGGAATAATCTAGTTTTGAAGAAATGTCAGTACACATGGTTATTAAAAAGAATGTATGATATATTTTTTTCTGAATTTAATTTTTCGGCTACTGCAGTTTTGCACATGAAAGAGACATCTTTAAATTGAAGATGTAATCTGACTAGGGTGGCTATTCCTTTGACAGGTATAAAGATTAACTCAAAACATTTAATATTGGGAAGTTATTAAATGTTGTCTGCAGTGTGGAACTTGATGTTCAGCAGCCTTTGAGCTTGCCAGAAAAGAAAGCAAGATATACATAAAATAAAAACGATAGCAATTTTTCTTGACTAAACTTTTTTTCCTGGTTAGCTTGAGAATTTCTTTACCAAAACTTACTAAGGCAAACACTATTTAATTATATAACATGAAAACTTTTTTTTAAATGTCAATGTACAAAAGTAATTTAAGTGAATTATTTTTTCTTTACATTGTCCATTTTAGCATATACAGAACTAGTATTGAGAACAATAAATATTAGTGTTATGCTTATAATTTTTATACATTTATAATGTTTATAATAAAAATATATAAATAACCAACATCATCTATGTCTTGGACCTCATGTAGATTGTTGCAGCTTCCTCTCCTTAAGCTGGCTTTTTCTTCAAGTCAGAATGCTTCTGTTAAAATGTATCTCGGTTTTGGTCAGGATATATAGTCAGGATATATTCTAGGTTGTTCGGCACTGTAAATAGCATGCAGTAATTGTTACAGGAAGATAAACCTTATTGAAAATTGTATTGTTGACTATCTTCTGGTTTTGTTGAAGATCTCACTGGAACGCAAATGAATACGTTTTTCTACAAACCATTTTCTGTAATTGTATTTTATGGAGAATGTGACAGGGTAGAGACCTTGAAAAATCAATAATTTATATCCATTTATGAACACTTTAAGGAAGTTTAAATTTGCTATCTTGTCTTGGTTCTATTTGTGTTAAAGTTATGTAACTTTGTTGCTTAATCCACTAAGAAAAATCTTGTTCTAACATTGAACTGAATCCAGATTTAGTCATGCTTAGAGTTGAATTATTAAAACATTAGGACAAAGTATGATTACATCTGGGTAAAATCCACTGTAAGTAAATAAAAATATTGGATAAATGCTCTGAATTTAATGTATTTGTTATATTTCTTTACATCTCAAAAATGTTATTTCTAAGAAAATAATATCATGCAAAAAAAATTCTTATAAAATAATATGTACTTAAAATTTGATTGAATGAATGAACTGTTATCTGAAAAGGGCACCTATTTCTGTTATTAATGTCAAGAGAAATACATTCTACTGCTAAGCTTGTAAGCCGCCCTGAGTCTTCGGAGAAGGGCGGGATATAAATGGAATTAATAAAAATAAAAAAATAATAATTTTAGATGTCTATGAAGGTGTATATATTAGTGTAAATAAATACATTTTATGCATTTAAGACAATGCAACTTAACTCTAAATCTCATTTTAAATTGTAGCTTTAGTGCTGAATAGCAGAAGTAGAATGGCAACGTATATTTAGTCATCGGTATGAATTTCATTCACATACAGGCTTTGTTACAAGTATTTTCTTAAGACTGGAAAGCAACATTCTATAAGTCAAGTGGATTCTGTTAGAATGATGTCTTGCTTCTTCATTATGTTCAACAGATGTATGTTCTGAATATGCAAATGATGTTTCATTCCATTTATTTCTGCAGTTTCAACATTTTATTAAATATTGTAATCCTAACCCTAATATGGTACATCTTGGAAGTTTGTGGTCACAGCACAGCTTTTGAAATATAAGAATCCATTTTCAAAATCAGAACCAAAATCATTTAGTATTGAATTTAGATAATGTAGAAACAAACACATAACATTCTATACGGGCTTGCTTCCTATCCTAAACTAAGGTCAGGGCAAACAGGTGTTTTTTTTTAAACCGCCAAGGTGGGGGTTATATGCATCTCTGGGGGAGATGCTGTTCCATCTTTTTCATATAATGCTTTATATATACTTTCCTATGATATGTTCCTGTTTTACAGCTTAAACCTTAAATTGGACTTCTGTAGTCAAAATCACTGTAAAGTGGTCCATAAAATGAATATAGGTTTAATGCGCAATCAGAGCATCCTTGTGATTATATTTTATTTTTTCCTAAGAAGATAAGTTTACAAATTTAATAACTGTTCTCTTTCTAAAGATAAAGATCAATAATAGAGAATTAATGAAATAAAATAGTTAATTCAAAAACACTATACTTTTTAAACAGTTTGTTTTTAATTAAAGAAAATCAGCCAGAATCACCTGTCATATTAAAAACCAATTTAAAAATTGATGCTTGTTTTTCTTGCGTTTTATAACAAAATATTCTTCAGTTGTTCATAGCAATAAATCAAACTGAATTTTAAAATTTTCACATTTGTTTGGTAGTAAGCCCACCCATTATTTGTCAAAAATATGGAAAATTATTATAAATGGTATATTTCTTCTAAAAATGAATTGTTTTCCTCTTTAAAATTAAAGTGTCTGTATTCTGATTATATTCTACAGTGAGAAAGTACTTTTACCAGAGATGATAACAACTAAATGTAATTGCACTTAATTAAAATACTTTTGGCTAGTGACTAAATTGTAGTTTAAATTAATTTTTTCCTAATGATTTAAATCATATTTTAAATTGATTTAATATTTAATATAATATTAAATTGATTTAATTTAAATCATAACTCACCCTGTTTTGAACTCACACAATACTCCACAGTTTTCATTGTGGGGACTACTAACTAAATTGCAATAGAAGATAATAGTGGTGTGATTCTCAGTTTTTGGGGTCAATAGCATATTTGGTATTTTGAGAATTTGGGCACTCCTATCAAGTGGCTGTCTTGGCCAACAAACCATGCACAAACATATACAGTACAAGAAAGCAAGCAAGCAAGCAAGGAAAGTTTCTTGCCAATTCTTGCGGTCTCCCCCTACAAGCTATCATATGATCATTTCATTTCCTTTAATAAATAGCTCTTTCTACGTATAATATTTCATGAGAGGATCCACATAAATGAAAAGCTGACAGCTTTTTTGCCAGTTGGAGAATTGTTGAGGATTGATAACTACATGAAATTAAAAATGCCAACACGCTGCACTTTGTAAAGTATATTATGCTTGAGTTTCCTGTGTTTGCAGGAAAATGTAGCTTTACTGCACAGAATGTACCTACTTTGTATCTGTGTTCTAGATACTTATTCCTGCTCCTGTTTTGAGAATAGAGTGACTTTTAATTTCTCCAAAATTACTTTTTCTATAACTTTCTATAATCAGTAACTCAAGGAGACTTAAGATTCATTTTATTGCTATAATATAGACAGAAGGTTGACCTCTGTCAGATTGTTTACCCATCTAGTTCAGGGTAACTATCAGCAGCTTTCCAGGCTCTTTCAGATCCCTTGATAAATGATCACTTTAAATGAATATGTCAAGGATTGAAGAGCTTGCATAAATGGTACCACATTTTGGTCCTTCTGTAACAGATACCACTGTAAAGGTAATTTATTTCCAGTGAAATGAAAGCAGAAATTGTGACATGAGCAATGGTGACTGCAGTATTTTTTCTAGTTTTCTGATGATGATTATGTAATATTGTTAATATATGTGATATAACATATTTTTTTTCTTTCTAGGCAGTTCATAGAGAATACTGCAGACCATCAATGTGAACCCAACACTTCTGCTTCATATACACATTTTGTTTTTTACTTTTAAAAGACGAACATTTTCCAGAATATGAAAACTTGGAAATAATCACTGTTCTCTTTTTTTCTCATCGTTAAATGATAAAAGAATTCCTGAAAACAAAATAGAATTATTCAAGGCAGTACTTATGACCTGATACACTAATTAACTTTAAAAAACTGACACATATTAACATTTATTTACATACTGAATTGTGAAGTGTACTATTTCTAAGTTGGGCAATTTGATACTACTCTCTCCATGAACAAAACCAACTCTACAGTTGTCTCAAAAGCAAAATGAAGATCTTCTGTGAAAAAATATTGTATATTTCTGTTTCTGAAGTGAACAATTTTATAATGATGTAAGCATCTCCCAATATCTGGATGCGGTGCTAAAGACAACTCATGTTTGACACCAGCTCTACAAAGAGGACCTTTCCTTAAAATAACTTCTAGCCAAATTTATACTCGCCAGCATGCACAGAATGAAAAGGAGAGTGAAGTTGATTTAGACAAGAGGATTTTCCTTGAACCATAGAAGTAAAATGTGAGATTCAACTTGCAACATTGCAGAAATTTTTTTTTTGTCTGTATGTTGAACAGGTCTTGGTGGATTTAAATCAACTCAGATGTCCTCAAACGAATCTTCTCCTCCATCTTTACAGAAGTTTTCTCCATCTGTGTCTCATGCTGCTACTCCACCTACACCATCTTTATCCTCAAGTCCACAATCTGGACTCTCAGGCCGACTTTCCAATGGCAGCTTCAGCACACAAAGCCTCACCAACTCCAGAGGATCTGTACATGGAATGTCTTTTTTGCTGCAGATTGGTCTCACTCGAGAAACCGTTACAATTGATGCTCAAGATCTCTCCCTATCTGTTGTTAAAGACCTAGTGTGCTCTGTAGTTTATCAAAAGGTAAAACACACTGATTTTAATGCTCATATTGCTATTATCTTTCTCCCTTATTATGTAGTTAACTCAGGTTTGAATGAACATACAGGAAGAGCAAAAATTAACATGCAAATTCTGCTTATCTACGTTGCTGTCCTTGTTGTCTTCCATATTTTGAGGATTTGGTAGCATGAAACTTTTTCTATCCATGAGTACTATACCGGAAATTTAGAATAATTCAAAATTCCAAATTGTGTGAAGAGATTATCTGAATATAGAGGGCTGCCTTTTTAAGTGTTTATCCTCAATATACAAAATGAACAGTGAATGGAATGGGAATGTAGGGACAGAATTTGCTTACTTGCTGTTGTTCAATCATTCTCTTGTTTGTTAAAGCCTTGAACCATTGAATAAGCTTTCTGTGAATAAGAAAATATAGATTGATTATAGATGGTTGGGGAGCCACTTTATTGTAGTGGTTAAGCATCAGATTAAAAAACCAGGAGATTTTGAGTTCTAGTCCCAGTTTAGGCACAAGGCTAGTTGGGTGTCTTTGGGCAAGTCACTCACACTCAGCCCTAGGAAGTAACCAATGGCAAACTACTTCCAAAATCTTGCCAAGATAACTGCAGGGACTAGTGCAGACAGTCGCCAAGATTTAACACTGACAAAAAAAGAAAAGAAAAAAAAGATGGATTTCTTAATTAAATTTATATGCTGCCTATCTCTCTGAAAAGCGATTCTGGACAGCTTACAATTAAAATCATAAGCATAAAGAATATTAAAAACATTAAATAAATACAAAGACAAGGGGCAAAAATGGCAAGATCAATATGGAGATGGCTGTTTCTCAGTTAATCCATCTTACCACCTCTAACATTGAACACCCGTGTCAAGAACCCAGGGTAACTTGCAGACCCAAGTTTTATGCTCTTCTGGAAGACCAACAGAGTGGGGGCGGATCTCACCTCAAGTGGGAAGATATTCCTTAGACTGGGGGGCCACAGCAGAGAAGGCTCTCCTTTTACACCCCACCAGCCAAAGCTTTTTTGACCAAGAGGGTCAACAGCATGTCACTTTTGCCAGAGTGAGTAGGATGGACTGATATCTTTGAGGCGAGACGGTTCTTCAGATAACCTGGATTAAGATTTAACAATGCAGTTCTTTGGTTGTAAATAGTACTATTGAGTTCATTAAATTTTTATTCACATGTTACACAACAGTAGGGTTGCAATCTTTGAAGGAATTATGAATCTTGAATATATTGTTTAATTATGTATAATATCTTCACTTATAGGGAGGATTTAATTTAAAATTTAGCATCATGGAAAGTTCTTGTTTGTAGTTTGAATGGCAATTTTTTATCCAACTATTTGTGTAATATGACTTGATTTAATAAACTTCTGTAGTATTTTAGCATCTCCTTCAAAGGTTGGCGGATGGTTGTATTAGAATCAGTGCAGCAGCTGAAATAGGGTAGATTGAGACCCAGGTGTATGTTGTATTTCTGATACTATTTCCCCACAGAAAGTTTAGGTGTAGGCTTTAAATTTAGTATTACATCTCAAACATCTGAGAAAAGTAATATATTGAGATATGTGTATTCATAATGGGAACAGTATTCACTCTTAGTTTGTACTTGGGAAAAGTCTTACAGGGAAAACATCAGCCCAGGGGTGCTTTGGTGATTTGCCAAAAGTCAGACAGGAAATTTCTTCATCAAATGAGTATTTGATTGTAAACTTTTTACAACCAAATTCAGCATCTGGGCATTTATTTTACATCAGTCTTTTTATATAAGCGCTCATGAACTCTGGTTTATTCTACGTTTGCATGTATCAACACTAGAAAATAAGAAATACTAGTATTAGAATGCCAAACTTACTTTTCACTTATTGTGGATTACCTTGCTTTTTCAGAATGTGATGGATTGATAAAAAATGTAATGTATCCTAGATTGAAAATGTATGCTTATTAGCTTATGATTTCAAAACTGGATTATAGTATTTGCAAGTGAGATTTTAGTTGAATTCCCAAGAAATTATTACAGATAAATTTGGCAAGTAATAAAAGTGGTTTCTTTTTGGTCAGCTTGGAAGTTTATATTACCATTTGTGTAGCTTATTTTAACACTTGGACAACATACTTCATTTTTGGGAGAAATCTTACTTTTATATCTTACAGTAAACATTCCTGCTTTCAAACTCATTTCTCATACTTTAGTTATTCTACTATTATTGGTTACCACTATTCTTTCCGTACAGACATTTGTTACATTTTTTCTTGGTTCAGGCTTTTAAGTTAGTATTTTCCTGTTGATTCTTGGCAACTTCCACTTGTACAAGCACTTGGCTAAAGTTCAGAAGTATGTTATAGGAAGCCAATTGTACTTTAAAAAAAAAGTATAACTTTGGATTCTGAGTTTGTCCTTTCCAGTTGGCTTTAGAATGGCTGCATGTGAACGAAAGGTCTTATGCCCACAGCAGCTGCAGAGTGAGCATATGTTCCATATAGACAACACACTTCTGATCAGGAAATAGGGAGGAGGGGTGCTTATATGTGGTGAATTTCTTTTTCATGAGGATCTTTACAGCTGGTGCACAGGTGGCAGTATAACTCCAGTTGCACAAGTAATCTCTCTTGTTATCTTTGAGATGTGCAACACAGTTTTAAAATCGTATTTTAGACACATGTGTTATAAAAATATTTCACAAGCTATACTGATCATGAGAAAAAAGTAATATTGAGATTTTATCTTTATGCAGTCTCTAGAAAGCTTACAAAATATTGTAAACATTTAACTTTCTAAAAATTTTTTAATCAGGCAAATGAGTTCACAACTAGGAAGGAATGAAGGAAAAAATAGGAAAGATATTAAAGCAATATGCTTACAGGGTTGCTAACTTGGAATTCTGAGAGAATTAGCACACCTTTAGATGGATCTTCTGGTGTATAGAAAATATATTGTGTTCAGAATTCATGGGGAAAAAAACAGTAAATAAGTGTTGATCACTCAAATGTGCCAATATTAAGTTCAAGCTGTTAATCTTTCTTTCCATCATTTGAGAAATACATTGAGAACAGAAAAGAAATTGACTAGGCAGCTGTTAAATTAACAAAGATAGAAATAATTGAAACTACTTTATCTGGTAAAAATGATTAGTAGAAACCAACTCAACTACAGAGAAATATATACCATCAGAAAATACTGTCCCAGATAAGCAATTTAAAATTATCTGAATGGACTACATTTTTTTAAGTTACAGAAGTTGATCATGAAATAAAAAAATTCAAAAAACAGATGCTGTTATCACTTGTGGTAGTTCTAGTTCTCGCCGCGGCCTCAAAACACTCCTTTTCCACCTGGCTGACCTGGACTGACTGGGATTTTAATTATGTTTTTAATTTTTTAACTCTAATTTTTAATTTATTTTAATTTTAATTTATTGTACAAGGGCCTTTAATTTTAATTTTATCTTAACTTCTGTATTTATTGTATGTTATTGTTGTTAGCTGCCCTGAGTCCTTCGGGAGATAGGGCGGCATATAAGTCCCATTAATAAAATAAATAAATGAATAATAAACTTGTAGAATTTAAATATTAAAAGATGTACTACCTGCTACGCTTGCAAGTTGGCAACATATCTAATACTCCTGCCTCCTTTTCCTCCTACAACCACCCAGTGAAATGGGTTGGGTTAAGAAAGAGTCACTTGCCCAAAATAACCTGGATGTTTTTCATACCTGGGGAGGCTAGTACTCACAATCTCCTGGTTTTAAGGCCAGCATCTTAACAACTACACCAAACTGTCTCAGATGATAGACTTCTATGAGGTGGACTAGGGTAACTGAGGGAGGCTTTCCTAGGTTATGGATCAGTGTATCAGGAGTCTAAAACCTACCAGAATACAATAGGGCAGGGGTCTCCAACCCCAGTCTGTGGACCAGCACTGGGCTGCAGCACGCCAGTTACTGGGCTGTGCAAGCAAGCAAAGCCCCATCCACGGGATGCAGACAGCATGTAAAACCAGGCCCCCTCTGGTCCACAGAAAAACCTCACTCCATGAAACCAGTCCCTAGTGCCCAAATGGTTGGGAGCCACTGCAATAGGGTATTTAATCTGCTGGCAAAATGAGAGTATTTTCAGTATCCCTTGAAATTCATGGGTGTCAAACTCGCCACCTCACATGACGTGTCGTCACCTATCACAACTCTTTTTGCATTGCCAGCAGTGGGGTGGGCATGGCTTCAGTATGATGAAACCGGCCCACGGGCTGGCAGTTTGACACCTGTTTACCCCCTGAGCTCTGCTTGATTCCTGCACGTTGAGATTCTGGCAAAGAATTTCAGAGAAGGACTTTCTTTGACTGACACACACACACACACACACACACACACACACACACACACACACACATACACATACACATATACATATACATATACATATACATATACATATACATATACATATATATAAATTAATTATTGGGACTTATATGCTGCCCTATCTCCCGAAGGACTCAGGGTGGCTAACAACAATAAAATACAATGATACAAAAGATAAAAAGAATTAAATTAACAGCCCCAATAGAATAAATTAAAATTGAAGTTAAAAATTAAAAAACATTTTAAAATCCCTGTCGTCAGTCCAGGTCAGCCTGATGGAAAAGAAGTGTTTTAAGGCCGTGGTGAAAAAACCGGAGATCCGGGGCCATCCGGAGCTCAAGGGGAAGTTGATTCCACAGGGCCGGTGCTCCCACAGAGAAGGCCCTCCCCCTGTGGGTCGCCAGCCGACATTGTCTAGCCGATGGCACCCTGAGGAGGCCTTCTCTGTGTGAGCGTACTGGGCGATGGGAGATCGTTCCCGGCAGCAGACGGTCCTGCAAATATCCCTGGCCTAAGCCATAATTACTTTTCTTGCCTTTCATTTTTCACTGTAATCCTTTCCCCCCCTGTTATCTGCTTCCTTTAATGTTTCCTTTTTTCTCTTCTGTCATCGCTTAAAGTGGTGTTCTCTATTATCTTCCCTTTTATCCAGTCTTATACAGTATAATCCTTTGAACTGCCAGAATTCATCTGATTCTGTATTGTTTTATAGTCCCCTTTCCCACATGATTCAGCTTCATCCTTTTTGTCATTCCAGAGAATTTTGACTTCTATTGTTAATTGACTTCTTCAAAAAGCTATATGGCTTCTAATACACCTATTCATGCTTCTGTTAAAGATTTCTTCTTATATTACCTTAAAAATATCCTTTCTCTTAAGATATGCTGCTGAGTTGTTTGATTTTTACTTTTGCTCTGCATGTGTGAAAGCTAGTATTGGTGTTCTGGATTTACTTGTATCAAATTTTTCAAATAAAACCCAACAGAAGTTATGATTTCTTTCTTTAAAAATGTTTTTTTATTTGACAAGATGACTCCTACAAATGTCTTAAATAGATGAAATTGAGCAGTTTTTCTATGCTTTAATGTTTTCCCTAGAGAAAGTGTTTCTTTGGTTATAAATCATGGCACGATTCAGTTATAGGTTTTATCCTGCTTTCATCTCCTGCATGACAATTGCTATTATAATACTTGTTTAATTTCTAACTAATTTCTGACAAAGACTTAAAAAAGCTTATTTGTGTGTTTCATTAAAAATCATACAGATATATATGCTCCTATTGATAAGAATATAATAATGTTTTGAAGAATAAAATAAAAATCCCATTAATTGTAAGCTTTTCTACTCATACTTAGCAAAGTCATCATAGCTAAAATGGTGTAATTGTCAGGAAATATTTGTAAGGCACCAGGAAATGTAATGTACAATGTTGTATCTCAAAACATTCACTCACACATGACTAGATTGCAAATATGTGGCAATATTTACTGTTTGTATTATTTCTCTTTGCTTGGGTAATTTTGCTTACCTCAGGAAGGAATAGTATTATGAGTATATATATAAAATATTATATTAGGGAATTTGGTTAGCTATTTATTTACAGTCAAGCACAAATATTTAGAGTCATGCAGAAAAAAGGAAAATGAATTTAAACAAGCTACATCCCTAACATATCATTAGTATAACTATAATATTGAATACTAACTCCAGTGCCAATTGAACAAAATTTAGCAACTCTTCTTGTTGTCTTATATGAATGAGAATAGCCGCCTCTTTTAAAGTTCCATAGCTATTTGTTAGGTTGAATGTTATGACAAGAGCATGCTGGCTGTATAAAAAAATCAATGGAAAAACATACTATAGGTGAAATCATTTTATTTCTTTGCTTTTGGACAAAAATATTTCTGAAACTTCAGCAAGGCATGTGGACATGTGTCAATGTTCACAGAGTATAAAATGTTGACTAAATAATTATCATGGGAAAAGAGCCTTCCAAGCAAACCCACTTCATAGAAGATAGGACTTGAACTTAGATCCTTTAAGGAAGATTGTTGAAGAGAAATTTCTTTAGCTACAACTTGTGTGGCTAAACAAAGTCCAAGATTGATAAGATAAGCTGGAAAATTTTGAGACTGATTCATCTTTTTTCCTTTGTAAAATAATTAGTAGTAGGAAGTTGTCAGTGAAAACTACAGGTAGTCTTTGATGGCAATCACAGTTGGGACTGGAATTTCAGCTGTAAATCATAGCATTCATAAGTTGTTGCACCCACATGACCAGACCGAATTTAGAGTGATCATTAAGCATATTATGTGGTCATAAGTCTGAATGTATTCTCCTGAATGGGCATTTTTTTTGTCAGAAATGGCAAAAAGCATTGCAAATCATGGTCATGTGAGTGCAGAAGACTGCAACCAGTCACAAATATGAGCCAATTGCCAAGCATCCAAAATGCATTCATGTGACTGGGGGATGGTGCGACATTTTAGGATGGTTGGAAATGCTTTACGGGCTGTAAAGCATTCTTTCCAAGGCCATTGTAACTCCAAACAGTATTTATTAATCAGTTGTAAGTCAAGGACTACTGGAAATTGAGCTGGAAATTGAGATGACAGTGTCACATATGAACCTCAGTAAAAATTAGTTCAGCTTTTAGTTTTATCAATAAGAGAGAGATTTTGGTGTTTGTAACAAGCCTCTTAAAAATTTGGGCTGGGCAGGTTCTAGGAGACTTAAGTCTGGGTAATTAAAGATTTGTGCAGTGCACAGCTGATGACTGATGAGTCTGAAGATACTTAGCATTGGGTGCATAATTGGTGCTGAAGGAAATATTGAAATACTTTAATTTTATCAATATAGAAACAATTTATTTTCTCTGATGGTGAATGGTGAGCTTTTTGGAAAAAGGATACTACTGATTTATTGTAATTTATTATCAATCTTTTCTGTCTACAATAAGAGATAAGGACTTAGAGGTCTGTCTCAAGATCATTTGAACTATAGACAAGATAGCTGTATCATCAGGTTTTAAAAGAACTGAAGCAGTTCTATTGGCCAACTTTGGTGGATAAAATGTAGCTTTTGTCAAAGTTTGAACCAAATTAATTTTAAAAAATGGGGGTTAGAGATTAATGTAGACACATCCTTGTTTCACCCTTTTTGGATAGGAATTAGGAAAGACAAAAAAACTTGAGATACTATAACAGACATGCATTATAGCAGAAGTCTCCAACCTTTTGGGCACCATGGACTAGTTCTGTGGAGAGAGGTTTTTTCATGGACTGGAGGGCGCGTGATTTTGTGTGCTGCCTGCATCTTGTGGATGGGGCTTTGGTTGTTTGTGCGGCCCAGTTGCTGGCATACCGTGGCCCGGTACTGGTCCACAGACCAGGGGTTGGGGACCCCTGCATTGTAGTATTTCACATAAATATATAATCAAGCAAAGAAGATATTGATCTGCAAAGGAATAGCCACTATTGCCTAAAACCTGTCTCTTGGAATCACAGTAAGATTGTTACCTTTGAATCAATAAAGGCACCATAAAGAATATCCAGAGGGTACGAGATACATTTTTTTTAAAAAAGCAAGACAATACCCTGTATGAACATTGATCTGTCTGCCTGAAATTTGGTTTGCTCCTCTACCAGAATATTGGCTCCACCCTCCAGCCAATTTTTAATCTATAGCTGTTTGCTATACTGGTAGTCTGCAACTTACAACTGTTTGTTTAAATAGTGATTTATGACTGTTTTTCATATTAATAACCTTTGCAGCATCCCCATGGTCATGTGATCAAAATTTAGGCACTTGGCAGCTGGCATGTATATAAGACAGTTGCGCTGTCCCTGGGTCATGTAATCTTCTGACAAGCCAAGTTATTGGGGAAGCCAAGTTCACTTAACAGTCATGTTACTAACTTAATAACTGCAGTGATTAACATCTGTAGCAAGAAAGGTTGTAAAATGGGGCAAAACTCACTTAACAACTGTATTACTTAGCAGTGAAAATTTTGGGTTCAATTGTGGTTATGAGTCGAGGACTACTTGTAGTTAACTGGTAGTGTTTATTATATATTCTGTTATTGTTAAAAGCATAATGGCTGTGTAGACTACATAATTCTATATAAATCAGATGATGTCCTAAATAAACAGATGCTTAAACAACTTAATTCAAATGCCTGAGCAAATGCTTAAACAAAAATCTCTAATTTTTCTAGGACTAAGAGGACAGCAGCTTGGAATTTCTTCTCAGATTTCCATTAAAAGCAATGTTTTTTATTTTTTTTAAAAAGCCTTTCTTACTCTTATGAGAAATTCTTCTCTATCTCATTGCATCAGACTTACTTCTATGAGAGCTGTTTCTCCTTATGTTGGACTGAGAGTTTCCTTATTGTTTTAACTGTTTCTTTGAAGCTGTTTTCCATTGTTGTCTATTTGATTGTAATGTATTCGAACTCATCTGCAAGGAATAGATTTCAGATTTCACCTATCTTGTTTAAATCTCTTCTTATAAATCCAATCCTTACATTTCTAAAACAACCACTTGATATTTGTGACTTTCCTTAAATGTGATATATTTTTTGATGACAAAAGTTGATGACTTAATATAAGACTCATAGGAATTAAAATTTATTTTATGAAGTTGAAAATGAGAATATAAAATAATTTTATAAATATTAATTTATTTAGAAGTATTATACTTACTTTGAGTGTTGTACTTTAGCAAAAATTCTTTTCAAAGGCTAAACTAGCTGCAGTATGTAACTTTTTAAATACTTACCGTATCTTGGTAAGCAACAGTGAATTAACAAAATATTGTAAATAGGATTTCCTATAAGAAATTTTCACGCAAGAAAGGAAGTACCAGGAATTACTTTTCTTTTTGTGATCAAGCAAAATGATTAACAGAGCTACCCCTTCAAAATTATACATTTGAGAAAACTATTCTGTAAGTGTGCTTTTCTAGCCGCTCAAATGCTCAAATTCTATATAAAGAATAGTTTCCCATAGTAATTATATAGCCTCTATTACCCTTACTCTCTACTTTCTCAAAGAAGACTATAATATCTAGTATAAGGAATTCTAGTTTAAATCTTTTCATACTTCTTGATTTATATCATATTATCTTTACTTTATTATCTTTAATGTCCTCACAAGAAGAACATGGATATCCTTTAATGGTCAGATCTCTGAAGATACTAAATATTACATTTAAGTTCAAAGAGGAAAATGAATTAAGGGTAAATTAGTTTGATATTAGTATTCTGAGCAGATATTAAGAACATTGCTTTGTAGGTGCTAAAAGTCTGGACAGTTCATGAATTTGTCAAGAATATGGCTTGACAAGCTAATTGGTTGATAATTGACTACTTCTATAGTAGATGATGCGAATAATACAGAAAAATATATCTTTATTTAACCAGAGTACATGACTTTCTGATTAGCAAGTTAAACATGGGCTGGTGACATAATAACTAACTGGATGTACAACTGGCTTGAAATTTATACTGAAAGAATATGGTGAGAAAAGATGAAAATAATTCTATATTGGTTTGGTCATTAATAGAGTCAATAAGGATAGTATCAGATATTAAAGTTCCTAGGTACCTGTCAACAAGTGGGCAATGGGACTCAGGAGCTATAGCTGTAGGATTACTGAAAGAACAACAGTAATAGATAAAACAGACAAAAGAATATTGTGTTGAAACATCATTCCATAATAATATATTATTATTGATTGGAAGCAACAAAGCATATTTACTTAAAGTAAATGTTTGAACATTGGAAAATAATTTTCCAATCTCAAATATCACTGAACAACAATTAGCAGATCAAAGGAGATTCATAAAATAGAATATTCAGAGATGTAGAATGGGAAGAGATTTAAAAAAAATATGAAAATAAAAGACCCCAAAGCAATAGTAGAAAAAACGCAGATAAAGATAATTGTAAATATAAAGGGAACAACTGATATGAATTACAGAAATGATAACTTAGAAGAAATAATAGCAACAGAATCAGTATACTCCTGCACTGAAACAACCTATGAACTGATCCCCTAAAGAATTAGAAGAGAAGATTATGGCATATGCAGAATTATCAGTAGAAAGTATTGATAATTTCTTGAAAGTAGTTCCCCCAGAAGATCTGGTACCTATAATGAAGGGTGTAAATAAGGTGCTTGCAAGTATTAAAATTACATCTGTCAAACACGCCAGTCAGCTTGCCTAAAGGACAGCAGTGGTGGTTATAGAAGAATTGGGTACTGAAATTAGAAAGCCAAAAGTAAAATCATATTTAATTCCAAAATGGAAGATCAGACTGGAGGCCAAGGTAAAGAAATTAAGATCAGATGTAAATAATTTTAAAAAACATAAAAGAGGAAATATTGAAGAATATAAAGAATGAAGACAAGTCTATAAACAGATATTGATTTAGCGCCACAAAAATGAAAGAAGATTTGGAAGTCAGTTGGAAGATCTCATAAACAACAGAAATGGGTTAAAATTTAATAAAAAGGATTAAAAACTGAACGTCTCCTGGAAATGATCAATTGCGTGACTTTTGGCTCAAATATCTGACTAGCTTACATCCAGTTAATGAAGTATTGCATAAAGGAGTCATGAGCAACTGGTTATTAACTGGCAAAACATCTCTAATTCAAAAATACTCAGCAAAAGGGACAACACCCGGAAATCATAGACCAATAAGTTTTCCTACAATGTTTAAATTACTCATAGAAATGATAGAGGACAACATCCAAGATAGTCTGTGGAGATTCTCAATCAGCCAGGACATGGTTGTACCAAAGGTGCTTTTTCCAAAAGGCATCTGGACTTTCTTGTTTTTTTGGTTGGAAAAGTTTCACTTCTCATCCAGGAACTGAGAAGCTTCTTGGATGAGAAGTGAACCGTTCTCAAGGGAAAAAAAAACAAGAAAGTCCAATTGCCTTTTGGAAAAAGCACCCTCGGAACATCCAAGATTATTTAGAAAAAAACAACATCTTTCCAGTAGAATAAAATGGAAAAATAGGAAAAGTAGAGATACAAAAGATCAACTTCTGATCAATAAAATGGTTTTGAAAAATTGTAAAAGCCAATAAGTTAATTTACTTTTGGTCTGGATTGATTATAAAAAGGCCATTATCACATAGTTGGATCATCAAATGTTTGGAAACAACTGGTGTCATTAGAAATAGATATTAGAATGTGTATAAATGTTAGAAGGTATATAGAAAAAAATAATGGAGCAGAGGAAGACAGAATTGGTGGCTGAAAATAAAAAATATGGGCTTGTCAACATTAGGAGAAGCATCTTGCAGGGTATGGAAGATCAACCATCCTAGTTGGGAGGAGGTCTCAAGTGGGGAATTATCCTGAACTCATGTAAACATAAGGCAAGGTTTGAACTCTACACATGTGGATCGGTTTCATTGACTTTTTGTCATTGCCATGATCTCATTTTCAGTGATTTTGAAGAAAATAGATTTTGTCTGTCAAACAGCAAAAAATGCTAATAACATTTCACATTTGCTTTATACGGATGATCTGAAGATCAGAAATTGAAATCCAGTCATTGAGAAACAGTAAGAATTTTAAGCACAAATATAGCAATAGAATTTGGGCTAGAGAAATGTGCTGCAGTAGCAATAAAGTGGGGTAAGAATCACAAAACAGTAATGAAATGCTGAATGACTAAATCATTAGGACGAAGCCTACAAGTATCTTGGTCTTTTACATCAAGCATGCACAGGTTAAAAATATGTTTAGTAAAGAATACATCCAAAGAGTGAGACGATTGCTAAAAATAGAATTGAATGGTGGAAACACATCAAAGCTATCAACACCTGGACCATATCTGTGATATGGTACCCTGCTGGAATTATTAACTAGACACAAACTGAACTAGACAGTTTGGACTGAAAAACAAGAAAACTGCATTACATCTCTATAGTGATATTGATAGAGTATACCTGCCCTGCAGAAATCTAGGCCAAAAATGAAAAGCAGTCATTGCCTAATTATGTAAAAGACAGCCAAGAAGAGGCATTAATGCAAGTTAAAAACTAGTACTTACTGAATCTACAGGAAACAAAATATTAACATAGAAATAAGGTAATAAGACACAAAGAAAATTTGACAAAGAAATTGTCAGACATGATGAATTTCTAACAAAAGATTGAGGAGAAAATGGATAAAGATAATCTGGAATTGGCTTACAACTGGAACACTGAAAAAATTGAAGTCTGATTTTAGCTGCACAATAGCATGCTATTTCAAATAATGCAATCAAGGATGGAATTTAAAAGAAACAATAGATGATATATTCAGCTCATGAAAGAAGATTACAAACGATAGAACAGTCACTAAAATGTTTCACTGGAACACCTGTAAAAATTATCATGTGCCAGTAATGAAAAATTGGTAGCAACATATAGTTGAAAAAATACTTGAAAATTAATATTGTCTTGGCACATAACACACCAGATTTAATTATAGTTTTTTAAAAAGAAAGTAAATAATTTATATGACAGTACCAAGGGGATAATAGAGTGTCAAAGAATTGGAGAAGATCACAAAACAATAAGTTCTGAAAATCAAAATTTAAGGATTATGACATAAACCGTTGAAGTGGTCTCAGTGGTTATCAGCACACTGAGTGCCATAGCAAAAATTTTTCCGAAAGCACTTTGAAAATTTGTGCATTGACAAAATTTCCTTCTGTCACTTGCAAAAAGCTACATTACTTGGATCCACATATATCTGCTTCAAATAGGTAGAATTTCATTCATAATCTAGAAAGAAGCAATTTCAGAATTTTTGAAATCCAGTTATAAATATTATATGGTTACCACTTGATAACTGGGATCTGATTAATGTTGATAGAGCTTTCATAATAAACAAGTATTGCAAAAAATGAAGCATTTTAATGGTAAGCCTTAAAGCAAATACCGTATATACTTGAGTATAAGCCGAATTTTTCAGCCCACTTTTTGGGCTGAAAAACTCCACTTCGGCTTATACTCCAGTCAACAACAACAAAAAAAGAACTTCTACCCCCGTTTGGAGAGCTGCTGCTTTCATCAAACATGGACGAAGGCAGCAGCTCTCCAAACGGGCTGCGGCGGTTTGGAGAGCTGCGCGCGCAGCTCCGCCGCCACCTCTGCAAGCCTCCGCTAAGAGAATGGGGCGGTGGAAGCTTGCCACCCATTTTCTCGGCGAAGACTTGTTTCGGGGGATCCAGCCTCTGTCACCCCCTTCTCTCAGCTGGGCAGCTGAGAGAAAGGGGCGGCAGAAGCTGCATCCCCCGAAAGAAGTCTTCATCGCTGAGAGAATGGGCGGCAAGCTTCCCCACCCCACACTTCGCGGAGCGCTCCAACGCCTTGTTCTCTCGTCTCACGGAGACTTGTTTCGGGGGATCCAGCCTCTGTCACCCCTTCTCTTAGCTGGGCAGCTGAGAGAAAGGGGCGGCAGAAGCTGCATCCCCCGAAAGAAGTCTTCGTCGCTGAGAGAATGGGCGGCAAGCTTCCCCACCCCACACTTCGCGGAGCGCTCCAACGCCTTGTTCTCTCGTCTCACGGAGACTTGTTTCGGGGGATCCAGCCTCTGTCACCCCTTCTCTTAGCTGGGCAGCTGAGAGAAAGGGGCGGCAGAAGCTGCATCCCCCGAAAGAAGTCTTCGTCGCTGAGAGAATGGGCGGCAAGCTTCCCCACCCCACACTTCGCGGAGCGCTCCAACGCCTTGTTCTCTCGTCTCACGGAGACTTGTTTCGGGGGATCCAGCCTCTGTCACCCCCTTCTCTCAGCTGGGCAGCTGAGAGAAAGGGGCGGCAGAAGCTGCATCCCCCGAAAGAAGTCTTCGTCGCTGAGAGAATGGGCGGCAAGCTTCCCCACCCCACACTTCGCGGAGCGCTCCAACACCTTGTTCTCTCGTCTCACGGAGACTTGTTTCGGGGGATCCAGCCTCTGTCACCCCTTCTCTTAGCTGGGCAGCTGAGAGAAAGGGGCGGCAGAAGCTGCATCCCCCGAAAGAAGTCTTCGTCGCTGAGAGAATGGGCGGCAAGCTTCCCCACCCCACACTTCACGGAGCGCTCCAACGCCTTGTTCTCTCGTCTCACGGAGACTTGTTTCGGGGGATCCAGCCTCTGTCACCCCTTCTCTTAGCTGGGCAGCTGAGAGAAAGGGGCGGCAGAAGCTGCATCCCCCGAAAGAAGTCTTCGTCGCTGAGAGAATGGGCGGCAAGCTTCCCCACCCCACACTTCGCGGAGCGCTCCAACGCCTTGTTCTCTCGTCTCACGGAGACTTGTTTCGGGGGATCCAGCCTCTGTCACCCCTTCTCTTAGCTGGGCAGCTGAGAGAAAGGGGCGGCAGAAGCTGCATCCCCCGAAAGAAGTCTTCGTCGCTGAGAGAATGGGCGGCAAGCTTCCCCACCCCACACTTTGCGGAGCGCTCCAACGCCTTGTTCTCTCGTCTCACGGAGACTTGTTTCGGGGGATCCAGCCTCTGTCACCCCCTTCTCTCAGCTGGGCAGCTGAGAGAAAGGGGCGGCAGAAGCTGCATCCCCCGAAAGAAGTCTTCGTCGCTGAGAGAATGGGCGGCAAGCTTCCCCACCCCACACTTCGCGGAGCGCTCCAACACCTTGTTCTCTCGTCTCACGGAGACTTGTTTCGGGGGATCCAGCCTCTGTCACCCCTTCTCTTAGCTGGGCAGCTGAGAGAAAGGGGCGGCAGAAGCTGCATCCCCCGAAAGAAGTCTTCGTCGCTGAGAGAATGGGCGGCAAGCTTCCCCACCCCACACTTCGCGGAGCGCTCCAACGCCTTGTTCTCTCGTCTCACGGAGACTTGTTTCGGGGGATCCAGCCTCTGTCACCCCTTCTCTTAGCTGGGCAGCTGAGAGAAAGGGGCGGCAGAAGCTGCATCCCCCGAAAGAAGTCTTCGCCGAGAAAATGGGCGCTGAGATTTTCTCGGCGAAGACTCACCTTCTCCCGTTCACCTTCAGCAGCTCCGCCAGGCCCGTCCAGTGCCCTGCTAGCAGAGCTTGACAAATGCAAAAGCTGCTTTGGTTAAACACTGGAAGGTTTAGTGATTAACCCACCCCACCCCACCCGGTCTTCTTGCTGTTTCTCCCCATCCTCACTCCTACCCACAGGGGCTCTCTGCCTCTTCTACTACTTCTTTTTCTTTCTTTCTTTTTTGCTGAGGTGTGCGTCTCTCTCTCTCTCTCTCTCTCTCTCTCTCTCTCTCTCTCTCTCTCTCTGTGTGTGTGTGTGTGTGTGTGTGTGTGTGTGTGGTGTGTTATCTCGAACCAGATGGGATGGCAAAGTCAAATGCAAATGGGGATCTTGCAGATCTTGCCCTGCCTTTCCCCCCACGGTTACCTTCTGTTCTTGATGAGCTCACGAGTGCTCAAGGACAAAATAGGGCAGGGCAGAGCCGGCAGTTAAAAATAGGATGCAGATAAAAGGAAAGGTAAGGAGGGGTTCAGGTTGAGAGGAGAGCCTTAGTGTAACTCCTGTTTGGGCTGACTGGGTTGCCTCCGATGGGCTCTGACAGTGGAACAGAATGGAATGGAAAATATGGAATGGATTGGAACAGAACGTAGAACAGAACAGAACAGAACAGAATAGAATAGAATAGAATAGAATAGAAATATAGAAAGTGAATAGAATAGAATAGAATAGAATAGAATAGAATAGAATAGAGAATGGTAATAAGAATAGAATAGAATAGAATAGAATAGAATAGAATAGAATAGAATAGAATAGAATAGAATAGTGAATAGAATAGAATAGAAATATAGAAAGTGAATGGAATAGAATAGAAATATAGAAAGTGAATAGAATAGAATAGAATAGAATAGAATAGAACAGAATAGAATAGAGAATGGTAATAAGAATAGAATAGAATAGAATAGAATAGAATAGAATAGAATAGAATAGAAATATAGAAAGTGAATAGAATAGAATAGAATAGAATAGAATAGAATAGAATAGAGAATGGTAATAAGAATAGAATAGAATAGAATAGAAATATAGAAAGTGAATAGAATAGAATAGAATAGAATAGAATAGAGAATGGTAATAAGAATAGAATAGAATAGAAATATAGAAAGTGAATAGAATAGAATAGAATAGAATAGAAATATAGAAAGTGAATGGAATAGAATAGAATAGAATAGAATAGAATAGAATAGAGCTGGAAGGGACCTTGGAGGTCTTCTAGTCCAGCCCCTTGCTCAAGCAGGAGGACCTATACCAGTGGTGGTGAACCTATGGCACGCCTGCCAGAGGTGGCACTCAGAGCCCTCTCTGTTGGCACGTGCGCCACCACCGCTGCCAGCAGCAGGTCCTTGTTGGTTGGTGGACTGGAAGAAAAGGGAGGGGGAAGCATTTTACATGCGTGCATGCGCGCACGGGGCCACGAGCAGGCACATGCTGCAAAGGGGGCGGGGCTAGTGCCTGCGTGATACTCACTAGCCCAGCCCCGTTCTCACGTGATGCGGTGCCTTGTATCTGCACCCTGCGGCACGGCGGTTGGCGTTTTTGTGCCTTGCGGTACGGTGGCCCATTTTTTGCTCCCCCTTTTTTTTCGTGCCAGAGACGGCACTCAGAGGCGCCTCCCTGTCCCCTCCCCCGAGGGCACCAGAATGCCGATGCTGCCTTGGCACTTTGTGATAAACAAGTGGGTTTTGGCTTGCGGTTTGGGCACTCGGTCTCTAAAAGTTTCGCCACCACTGACCGATACCATCTCAGACAGGTGAATGTCCAGTCTCTTCTTAAAAACCTCCAGTGATGGAGCACTCTTGATTTCTGGTGGCAAGCTGTTCCACTGGGCAGCTGAGAGAAAGGGGCAGCAGAAGCTGCATCCCCTGAAAGAAGTCTTCACCGAGAAAATGGGCGCTGAGACGCCTCATTCTCTCGCTCAGCGGAGACTTCTTTCGCGAGATCCAGCCTTTGCCGTGCTGCACCGAGAGAACAGCAAGCCGCCCCATTCTCTTGGCGGAGCACTCCACCGCCTCATTCTCTCGGCGGCTTGCCACCCCGTTCTCTCATCTCAGCAGGGGGATCCAGCCTCCAGCTGCTGCATTTCCCAGCCTCGGCTTATACTCGAGTCAATAACTTTTTCCAGTTTTTGGGGGTAAAATTGGGGGTCTCGGCTTATACTCGAGTCGGCTTATACTCAAGTATATACGGTATATATATTTTAAAACTGGGTGTGATGACCTTCAAGCAGAAAATGGAAGGGTACTATATCTATTTTTAAAAATGTTTGGTAAATGCTTTTTATGGATAGATAGGAATTCAGCTTGTCATAAGATATACTGGAATTTTCATAAATTTAGCAATGTTACACATTGTGATGAGTTGGTGCAGGAAAAAAAGATTTTCAATGCCAAAACATGCATATTTGCTAAGGACAAAGAATGCAGGCAAATACCAAAATATACAGCAATCAAGACATTAAAAACCAAGATCAGAGAAATAATAAAATTTCAGGAATATTTTGCTATGAAGTGTGAACAGAATAGGATCTTTAGTGTGAAGTGTAAGCATACCTAACTGCCTACCTGACCATTTCTTTGAGATGACAACATTGTACAAAGCACAGAAGTGGAGTAACGAATAGCAAGCCAAAGAAACTAAAGACATGAAGTAAGAAAAGAAAGGGAACTCCAAATTATTTTTCTTCTACCACATCCCTTTTTGGATCTTTTGTTCTTTAAACCTCTTACTTCTTTCTTTTTGAGGTTCTCATCATGTCTGTTCAACCATAACTATGTCAATCTTATTCTTCTTAAACTGTTCACTCCTCCATCATATATTTATTTTGTAATTCAGTCTTCATTTTCTCTATATGAATAAATCAGCTCAATGTTCTTATTATGTATGTATGTGTGTATTATTTATTAAATTTATATGCTACCCATCTTGCTGTCAAGCGACTTTGGGTGGCTTACCATTTACTTGATCAGATGCTATTTTATTCTGTATACATTTATCCAGCACTGATTCACTTTTTAACCCTGCTTCTTTTTTTAATCTCACACAATTATTATTCCATTCCTACTGCTTTCAACTTTCCTTTTCAATATCTCTCAATTCTATATAACTAGGCAGAAGCATGCATAACCATTTTCATTTCTCTAAACATTCATTTAGCACAACAGATTGTACACCATCCAGTACCTTTTGTCCAGCATTTGAACATTTATTTTTCCGTTTTTAGTTACTTATGGTAAGGTATAAAACATTCATTATATCCACCTAAAAACTGGAAGAAATGAAGCAAAGATAACCTGTAGTTTAGCAAATCTCATTTACAAGAAAACTCAGACACCTCTCAGGATGTGTTTCTTCTATAATCCAGGAAGGATTAGCCCTTCTTGATTCTCAATATAAATACAGAAATAAAATGTTAGAATGGGCTAGTTCACAAGAGATTAAAATGTATTTCATGTTTGTTTAATTGTGTATGTGTATATTAGATTTAATTGTGATAACATCAATAGAATATTTTTGTTTAGGTCTTTATTTCTTTTGTTTAACAAACTGCATGTGTCAAGATTAATTGGTCTTGTTGAAGTGGAATATGTATATTTTAGTAGTTTTTTAAAATAAATATTTTATTAATTTTCTAATTTTACAGTCATAAGTTCTTAATAAGCAAAGTGTTGTCTGAGTCTATTAGTGATTGAGTGGTACATATTAACTTTCTTAGTCTAGTCTGATACATGTGCTTCCTTGGTCCTCTCTTCTTCCGGTAGTATGCATTTTTCCATACTGGGCAAATAAAATTCTTGTTACTGTTAATACATATACAATTAAATATAGACATCTTCATCACATTTTTCTGGCATTATACATAATATTGATAGTATCAATTTATAATATCTTTTCTAGCCAAAATATATCTCAATTGCATTTGCACTTAAAATCCATTTATTCAATCAAAATCCTGTTTTTGCTGCTTTTTAAAAAATTTAATTTCCCATCAGTGTCAAAAATATATCTATTGCTTATAATTTTCTCATAATAAATTATATTTGGGTAACCAAAAGCTTCTCTTATTCAAGCCCTTTTAGAATTTTCATATTTATTCTAGTTATAAATCCTATCCTTCTAATTATAATAATACTTTTATTTCTAACAGTTATCTATTTTCTTAGCCATATTCAAACATCTGTTTAGTAGTATAATATCCCATCTAATAGGTCAGAACCTCAATTTTCTTCAGTCTTACTGTAGCTTTCTTCCTTTGCCAAATAACTTTCCAAGTCAGTACATTTAAATCATCAAATAGTTCTTCCTCTGTTTCGTATATATTATTTGGAATGAGGAAAAGAAATTGGTTGAATTGTTTTTGGAAGAACGCTCAACCCATTTATATTCATTAAATAGCCTCCATCCTTCTCCTTCAGTTTTTCTTTTCATTTCTTGTTTGTCAATATTCAGCATTTCTCCTAACAGCTTTATCATCCATTCAATCAGCTCTTTTTCCTTATCCTCAAATGTGTTCTGAGATCTTGACAAGCGTGATGTCTTTTCCATTTCCGGTGTTATCACTGCGTCTTCTAATTTTTCATTTGTATCTATTAATTCCTTTCTTTAGGTCCTCCATCTTTGGATCCGCTTCTTCTAATTTTCCTTCTCTTTTCTGGGTTATTAGTTCCTTCTTTGCAGTTATTATCTGGATTTGTAAGTTTAGGTTGAAAAATTGTTCTTTTATCTCATTTGTGTTATTTTTAGTCTCATCCTGAAATAAAACAATTGTCTCTTGGATTGATTTGAACGTGGAAAGAATTTCTTTCTGAGATTCATTAACATTTTTTTGTTGATATATCAAGGTGGGAGTTTTGGAGACAGGTGTTGAAGATGATTTTTTACCATTTAAGGCTGAGAATGGAACACTCATTTTGTTTTTGTATGTAGTCTTTATAGTCCAATAGGGTCCCCAACCCAAATAAGCAGCCCAAGAGTTTTTGTATTTCCCTTTTCCCAGCTGCAGTCTGCAAAAGTGAAAGTGTCCAGGAACAACAAAGAGTCTTATCTGAGTCTGGGCTTCAATCCAAGTTTCCCTTAAGCATAATAAATTGAAGTGCCATAATTTTCCACTAGATGTCATTGACACTGTCTTCCAGCTTTCTAAATCCAAGCTTATTTTGCAAACTTTCAAATATTTTGTTAAAAAGTCTCAAAGGTATTTTTAGTCCCCAAATTTCAAAGCTATAGATCTGTATTAGTTCCAAATTGATCTTGTAGTTTCCTCTGTTTTCCCCCAAAGCAATTAATTCGCCACTTTTCTTTTCCTGAGGGAGCAGGGCAATAACTTCCCTTCCCTCTCTCATCGGGGAGGATTCTTTGCTTTGGGCATTCTTTTTTCCAGGAAAGTAATGTTAGGGCCATAAAAGGAGGATAAAATCTCACCCAGTTCCATCCATGTTGCTCAGAAATTGCTAGTTAGTGTTTGTCTTCGATTGTCAGCAGCTTATGACTGGCCATATGAATGTAGCCAGTCTTTCCCCTGCTGGTTTGGAGGGCTTCCTCAGATCCAGTGGAAGGGCCGCTGCCCTGTCACGATCGATGAGGGTCCCCTCCTTTTTCGTAGCCTCTTCGGGGAGACTTTTAACCCTTTTTAGGGTCCCCAGTGGGGTGAAATCAGGAGCCCCGTCTTCCTGCACCCATTGCATTCTGTTATTTATGTCACTGTTCATCGCCCTGAGTCCTTAGGGAGAAGGGCGGTATACAAATCAAATAAATAAATAAATAAATAATAAATTATACCACAATGTCAAACTGGAAGGTCATATTTTAGTAGTTTTATTGCATACAACATCAACAAAGTTTAGAATTTATTCACTTCAAATCTATCAAGTGGAAAAACCCATTAACTTTAAATTGATTTTTTAATAAACAAATATGCAAATTGAAATTTTTGTAGTGCCACAATGATACAGTTAGAAACTTGTAATGTTAGCAGGCAGTTTTTGGTGAAGCTTATAATATGACTTCAGAATGTATCTGTTTTTTTAACAAATGCTTACAGTCTTGTTTTCTGTCATTATGTTAGATAACACCTTTAACAGTTTTATGTTAAAATAGAAAATTATGGCATAGTAAATTATGGCATATTTCAATATAGATTTTTGCCTTTTTGTTGTTGCAGTTCCCGGAGTGTGGGTTTTTTGGCATGTATGATAAAATTCTCCTATTCCGCCATGATCTGAACTCAGAAAATATTTTACAGCGAATTACGTCAGCAGAAGAGATACGGGAAGGTGATCTTGTTGAGGTTGTTCTGTCTGGTAAGAATATCTGTTTTCAGTGCAATCCTCATAGTGATTATACCACTATGATTATACTACCATTGCTGGGAATAATTGTAATTAATAAACTGTAATATAAATATTTTTAAATGCACACCTACTGCAAAGTTGATGAAATACTTTATAAAATTGGATATTAAATTTGAAAGCATGGAAACTCATTTTTTAATTGGAAATTGATTCATCCTGATTATTTATTGTAGTGGCCTAATCTCATGGAGTCAGTAGGTTTTTATTTTTGAGGTTTGTGGGTGATTATATTTTAAATAGTATAAAACATCATAGTCAAATCTATATTGAAAATGGTATTTTAAAATTTTATGTAAAGATATTTGTTTCATAGTTTTGTAGCATTTAAGGCATTATATTCACTATATTGGAGTCTTGTTAGTACTTTAATATGGAGGAAGGCATTAAAACTTACTCTTTTTTATATATGTATTTTTAAAGCATTAGCTACAGTTGAGGATTTCCAGATTCGACCTCACATGCTTTACGTTCATTCCTACAAGGCCCCTACTTTTTGTGACTATTGTGGAGAGATGCTTTGGGGCTTGGTACGGCAAGGACTGAAATGTGAAGGTAAGCCAATTAATAACAATGAGAGTTACTAACAATGTTTCTGTTATGTACTGATATTAACCATTAATGTGTTTTGGTTTAAATGTGTCTCCAACTGTTTTGGAGGGAAGCTAAAGTTGTATTTCAGCGGGAAAACCAGCTTTAAATCGGATTGGTCACCGCCTAGTAGTGGCATGTATAAATATTTGTCTGTTGAGTTCAGTTTTGTTATTGCAAATAAACATGTTACATTAGATCAGTCTGATCAATGTCTCCAAGAACCCACTACACAATAGTGGCGATGAAGGTGGGTTGCCTTTTAGAGTTGAAGTCACAGGGTGTTAGCCAAGGCACCAGACCCCTGGTGGGACCACGTCTCCACCCTGCCTGCCAGTGAGCCAAACTGGAGGCACATCGTCCTGAGGGATCCGTCCCCAGGATCTAGGCAGTTCATCTCCTTCGTAGCAAGAGAGGCAGCGTCCAAGACCTCACAAAAATTACTACCATGGCCAAGATGGGCAGACTAAATGAGTTTGATGTCTCCCACCCAGAACAGTGGAGCTCCTATGTCTCCAGGGTGGACACCTACTTGCGGGCCAAGCAGGTCGGAGAGGACGGGCTGAAAGCGGCGACCCTGCTCTGCGTGTGTGGGCAGGCCACATACGACATCACTGAGAATTTGGTGGCATCAGCCAGCATCGAGTCAGTAACGTATGCTGAATTAAAAAGAAGATTGAAAGAACACTTTGAACCCAAGCTGTCCATAATCGCTTGGCATCATGCCTTCAAACAGAGAGAGCAAAAGTCAGGGGAGCAAATTTTAAAATAACCAAAGTTTTCTTTATCTCAGTTCATAACAAAATCTAGTGTTCAAAGTACGTTTCTTGTCAAATCGAGTATATGGATGGATTTCTTATCTAGCAAGAAGAATTATGTTTGGTTTATGGAAAGAAATGATGCTGTATAAGCTTTTGAGTTCCTTGCAGAAGGTGTACTCTAGTGTATTCAAATGGCCATGCTGGTGCAATATCAGAAATAATGAGATGATGCAGTGTGGGAGGATATATCAGTGTAAACATTTTCTGTTTTCTTTCTGTACTTCAACATATAACTGTACTTCAACATAAACCCTTTCCACGTGTCTGTTTCCTAATCATTATCAAGTTATTAATAATGAGTGCAGGGTAAATTATTACCAGGCACAGTTGGGAACAGCTTTTGAAGCAGCTGTTGAAGTCTGCAAAAAGTTCAGCTGCTTTAATTATTTGAAAAGAAGTGTTTTATATGCATTCCTTTCACTGTGCATACAGGGTATACCTCCCTTGATTATTCTGAAGCACCTCTTTTGATATATTAGTGCATAGGGGCATTAATAAACCAAGCCCTATTCATTGGCTTGTACCCTAATCTGATGGTTCTAACAGATTCAGGAGTACAGTGTTTAAATAATCTGTTGGGGAATAAGCTGAGGAAAATCAGCAGCAGTGTGAATTGCATAACACAGGCTGTTTTCCAGCTTTAACCAGGGTGAAGTGGGGTCAGAAAAGCAAATATTCAGGCCAAAAACATTCCATGCATTGCAGAGATCTGCTGTTAATTAAATGATCATGGCTATGTTAGAGGTGTTGGTTCAATTTTTAAAAAACGTGTTATCTTTGCCATATATTTTGCTTAATCTGTCTTTCATCAAATAGTATCCTAATATTGTTAAAATGTGTAGCATCATCAGTAAAAGTATGTTTATCTTCTCTTTTTCCCCCCTTCCCTGTATTAATTTCATTAGGGTGTGGATTAAATTATCACAAGCGATGTGCTTTTAAGATTCCAAATAACTGCAGTGGTGTAAGAAAGAGACGGCTATCTAATGTGTCTTTACCGGGAGCTGCACTTTCTGTCCCAAGATCTGTACAAACTGATTCTTCGTCCACAGAAGAGGTATTTATTTATTTTTCTTTTCAAAGAAGAATTAAAGAAGAGTTAAAATCAATTTGGTAAGACATTGTTATTACCCAAAGCACATTATCCCAATTCCTTATTCCTTAATCATATGAAACTTTAAGATGTATTATTCAGACTTAATCTTAGCTGAGAATGGTTACTTCAAATAATCTTCTAACTTTCCTTAAAATCCAGAATTTTGCTTTTAAGTGAATGTATATGTATGTACATCAGCATAGTTTGGTTTATTGGACATTTACTTCACTTTTTAGTGCCTATCAAAACTGACATATAAAACAATAAATGTATGTTCATTATATTTTTGAAATACAGTTGTAAGGAAAAGTATGTGAACCCCTTGGGATTATGTGGAGTTTTGCATGAATTGGCCATAAAATGCGCTCTAAACGTCATGTAAGTCACAATAATAAAAAAACACAGTCTGCTTAAAATAATACTACACAAACATTAGCTGTTGTCATGTTTTAATCGAACATAAGATGGAAACATTCACAGTGCAGGGTGGAAAAAGTACCGTATATACTTGAGTATAAGCCGACTCGAGTATAAGCCGAGACCCCCAATTTCACCCCCAAAAACTGGAAAAAGTTGGTGACTTGAGTATAAGCCGATCCGCCGTTCTGCAAGCCTCCGCCGCCGGCTGCTTCGTTCCGCAGCGGAAAGAAGCAGGCAGGCTGCTTCGTTCCGCAGCGGAAAGAAGCAGCCTGCTTCGTTGAGGCTGCTTCGTTCCGCAGCGGAAAGAAGCAGGCAGGCTGCTTCTTTCCGCTGCGGAAAGAAGGCTGCTTCTTTCCGCAGTGGAAAGAAGCAGCCTGCTTCGTTCAGGCTGCTTCGTTCCGCAGCGGAAAGAAGCAGGCAGGCTGCTTCGTTCCGCAGCGGAAAGAAGCAGGCAGGCTGCTTCTTTCCGCTGCGGAAAGAAGGCTGCTTCTTTCCGCAGCGGAAAGAAGCAGCCTGCTTCGTTCAGGCTGCTTCGTTCCGCAGCGGAAAGAAGCAGGCAGGCTGCTTCTTTCCGCTGCGGAAAGAAGGCTGCTTCTTTCCGCAGTGGAAAGAAGCAGCCTGCTTCGTTCAGGCTGCTTCGTTCCGCAGCGGAAAGAAGCAGGCAGGCTGCTTCGTTCCGCAGCGGAAAGAAGCAGGCAGGCTGCTTCTTTCCGCTGCGGAAAGAAGCAGCCTGCTTCGTTCAGGCTGCTTCGTTCCGCAGCGGAAAGAAGCAGGCAGGCTGCTTCGTTCCGCAGCGGAAAGAAGCAGGCAGGCTGCTTCTTTCCGCTGCGGAAAGAAGGCTGCTTTTTTCCGCAGTGGAAAGAAGCAGCCTGCTTCATTCAGGCTGCTTCGTTCCGCAGCGGAAAGAAGCAGGCAGGCTGCTTCTTTCCGCTGCGGAAAGAAGGCTGCTTCTTTCCGCAGTGGAAAGAAGCAGCCTGCTTCATTCAGGCTGCTTCGTTCCGCAGCGGAAAGAAGCAGGCAGGCTGCTTCTTTCCGCTGCGGAAAGAAGGCTGCTTCTTTCCGCAGTGGAAAGAAGCAGCCTGCTTCGTTCAGGCTGCTTCGTTCCGCAGCGGAAAGAAGCAGGCAGGCTGCTTCTTTCCGCTGCGGAAAGAAGGCTGCTTCTTTCCGCAGTGGAAAGAAGCAGCCTGCTTCGTTCAGGCTGCTTCGTTCCGCAGCGGAAAGAAGCAGGCAGGCTGCTTCGTTCCGCAGCGGAAAGAAGCAGGCAGGCTGCTTCGTTCCGCAGCGGAAAGAAGCAGGCAGGCTGCTTCTTTCCGCTGCGGAAAGAAGGCTGCTTCTTTCCGCAGCGGAAAGAAGCAGCCTGCTTCGTTCAGGCTGCTTCGTTCCGCAGCGGAAAGAAGCAGGCAGGCTGCTTCTTTCCGCTGCGGAAAGAAGGCTGCTTCTTTCCGCAGTGGAAAGAAGCAGCCTGCTTCGTTCAGGCTGCTTCGTTCCGCAGCGGAAAGAAGCAGGCAGGCTGCTTCGTTCCGCAGCGGAAAGAAGCAGGCAGGCTGCTTCTTTCCGCTGCGGAAAGAAGGCTGCTTCTTTCCGCAGTGGAAAGAAGCAGCCTGCTTCGTTCAGGCTGCTTCGTTCCGCAGCGGAAAGAAGCAGGCAGGCTGCTTCTTTCCGCTGCGGAAAGAAGGCTGCTTCTTTCCGCAGTGGAAAGAAGCAGCCTGCTTCGTTCAGGCTGCTTCGTTCCGCAGCGGAAAGAAGCAGGCAGGCTGCTTCGTTCCGCAGCGGAAAGAAGCAGGCAGGCTGCTTCGTTCCGCAGCGGAAAGAAGCAGGCAGGCTGCTTCTTTCCGCTGCGGAAAGAAGGCTGCTTCTTTCCGCAGTGGAAAGAAGCAGCCTGCTTCGTTCAGGCTGCTTCGTTCCGCAGCGGAAAGAAGCAGGCAGGCTGCTTCTTTCCGCTGCGGAAAGAAGGCTGCTTCTTTCCGCAGTGGAAAGAAGCAGCCTGCTTCGTTCAGGCTGCTTCGTTCCGCAGCGGAAAGAAGGCTGCTTCTTTCCGCAGTGGAAAGAAGCAGCCTGCTTCGTTCAGGCTGCTTCGTTCCGCAGCGGAAAGAAGCAGGCAGGCTGCTTCATTCCGCAGCGGAAAGAAGCAGGCAGGCTGCTTCTTTCCGCTGCGGAAAGAAGGCTGCTTCTTTCCGCAGCGGAAAGAAGCAGCCTGCTTCGTTCAGGCTGCTTCGTTCCGCAGCGGAAAGAAGCAGGCAGGCTGCTTCTTTCCGCTGCGGAAAGAAGGCTGCTTCTTTCCGCAGTGGAAAGAAGCAGCCTGCTTCGTTCAGGCTGCTTCGTTCCGCAGCGGAAAGAAGCAGGCAGGCTGCTTCGTTCCGCAGCGGAAAGAAGCAGGCAGGCTGCTTCGTTCCGCAGCGGAAAGAAGCAGGCAGGCAGGTCACGGAGATCCGGAGACCTGCTGACGTTTGGGGAGGTTTGGGCACCTCCCCAAACTTCCCCAAACGTCGGCAGGTCTCCGGATCTCCGTGCCTTGCCTGCCTGCTTCTTTCCGCTGCGGAAAGAAGCAGGCAGGCAAGGCACGGAGATCCGGAGACCTGCCGACGTTTGGGGAGGTTTGGGGAGGTGCCCAAACCTCCCCAAACGTCAGCAGGTCTCCGGATCTCCGTGACCTGCCTGCCTGCTTCTTTCCGCAGCGGAAAGAAGCAGGCAGGCAAGGCACGGAGATCCGGAGACCTGCCGACGTTTGGGGAGGTTTGGGGAGGTGCGCGCGCACCTCCCCAAACCTCCCCAAACTTCGGCAGGTCTCCGGACGGCGGCTGCTTGGGAGAGGTGCGCGCAATCCCGGAAGCACCAAAGCCTCGGCCGCGCACAAGTCCTCGGTAAGTTTTTTTTGTTGACTGGAGTATAAGCCGAAGTGGAATTTTTCAGCCCAAAAAGTGGGCTGAAAAATTCGGCTTATACTCAAGTATATACGGTATGTGAACCTTTGGACTTAATAACTGGTTGACCCTCCTTTAGCAGCAATAACCTCAACCAAATGTTTCCTGTAGTTGCAGATCAGACCTGCACAACGATCTGGAGTAATTTTAGACCACTCCTCTTCACAAAACTGTTTCAGTGTAGCAATATTCTTGGGATGTCTGGTGTGAATCGCTCTCTTAAGGTCATGCCACAGCATTTCAATTGGGTTGAGGTCAGGACTCTGACTGGGCCATTCCAGAAGGCGTGTTCTGTTCTGTTGAAGCCATTGTTTTGTTGAATTACTTGTATGCTTTGGGTCATTGTCCTGTTGCATCACCCATCGTCTGCGGAGCTTCAGTTGGCGGACAGATGGTCGTACGTTTTCCTGCAAAATGTCCTGATAAACTCTGGAATTCATTTTCCCATCAATGACAACAATCCGTCCAGGCCCTGAGGCAGCAAAGCAGCCCCAAACCATGATGCTCCCTCCGCCATGTTTTACAGTGGGGATGAGGTTTTGATGTTGGTGTGCTGTGCCTTTTTTTCTCCACACATAGTGTTGTGTGTTCCAAACAACTCAATTTTGGTTTCATCTGTCCACAGTATATTTTTCCAGTAGTGCTGTGGAACATCCAGGTGCTCTTTTGCAAACTTCAAACGTGCTGCAATATTTTTTTTGGACAGCAATGGCTTCCTCCGTGGTGTCCTCCCATGTACTCCATTCTTGTTTAATGTTTTCCTTATTGTAGATGTGTCAACAAAAATGTTAGCATGTGCCAGAAATTTCTGTAGGTCTTTAGCTGACACTCTAGGATTCTTCTTTACCTCATTAAGCATTATGCACTGTGCTCTTGCAGTCATTTTTACAGGACGACCACGTCTAGGGAGAGTAGCAACAGTGCTAAACTTTCTCCATTTGTAGACAGTCTGTCTTACTGTGGACACATGAACATCAAGACTTTTGGAGATACTTTTGTAACCCTTTCCAGCTTCATGCAAGTTAATAATTCTTGATCGTAGGTCTTCTGAGAGCTCTTTTCTGTGAGGGATGGTTCACATCAGACAGTGCTTCTTGAAACCAGTAAACCCAAAACAGGACAGCTGTCAGCAACACATCCAATATCATCACACTGATTGGAGTCAAGGTTGGCTCACTCCTGGCTCCAATTAGCTCTTGGAGAAGTCATTAGGCTAGGGCAGGGGTCGGCAACCTGAAACAGTGAAAGAGCCACTCGGAACCGGTTCTCTCACAAAAGTAAAAAACTGGGAGCTGCAAAGGATGTCCATGCGCACGCATGCGCAAAACAACAGGCTTGATTGACAGAACAGTGGAGCCTAAGGGGAGACATGCAGCCGCCCTGCCCCCTCTGCTCTCATTCACTTGCCTTTGCTTGGAAAAGCTTCTCTCGCTCTCATTCACTCATGTTTTGTTTGCAAAAGCTTCTCTCTCACTCTCTCATTACCTCACCTTTGCTCTAAAAAGCCTCTTTCACATACTCATTCACTTACACTGCTCAAAAAATGTTTCTCTCTCACTCTCATTCAGTCACCAACTCAAAAGGCCAGCCACGGCACCTCCATTGACTTCCATGGGGACGCTTGGCAATTAAAACCACTCCTGCTACGCCTTCTACTGCTAACGTTTTCACTTGGTGCTTGGTTCCGATTTAACCTGAGAATCCCCGGATCCCCTCCGGCCCCGAGCAGCCCCTCTGCCTCGCACGCACGTTTGTTCAGGCTCCACTTGCCTGGCAAGGGGGAGAAATCTGCCCGGCCTCCCCTCCGGCCCCGAGCAGCCCTTCTGCCTCGCACGTGCATTTGTTCAGGCTCCGCTTGCCTAGCAAGGGGGAGAAATCTGCCCGGCCTCCCCTCCGGCCCCGAGCAGCACCTCTGCCTCACGTGCGCGTTCAGTCAGCCTACGTGTCCCCCCCACACCCCATCTGACCAACATACACACCTTTTTTCCAGCAGTCCTCATCTCTTCTTCTGCTGCCACCACGTGCAGTCTGAAGAAGAGGTTTGTGGACAATCCCACAAACCAAAGAAGTTCAGCCAATCAATTTGCAAGATTTTTTTTTTGTGAGAAATTTGAATTGATTGGTTAAACTTTTTTTTTCAGACTGCACATGGTGGAGGACTGGGAGCCGCAGGACACGGCTGAAAGAGCCGCATGCGGCTCCGGAGCCGCGGGTTGCCGACCCGTGGGCTAGGGGTTCACATACTTTTACCACCCTGCACTGTGAATGTTTTCATCTTATGTTCAATTAAAACATGACAACAGCTAATGTTTGTGTAGTATTATTTTAAGCAGGCTGTGCTTTTCTATTGTTGTGACTTACATGACGTTTAGAGCGCATTTTATGGCCAATTCATGCAAAACTCCACGTAATCCCAAAGGGATTGCAACTGTAGTTTCCTCTTGCCAGAAATGCAGATATTAAAACATTTATATAGGTGTTAAAATTATACTAAAACCACTACAATATTTCCAAAACTGCATTAAGAACTTCTGAATCAGAAGTTTTCAGACTTTTTCCTAGCTGCAGAACTTCTTAGTTAAAGAGTTCTCAGAAAGCTTCATCAAGAAGTAAAGCTTTAATGACAATAAAATTGACAGTAAAACAAAATTTGTGCTTGTTATAATTTCTTTATGCAACTTATGTGTATATTAAATGTATTTGAATTTCACAAAAATGGTATGCTCCAATTACTATCCCAGAAATTTCCTCCATTTACTGTATGTAAAACAACTAGTAGTTATTGTAAATGCAAAAATATCATTTCCAATGTACAGACATTAAAGCTTGAAATTCATAATTATTTGGAAAATTAATGTTGTCTTCAAACAAATCAGTGCTTCAGCAACTGGGATATGATTGTTTTTCCTTAGAAAAATGGTATGGATGCCCATGGCTGTGTTCAAATAAACATTTTTTTGCTCTTAATCTTTCATGAAACTCCATCAAGATTAAATGATGTAACTTCTTTTAAGTTGTAAGGAATTAAGAATTACCTGATAAGCAATGGAATGGACATTAGCTAATGCCTGTTGGTACTGCTTAAATATGGGCATAAGTTCAATTAAAGTAATTATGGAAGCATTTAACAGAGGCAGAAATGGCTGTCTGACAAGTGCTGACAAATAATGAAAGTTCCTTTTGTCAGTTCATACTAAGATTTTCAATGTTTCCAGCCATAAGTAGAAACAGTGTTGTAGTAGACACACTGTTCTACAGTTAGTTTTCAACTTATAACCAATCGTTTAACAACCGTTTAACAAAAGTTATGATGAAATTGAAAAAAAATGAATTTTGATTGGCAGTTGCTCTTAAAATTGTCACAACATCCTTGTGGTTAGTGATCAAAATTTGGGTGCTTGGCAATTGGCATGTATTTGACGGATAAAACAGCTTCCCTGATTCACCTGAGTGCCATTTGCAACCTTCCGAGCCATGTTCTGACAAGCAAAGTGAATAGGAGACACTGAATTTGACTGCAGCAAAATGGTTATAAAATTGGGCATGGATCATTTAATCATCACATTACTTAGAGTTCTTGTGCCAATTGTGGTTGTAAGCTGAAGACTACCTGTATTAGATTAGATTTTGCTCTAATTTATTTTATTTATTTTTTTATTTTAATTCCATTTATATCCCGCCCTTCTCCGAAGACTCAGGGCGGCTTACAAGCTTAGCAGTAGCCTTCATTCTATGTATATGCCTGCTTATTAGGGCTTTCACCCCCCCAGCGGCATTATTACAAAGTCAGCTTATTGCCCCCAACAATCTGGGTCCTCATTTTACCTACCTCGGAAGGATGGAAGGCTGAGTCAACCTTGAGCCTGGTGGGATGCGAACCTGCACTAATTGCAGGCAGCTGGTGTTACTTAAGGAGGCGTTAGCCCACTGCTCCACCAAGGCTCTTTCTTGGTCTGTTGCTGTGGAAGGACATTTGGAAAATATGCTGGAGTTAGGAATGGTTGGAATCTAGAGCGAAAAGTATGATATTACTGAATTACTTCTCTTTATTCATGAGTTTGTTTTTATTTTATTTTGACTTTATGCAAATAACTCAAGGTGGTTAAACTTATTCAACACACCTTCCTGCTCCTGTTTTCCTCACAACAACCCTGTGAGATGGGTTGGGCTGAGAGAGGGTTATTCATGCTCAAGGCGCCTTGAAGTTGTTGTTGTTGTTTTTGCAGCGTTGCCATCCAGAACCTAGTAAAAGGATTCCTTCATGGAGTGGGCGTCCAATATGGATGGAAAAAATGGTTCTTTGTCGTGTGAAAGTCCCACATACCTTTGCTGTTCATTCTTACACTCGACCCACCATATGTCAGTACTGCAAGCGATTGCTTAAAGGTCTTTTTCGACAAGGAATGCAATGTAAAGGCAAGTGTTTTTGTAGCTGCAAGTTAATGTCAACTATCAAGGCTTTAAAGTCTTTTTAACTATAAAATGAAAGTTAAATAAGCAGGTTACAATGGCATGTGATCAATAAGCTATATAAATAAGATAACAGAAATTTTATGGAAGACTCTGTTCCTATTAACAATTAGTTGTTTGAATATGCTGGATACAGTTAATGAATAGAATACCTCTATTTTTGTCTTCTGAATTGAATCATTTGCCTGCAAGAAATTTCTTATTAGTTAGTATTACCTGGTGACGTTTTAGGCTGTGCAAAGTTACATTTTAAACTTACTGGATTCAAGATTAAACTAGTATAGGTAATGTTATTTATCATCTATCTTTTTCTTTCTGCCCTGTTTGCCTAAAGTCATAATGATCATAAAAGAATATTAGTGGACTAAAAAAGTTTATGATTTCAAATCCTAGTTAAAATCTAAATATGCCTAATGCCATTGTAAAATATACTGCTCAAAAAAATAAAGGGAACACAAGATGAGACATCCTATTATTAAATAGAGTACATTGTGTTGTTTAAGTGTATTTTTTGAGCAGTATATATTTAGCACCATATCTGATGCTGACAATGAAACAGGTAGACTGAGAATTCACAACTCACTTTCTTAATTGCCGTTTAGATATTGATAATTCTATTTCTGTGCTGAATCTTAGCTTTAAGGTATCTTCTTGGGAGTGCTCCAGCTCTCATCATTCTCATTCAATTAGAATCACCTAATTGAAGAACCTTGCAATGGTAGTGCCGTATGATACAGCTTTATGTTAAATTGTAGCTTTGGTCCAAATAATTATTTGCATTTTTTATTACTTTAAAAATATGTCCTGACAATAAATAAAAGTGACTTCAAAAAGAAACTTCAAAGAGATTATACAAAAATAATAAATGCATAAATAAATACAATTTATCCTTAATTTAGATTGCAGATTTAATTGTCATAAACGCTGTGCCTCTAAAGTACCTAAAGATTGTCTTGGAGAAGTAGTCTTCAATGGAGGTAAGATATGTCTTGTAAGCCATTTCTTGCTAGAAACATAACTTTGGGTTATGGTATACATGTATGGCTTTTCTTTGCACTTCTCCCTGTTCTGCATATATTAGAATTGCTGTCAAATACCTCTAGACTGCCTAGACTAGCAGAGTGAAAAAATTATTCATACAGGTAGTTCTCGAGTTATAACATAATGGAGCCTGCTCATTATGGTTGCAAAATGTCATTAAATGAGAAGCCCACGTGATTGCCTCACTTAATGACCCCTATCCCTGATCTCCCCAGTGTGGGTGAGGCTCTGGGAGGTCTAGTGCTGGCCCCAGCGCTCCTGTCCTGGGCCTCCCAAGGCTTCCCTACATCCTCTGAAGCATCCTGTGCTCCACTTCCTGTAGGCATTGATTTGGCTTCCCATCCCACTAGGTCCCATATCTTCATCTCCATCCTGCTCCTCATCACTGATCCAACATTTATCTTCTGTACAGTGGATATCTGGAGTCCCAGACTTCACATTGGGGAAGGAGAGCAGGCTGCTCCATCTCCTGCATCCTAGCAGGGACATTATAGTGACTATAATTTCAAAAGTGGGTTGTGAGTAACTTTTGGGAGGTCTGTTGCAAGTTTGAACGGTCATTAAGTGACTGGCTGTAAGCCAAGGGCTACCTGAACTACTAGAAGGAAAACAGCGCTAGGTGCAAAATATTACTTTCAGCAATGCCTCAAATTTTAACAGGATTTTAACATTTTAAATTGCCCTAAAGAGGAATTACTTCATGGATTACTGCCTTGTCGTGGCGAAGGGGCTTGTGCAATTTAATGAAGCTATGAGCTGTGCCATGCAGGGCCACCCAAGACGGAAAGGTTATAGCAGAGAGTTCTGACAAAACGTGATCCACTGGAGAAGGAAATGGCAACCCACTCCAGTGCCATGAAAACCCTATGGACAGTACCAAAAGGCAAAACGATATGACGCTGGAAGATGAGCCCCTCAGGTTGAAAGGCATCCAATATGCTACTGGGGAAGAGCAGAGGGCTAGTACTAGTAGCGCCAGAAAGAATGAAGCGACTGGGCCAAAGCTGAAAGGGCACTCAGCTGTGGATGTGTCTGGTGGTGAAAGGAAAGTCCGATGGTATAAAGATTTTTTCTCCATAGGAACCTGGAATGTAAGAATCAAGGAAAGCTGGATGTGGTCAAACAAGAGATAACAAGACTGAACATCGACATCTTAGGTATCAGCGAACTAAAATGGACAGGAATGGGTGAATTCCTAAAATGGACAGGAATTCAGATGACCATCAGGTATACTACTGCGGGCAAGAATCCCTCAGAAGAAATGGAGTAGCCTTCATAGTCAATAAAAGAGTAGGAAAGCAATACTGGGATACAATCCTCAAAATGACAGAATGATCTCAGTTCGAATCCAAGGCAACCATTCAATATCACAGTAGTCCAAGTCTATGCCCCAACCACCGGTGCTAAAGAGGATGAAATTGACCGGTTCTATGAAGCCCTACAGCACCTTATAGAACTAACACCAAAAAATGATGTCCTTATCATCATGGCGGATTGGAATGCTAAAGTAGGAAGCCAAAAGATAACCGGAATAACAGGCAAGTTTGGCCTTGGATTACAAAATGAAGCAGGGCACAGGCTGATAGAATTTTGTCAAGAGAATACGATGGTCATAGCAAACACTCTTTTCCAAAAACCCAAGAGACGGCTCTACACATGGACATCACCAGACAGTCAACACAGAAATCAGATTGACTATGTGCTCTGCAGCCAAAGATGGAGAAGCTCTATACAGTCAGTAAAAACAAGACCAGGAGCTGACTGTGGCTCAGATCATGAGCTTCTCATTGCAAAGTTTAGGCTTAAACTGAAGAAAGTAGGGAAAAGCACTAGGCCACTCAGGTATGAATTAAATCATATCCCTGTTGAATATACAGTAGAGGTGACAAATAGATTTAAGGAATTAAATCTGATAGAGTGCCTGAAGAACTATGGACAAAGGCTCACAACATTGTATAAGAGATAGCAACCAAAATCATCCCAAAGAAAAAGAAATGCAAGAAAGCAAAATGGCTGTCTGAGGAAGCTTTGCAAATAGCTGAGGAAAGGAGGGAAGAGAAAGGCAAGGGAGAAAAAGAAAGATATGCCCAATTGAATGTAGAATTCCAGAGAATAGCTAGAAGAGATAAGAATGCCTTCTTAAATGAACAGTGCAAAGAAATAGAAGAAAACAATAGAATAGGGAGGACCAGAGAACTTTTCAAGAAAATTGGAGAGATGAAGGGAACGTTTCATGCAAAAATGGGGATGATAAAGGACCAAAATGGCAGGGACCTAACAGAGGCAGAAGAGATTAAGAAGAGGTGGCAAAATTACACAGAAGAACTATACAAGAATGAGCTTAACGTCCCTGATAATCCCAATGAGGTGGTCACTGACCTCGAGCCAGACATCCTAGAATGTGAAGTGAAGTGGGCCTTAGAAAAGCTGAGCAACAACAAAGCTAGTGGAGGTGACAGTATTCCAGCTGAGCTATTCAAAATCTTAAAAGACAATGCAGTAAAAGTGCTTCACTCAATTTGCCAGCAAATTTGGAAAACTCAACAGTGGCCACAGGATTGGAAAAGATCAGTTTACGTTCCAATTCCAAAGAAAGGCAGTGCCAAAGAATGTTCAAAGTATCGCACCATTGCACTCATTTCTCATGCTAGTAAAGTTATGCTTAAAATCCTACAAGCTAGACTCCAGCAGTATGTGGATTGAGAACTACCAGAAGTACAGTCAGGATTTCGAAGAGGCAGAGGAACTAGAGATTAAATTGCCAACATACGCTGAATCATGGAGAAAGCTAGAGAGTTCCAGAAAAACATCTACTTCTGCTTTATTGACTATGCTAAAGCCTTTTATTGTGTGGATCATAACAAACTGTGGCAAGTTCTTAAAGAGATGGGACTACCAGACCATCTTATTTGTCTCTTGAGAAACCTATATGTGGGCCAAGGAGCAACAGTGACAACTGGACACGGAACCACTGATTGGTTCAAATTTGGGAAAGGAGTCCGTCAAGGCTGTATACTCTCACCCTGCCTATTTAACTTATATACAAAGCACATCATGAGAAAGGGAGGGCTAGATGAATCAAAAGTTGGAATTAAGATTGCTGGAAGAAATATCAACAACCTAAGATGTGCAGATGATACCACTCTAATGGCAGAAAGTGAAGAAGAATTAAACAGCCTCTTGATGCGGGTGAAGAAGGAGAGTGCAAAACCTGGGTTGAACTTAACATTAAGAAAACCAAGATCATGGCATCCGGCCCTCTCAATTCCTGCCAAATAGATGGGGAGGATATGGAGGTAGTGACAGATTTTATTTTCCTGGGCTCCAAGTTCACTGCAGATGGCGACTGTAGCCAAGAAATTAAAAGACGCTTGCTCCTGGGGAGGAAAGCCATGGCAAATCTAGACAGCACACTAAAAAGCAGAGACATCACCCTGTCAACAAAAGTGCGTATTGTCAAGGCTATGGTCGTCCCAGTTGCAATGTATGGCAGTGAAAGTTGGACCATAAAAAAGGCTGAGCGCCAAAGAATTGAGGCCTTTGAACTATGGTGCTGGAGAAGACTCCTGCGAGTCCCTTGGACTGCAAGGTGATCAAACCGGTCAGTCCTAGAGGAGATCAACCCTGACTGCTCTTTAGAAGGCCAGATCCTGAAGCTAAAACTCAAATACTTTGGCTACCTAATGAGAAGGAAAGACTCACTGGAGAAGAGCCTAATGCTGGGAAAGATTGAGGGCAACAGAAGGGGACGAAAAGAGAATGAGGTGGCTGGAAGGAGTCACTGAAGCAGTAGGCGTGAGCTTAAATGGACTCCAGAAGATGGTAGAGGACAGGAAGGCCTGGAGGAACGTTGTCCATAGGGTCACAGTGGGTCGGACACGACTTTGCAGCTAACAACAACAACAACAAAAGAAGAATACTCACTTCAAGTAGTCCACAAATTATGACCAGTCACTTAGCAACTGTTCAACGTTATTATGACACGTTCCCAAAAAGTTACTCATGGCCCAGTTTCAAAGTTACGGCAGCTGCAGAACCCACATGGTCTTTTGCCATTATGACTGTCTACAGGGATGCTGCAGTGCTCACCCATCCGCCCATCCCAACCCATTGAGCCTGTCCATCCAAGGGAGAACAGGCCAATTCTAGTGGGCATGAATCAGCTGGAGCTTGCAAGTTTCCAGCTGCCTCTCTACCCAGCAAGCAAGGGGAGATCAGGCTGGCCGTAGTTTACAAGCTTCCAGTTTCTTTCCTATCCAAGAACTTGCAGGATTCAGATTGCTCCACAGCTCAGGAACACTCAACTTAGCTTTCTGTTTTTTGCAGCTTCTGAGAGAGGCACCCAGCCTGATACAGGAACTGCTTTCTTACAAGTCTAGCCTTGTGGCAAAGCAGGTGTTATTTTCATAAATGTGTACAGGATTCCCGTTTTTAAGGAAGCTCCATAAACTCCAAGAACAAGGACCTTCTTAAAAAAGAAATGTCTACAGTGTCACAAAAGCAGAGCCTGTTGCAATATAGCACAAGGGTGCCATAAGGCTGGGTCTGTAATAAAGCTGATTGCTGAAGACTGCAAACTCTGAGTGCCTGATCTCCCCTTGCTTCCTGGATGAGAAGGAAGCTGAAGGATTGTGGGGACCCTGAAGAGTGAGAAACAGAGCACAGAATGCCTCAGAGGGTGTGAGTAGCCTTGGAAGGCCCAGATAGGCAATCTTGGGCCTATGTAGGCCTCCTGGGGCCTCTACCATCTCTGAGACACCCAATGCTCCATTTAACGACCTTCAGTTTGTTTAACAGTTCTATCAGGGAGAGCAAGGGGTGGGGTCATTAAGCAAGGCCTTTGCAACATGCATCCCTAACAGGCAGGCTCCATCATGGTCATATGTCAAGGACTACCAGTAATTTCTTTTTGTCTTATGTAACATTTTAAATCTGTATCGTACATAAAATGTCAAATATATTTTACATGTACTGTATACCTGTATGCTCTACATTGTTCTGAAGATCTGAGTAGCAAACATTCTTCTATTAACAACAACAATAAAACCAAAAAGATAAAATTCTGATTGGCAACATGCTAATTCTTTTGTCTTACTAATCACTGACTATTCTTTGCATGATTACAGAATTGGCTTCCCAAACTTAATTTCAGAGCAAACATTTGTATAGAATACTGTCTTATGTCATCTCTATTAGCCAAATTATAGTTTACATGTAGATAGCCTTTTTCTGAAGCCATTTAAAACATTGTTATCAAATTTATTTTATGTAGCTTGATATCTGTGGCTCTCTAAAGATAGAATTGTTTATGCGTGTGTGTGTGTGTGTGTGTGTGTGTGTGTGTGTGTTCATATAGTGCGGAAAGTGAGGACTGCTTATCCTTGGATTACCTGCTGTGTTTGACGCTACAGGAAACCAGATTTAATTTGCATGGGCATTGAACCAGGTATAGAGGGAGTTCTGTTCTCAGATTGTCATCCTGTCCACACCCTTTCCTGGAAAGGTCTGGTCATGGTGCTGCATCAGCGGGATGAGAGTCACCTGGCACAAGTGATGGAAACTATACTTATGGCAACTTTCCACTAATGGAGAATTGCCCTGTTTCTGGAAGTAGCTACACGCATGAGGTAGTTGTTGCAAAACAAAGTTTTGCCCCAAAGTTTCTGCTTGTTCTGTTTCTTGGCTGGGTTTTGGGGATTTTTCCAGAAACCTAGTACATTCTAGTAAATTCTATTAATGTGATCTATTTCTTAATATGATATTTTGCACATATTGAATTGTAAAATTATGAAATAAAAAAATATTTTATTGTTTTGGGAAGAAGAACCAGCTAGCCCAGGCCAAGATTCTGATATGCCAATGGAGGTTGATAGCAGTGAAATGAGTAGTGATGTTGGGAGAGGATTGGATGATGTGGAAGAACCATCTCCTCCAGAAGACAAAATGTTTTTTATGGATCCACCAGATCTTGATGGAGACAAAGATGAAGAGGCTGTAAAAACTATCAGGTTGGTTAAATAAAGATATTGCACTTGGGATACATATATAATACACCCTTACACATCATCCACCACTTCCATCTAAGACTAATATTAAATACTATATATTGTGCAATTTATACTTTTGTTTATATGGTTTTTGTCCAATAGTTGCTTTAAAAATAGTTCATTAAGAGAGGTAACATGGAAATATAAGAGGCAACATGAAAAATAATTTGTTTTACGGAGTAAGTCATGGAAAATGTGATCTGGATTTATATGACCATTTTATTATGCTGATTCCAGTTCAAACTCATTCCTAATGCAAGTAAATTAATTTGGAAGAAAATGTTGTAAGCAAGGAATCAGTTTTTACAATGAATGTATGTCTTGTTTAGTCAAGTTAAAGAAGCATAGATGCAAATTGAAAAATAAGCTATTTGTACTTTATATGTGTGTACAAGTTGTAATGCAACTAATTTGCTCTAAGATTGTTATTGAAAAGGTAGAGGTACAAGTGTAGTTCATGGTACAAAACTACTTGGATAAATTGCTCATTTTTAATTCATTACATGGCCATATAAAACGAATATCTTGGAATTTATTCCAAATTATACAGTAGTAATAATGAAAACTGATTTTTCAGAATGACATTGTGAAGACAAAGTTTGTAGGTTTATATTGTAACATTTGCAAAAGTACTATCTCTTCATCTAAAATAAAAGTTCCTTTTATCTATGGTGTGTTTTAAATCCTCTCTATGTATAAGTAGGGCTTGGCTTGAACAAACGTAACAGAATGCTGTCCTGCTGTGAATGTAGAAATGGAAGGTGACCTCTGGGTCTCATGTACAATAGACTTTTATAGTGCTTGTTTCACCAAGCAATGGAAAGTTGAATGCAAGAGAATTATTTTCATTTATACAGGAGTTCTGTCTACTTACTGTATTTTTTGATTTAGTGCAAATCCTTTAATTTAACTAGAAATATTTGGAATCTAGTTTATATCCCATTTTGGGAACAAAAATGGTACGTAACAGCTATTTTTATCCTAGCAAGATATTTTAACTGTTTTGATAATATAATGCAAAGATGCCCAAAACTAGAAATAGAAAAATGTCTTCAGGTCATGGACAAGCTTGTCCAGGTTGCACAAAGTAGCCAAAGAGATTGCTTGCACACTCATTCCAAGCAAATGGCTGATGAAGTAGTTCCAATTAACTATTAGAGAGATGCTTCCAGTCCAACATGCTATAAAACAGACTATAAGAAAATAATTATTTAGGCATCAGTGCTGCCTGCTGCATTGCTGGGATGATACATGATCGTGCAATTTATTATTCTTCAACAGCCCATCCACAAGCAATAACATTCCATTAATGAGAGTTGTACAGTCGGTCAAACACACAAAGAGGAAGAGCAGTACGATGGTAAAAGAAGGATGGATGGTTCACTGCACAAGTCGAGACAACCTGGTAAGTAATTAAGCTGTCTTCTTGGTGAAAAACTTTGTATTTCCGAGTGCAGAACATTTTGTATTCCATTCAAGAGATGAAACTATTAGCTGCTTTCCTGCGGAAAGATTAAAAACTGAAAGACAAGATGGAAAAAAAAACAGAATTACAGGTGGAGACTAATCTAGATCTCCCAGTCAAATTCTGTGAATAAGACAATATGATGAGACCGAAATGTTTTGTATCTAAGCATCTCTTGAGGCACAATGGTTCAGTGGCTTAATGCCACTGGAGATGATTTTTGCTCTGGCGGTTCGAGTCCTAGCACTGCGTTGTGGGGTGAGCTCCCATCTTTTGCCTAAGGTTCTGCCCATCTAACCCTTTGAAAGCATGTTACCGTATATGCAAATAGATAAATAGGTACCACTCCAGTGGAAAGATGAGCCAGTGCTTTGTGCAGATGGTCAGAACCCTGCTGGTGCTGAACTTTTCCGGATGCAACGCCTGTTTGCCAGGTGACTTTGGTGGAGGGAGAAGGCTCCAGATGATGCTTCAGGATGCTGTTAGTTTTTCTTTTTGGTGTGAAATTAATTCACCCCCTGTGGTGCACTTTGGAAATCTTGCAAGTGTGAATGGAATGGGCAGTCTTAGGCAGCCAAATAACTCCTCTGTATTAGCATTGTTGTCTCCTGGCTAATGTAACATCACCATATGTTAAATAATAATTTTGAGGCATGTAATAGCTTTCTTGTATCACATAAAGACTTTTGTAAAGTATTATGACCATGGTGCAGATACCTAATGCTGTTGCCTTGGATTATGAATTGGGTTTAGTTTCTTGTGCCAGAAAATGGCATAGCCAATACAAATTCTGTGGTCATTTAATAACTATTTTCTGCAGCAGTTCAGGAATGTTTAGGAATGTTTAATTTAGGAATGTTGTAATGCAGATGTAATCCAAACATAGGCGGGACTGTTGAAACCTTTGAAATTGATTCAAGTAAATTGTGTCTTATATGCTACATATATAAATGTACATATAGTATATATTTTAGCTGCTAAGAGTTTGATTTTAAGATAGGCAGCTATACAAATGAAATAAAAAATGGTTTCTTAAAACAGTAACTGTACTTTGTTGCAGAGAAAAAGGCATTACTGGAGATTAGACAGTAAATGTCTTACGCTATTTCAAAATGAATCTGGGACAAAATATTACAAGGTAAGCGATTACCCAAATCTCATCTCCTCTTTAAAATGCTATTTGCTTATTATCATTTCATTTTAATTGCTTTCTGCTAGATGACGTACCATTTAAAACTGTTAATATGTCATAGACGTATTTATAATGAGAGGCAGTTTTAATGTTTATCTCTGGCGAACTATTTTCTGTTTTGATTGTGCTTTACATATTATAATTTATATAGTTATAATCTGATAGAAAGAAATGAGAAGTGTGAAATACAGATAGTCCTCGAGTTGCAACAGTCTGTTTAGTGACTGTTCAAACTTACAGTGGCACTGAAAAAAGTGACTTCTGACCATTTTTCATACTTATGGCCTTTGCAGAATCCCCGTGGTCATGTATCAAAATTCAAATGCTTGACAACTGATTCATATTTATGACAGTTGCGGTGTCACAGGCTTATGTGATTACCTTTTGCAACCCTGCAACAAATAAGATTCACTCAACAACCATTTTACTAACTTAACAACTGCAGTGATTCGCTTAATAACTGTGGAAAGAAAGGTTGTAAAATTGGGCAAAACTCACTTAGCAAATGTCTCACTTAGGAACAGAAATTTTGGGTTCAATTGTGGTTGTATGTCGAGGACTACCTGTGTTTTGTGAGGAAAAGGAATATTTGCATCAGGAATTAAGTTGGGGGGGGGGAAAGATATGTCTATTAAGGGAACTGATAGTTTTGACCTGTGATATAAATAGCTGTTAATAAGGGGAACCGTAAAGCAGTATTATAAATCATGTATAAATGAGTATATACACACAGATAGGCCATAGACATACAGCTAGTCCTTGACTTATGACCATTTATTTAATGATTATTTGAAGTTACAATCAGTCCTCACCCTTATGACTGTTGCAGCATCCCCACAATCACGTGATCAGAATTTTGGCATTTGGCAACCAGCATGTATTTACGACAGCTGCAGCATCTGTCACATGATTGCCATTTGTGACCTTCCCAGGGGGCTTCCAACAAGCAAAATTAAAGGAGAAAGCGGGATTCACTTAATGACCACGTAATTCCCTTAATAACTGTGGCAAAAGTTGTAAAATCGGACATATTCACTTAATGATTGTATCACTTAGCAACAGAAGTTCTGGTCCCGTTTGTCATCAGAGATTGTTCACGAAGGAGATGAGCGATTCCTTCCATTTTTAATATAACAGTTTTACAATGCAGATAATCCTTGACTTATGACCACAATTGAGCCCAACATTTACATTGCTAAGTGAAACAATTGTTAAGTGAATTTTAGGATCTTTCTTGCCACAGTTAAGTGAATCACTGCAGTGGTTAAGTTAGTCACATGGTTGTTGTTTTTTTTATTAAAAAGTTTTAACATACAATTTTTTCTTTAAAAACCCCCCCTCCCCCTCCCTTCTCCCTCCCCCCCTACCACTCCCCCCTCCCCCCCTCCCCCCCGACTTCCCAGAGCTAAATACAAGGTATATATAAAAAAAACAATCATAAACAACCATATACTAACAACATGGTTGTTAAGTGAATATGGTTTCCCCATTGACTTTGCTTGTCAAAAGGTCACAAAAGGTGATCACATGACCCTGGCACACATTGTAGCTGTCATAAACATGAATCAGTGGCCAAGCGTCTGAACTTTGATACGTGACCTTGGTGATGCTGCTACAGTCGTAAGTCACTTTTTCCAGTGCCGTTGTAATTTTGAACAGTCATTAAATGAACTGTTGTAAGTTGAGGACAACATGTAATGATCAGATGCTATCAAATAATTTGCTAAGGAATTAAAATAGGATCTTATTAGTATAGTGTAACCTCAAAAGTGAAAGGTTAATTTCAGTATGTAGCTCAGCGTTAAGCAGACGGGTACATTTGATGCCGGGAACTTCAAAGGTAATTAAACTTTCCAGGCTGCGTAAGAGAATTCAAAGGCCATTCACTGGATACATTAGTCTAACAAAAAAATACCGTTTAGAACAAGACATAACTTGATTGGTTTGCCTTACTTAGATATTTTGGGTTCCTTGGAAGTATGAATAAGGAATGGGAATAAGTGTACCTACTGAAATGTTCTTAGCTGAGAGCATTAATATTTACCTTTTCACAGTGCTGTCAGTTTTACTGTTACATATTCTATGTTTTCTGCAGGAGATTCCACTTTCTGAAATTCTTCAGGTGACTCAGCCACGGGATTTCTCAAACATGGTGCAAGGCAGCAATCCTCACTGTTTTGAAATAATAACTGACACAATGGTGTACTTCGTTGGAGAGAACAATGGCAGCAGTCACCATAGCCCTGTTTTGGCTGCTACTGGAGTTGGATTAGATGTAGCCCAGAGCTGGGAGAAAGCTATTCGTCAGGCTTTAATGCCAGTCACACCTGAGACCAGCACTTGCATTGCTACAGGACAAGGAAGAGATCACAGTAAGGACTGAAAAAGGCTTGCTTTTTCTTCATCATGATCTGCTAAATAAAAAGTAATGTCTTTAATATTGTGAGTTTCTTTCCTAGTATGCAAAACTTAATAAATGGCATTGTTTTATATGTAGTAATTTGAGTTACATCACAAGTGCCAAACAATTTATTACCCTATTTTTTTAAAGTACATTCTTAAGGCATTCAGTAAAAAGCTATATTTTCAGAAGAATTGTTTAGTGGCTCTCTTGCACAATATGGAACAATTTACCATTACTGTTATCTAAGCTTTACCGTGAAAAGATGCTGCTTGGCATTTCTTTCTTCATAGTTTCAATTTATCTCATGAGGAGCTATAAAAACCTAGGCCCATATTTCATATATTTAGATTCATACTTTAAATTGGATTGGCAATTATTACCATAACACATCAGACGATCTAATTATTGTCCTATCAATAGTATCCCAGCAATGGCTTGCTAATTTTGCATGTAATTGCTAGGGTCTTCATTCAAACATGAAACTTATGGAACACCATCTGAGTAATACCTTATTTAAAAGAGGGATTATATGTTTTTTCATTGCAGAAGAATTATGTGTCAGCATTTCTGTTTCAAATTGCCAGATCCAAGAAAATGTGGTAAGTCAACAAAATATAAACAAAATATGTTCTAATCGTTCAGTATTAATTGCTCCTTGATGGATATTTTATATCGAAATCAAGGATGTTGGAAATGTAAAGCGAGCAAATTTGTTTTCTTTTTTTGAATAACCTAACATGCTGTTTATTAAAAAAAAGATTAAGTCTGTTAAGCATTTTTAATAAAAAAAAACATTTCATGAGAAGTCTTGTAAATGGTACATTTCCTTAAGTGCAATTTTCATGAATTGGATTAAATATACAAATGTTCAGATATTAAAAGCAATATGTTCTTGCATGTCTGAACAGGTTTTTTACATAATTCATCTTCAGAACCTGTGTCATAGCTCTTCTCTCTTTTAACTGTGTGACGTATAGTTGACATTCCAATTTCTGCTATGGTGTCATTTTATCAAGTGAGTGAACCTAATATTTGCTTTCTTCTGTCTAAATACTTTTTCATAGGATATAAGTTCAGTGTATCAGATCTTTGCTGATGAGGTACTTGGTTCTGGTCAGTTTGGAATTGTGTATGGAGGTAAGTTTGAATAAATATTATAGCGTGTGAAATATTTTGTCTGTAGGGTTGATATATAAAATAGACTTGCTCCTTATTAAGGGAAATATACTGTTACAGAAAAAACGTGCTAATGGTGCTAGACTAATGATGTGTGATATATACCAAAGATAGAAGTTCAATTCCAACTGTCTAAAAAAATGATGGGAAAATGCTGGAGAACTTCTGCCAGTGACTTTAGGCTATTTTTTTCCAATCTGGAACTTTAAAATCATTAAGATAATATTCCTAAAATTGGGAAGTGTAGTTTTAACACTTCTGAGGGGCATAGGTTGAACAAGCAGCTGTATATTTCACAAACTATTTGGGCAGTGGGCTGACATGATATAAAACAGTTTCTTTAACCTGATATCTTTTCATGGTTTTATTTTAGCAAATTCCATATTACAACTCATTTATGCTGCCATAAGACAGGTTTTTTTAAAATAAATTTAGTAATATGATTCTTCGGCAGCTCTGCTAATCACGAAGTGCTACTTCTGTTCCTAGAAACATATATCTGATAATGATTTTTATTTCCATATAATTAGTAGTGTCTTCTATAGTTGCCTTTTACTGGAGTGAAAAAAGTATCTCTCATCTACATTAACATATTTAAGGCAGTTACTGTTTCTGCTTTTAATTGTCTTTCATAGCTTGTATACCTTAGCTCAGGGGTGTCAAACTGCCGGCCCATGGGCCGGATGCGTCATGCTGAAACTGCATGCACCCCATTGCTGGCAATGGAAAAAAAGTCATGATACGTCGCAACACGTCATGTAACGTTGTGAGTTTAACACACCTGCCCTAGCTTGTTATATATCCAGTAGTACTGAATAAGGGACTCCAGATGAAGTCTAGGACTCTAAAATAGTAGCAGTGCAAGCGACTTGATACCACTTTGCTTAACATTCTCTGCACCTATTGTGAATATGTGAATATTCTGTATACTCCTCACATAGAATCATTATAACAGGCTTTTCATTGTACATAGTTCCCAATATCCTGTAGAATTGTATATAAAGCAGTTCTTGAAAACTTAGACCAACATGAAAAGTACATCTGAAAATGAATAAAGTACCTTTCCATTTAACAGCTAAAATACATTTGTTGGAGGGGATATATATCCATATTTATAAAATAGTATATCAGTATATCTTCTAAAATGTGTACATTTTGGTTTCTAATGGACTAAGAGAAAAAATTAAATATCTCCTTCCCAACTTGAATATGTAAGAGTTTGTGATGGAAATAACTGCCTTAAGTAGAAAGTTCAGGAAGGGGTTTTACATTATATGGATACTTCATAGGCCACATGGGTGTGTCTAGCCCTATTTTTGTACCTCCTGCTCCTGAATTCCTGGGATAGTGCTGCTGAAATTTGGAATCAAAAGAATTGATTTTTGGTTCAATGATTTTCAAGTCTTTCACTCTTTTTTAATACAATTGTACCAGAGATTTGTTAAGTGTCTTTTTTAAATATATTTTATTAATGTTTTGCAATAACAATTTTAGTGCTTAGTGAACAATGTGTTGTCTGGGTTCATATATTTAAAAACAATAATAATTACTTTTTATAATTGATCAATATGTTAGTTGATAATATATTTCCTTGATCCTCTCTTCTTCCGGTAATAGTCTCCTTTTGTCTACATTAAACAAATATAATTCTTAATACTTTCAATACATACAGAGTTGGATATAAACATTTTTCTAGTATGTGTACATATAACAATAACATCAGCATATAACATATTTTCTAATCAGCTTATATTTCAATTGTATTTATAGAAGTCATATTATTAAGTCACATGTCCTGTTTTCAAAACTCTTATTTAACCTTAATTTCCCTTCAGTATTGAAACCACTCTTATCAGTCATAATTTTCTCAAAATTCATTGCCTTTGAATATCCAAACTTTTCATTCAAATACACAGTCTCAATATTTTTACATTTCATATATTATAAAAGTATTCTACTACTTATATATCTAATCCCTCTAACTATAGGGCCCCTTTATGTCCAAGTTTTATCTATTCTTTTAACCATGTTCAAACAAGTATTTAATCATATAGTACACCATCTAGCAATCTTAATATAAGGCCTCTTTATATCCAAACTTTATATTTTTAACCGTATTCAAACAAGTGATTTGATTTGATTTGATTTGATTTATTATATTTATATGCCGCCCTTCTCCCTAAGGACTCAGGGTGGCTCACAACAATAAAAACTAAAAAAGAACATGAAAATACAAAATTTAAAAAAGAATTAACAGTAAATATGTTCAATACATACAGTAGTAATTTAACCCTGTAAAACCAAATTTAAAACCATAGTCAGTCCAGGCCCGATTGTTGAAACATCCATGTCTTCAGGTCACGGCGAAAGGACCGAAGGTCGGGGGCCATCTGCAGCTCTGGAGGCAACTCATTCCAGAGGGTCATCTTGCCCACAGAGAAGGCTCTCCCTCTAGGGATCGACAGCCGGCATTGCTTAACCGACGGAACTCTGAGGAGGCCGACTCTGTGGGAGCGAACTGGGCGATGGGAGGTTGACAATGGCAGCAGGTGTTCTCACAAATACCCCAGGCCTAAGCCATGTAGGGCTTTAAAGGTAATTACTAGCACCTTGAATCGCACCCGGAGGACAACCGGAAGCCAATGAAGCTCGCGCAGGAGTGGAGTAACATGGGAGTATCGAGGAACTCCCATAAGTACCCGCGCGGCTGCATTTTGCACCAGCTGAAGCCTCTGGGTGCACTTCAAGGGCAGCCCCATGTAGAGAGCATTACAGTAATCCAGGCGAGAAGTGACAAGGGCATAGGTGACTGTGCATAGGGCATCTCGGTCCAAAAAGGGGCGCAACTGGCGCACCAGGCGAACCTGTGCAAAGGCCCCCCTAGTCACAGCAGTTAAATGTTCTTCCAAATTAAGCCGTGAATCCAGAAGGACACCCAAGTTGCGAGCCCTTTCAGAGGGGGGCAATACCTCCCCCATCAAAAGAGATGGAACATGTTGGACAATACGAGATGCCGGTATCCACAGCCGCTCGGTCTTGGAGGGGTTAACCCTGAGCCTGTTCCTTCCCATCCAGACCCGTACCGCCTCCAGGCACCGGAACATCACGTCAAGGGCATCACTGGGTTGGTTTGGGGTGGAGATGAACAACTGGGTATCATTCGCATATTGGTGATACCTCACTTCAAAACCACGAATGATCTCACCCAGCAGCTTCATATAGATGTTAAACAGGAGAGGGGAGAGAACCGATCCCTGAGGCGCCCCACAAGAAAGGGGCCTCGGGGTGGATCTCTGCCCCCCTCCCAATACAAACTGCGAACGGCCCGAGAGGTAGGAGAACCACCGTAACACAGTGCTTCCCACTCCCAACCCCTTGAGCCGTCGCAGGAAGATACCATGGTTGATGGTATCAAAAGCTGCTGAGAGGTCAAGTAGGACCAGGAAAGAGGAACAGCCCCTGTCCCGGGCTCGCCAGAGATCATCTACCAGTGCGACCAATGCCGTTTCCATGCTGTAACCGGGTCTGAAACCGGACTGGTATGGGTCCAGATAGTCCGCTTCATCCAGGAATTGCGGAAGCTGATGCACCACAACACTCTCAACAACCTTCGCTACAAAGCGAAGGTTGGAGACAGGACAATAGTTATTCAACGAGGCCGGATCCAAGGCAGGCTTCTTGAGGAGGGGCCTCACCACCGCCTCTTTTAAGGCGGAGGGGAAGACACCCTCTGTCAATGAAGCATTGACAACTGCCTGGAGCCAGCCCCCTGTCACCTCCCCAGCGGCCGAAACTAGCTAGGAGGGACATGGGTCCAGTAAACAGGTTGTAGCGCTCAGTCTGCGCATAATCCTGTCCACATCATCCAAAGATACAGGGTCAAATTCACCCCAGATGGTATAACCAAGACCTGCCCTTTCCATTCTGCCAGATTCCACCCAGTCGGAGTCCAAACCAGACCGGATCTAAGCAATTTTGTCCTGCAGATACTGTACAAATTTCTCAGCCCTACACTGCAAGGGGTCATCCCTCGGTCGCTGATTAAGCAGTGAGTGGGTCACTCTAAACAGGGCAGCTGGGCGGTTATCTGCGGACGCGATGAGAGCGGAAAAGTAAGCACGCTTTGCCGCTTCCATCGCCACTAGGTAAGACTTAAGATAAGTTCTCAACTGTGTTCAGTCAGATTTGGATCTGCTGGACCTTCAACGACTCTCTAGGCGCCTTTTCCAGCGCTTCATCTCTTGGAGTCCCTCGGTAAACCAGGGGGCCACCCAGGATTCACACTGGGTCAGAGGTCGCAAAGGCACAACTCGATCCAAGGCCCCAGCAGCCGCCCTCTCCCAGGCTGCCACTAGGGCCTCGGCAGAGCCGTGGGCAAGGGAAGCAGGAAATGTCCCAAGCTCCGTCTGGAACCTCTCAGGGTCCATCAGGCTCCTGGGGCGGAACCACCTGGTTGGTTCCGCCTCCCAGTGGCGGGGGGTGGCGTACTGAAAGTCTAGCCGGAGAAGAAAATGATCGGACCATGACGGGATGGATGGTTAAATCACCCCTACCCAGATCATTAATCCACTGCCCAGAGATAATAACCAGGTCGAGTGTGTGACCTCCATTATGAGTCTGGTCCTGAATTATTTGAGTCAGGTCCATGGCCTTCATGGAAGCCATGAACTCCCAAGCCAACTCAGATGCCTCACCCACGGAAGGCAAATTGAAATCCCCCAGAACTATAAGCCTAAACACTATAAGTGTTTAGTCATATAGTATTCCATCTGGTAAATTGAATCACATCTCTTAAATCTAATTCTAATTTTCTTCTTTTGCCAGGTCGCTTTCCAAATTAGTAGGTTTAGCTTGCCAGGTTGCATTTTTGTAGATATTGTTGGAGATAAAAAAGACAAATTAAGTAGAATATTCATTTTTTGTCTCCCACACTTTAATGATTTTCATGACAGCTCTTTAATCCATTTTATTAAATCTTCTTTTTTGTCCTCAAGTTTGTTTTGAAGTCATGGAAGGTAAAACATCTTTTTTATTTCATTTATTGTGGCAAAATTTTGTGGACTTTCTTTTGTTTTGTTGTAGTTCTTTTCATTTGTAGCTTCCATACTTAAGTCATTTTCCTCTCATTTGTATTCTATTGTCTGATTTATTTGTTCACTCTTTATCATAATTTTTTGAGCGTTGTTTAATTGTGAGTTTAGGTTAGAGATATGTTCATTTATGTTATCAAAGTTGTTTTTAATCTCATCATGATTTAAGACAATTGTCATTTGAATCTGTCGCAGCAGAATTTATTTGCTTTGTCTTGAGTCATTTTTCCTGCAGATTTCTGATGTTCCATGCTGGGGTCTTCAGCAGGAGGTGTTAGGTGTGGTTTTCTGTCACTTTTAGATAAATATACAACATCCATTTTGTCTCCTTCCTCTAAGTAGTTTTTCACCGGTACTATAGTCTCTTTAATTAGCTTTATCATACCAACCCATCTTAAAATCCAAACAACCAAATCTTGTGTAGTTCTTATCTTTATATTTAGTTTTTGTATGTAATCCAATATGTTTACAATTATCAAAGCACCACTGAAAACAGTATGTAACAGTTCTTCTTTTCAGGGGTCTTATCAGCCAGTCAAGATTTCAACCACCTGAAAGCTTTCCAGTAACTTCCCCTTTAGAAGATTAACCAAAGGCCAAGATTTTTCTTTCTCTGCAAGCAGTCTTTAACTTAAAAATGCAGCTCAGGGTGTTTATAATCCCAGAAGATCAGCAGTTTCTAAACATATATAATTTCACTCTCTACTAGATAGCCTAATGCTTTGTTCCCAACTGTTTTTTGTTATTTCTAGGTGTCTTGCCAAATTCTGAGTCAATGCAGCTATAGTTTTCTCTAATCCTCCACTAGGTGTCAGTAGCTGTTAATTTTACAGCTTTTAAAGCAAAGAGTTATAATTTCATTAATACTTTTTCAGGTATGAAATTTTAACAGTTTTCTTAGTTTTCAAATTTATCCAGACTGTGCTATTTTTAACTTCATTTCAATATTGCTAAGCACATTGATTTGTGCTTTAGATTGTAAGCTGCCCTGAGTCTATATATATAGACTATATATCTTTCTTTGTCACCTCTTTGGGGCGACTTTAGATCCATTTAGGGTCCCCTGGCAGGGCGAAACTAGCCGTGGGGTGCGGAGCTCTGCACGACAGCGCAAAACCAGAAATCAGAGATGTGTTAAGTTTCTGGAAGTTTAACAACCCTATTTAATGAAAATTTAACCTATGTAATAAAAAGAATTGTGGTGCTTCAACACCAGAGATTTTTAAGAAGAAATTGAACAACCAAAGGTCTGAAATGGTATAGCGTAGGGGTCCACAACTTGACATTTCTGGCTGAGGAATTCTGGAAGCTGAAGTTCACAAGTCTTAAAGTTGTCAAGGTTGCAGACCCCTGGTATAGGGTTTCCTGCTTGAGCAAGAGGGTTGGATTAGAAGATCTCCAAGGTCCCTTTCAACATTGTTATTCTGTTAAATCTGTTAAACACATGTTATCATTGATACTGCCTCTATGTGCAAGACTACCTAAGAGACTTCCACTTTCTCTTTTCTCTTTGTATTTGTGCAGGTAAACATAGGAAGACTGGAAGGGATGTGGCAATTAAAGTAATTGATAAAATGCGATTCCCTACAAAACAAGAAAGCCAGCTCCGCAACGAAGTGGCCATTTTGCAGGTACAAAAATGATGTGAAATTGCATCACAGCATGTTTTTTTGAATTAGAAATTGTGAGTGTATAATAAGCATCTATGTTAAGATGCAATTTCTTGGTGGCTTTTTTGTGGGGGTGTATTTCTTTATTCCTGGTAGATTGCCTTTTGACTTGCTAAGCAAAGGAACCATTGTCCTAAGTATTACAAAGGATTGCCTAGTGCTTTTGAAATAATAAAGCATAGAATGGTTTTCTTTTGTCTGAATACTATATATATATATAATGAATCCTTCCTGAGTTCATTTATTTATAGTTTGTGAGTCAGTACTGTACTTTTCCTTAGAATTTGCATCACCCTGGGATTGTAAACCTGGAATGTATGTTTGAAACTCCTGAAAGGGTTTTTGTTGTGATGGAAAAACTTCACGGCGATATGTTAGAAATGATTCTTTCCAGTGAGAAAAGTCGGCTTCCAGAAAGAATCACCAAGTTCATGGTCACTCAGGTGGGTCAGTCGTATGTTTACTTTCCTAGTGAGAGAGCCTTCCTTATTATGGCCTGTCTTTGAGGAATGCCCAACTATGATGGGTGTATAGGTAGTCCTCGACGTAACAACAGTTCAGTTAGTGACCATTTGAAGTTACAACGGCACTGAAAAAAGTGACCTATAACCATTTTTCACACTTATGACCATTGCAGCATCCCCAAGGTTATGTGAACAAAATTCAGATGCTTGGGAACTGACTCACAATTATGTCTGCTACAGCAGGGCTTTTACACGTACCACCGATGGTACTTTAGCACCTGGCAGGTGGTACGCAACCCCTAGCCAAGTGTACTGGGGGAGGGAACCAGCTAAAGCAGCGCCACATAGAACTGGAGATCAGCTGGAGTTTCAGGGCTTGGCAAATCTGTGCACGCGGCTGCATGCTGGTTGGAGTTTCTGGTGCACCTGAAAGAGAAAAGGAGGAGGAGGGTGGAGAGAGGAGAAGCTATAAAAGGAGCAGGTTTTGGTGGGAGAAAAAAAAGGAGAAAGAGAGTGAATAGAAGAGGCTTGTGTTAGCGAAGAGGTGGGGAGAGCATGAGCAAATGACCTTTGCGAGTGAAAAGTGAATGAGAGTGAGAGAGAAGCTTTTGCGAGCAACATGTGAGTGAGAGCAAGAGAGAAGCTTTTGCAAGGAACGTGAGTGAAAGCGAGAGAGAAGCTTTTGTGAGCAATGTGTGAGTGAAAGAGCGAGAGAGAAACTTGTGAGCAACGTGTGTGAATGAGAGCAAGAGAAGCTTTTGCAAGCAACATGTGTGAAAGAGCGAGAGAAGCTTTTGCGAGCAACATGTGAGTGAATGACAGCAAGAGAGAAGCTTTTGCAAGCAACATGTGAGTGAATGACAGCAAGAGAGCTTTTGCGAGCAACGTGTGAGTGAATGAGAGCAAACGAGAGACTTTTGCTAGCAAAGGGTGTGGGGCTTTGTGAGTGAAGAGTGAGAGAAAAAGGGAAAAGTGAGGGGGAGAAGGGAAAAAGAAAAGGTATTGACTTCTGAGTTCCACTGTTGCAGTAGTAAGGAAGCATTAACATTAAACCTCCATTTTTTACTTTTCCATAATATTATAAACTAGCCATTTCTGTAACAACAAATAAAACTAACCAGTAAAGCCCAAAATCCCCCCACCTTTTTTTCAGTCATGCTAAGCACTGGTGGTACTCAAATATTGTCATGTCCTAAAAGTGGTACAATCTTTGAAGGGGTTGAAAAGCCCTGCGCTACATTGTCCAGGGGTCATGTGATCTCCTTTTGCAACCTTCTGACAAACAAGGTCAATGGGGAAGCCAGATTCACTTAACAACTGTGTTACTAACTTAACTGCAGTGATTCACTTAACAACTGCAGGAAAAAAGGTCGTGAAATAGGGCAAAATTCAGTTAAAAAATGCCTCACTTAGCAACAAAAAGTATGGACTCAATTATGGTTGTAAGTCGAGGACTACCTGTATACTCTCTTTCAATGGCCTCAAAGATATGATTACTCCTGTCTGTGTTTAAAAAAAAATGATGCCAAGTTTTACTTTACAGTCATACCATTGCTGTTTTCAATATTTTGTGTTGCTTGTTTAATCACTTGATATGTTTTAGGCTAAAAATGTTTATCTTTTAAATTGAATCAAGAGGGCTTTAATTCAAAAGGCTGTATGTAAAAATAAGAATAGTTCTGGTGTATATGAGGAAAACGTTACCTAAATAGCAATCTTATACTTAGCAAATTTTATTCTTGATTTAAAAAGCATGTCTTTCCTTCATTCAGCATTTGCTGAATATTAATGCACATAGGCTGTGTTAGACAAATGTGTGTGAAACAATGTTACTTTTATTTCAAAGAAAAATAAGTGTGTGACGGGTAATCCTAATTGGGGATTAATATCCTAATATTATATTCATTGTATACTTAATAGGAATGGTAAGAAATTGAGATTTCATGCCACTAGGAAGAAGTTATTCAGCTAGTTATAATTCTTTTTTTTAATTGATGGTAGAATTCTGGAATTATTCCAATAAAAATGCAGTTGTTTTTAGGCAAATATGGAATTGAAGAATAATCTACTGGATTTGTAGTGTGTGTTGGGTTTTTGGTACAGAACTGATTTTGAAAATATTTTTTCTTTTTTTTTAAAGATACTTGTTGCTTTGAGGAACTTACACTTCAAGAATATAGTGCACTGTGATTTAAAGCCTGAAAATGTACTATTAGCATCAGCAGAACCATTCCCTCAGGTGGGTAAGGAAATAAGTATTCTTTGTATAGTTGTCTGTTGTGGAAGAGGAAATCTAGAATAACATTTAACCTTTTTTCTTAAACTTCCCAATATTTTTAGTGATTGACAAAATTATTATTTACAGGGAGAACATTTTTTCTCTAGTTTAGCTATGTTTGATTTGGAAAAAAGTTACATAATAGTATTGAAAATATATTTTTCCTGGACTGATGTGCTCATCCTCCAATAGAATTTGGAAAAAAAATAGCATAACTAATGCAAAACATAATCAGGCATAACTAATGCAAAGAAACTGTTATAATTTTTCTAATTATATTGACCATATTTCATGTTTTTAAACACTCCATACACCCTATCTGATTTTTAAATCAGCCATGATAGTTGGTTTGTAAGCTAAGTGCATAGTAACTTAAGTAAAGAGCATTTGTTTTACAGGTAAAGCTGTGTGATTTTGGTTTTGCACGCATTATTGGGGAAAAGTCTTTTAGGAGGTCTGTAGTAGGAACTCCAGCTTATCTTGCCCCAGAAGTACTTAGAAGTAAAGGCTACAATAGATCGCTGGATATGTGGTCTGTGGGTGTCATCATCTATGTGAGCTTAAGTGGCACATTTCCATTTAATGAAGATGAAGACATAAATGATCAGATCCAAAATGCAGCATTCATGTATCCACCAAATCCCTGGAAGGAAATATCTAGTGAAGGTAAATATCATTAGAAACTTATGTTTCATATTTTCTGTATATTCGTAAAGTCTATACCAGACATGTCAAACTTGCAATGTCACGTGACATCATGCAACATATTGGAGCTTTTTCTTCATTGCTGGCAATGGGATAGGTGCGGTTTCCTCGTGACGTGTCCAGCCCGTGGGCCTGTAGTTTGACACCCCTGGTCTATAGCATTTAATTGGAATGCGACAATGACATGACAGTAAATTAGATGAGAGAGTGACTGCTATTCAGGAACCATTGGGAATCATTTTCCTGTTACTGAGTAAAAGGGAAAAAAAGCTTTTACTCTAAAATGGTAACCTGCCCACTTAATGAGTTAAAGCCTGATGTGTACTGTAGTTGATAGGATTTTTCTTGAACTTCCTAAAAACACTGAAGCTTTCTTATTATGAGGCAGCATATTCTGGGCTTTCCCAGCTATAGAAAGGGAAGGAGATTTAATTACTGATGAAACTCCATACTGTAGTCTGCTCCCTGTGAAAAAATGTTTCTTAAGTAGATATAGTATATCTACTTCAAATGGTGCAGAGTGCGGCAGTGCAGGCAGACTTTGGGGCTTCTACAGGTAGTCCTTGAGTTATGAATGTAATGGAGCCTGCCCATTCCATTTGTAATTCGAGGATTCGTAGGAGTAAATGGCGTACCTTGAATGCCATCACTCCCTGCTTTTGCTCACACATTCGCTAATTGAATGCACAGATTGTTAAGTGCACATGAGATACCTCAGGGTGGGGAAGGCCATGGGGGGTGCCTACTGATGGAACAGGCCACCTGCTTCAGGCCATCCTAACCCTCTTCAGATCCACTGAGATACCTCATATTACCCACAATTGCTCCCTCCCCCCCATCCTGCTGTGCCAGACTCACTTACCTTGTGAAGATCTAGTGAGCTGTGTCCTCTACAGCCTCTGCCGCACAAGATCACGGCACTGAAAAGCTTCCAGTTTTGGAGCCCAAAGTGTTTGCAAGCTGACGGGAAGCATCTGCTCAGCTTGTAAGCACTTTGGGTGCTGAAACTGAGAGCTTTTAATCTCAAGTGACTTCAGCCGCAAGATTACAACGCTGAGAAGCTTCCAGTCTCTGCTCGTCGCGCCCAGCCTTCGTTTTCATTAGCAAAGGCCTTGAGGAAAAGCCTTTGCTACTGAGAATGGAGCTCCGATTGATGCGTATGTCATTCCTGGCCTCCTTTTTCGTAAGCAAAGCCATGTCTTTAGTCCCTTATTAAAAGATAGGGGCCAACCTCACATTGGGGAGCAATATGTTCCAGAAGGCAGGAGCAACAGCAGGAAAGGCCCTCCTCCTGGACCCTGCCAGCTGGAATATTTGGGCTGACAGGACCCATAGCATGTCTCCTCTGCTGGCACAAGTGGTCTGGGCCAATCCCAGTGAGGTGAGATGGTCCCTCAATTAATCTGAACCCCATGCCATGAAGAGCTTTAAAAGTGATCACCAACACCTTGAATTGCACCCAGAAGCAGTGGTAACCAATGAAGCTCATGGAGCAGTGTTCTTGGGGCCCCCCAAAACTACCCACACCACCACACTCTACACCAGCTATAGCTTTTCAAGAATAGCACCATGTAGAGCACAATATAGTATTCCATCATGAAATGATTAGGGGCTGAACGACTGAGCACAGTCATTTGTTTATATCACTAAAAGAGCTTTAACTCTCCAGAATAAATGTGTGCGTATGAGGGTGAGATGGATGTGGGGAATGAATAGAGAGAATGATGGAAAGGGATGAAATATTTACCCTGATTGCATTTTCATTTGCTTCCCCAGCTACTGATTTAATAAATAATTTGCTTCAAGTGAAGATGAGAAAACGTTACAGTGTTGACAAATCACTTAGTCATCCTTGGTTACAGGTAGTTACATACCATACTAATACAAATCATATCTGCCAAGTCTGGAATGAACTGAAGCCTTGGAAATATTTAAGAGTGTTACTCAATTCAAACTTTCTGTCATCTTCCCTGTCTCATTTTTTGGATGTGTTATTCTGTCTTTTTAACAGGTTGTGTTCAATTATCAATAATACTCTTGCATTTGTGTGTTACTATTGGCTTAGATTCTTTCTTATATTTATTATTTATGTTCTTCTCACTCTGAACGACCCCAGAGCAGGATGTATAGTAACTTTGGGTTTACAAAAAGAGCCCCACTTAATTAGTGGGTCAACTCTATTGGGGGACCCAGATGATACCCAGACTCAGAGGATGTCTGTTATTTGTCCTCATCAACAATTTAATTTGGGAAGAGCAGCTTAGGATAGCTGCTAGCTGCATCAGGAGCAACAAAGAAGGCAGTGTCTTGCAGCCTTGGATACGTAATGGGTTAAAAATATAAAGCAATGCTACTTACGGTAATTCTCACGTTTTCCTGATATAGCTTTTTCTTTAAACTCCTAATTCAAATCTGTTCTGTAAAATTTGTAACATCGCCTAAGTTATCCCATGTATTTTACTAGGGTAGTTTATATCTTCCATTCTTTTTAGTGAACTGTTTTACCAGGTATCCAATCTTGTTTCTGGTTTAAAATATTATGCATCATTTTGTTCTTAAGGTGAATCGTTTTTCTATTAAATATATTATTTTGCTTAGAAAGGCCAAAGCAGATAGAATTGTCTAACCTACCATAACTATTATATATAAAAAAGCTACGTTGGATTGGATGTGGTTAATAGTATGATGGGAGATACACTCTAAAGAAAAAAAGTGTTATTTTGAAGGAAATTTTTGTCACAAATTCATGCATCAGTGTGGTCATCGGGAAGTGAGTTTGTACTATATTTTGAATATTGTTAAATTTTCCATTCTAATTTTTTTTCTCTTTGCAGGATTATCAAACTTGGCTTGATCTTCGAGAGTTTGAAACTCGCATTGGAGAACGCTACATTACCCATGAGAGCGATGATGCTCGCTGGGAAGAACATGCATATGAACACAATCTTGTATATCCCAAACATTTCATTATGGCTCCTAATCCAGATGATATGGAAGAAGATCCATGATTCATTGGAAAAAGCATTTTAACCAAGTTCTGATACTTTGGAACAATTGATGCTTTTGGCTCTTCAGATGATTCAGTCTCTAAAAACTATGAAGGCAAGATCCTGCATCACTTTGTGGATGGACATCTGGGAAGCATCTTTATCTCTCTAGTTTCTATGATTATGAATATCATCCAAGCACTGAGTTAAAAGCCATGAAATATTTCTGTAATATTGCCTTATTGGTACATCACAGAGATGTTACTGACAGCTTATGTACACAGAGACTTGATGTATGGGAATTTTCTTTTTTTGTAATTTACACAGTAATAATTTTTAATGTTTTCTAGTAAATAATTAGGCAAAGATATTTTCTGCTATTTAGATAACATTTATAAGGAAGCTATAAAGAACCATGAACGCATACGCCATGACCAAAAACTAGAAATATGTAAAACGTTTCATTCTGAAATGTCTTGAGTACAAAACTTCATGAAACTTTGCAAATATCCTTTTCAAGCGTGAAATTATTGTTTTGAATGGGAAACAGGTAATTTTGAATATTTTGGATGTGGTTTGAGCAGTTTCATGCTGTTTGAAAGAAAATCTGTTGCATGCCTCCCCCAAAACACTTGATTAAAAAAAATCCCTTTAACTGATTATTTGTAAGTGAACTGCATATACTTTGGAAATGTAAAGATGATGGGAACCAATAATGCTGTTCAGACCATTTAGATCTGAACATGGAGGCATATAATTTAATAAGACATTTGTTAAGCTATGGGAATACAGAACAGTAATAGTACCTGAATACAATACACACTGTACAAGTTACAGCAAGTGCAACAAGAACTAAGTTCTGACAATGTGTTCTCATCTCTGCAGATAGCTTTTTTAAATTGCAAGATTCATTGACCATTTTATTACCTAGGCACTCCGAAATAAAAATGCTTTTGTTACTTTTCCATCCTTCTAGCAGGTTTCTAGACACTTTGAGTGCATCTAATATGAGAAAGCTTCAGTGGAACCTAAAGCAATTATTTAATATGAAAAGAATATTTTCTTTTAATATTTTTATATTGGTTTGTCTGTCAGTCAAACACTCCTATTTTCAGTTGTAGCATTTTTCCAATATCCCAATTTCAGATTGTTTATAATGGACAAACCTTTTTCAGTATGATGGAAAGTAAAATGCAGAAAATTATAACCATTATATATAATTCATTTTTATCCTCATCAATACTAACAGACAGAATGAGTTCTTGCGGAATGAAAAATAGTATTTTATTAATAAGATTATTCCTTAACGCTTAATAACTAGATACGGAAAAAGTGAGGGACTATACTGAGAAAGATGTACAGAGGTAAAGCGTTAATCAGAATTAAATCTAGAAAAACGTATCTTTCTTTTCTTGTTAATGAACTAATAATTTGCCAACTGCTATCTTTCCCATATTAGATGTTAGAATCAGGGCTGGGAAAAATATCCACTACAGAGATGGGGGATGATAAATATGTCTTGCTGATTTCAGTGATTGAAAGGAAATATTCAAAAGTACTTCTAGATATGCTGGAAGTTGATATAGTACGGTATATATAGTTGAAAGTATTCTGTTAGACTGAAAATGACTGAACAAGCCTAAATCACAGCCTAATCTTTACTAGAACGGAATATACCTGTTTTCCCCTGTCTTTTTATAAATTTATGCCCAAAGAGAATCACAGATGTTCCCAGTGGAATTCATTAACAGAGCTATTGTATATGTCTCCTTAGAAATATATCCCACTGAGTTCAATGGGACTTACTTCCAAGTGAGTATGTACTGTAGAAAGTTGAATAGCTATAATTTAAATAACTGCAAGTCACTTCTAGAGAATGTATTGTATTTCATGTTACACATCTTAGGTTATTCTTTTGTTTTCAGGATAACAATGTTATATAGCAGTAGAACAAGAATACAAAGGATATTGGGGCCAAAGAAAAAAAATAACTGGAATGTTTCTATTCTATAATAGCTGTTACTCATATTCTACAACAATAAAATTGCATAGCTAGCATTCTTAAACTGTTCCTTTGAATGCCTAAATTACTGCATCAAAGCTTTAAATTGGCATTTATCCCAGATGAATTTGTACCCAGAATTGCATTAGCATTAATATTTCTTTTTGAGGTAAGTTGCATTCATCGAAAAATAGTGCTGTACTGATTCTAGAAAATACTTTAGTAAAACATATAGTCTCAAAAGACACTGTCAAGTACTTTTTATATTTTTATATATATCATTGTTTGTAAATATCCTCTAAGCTTGAAAATAAATTTTATTTCCCTACTGTGCTTTTTCTATTCATAAAAAGATTTTTGCTGTAAGAGATCTATAGAAATATATTAGAATGATTAGTATTACACTATTGTCAAGCTAGTTTGAATCTTATGTGAAATTGGTTCCAGACCCCGTTCTAGATTTTTCCTTAAGCTCACTAAGATGCACTATTGAATTAAAATGTGACACAATAACCAGTTTTTAATGATATTCTTGGCACTAGTTTGTAGCAAACTTGAGTTGCAGCCTTTTGAATAGGTTTGGTTTAGCCAAGTCATGTTGGATGTTTTATTATTATAAGCATGATATAATAGTTGTGGAATTTAGGAAGGATTCCTCAGAAATTAGGACAGGCTCCTTATGTTAAAAAGCAAGAATGAGCCACTGCTTATATTTCTGTCCTTCATTTTTCTGAAATGAATTACACAGCATATTATCGCATTAACCATTTATTACAACAAAATAGTACACAAAGCTACATTTACAAATGAAAAGGAGCCGTCACTGTTACTCAATTTGTACTAGCTCTGTTTTCTGAAGGCCACTTGCTCACTAGTAGCCATAGAGGCAATCCCTCACCTAGGGTTGGGGAGCGCACGGAGGGGTCTATGCGGTTGGCATGGTTTAAGGTGAGAGGAGCTGGGAAGAGCACACAGGTGGGGAAGACTTGCCACTTCCCTGCTGGCTTCCCCATTGACTTTCTGAGGAAGTCAGCAAGGACGACGGCCAATGACGATCATGGGAGTGCTGCAACCAATTGTGTGAATTGGTTGCCAGCTACCTAGATTGCAGGATGCTGGGGCAGTTAGCACTCAGAGGACTGGTCCTAACCACCATTTGTTCAGAGCCATTAAAACTTTGAGTGGTCATTGAATGAATGGTCATAGGTTGAGGACTACCTCTACTGTTATTTACATCACCCAAAGAATTGACAGTGAAATTACTTAACCCTCAAAATTTGGAAATTCTCAGGGGGGATTAAAGAGCAAACTTAATTATGAAACTCTTACACAGTGCAGTATTGTGCGTTTTTTCCATCTAAAACTTCTCTTCCTTTTCAGCAGCATTGTTATCTTTTTAATTTTACTTATCAATGATTCCCTATATTGGCCATGTAACAGGAGTATGACTGAAATCTTCCACGGTTAAGTAACTCAACTGTCTTCCTGATAGATCTAAGGATAGATCCTTATGGAAAATCTAGATTTTTACTAGAATGCATATTCTGATTTGAAATTCACTTCCATAAAAGTTCTCCAAAGCCAGCAACAGTTGTTGAAAATGAGTGATCTGGCTTCATTAACTGATGTGAAGCCTTAAGTCTGCAATGAGGTAAAAGGGCAAAAAAATAAAAGCGTTCTCCCATGTTATCCATGAGCATTTGATAACCTTGAAGCAGATGACTTCGAGTGACTGCATCATCAGCATTCTGCAGTAGAACCTACATTAAAAAAAAGATATTATTTTCCAAACCTAGCTTCAATCCACCTTAAACCCGGGAAACTCCTATCTTTTCTTAAGGGCCTAAAAACGTGGCTCCCAGTTAGCTTGGGGTCCCTATAGGGGCACAGCGCAATGGAGATGGTTGATGGATTAATAACAGATTCCCCCGTCCCCCTCTCCATGTGTCCTTAGTTTTAAGGTCTGACAGTAACTTTTATATTTAAGTATGTGCAACTGTAAGCTACTCAGGGTTACCCTATGGTAAGATGGGCAGCCAATACATTTTGTAAGTTGGGCTAATGGGATATATGTGTGTGTGTGTGTATGATGTATATATGTATATGTATATATATATGTGTATACACACACACACGCATATACATACACACATCTACCAGTATGTATGTATGTACATATAAATATAAATACATGTTGGGCTAATGGTGGGTGTATATGTTTGTATGTATAGTTATTCCATTAGCCCATCTTGCCTCCCAAGGTTGCTGTTGGGATAAAATGAAAGGATTTCCCTATGTAAGTTGGTTTGAGCTCTTGCAAAAGCAGGTTATTAATGAATAAATTAATTACAAAATTAGACCTCACCTGCAATCTAACATCAATGCCCATATTTTTCAAGAATTCCTTTTGCTTTAAAGGTCCCAAAGTGGCTACTCTTTTCTGTACCATTCTTCGCAAGTAGCTGAAATCTATATCAGCAGTGAGATCTGCAGATCCTGGTGACAGTAATACATCATGCAGTTTATGACCACGGAACCCCTGAAAATAATAGAAAACATAAAATAGACAAGTTCACCTGTGTGCTCTATTAGGTTATGTGTGGTCAATTTTATTTTTGAAGATGGGAGTCCTGATTATTGCTCCCCTATTTGTCAGGGAATTAGAATTCTCGCATTGTATATTTTTTTAGAAGAATGTATTATAAAGGATGAAATATAATATAGAAAATTAATCAACTCCTATTTTGATTCTGTCTTCTCTAAAAAGGAAGTAGGTACCTAGGCAATTGTGAAGATCTGGAATTTAGCTTGAGTCTGATGAAACAAAGGGACTATTCAATGTGAATTATTTCAATTATTTTAGGGCCAATGGACTGCATTCAAGGATATTAAACTTGTTAACGGTTTCATGAAATCTTTATTAATTATATTTGAGAAATCCTGGACAATATGATGTAGCAGATAACAAAAGAGGTAAACATTCCTCATCTGGGGAGGAAGAAGAGTATCATTGGAAAGACAGACCAGACAGCCTGTAAATTGCAAGTGATTGCTGGGTAAGTGCTTGGAAACAATACTCAGCAGCCACTATGGATTTGGCAGTAACAAAGCAGGCTACTCTTACTTCGTTTTCTGACTAGTAACTCCTTGTTGTTGTCGTGTACAATATCTTAATTTCAGTATCGGACAAACTATCCTTCATAATATGTCTGTCTTGATGGTGAGTCTATAAAATGAATCTAAGGCTGGCTCAACAATCATAGCCTTAGAAGCTAATTGATAGTTCTTCATAAAGAGTAAAGTGTCAAGCAGTTCAAACGAGTGGGTAGCTCTTCAGAGACATGGATGAAATGCAAACATAATCTTCATTGGCATATTGGAACAGCAGCCATAAAACCCAGTTGACAGTCCCGGAGGTGTGGGGCGAGAGCAACAGAATTTATATCAGATCATACTTCATATCCTGCTTTTATAAAGTGAGGTTTTAGATTAGCTTTTTCCATACATTCAGGCCTGTCTATTGGAGACAAATGTTTACGTTTTTTCCATTCCTGCTTTCCTCTTAGATAGCTGTCACAGGCTGGGCTGGTAACCTTTCACAGTTGGAGCCCTGACATCAGATACTAAATTAGAGGCCACAAGATTCAGTCCTGGGGATGTACTCTCCCTGTATAGGAAGAGGGGAAATAATGCTTATCAAATCTGCAGATGACACTGGGTACGACAACCAGGACTCCAGAAGATAGAATTAACATTCAAAAATAACTTAATAGGTTAACAAAATGGGCTAAAATAATGGAATGAAACTTAACAGTAAATGCAAAAGTATGTACTTAAGAAACAGGAAAAAATGCAGAGGCATACAAAGGGGAATATCTGGACTGGGAACAATATGTGTGAAAATCATCTTAAAAAAGCCCAATAGAATCAGCAATGTGCCAGAGCTGCCAAAAAACCAAACTGAAAAACAGTTTCTAAATTATAGGAAACATTAATTCCATTGTATTTTGCATTGTTCAGACTTCATCTCAGTTTTGGGTGCATCGCTTTATGAAAGATTAAAAGAAATTACAACAGATACAACAAAAGGCAATGACAATAGCAGGGGATGGACGCTGAAATGTTTGTCACATGAAAAAAATACGGTGATGACAAGGCAATCTGAGTACTAGAAGAGGTAGTGCATAGGAAAAAAAAGACAACACAGTCTCTGTTATCCTAGAATACCAAAAATTAGTGATAAGAGCAGTTTCACATGGAATCAATTAAGAGAGAGGTGTGAATGAATTTAAGAAGCTGGATATGAATCTCTGTGGTTTCACCAGTGTTTTGTACTAAGCACAAGTTTACAGGTGATGGCATAAATCGCCCTTTCCAAATCTATGATTTTTATTTTAAAAGGATGTAACTTTTCATTCAATATAAATAACTTATAATAGAGTGCAATAAATCTGAATATTTGTACATAGGAATAGAAAGTTCTACTGTTTGGGCTTCCGGATTGGTGGGCAAAAGAGATGGGCAAAAGAAATCGGAGCTTCGATTTCCTAGCCTGATTTCGCTCTGTCTGGAGAACCCAAGGAGTCAGAAAGTTGCTCTGGAGAGGTGACGAAGAAGGAGAAACCTTGGGAGCTTGGAGCTAATGGCGGTCGGCCCAAACGAACCGAGGAACCTCTTCAAATGGACAGAAGAAAGGCTGCCTGTAAATGCACAGGCAGCCCAAGTCACAGACAACCAGGAAAAAACCGAAGAACTGTGGCATGCCATGGCATGTTGCCGAACAGCTGATTGTCAACTACATGCTGAGATCTGGGTGAACTGTTTTTTTTCCTATTTCTCTTCCCTGTCGACTTGGAAATAAAAATCCCCTGATTGGAAAAATTTCTAAAACAAAGATCCCAGGAAGACTTGGAAAGAAGGGAGTTGAAAGTGGCAAATTTTTTTAAATTGGGGAACAAAATTAAACAATACAAAAGAATATACAAAAAAGGTATTGGGACTGATTTAAAGAAAATTTGGTTAACTTTTACAATGTGAATTTTTTTTTCTTACCTAATTTTTGTGAGAAAGTAACTTAAAAAGAACTTTCTTAAACCTGGATATAGACAATACAGTAACTAAGGACATCTGTTAGTGAACGGAGATACTACAATAACATTAGAAGAACTGGAGAAACTGCTGACCTTATTTATTTATTTTATTTATTTTATTTTAATTCCATTTATATCCCGCCCTTGAACTAATACCTGTTTAAACAAAAGAACTTTGTGACTCTATGCTAGAAAAGACTTTCTACAATCGTATCTTCTGACTCTGGATATAATCATAATAGAAACTACTTGGAAACAGGGCTTTTTATATTTTTAAACTAACTAGAACATTTGGATTAGCCTATAACAGTTGGTTTGATTCACGGTTGGATAATAGCCTAAGGCAGTTGGCTTTTTTCCCCTCTTTTCTCTCTTTGTGGATTTACAAAACCTGCTCAACTGAAAAATTAGTGCACCAAATCTTACTAACATTGCAAAAACAATCCTCTTCTGCACCCTTTTCTGGAACATCTAGTCCAGCAAGTCAGGGATCTATTGAAACAATGTTACAACGAGAAAAAACAAACAGCTTTCAAAGAGATGCAAGCCACACTATAGCTAGTCTAAGAATCAATACAGAAAAATCATGAAGAGACCAAAAACAACTTTGATAAGCTAAATGAGCAAATGCTTGACATAAAGACACAATTTGATGCCCATCAACAAATGACTGCTAAAAAAGAACAAAGAATTAAGAAAATGGAACACAAATCAGAAGAAACTGATAAAAAATAGAGGCATTAATGGAAGGAAATGGAAGACTAGAACAAGCAAATCAAAGCTTAGGAGGAGCAGTTGCAGCCTTGGAAATGGAGAAAGCTGTACATGATTTAAGATTCCAAAATATATCTGAAGACAAGGAGAAAGATATAGCAGAAGTGATTATCAATCGACTGGCGGAAGCTCTAAAAATAGATAGAGTGGAGATACACATGGAAGTGGATGTAACATTTTGAATGAATTCAAGCTATGCAAGGAAACACAAATTGCCTAGAGCAGTTCAGGTAAGATTTATAAAGAAAATAATAAGAGATGAGATACTGAGAAGAGTTAGGGATGATCCATTACAATATAAAAACAAAGAAATTGTGGTGTTAAAGCACATCCCTAAGAGAATAAGGGACACTCAAAAACAATATCACTTTTTGACTACAAAGTTAATTGCAAAAGATGTAAACTTTAGATGGTTAATTCCAGAAGGAATCTTGCTCAACTGGAACAATGCAACTCTTAACAATACAAGATATCGACTGGATTCAGTTTTGAAGGCAGAAGATTTTGACAAAAGAAACAGAGCATTCCTGGATGAAAAAGTACATCAACAAGAGGATAGAAAAGGCCAGAAACAGACAGAACAAACAACAGAAGAAACAACTATACAAACAGAAAAAGAGAAAAAGAAGCCAGATCAAGAGGGTGAGGGAATGGCAAGAGAGCAGAGGACTATGAGATAGACAAGACCTAAATATAAGTAAATAAAATGGAGAAGGAAAACGGATTTTTTTTCCAGTGAACATAAATGGACTGAATTCCCCATCAAAAAGAAACAAGATCTTAAAAAAATTACAGAAATTAAATAGTGATATAATTTGTCTGCAAGGGACACATATAAAAAAACAATACTATAAACTTTTGGAATACCCCAAAATTGGGAAACTCTATTATGCATCAGCACAACAAAAAAAGAGAGGAGTAGCTGTATGTTAAAGAGACAATAGATTCTAAAATGATTTATTCAGATGAAGAAGGAAGAATTGTGCAAAACCTGTGGGAAAGAAATTATAAATTGACAATGTCAACTTCTTATATAGAAAACTTATATAAAATGTTTAATAGATGGCACTTGCCACCAGCAATATTAGCAAAAATGTTTAAAAATATGTCAGATAGATGTTGGAAATGTAAACACAAATCGGGTACCTATTACCACGTATGGTGGACATGTGTTAAAGCAAGGAGATATTGGACAAAAATACATACTTGGCTAGAAAAGATGTTGGGAAAACATGTAGATTTTAAACCTGAAGTTTTTAAATTAGGTATAATGCCAGAAAAGCTTTATATTTGATTTTAGATGTGATAATAGCAACAAGAATCATATTCGCACAATATTGGAAAAATGAAGAAATACCACCAGAAGCAGAAATAATTACAAAAATATACTAGACTGTGTGGAAATGGACAGACTTACTTTGAGGTTAAAAGAAAAAGAAGAAACAGAATACTTTTAAACTTGGAATTTATTTTATCAATGGCTGGAGAAAAGAATAAGGGATTAGGAATCCAAATTGTATTAGTGAATGATAAAAGACAACATGTTTGTTGAATAAGTACTTTTGAACTGTATGAAAAAAATCAATAAAACCTTTTTTTAAAAAAAGAAAGTTCTGCTGTTTGTCCGTCTCCCACTTTCTACCACCCAACTGAAACCCACATATTCAAACTACAATGAAGTTATATGAATCAACTTACTCGGAAAGTATCGGTTTTGGTTCCATCATGACCATAATCTATAATTAGTGCTGCTCCTCCATTGTTTTCAACATTAGAAGCTAGCTTCTGGATGATGACACCAGCATCAGGACATACTTCCACATGATCTCTGGATTCTTGATCCTAATATAAAATTTAAGTTGAACTATAGATGTTGAAATGGTCCATAATATTATGTTGCAATATACATCTTGTGTAAAGGACAGTGATTATGGAATTATTACTCTCCTTGCTTAGCACCATGTTTTTAAGGGAACAGGAGTGTTTCAACAGAACTTCAATTTCTAGACCTCTTTTACCCCCTGTGGATAGGGCTCGCAACTTGGGAGTCCTCCTAGATTCACGACTCACTTTGGAGGATCATATAGTGGCCGTGACTAGGGGGGCTTTTGCCCAGGTTCGCCTGGTGCGCCAGTTGCGGCCCTATCTGGACCGGGAGGCCTTGTGTACGGTCACTCATGCGCTCGTGACCTCTCGCCTAGACTACTGTAATGCTCTCTACATGGGACTTCCCTTGAAGACTACTCGGAGGCTCCAACTGGTACAGAATGCGGCCGCGAGAGTTGTCTTGGGAGTTTCCCGGTACTCCCATGTTACACCTTTGCTCCGTGAGCTGCATTGGTTACCAGTTGTCTTCCGGGTAAGGTTCAAGGTTTTGGTTATGATCTTTAAGTCCCTACATGGCATGGGTCCGCGATACCTCGAGGACCACCTGCTGCCGGCGTCGACTCCCCTCCGCCCTGTGCGCGCCCACAGAGAGGGCCTCCTCAGGGTGCCTCCTGTCAAGGAATGTCGACTGGTGGCCCCCAGGGGGAGGGCCTTCTCTGTGGGTGCTCCGGCGTTATGGAACCAACTGCCGGTTGAGCTCCGGACGGCATCAGACCTCCGATCCTTCCGTCGCGGGTTGAAGACCCATTTATTTGAACTAGCGGGTCTGGCCTGATGGGGGTACATGGGTTTTTATAGGCTTGTTTTATTATTCTTGTTTTAACTTGGGCATTGATTTAATTGTCTTTTAATTTTTGTATTGTCATTTATATTTATGCCCTGTGAACCGCCCTGAGTCCCTTTGGGAGAAGGGCGGTATAGAAATCTCAATAAATTAAATTAAATTAAATTAAATTAAAATTAAATTAAAAGAAATACAGCAATAAATTACATAAATACTGTCTTAGTAAAAGATTCCTGAAAGTCACAAAAAGAGGTTACCTCTGATGCATATGTTGACTAAACTAGAATATATGACATCAGTTTTAATTTAATTGTGTTAAACATTTTGATTAAATCAAGGTGACAAGCATAATGCTTTGCTGTGAAGCAAATAGACCATTACTGCCTTTCTAAAAACAAAAAAAGGAATATTACATGTCTAGTTCTATCTGATGTAGCTTTTCCATATTATGACAAGAGAAATGAATAAAATACAAGCAGAAAAGATTTTATAACAGTTATGACTGCTTCAGGTAAATACATTTTAAAGAATGATGGTCTTGAACCATTACAGAATTGCAGTACAATTTCAAAAGAAAAACCCACCAGATTATACAACCTAATAAATTAAAATAATCAGAAATTTACATGTATGAAAGATTTTGAGGCAGGAGTGGCAGATGGTGCAAGGACAAATCGCAGCTTATCAGAAGCTTCTGGATCAATATCAATCAACAACTCACGCCACCCTTTTTCTGTTTTCTGTTAATTAAAAAGGCAAAATAGAATACTGTGGATTCATTGAATAAATGAATTATCACTTCTGATGAGGCTTGTTTAAAACATGAATCTTGGACTTAAAAACCTCCTAATAATTTTTAATTCTGGTGTTATGTAAAACTTTTAAAAGACTAACATTGAAAGATTTTCATTTAGCAACTTGTACGATGGAAGTATATCTCCAGCTCAGTATTTAGATTAACAATAAAACTTCATACACAAATTTAAGTTTAATTATTCAGTTAGAAGATTTTTGTTTTTAAATGTACCTATATGCACATAAAAGCAGCATTTCTAAAGTGTATTGTAGACCATGAAAAAAGAAGGAAGTGCAAAATCTATCTCAGTGTAGGCGTTTCTTTTGGCATTTTGTTGCAAAGAATTGCTGAAGCACAGAAATTACATTAATTATGATGGTAGTCTGCACACACAATTCTGCAATTTCAGAACTAAATTCTAAGTCTTAAAGCATTTGTTAGTAATAAAACATCTAATAGGGCATGATCACCCATGACTAGATGACTTTTGTATAATGAGTTCGTTTAACAGCTGCATCATTTGCTTAACAATCACTGCAAAACAGGTCATAAAATTGGGTGGGTCACATGGTGACCCTGCTTTATGACCTTCACAACTTATGATCGAAATTGTGAACACAATTACTGTTGTGGACTATCTGTAGTAAGGAATTTTATCTTTCCTTATCTTGCATTTGTGATTGTGCACAGGGCTTCTCAAATTCATAATGATAATCACATTATTCTTTCATGCTTTTGTAACTTATGTAATAGAGTAAGTATACTTATGTTTATATATTTAATATTATATAAAAACTCCAATTTATATATATTAAAGAATATATAATTGAAAAACTCTCAATGATGAAGTGACTTTTCTTATTTGCAAATAATGTCACATTAATACATTCCTCATAGAATTTATTGCAATGGCTATCTTGAGGTAAAAAATATCCCATGACTATATTAATGCAGTCAGTATTTCTACCACCCCTCAGCAAATATAAAAACACTGAACAAATTTTAATCCAAATGTCATAGTAGTGTGTGGTCATACCTGAAATTTATGAATAGGCAGAGCATCAAGAAATTCATGTGCTAAATAAAAACTGTTGCCTAGGTAGTGGGGAAAAGGGATCAGTTAAAATAAAAATGCCTCCATTTTTATAACATACAGCCAAAATCTTTATTAGGAACTATTTTTATGAATGACCCATTTGAGCTAGATCATGGGTCAAAATTTATGATTTTAGTGTACTCAAATTATATTTCAAAATATGTTGCAGGAATAACTGCTTTTATTTTACTTTATCAAGAAAACTGCATGGATAAATGAGAAAAAAATGACTGTTGATTACTGGAGAGAATCTTTCTATCTAGATGATTACTAAGAGTCGATACCCATTTGAAACCTTAATGGATCAAGGCTTCTGGGTTAATTTGGTTATATTTATCAATAAAATGAACTTGATAGAATACAAATGTACACAAATGCAAGAGGATGTTACAGGCTTAACATTTCCTGAAATAATTCTTAAATACAAAATGAAGGTCTACTGAAAAATTATGTTTACAGAGATAAACAATGGACTCTTTCAAGAATTTAATTGGATATTTTGAATGAAATGTTTTCTTACTCATTAAAGCCAAACTATAGCTACATGTACCTTAACTCTAGATTATCTCCCTTCATTGCAAAATTTATCTTAATTCTAACAAATTATTGATTAGTAAATAATTCTCAGTCTCAACTACTGACTGAAAAGCAATAAATGAAGTAGTTCTTACCTTCTGGCACTTCATTCAAATTTCTATACCAGAAAATTGGTATTCCAGTCTTACTAATTCTGTGCATATAAGCATTAGAGCTCTTTGGCAACTCTACTTTTTCTTTTGTTAGCACTGATGCCTGCATTTCACTTAATTTTGGACTGACTTCCACCAAATGAATAGAAATTTCACAGTTAGCAAGTATGGAGCTCAGCTGAGTAAAAACCTATAAGCACAGAGAATACAGTTAGAGTTTACATCTACTATCTGTCTGCCCAGTCACCCACCCAAAACTGGATTTGGAAATAAGAATTATCTAACATATTTATTTTGTTGGATAAATCTAATCTTTGTCAAATTTATTTGCTGCCCTCATTATCTTTAAAGTCAGGCTTTAATTAACTTTTTGTCCTTTTCTTCTTTCTTTTTTCAAGCTTGCCTATTCTTGCGAATATAGCGCAATATCCTAAATATGACATTAGCCTCAGTGTCCCACTTGATACCAGTTCTGTATCATTGAGATAAATCTCTCAGGTAGCATATAATAGTTTGGAATTTCTACAAATTGATTCTGGTGGCGCAGTGGTTAAAATGCAGTACTGCAAGCAAACTCTGTCCACAGCCTGCAGTTCGACTCTGGCAGGGCGGGAGGTTGACTCAGCCTTCCTTCTGAGGTCAGTAAAATGAGGACTGAGATTGTTGGGGGCAATATGCAAGTAATCTTTTTACATTGTAAACTGGTCATAGATTGCTGTAAAGTGCTATGGGGCAATATAAAAGCCTAAAATGCTATTGCTGTTTGGTATTAAAAATAAATAAATAAATAAAAGCAAGTAATTAACATATAGCTAGATACAAAACTGACACTTAAATAGACATTTGACAGTTGAACAAATAGACAACATTGGAAGACACTTTTACTTTCTGCTTTTCTGAATTTTGAAATGCTGTTTAGTGATCCAACAATCTGACAAAATATGTACATTACTGTAAATGATGTATCAAAGGTATATAAGGTAAGAGCTTACAAAACGTGCACATTAAGAAAACAGTCTTCATCATGCATACAAATTTGTAGGTGCATGAAAGTATGTTTATATTTTTGTGCAAACTTAAACAATTGCAAGCTGATGTAGAACTGGAAAGAATGAAGTTAAATTTGAAAAATTATGTCACAGAAAATAAATTGAGCAAATTTGTTCTTCACTACCCAGCACAATACATACAAAGACTGTTTTTACTTACCCTTAAAATATCATCTATAAGACTACCTCTACCTGGGCCCAGTTCCACCAGCTGAAATTTTGGAGATTTTCCTGTAGCCATCCATTCGCTAACAAACCAAATACCTATTAACTGAAGAAAAAAAAATAAGCTTTTAAATTGCAAAACTAGACATATTTATAAACTGAGTGATACATGTGTGTATATATAATATATAAAATATTTTTCAAAAATCACAGGGAAAGTAAAACTCCCCACATATTTTGCACATAATGAAATTATGTAAATAATGTTGAAATTAATAGGAGTTAAAAGTTTATGACTGCATTGGGTGGACCTTGGAGCCACCCAAGGAAATAGACTAGATCACCAGTTCTAATACTGGAAATAATATTCAACTGGTGGGGGAAATTTGTTTCTAGCTCCCCAATTATCCTTGTTGTGTCTCTCTTCCAAGTTCTAGAAATATCTCTTTAATGCAGCTAAACCTTAAATCTGACATTGTGGTGTATGACCAAAACAGAATTTAGTAGAACTAAAGATGAATTCAGAGTGGTCCAAAACAGAGCAGCAATATGAAAGGAATATAAAAAAATTACATTACCAATTCATATCAAAATGATTAAGTAGAAATTCAAACAGTAGATTATCTTGATAGTATTAAAAAGATAACAAATTCTAAATTAATCACAAAATATCAGTTACAAAACACAATGTCTCAAGAACTGTTAACCATTTGAGCCCAGAAACAAATGATAAAAAACATTCTAGCATATTCAGACATTACTATTTTTATAATTTATAATCTATAATCAGCAGTCACTAGCCAAAGTTCTTAGAAATGACAAGATAAGAAGTGCTAGGTGTAAACATTAAGAGATACAACATCAAGAAAATGCAGTTTTGTTAAGTTTGACAAATCTTTTGAAATTACTTTTAATCCTTTACTGCTTTATCTTAAATGCTTGTAACCTAGATAATCATGTACATCAGGCAAGTCAAACTTGTGATGCCACATGACATATAGGAACTTTTTCCCCACTGCCAGCAATGGAGTGGGTGTGGTTTCAGCGTGACACATCTGGTCTGCGGGCTGGCAGTTTGACATGTCTGATGTACATGAAAAAATAACAATACTTTTAAAAGCTACCTCTCCAAAAATCTGACTTATTTCAGGTGAAGTAACAAAATCTCCCTTTTCTCCAAACATATCTTGATGCATATAGTATCCCTGTGGAAAGAGAAAAAATATAAATATTGTTTATTATTTGCAACATTCAAAATCTTAATCTTTGATTATATTCCTCTGCTAGTCAGCTTTAATTCAGAAAATGTATAACAGTTCTTTAAGAAGGATGAAGAAAACATGAAGGGTTCCATACTTTGCAATATTATCAAATAAAAATTGGAAGTTGAAATGATGTAACAGATTTTCTTGCAATGTAAAAATAAGATTTCAGATGAGAAAATAAAAATCCCTTGTGTAACATCTTACTTATAGTTTAAAATGACAGGGATATTTATTTGAGTAGAAGAGAAGGGACAAGCAGGGATCCTTTGGGAGGATACTAATGTGTGTGTATGACTGAAAATAAATTATTATTTGTTTAATATATAAATTCCATTGAATATGCTCTCTCTCTCATCATCATAATGGTAAGAACCACCCACCCCATTTTATTGGTTATGAGTTCATGGAATTTCATTTCTGTTTTTCTTGAACTTAGCATGAGAGAAAGCAGAAACGACTAGACATAAGGAGTTTCCCCCCCATGCCATCACTCTGCTTAACAACTAATTCCTACAACACTGTCAAAATATTTAATAAAGCTATATCACTATGATACTCCTCATCTTTCCTACTACCTATCCTTATCTTCTTATGACTATAGCTTTGCTGCTTGTATCTTACAATTTATATTGGGGTTTTTTTGTACCCTAGTATGATTTATGTTGTTTGCTTAGCTAGTACTCTATGACTATCACTAAGGATTGGATCTTATGATTTATGATGAAGTGTTGTATTTCACGATTTGTGATGAATGTATTTTCATATTGTATATGATCATGATTATTTTATTTATTTATTTATTTATTTAATTTCATATACTGCCCTATTCCCGAAGGACTCAGGGCGGTTTACAGGGCGAGTTAAAACAATACAAATAAGTACACTTTAAAATAGAATTAAATTAGACTAGCCCACAATTAAACTAATTAAATTAAAATTAAATTAAACCCCCCTCAGTCCAGGCCAGCAAGATCAAACAACCAAGTTTTAAGGTTTTACTTGTATGTACACTGTGAGCTTATGCAGCGGAAACAAATTCCTTTTGTGTCCAACCACACTTGGCCAATAAAGAATTCTATTCTATAATACAAATCATATTTGTAGCAGAGCACATTTGTACAATGATACGTTTAAGGATGGAATAGCAGAATATTGTAATCTTTCCAATCAGTTTGATCAACAAGAACAAACAGTCAAATAAGATGTTATTACAGGAGACATATGCAACAAAAAGCACACAGTTATATATTGAGTGTAGGAAGAATAATTGGAATAAAAGCAACATTTTCCCCACTTTGCAACCTGAACAGAAAATCTTTCCTTGTGTCGCAAAGACAACACTGAAAACAGCAACAGTTAATCCAACAGGAAGAAACTTTGGGTATTTGTCTCTTCCTTGAACATACCACTAATGAAAATTGCAGTCTTTCTTACTAAACTTTATGCTTTATCCAGTGCACAAATAAAAATATGTACTAAATGATAAGCTTCAAATGGTTAAAGAATAAAGTACTAGATTTCTTAAAGGTTTGGTTCATATAAACAATTAGAGCTTTAATTCCACAAAGCTGACTTTTACATTTTAATAGTGTCATTGATCATACCTTCAGTGGATTTGTCAAAACTTCCCGCATATATTCAGCCACTGTAATAGGACCAGTTGACTTTATTTTCATAATGAGATGTTTCAGCATTGGAGTCATGAGGCTATTGTCTGTTGCTTTATTTTCTGAACTAAAGTGCTGGCATCTCAATACAGTGGAAAAACCTGCATAAAAAGAAACATGACATATTCTCAAGTAATCAGTTGTAATATGTGAAGTACTTTTCAAACCAGTGGCGTAGCGTGGGGGGTGCAGGGGGGGCCGGCCGCACCGGGCGCAACATCTGGGGGGGCGCCCATTAAGCTCGCCGGAGGGGGACGATTCTGCTTCACTGAGGGTCGGAGAAGTGAGCGAGTGGGCGGAGGATAGAAAGCAACCGCATTCGCTGCGCCCAGCCAGAGCGGGATCCCGTCCTCTCGTGGCTGCGGATCGCCTCCTTTCTTGGGTGGGGGTGGGGAGGCTTGGCGGCGTCTCGCCTCCCTCTCTTTCTCCCGCCGCGGCTCTCCTCCGCTTGGTTCTCAACCTGCAAGCCCGGCCCCCCACGACCCAGCTCCCGCCCCCGTCTCCTTTCCCGGAGGTAAAGGTAACAACTGCAGCCGCCGCACCTGCGGCTGCTTGCTCCTCCTCCTCCTCCTCCTCCTCCTCCTCCTGCCGTATTGACTCTCTGTGGCCACTGGGTTCCCCCTGCAGGAGGCGATCAGGACGCCCCCCCCGACACACGTCGCCAGCAGCGAGAGTTTCCAGCCAGTCCGGCGAATCTTTGGGGCGAGGTGCCAAAGAGAAGGAGGCGGCTTGGCTTGGATAAGCAGCGTCTGGGCAGAAAATAGGTCAGGCGCCACAGCAAGTATGAACTCCTGGGGTTCAGCCTAAGCAGGCAAAGCTGCAGGGTGGGTTGGTTGGCTTTTCTGGCTTTGGAATAACCTTGGGAAGCTGAGGCATTGTAAGTTGGAAGTCATTGTTTGTTGCCTAACATGTTGGGTCACCCCACCCCACATGCTAAGCCATAAACCGTGGTTGGTATCCAGGGTTTAGGACAAGATGGAGAAAACTAGCCAATTGTGGGATCATAAATCTTGATGAAGCCCATCATCGCTCCATGTGATGTATGCACTCAATCTACAAATGTAGTCCAAGCCTATTCACATCTGTTGTAAGGTCATTCTCTCGTGGGGTTTATCTTGACATCCACTAAGAGTGGAACAAACATGCCCCATTAACCATTTTCAACGCCATGTCCTCTCTTTGTCTCATCCTAAATCACAGCTGAGGCACCTTAAAGTTGCCTTGTTTCAGTTTTAAACTATCATTTTCCCTCTTCTCCAGAGACCCTTTTTTGCCTTGAACCTAACTCAAGGGTAGGCAACCTTGGCTCTTTTATGACTCATGGACTTCAACTCCCAGAATTCCTGAGCTAGTGGAAGAGACTCGAGTGCTAAAATCCACGGGTTAGGGGGCGCAAATTACTTGCCTTGCCCCGGGTGCTGACAACCCATGCTACGCCACTGTTTCAAACTATTCATTTTATATGTTATTCAAATGGCATTTAGAGAAGTTGAAACTTCACAGGGACTAAGCTAACATTTACTTAATTTTGTGCAACATTCAGGCAACTGATCAGCCCTTTTAAAGTGCTCCTTTTTAATCCTGCATTTTATTAGCTTCTGGCCTATTTTAACGAATATGTGCCATTTCTGCTATTGTTTAATGTGATAAAAATCTTAGAATGTTACAATAAGTAGCTTTGTATCAAAATGTTTTGGCATCCAAAACATCTAATCTAAATGGGTTCACAACTTCTTTGTTCTCTTTACTGATTTCAAAATTGCAGATTCTGAGCACCTGAATGAACTTTTTGTAGATGGCTTCCATCACAGGGCTGACTAAATTCCTCAAACTGGCTACTAATTCTTTAGGATAGTCCACCTCAAGGTTATTATGAAGATACAACTGTACAGTACTGAGCTTGCAGGAGAAAGTCAGGATATAGGAATAACAATAGCACTTAGACTTATATACTGGTTCACAGTGCTTTACAGCCCTCTCTAAGTGGTTTGCAGAGTCAACACATTGCCCCAGCAATCTGGGTCCTCATTTTACTGACCTCGGAAGGATGGAAGGCTGAGTCAACCTGGATCTGGTGAGAATCAAGCTGCCAAACTGCTGGAAACCAGCAGTCAGCAGAAGTAGCCTGCAGTACTGCATTCTAACCACTGCGCAACCACATCTAATAAAATTGTCAGGTAAAGGTAAAGGTTCCCCCGCACATGCGTGCTAGTCATTTCCAACTCTAGGGGCCGGTACTCATCTCTGTTTCAAAGCCAAAGAGCCAGCGCTTGTCCGAGGACATCTCCGTGGTCATGTGGCCGGCATGACTAGACGCCAAAGGCGCATGGAACGCTGTTATGTTCCCACCATAGTGGTCCCTATTTTTCTACTTGCATTTTTCCATGCTTTCGAACTGCTAGGTTGGCAGAAGCTGGGACGAGTAACAGGCGCTCACTCTGTTATGCGGCACTTGGGATTCGACCCGCCAAACTTGAATAAAATAAAATTGAATAAAGCTAAATAACCAGCCATAGGCACACATGCTGATAATAGATACAATTACTGTAAATATTAAAAGTTTGTGGAACAATGATGTTTTCAAGACTTTCCTGAATTGCAAGGAGATATTATTACAAAGGAAGAGGGTTACAGTTGAAAAACACTGCCATAGGCTTCCCACCAAGTACATCCTAAAAAGCAGATCCTAAGTATCCCTTCTCATTGTTAAGTGCAACAGAGCAGTAAAGCATACATGAAAGAGAGGGTCCTGGAGATATCTGGGAGCATGGGCATCTGGAGAGGGATAAAAGTACTGCAGAATTTATCCTTTGCACATTATCATAGCAGCTTCTTATAGCTGCTGTTCTAGGATAAAACCAGCCCTATGTAGCAATGAGTGGCAAGGGAATGGCAGATTTTAATCATAATGACTAACAGAGATATTATCCACCCATATTAAATACATATACATAGCAGACTTTTTTCTACTATGTATTCAAAATGGACTGTGATTAAGATATAGATGTGTATGTATGTGTATTGAGATTTTATATATTTGCGTGTGTGTGCATAAACACACATTTTCTTTTGAGAGTATGCATCAGAATTTCATTTTTAATGTGCGCCAGGGTGTACCCAGAAAAAGTGGTAATAATAAAAAGTGATAATAAAGGTTATTTTATTATCTTAAAGAGGAGCAGCTGATGAAGCCAGCCACTGTAGATAGAAGCATCTACCAGCTATTGTCTGATACTAACAAACAAACAGCAGGCTCGGGATTTGGCTGGTAGTTTTAACGAGTGAAGGACACACTCCTTTAGTTGGAAGTGGAGGTACTTGCACATGCTGTAGGAGATGCAGAGCAAGCCGTCAAGTTCACGGAAACTCCAACCCGCTATAATTTAAAGTTGTAAATGGGCACATTTATTTGGCATCAAACAGCACCGAGATCTACAAGACTTACTTCGGGATAAAGGGACACAGACTTGCGTATTCTGGCGGGCCGAATGGCCAGCCCAGCCCCTTGCGCTGCTTTTGCTCCTAGGGAAACCAATGGAACGTTTGCACCGCACGCCGAAGCGCGCGGTTTGCAACACAGCATATCCTGAAAGCACGAGCCGCATGCCTCCCCTTCTCGTCCTTGTCAGTCTTTTCGTCCGCGCGCAAGTCCTGGCAGCTCAATAAAAGGGCTCTTTCTTTAAATAACCAATTCGACCTACAGTCGAAGGTCACAGTTGTTCTACACATATTCTTAGGCAACCGAGGCCTTTCCCCCCCGATATGTTTAAGAAGCCAGGGGCGCTTCATTATCGTTCGTTTATTTACTCCCTATCTTCCAGGTCCTTTCCGTTGAGAGGTGGGTCCTCTCTGTTTCCCGGAAATGAGGGGAATCGCTCTGCGATGCGTGGTCTGCCCGGGAAAATGGCGCCGCCGGAGTGCGAGGAGATGGATAGCGACGATGCGGCCGACGATGAAAGTGAATTTACGCTGGAGGAGGTGCTGCGCCTCGGTGGGACTAAAGTAAGAGACCGTCATTGAGGCAACGGGGACCGGAGTATTGTGAAAGCACGAGTTGGGACGGAAGCTGAAATCCTTGGCAGAGCATTTAATTTAACATCGAGGGGTTTCTTCTTTATTCTAAGAGTTGGTTGAATGCTGTATTTTTCACCCCTGTGACGTGTCTGCTCACGATAAAGTGCTTCGTGCCTTGGACATTTATCAGTTGCTGGCCTCTAGATGTGTTGCGAAAACAAGTCCTCAAATACCCAAAATTGTGGCATTTTTGATCATCATCTGGTTGGCCACTGAGAATGCATTGTGAAACTAGATAGCAAGCAAGATTTTGCCATATAGGGCGTAACTCTAGCACCGAAATGCATTTCAGTGATAAACTTTTAAGAGATGATGTTTGCAAAGTCTTGAAATATAGTTACAGTGGTTTTGGATTGAACAATTTGGAAACAGATTACCCATGTCTTTTCTGATGGTGGCAGAAGGCTCAGGACACTTGGTTGAGCTGTTAAAGCTCCAACTCCCCCCCCCCAAATGCAAAGTATAACTTTTCTCTTAGCATACTTGTGACTTTATTAAAATCCTAGCCTAACACAAAAGCTAAACAATGTCTTTCTGTCAGTCTTTTAAATATATATTAAATTCAGGAAACTTTATTATTCTTCTGTTCTGACTTCATCAAATTTACTAGGTTTCTTTGTTTTAAGATACTTGCAATATATCTTGTAATTTCCCTGTTTGCTTTAGCTGCTTATCACATGATTATCAATTGTGAATTAAAGATGCTAATATAGCTTCTTGATTTTATTTTATACAGCAAGATTATATCATGCTCGCTGCTTTGAATGAATCAGAAGAGCTTGTAGATGGGGGCAAAAAAGGAGCAATTGACGATTTAAATCGAGGTGAATTAGAGGCATTTATAAATTCACTAGGTGTGAGCAAATATTCAAAAAAGTTCCTGCAAGAAGAAGAAAAAGAAAAAGAGAAGGAAGCAGCAATGGAACCAGAAAAAGAATCTTCCCCAAGTGAAAAGACCAATCAAAAAAGAGTACATGTAACTACAGTAGGAAAAAAAGACAAGGAAAAAAAAGTAAACAAAGTAAGTGCTCAGTTGAATACTGCTAAAGATAACGTGAAAAAGCCAATCCCCATTAGCAATGAAAACAGCGCATCCTTGCTGAGAACAAAGAAAGCAAAGGAAGAAGTTTTTCAGTTTCGCTTGCGACAGGCATTGCTCATAAAACCAGGGGGAAAATGGTATGACCTGGAGTATACTAATGAATTTTCTGCTGAAATTCAAAATCAATTTCTTGTATCCAAATACAAAGCCTTGGCTGAAAAACTTTATGAACAGGAAACAAATCTCTACAAAAGCAACACAAATTTGCAGAAAGGATCATCGTCTGTATGGATGAAGACAGTGGTATCATCAGGAACACTTGCTGACAGAATGGCCGCTATGACTCTTCTTATTCAAGATGCTCCTGTTCACTCACTTCAATTTATAGAGATCCTGGTTAATATGATCAAAAAGAAAGGCAGCAGAAGGCAAAGCTTAATCGCCTTGGATACTTTAAAAGAACTTCTCATGACTCACCTCTTGCCAGATAATCGAAAACTGCACACTTTCTCTCAACATCCTTTTGACAATCTGGAGAAGCTTTCAAGTGGCAACAGGGATTCAAGAGACAGGCGTTTAATATTGTGGTATTTTGAGCATCACCTGAAGCACTGGATAGCTGAGTTTGTGCAAGTGTTAGAATCATTGACTCATGATCCCTTGATAGCAACAAAGGGTCGTGCACTATCCACAGCCCATGAATTGCTCTGTAATAAAGTAGAGCAAGAAAAGGCTTTCCTTGTTCAGTTGGTCAATAAACTGGGAGATCCTCAGAACAAAGTAGCCACTAAAGCATCTTATCTTCTTGAGACTTTGCTTCATAAGCACCCCAATATGAAAGGAGTAGTGTGTGATGAGGTGGAAAGGCTTCTCTACAGATCAAACATCAACCCCAAAGCACAATACTATGCAGTTTGCTTTTTGAACCAGATAGTTCTTAGTCATGAAGAAAGTGAGCTGGCTAATAAGCTCACAACACTCTACTTTTGTTTTTTCCAATCTTGCATCAAGAAGAAGGATGTTGGATCTAAAATGCTTAGTGCTCTACTGACTGGAGTGAATCGAGCATATCCGTATGCTCAGAGTAGCAGTGAAAAAATAAGAGACCAAATGGATACCTTGTTTAAAGTTTTACACATTGTGAACTTCACTACCAGTGTACAGGCCTTGATGTTGCTGTTTCAGGTGATGGATTCTAATCAGACTATCTCTGACAGATATTACATAGCCTTATATAAGTAAGTGCCATGCATATTTTGATTTGTCAGATACTGTTTTTTAAAATAATTGTTTCATATTTTAATTTTTTCTTTAAATTGTGATATGCACATTGCACTTCAGTCACCTCTGTACCAACTAATTACTCATATCTACTAATAACAAGGTATAGGTAACCTGTATTTTTGAAGAGTTCATGCATGTGTAAACTATTTGGTGTTTGATCCTTTTCAAATAATACTTTTATTAAAAATTAAACTACAGAAATAAAAATAAACAAAAAATAAAAGTGAAAAAAGAATAGAAAATGCAGCAAAGAAATAAAAATACAAGCATAGTAAAGAAAAAGTATGTAAAGAATTGACATCCCACTTCATCACAAGTATAAACGATTTTAGTAATTTATCTTCTCTTAAAACACAACAAATGATTACGTCTTCCCATATTCCATCTCTTATCTACAAATAAATTCTTTAAGCCACCACATTTCAGTTCTTATTAGCAAAACTCCATTAAGGGTTATCAAGAGATAACATCTATTTTAACCTTGATAAAATTAATCAAACTTTATATTCCTTTTATTTTTAACAAAGTTGAAATAATATCCTACAACTTGATTTCTTTTCATTTTTTCTTTATCCCTGCTCAGAGAATTCATTAAAGTTTTAATAAGCTTCTTTTGTAAATCCAACATTAGAAAATTATTTGGGTCATTCTCTTGGTTTGTTATTTGTATATCGCTTTTAATTATTAAGTCATCAGCTGGTCTGTTTTGTATGTCCAGCATAGCATCTTTTTCATAATTCTTGTCTGTTTTTAAATCCACTTTCAAATCAATCTCAATTTTGCAGGTAAAATTTGTTCCTCTTAACATTTTTTAAATCCAGTTGTCAGACACTTAAAATTAACTTCTGGGTCCATTGTTCAAAAATATCCTTCAATATGTCCAGTGTTAAAATATTTTGCTTCATTCTGTATTAGTAAGCCAAATTTAAATATTTTTCTCCTTTAATTATAATTTTTAGTTCCCTCTAGTGTCCACCCTTCAGAGTCTCATCCTATCATTTTTTAAAGAGCATTCAAAACATTTTTCCTTGGAAGGAGTCTTACAATTAATTTCAAAATCTTATTTCAAAGCCACCTGTACTCTTACATCATTTCAAAATTAAATTGTAATCACCCTTTTGTTCTAAAATGTTTTTTAGTCCTGACTCCTTAAACTTGTATTTAAAACCTCTTTTACAAAGAATTGAAGAAAATATCTGGTGCTATAAATTTTGTCACTCCAAAAGTTCCTAATATCTGAAAAGTATTTAACAAGCCATGTTTGAAAGTGATGAGAAAAGGTTGTATGCGAACCCAGTGTCCATAAAGACACTGACTGTGGCTTGAGCAAGATGGAGATGTTGCTGTCTCACGAGTTCTAATCCCCCTGAAGACTGCTGTCTCCTCACGAGGAGCAACTGTGTGGTGAGCCAATCTCAAGTTCACTTGTCCAGAGAGGAGATGGTTTGCTTACATAAGAAAATATCTGCAATGATCTAATGTGAATATTTTTTGCAGGAAGTTGCTAGATCCCGGAGTAGCATTATGTGCCAAGCCATCCATGTTTCTCAACCTTGTCTACAAATCTTTGAAGGCTGACACACTATTGCGACGAGTTAAAGCTTTTGTGAAACGATTACTTCAAGTCACCTGTGGACAAATGCCACCATTTGTCTGTGGGGCCCTGTATCTTGTGTCTGAACTTCTGAAAATAAAACCAGGCTTATGGGTACAGCTGCAGGATCATGTGGTATGATATGTTCCGGTTGCATGTTTTTTTTAGCCTACCTTATCTACTGACTTCTTTTTTTAAAATGCTGAGACTGTTTTAAGATGCTTGTTTTACCAATGATCCTTTAGTTGAGAGGATCAACTATTAGTGGAGTATTGTGTATAATTAGAGTCAGATAGGTCTGATGAATAATCTTTCCCACTGAGTTGTAATAGTTGAAAAATAATAGGTACTGTAATTTATAATTTTATGTTTTATTTTCAAGAACAAAATAAATGTCAGGTCCCTAGTGTTGGATATCATATACTTAATTTCTAAATAAAATTATTGCAGAATAATTTTAAGTATTTGTGAATTGTCTTTTGAGAGTCAGTTTGCTCTAGTGGTTAAGGTATTGGTGTTAGAACAGCAATAACTGCCTTAGGCATGAAAGTCAGTTGGGTAGCCTTGGGACTGTCACTTTTTCTCATCTCTAGGAATAAAAGAGAACAAATCACTTCCAAAATGCTCTGTAGAAAACTGCATGGACTTGCCTATATAGCTGCCAGGAGTCAAGGCTGACTTGATTTTTTTCCTTCAAAAACATTCCCTTGAAATAAAGGTGATGACTTAAAGGTTGTTTTGTCAAAGAAATGGTATGTTAGACACAATCAGTTTTAAAATGTATAATTGTGTTAGGCCCAATTAAGTTGTCTCAAAAGTTGAATCTTTACATTCAATTAGCAGAAATAATTACATTTTAGGAAAAAAGGACAGTTTCATTCTCGTTGGTACTTGGGTTTCCATTAGGTTTTATTAGATAATGTGCTATTGGGCTGTTTTAAAAACCCTAAATGTAATTTTGTGGCCTGCTTGCTTATCTTCTAAGATAGTGGTCCCCAACCTTTCCAACTCCACTGACTGGCAGTGGAGATGGGCGGGAGAGGATGGTTTTGTGCGCACACTTGTTGCTTGTGCAAGTGGAGCTTTGTGTGCTTGCCTGCTGCTTGCGTGGTTCGGTTCGCAGTACCAGTCCGTGGACCGGGGGTTGGGGACCCCTGTTCTAAGAGTTACCTTAATTTCTATATTGACTGTTCTGCTTAAAACTGATTCTTTCTATAGGAATCAGATGATGAGGAACATTTTCATGATCTTGAAGAACAAGAAGAAAACCTTGTGGATGCAGACAAACAGATAAAAAATGACGATATAGGACAGTCTGCAAAACCCCATAACCAGGCTTCAGAGGCATCATGGGTACATCACCAGAATCTAGCAGGTAAAAATGTTTTGAAAATATGTTTGTTCACTAATCATAATAGGGTTTAAAGTTTTAGCGGATTTTTTTTTTAATTTGCAGATTTTAATTTGAGGGACATTACTCAGAGTTTGCTTTGTTACATGAAAGAGTTAAAACAGTCAGCAGAAGGATGTGAATACTAAAATGGATAGGTCATAAAGCATTAATTTTCCCAAGAATTTTTTTAAATAAAATTTCTGAATGAGAATTGAAGAAGTAGGAGTTTTGTTGGGCCATGAGTCAAATTCTTCCAAGAAGAATTTTTATTTGATCACTTAGATTCCTGCTTTATTTAAGATATCTCATTCTCTTTCTCCTGTCATCTGATTAAAAGCTGTACTTGGAGTAGTAAGAGCCATTGGTTTGCTGTGCTGCTCTTCACTTTCTTTTGCCATCTAAACCACATGGATTTCGGGTACAATACACAATAGCTAAGATGTCAAGATTGTTTATTGCAGAAAGGTCTATTTCCTGCTCTTGACTGTTAACTAGGTATTTCTATTAATTTACTTAGGAAATTAATAAAAGTAATAATTTACTTAGGAAAGTAATAAAAATCTCTTCTTTAACAGGTGGCAAAGGCACAGGTAGCTACGACCCATTGTCCCGGAACCCTTCATACTGTGAAGCTGATAGAACAAGCTTTTGGGAACTGAAGAAGGTACAAATTTTCAAGTGTGAAAATTTAGGAGAAATCTGCCTAATGTGATCATGATATTGTAGTTATATTTATATATTATGAATTTATTTATGCTGCTTCAGCCATTTGATACTCATTCTATTCCACCTGCTGATGATATCATTAGTCATACCTCATGCTGCTTTCCCAGGCAAAGGACAAAATAAGTGAGTGTCTGAGCCAAAACTGGTTGCCCAATCTTTATAGCATTAGTTACAGAGTACACAGACTCAAATCCCTCCTTACTTTCGATGTCTTGGATAAGTTATGTTTCTCCTAACCTCCTTCACAGGGACCTTGTGAAGCTAAAATGAGGAATCCTCTGTCTTAAGATCCAAATGGAAAGACAAAAGTAGAAAGGTAGAATTAAATGAAATAATAAAATATTATTTCCTATCTTTAGGGCAGTGAGGACAATTATCCCATTAGATATTTATGTTTAGCAAACTCTACACTTTTTGGGGAATTCAGCAATGTACTGCTTAGATTTTTATGAGCACAAGATGAATAGTCACTCAGGTGTGGTATTAGAAGGAAGTGAAACTCTTGATTTTGTATTTTGCTCTAATCTTTCCTGTATTTCATTCAGTTTTAGGTATGCAGATTGGAGTATTTGTAGGTCTTTAGTATTAAACCAAAGAAATAATGGTAATGAATATTTGTACTGTACAATTATTTTCCCCCTCTTGACGTAAATAACTTCGTATTTTTAACCGTGTTAGAGATTTCAACATCTTAAAATATTGAGTATGTAACTTTGGTCTTTCTAGCTTTCAGAACACTTCCATCCATCCGTGGCTCTTTTTGCAAAAAGAATTCTAGAGGTTAGTTGAATTTCTTATTTTTTCCTTTACATTTTCCTCCCCTTGAAATGTAGAGAAAGGCTCTCCCATCCCAAAACGCAGAAAGAAGCAAAAAGCAAAACTACCTGTCTACTTTAAGGTGATCATCTTGCCAGTTGACAATATAAACATATACATAGTTTAGGCATAGACTAATATCAACATGCAGATTATTATTTGATTTTCATTTCAACAATATTAATAGATAAATGGATTGATTCTATTTGTTTGGTATTTATAAGTCTGTTGAGTAGAACAGGAAAAGTTATTACTATCGTATTCATTCTTTAAGAAAGTGGAAGTACTGTTTTGATCCAGATTATACAGAATTACAATTTCCCCCCACAGTTTAAGTAATCAGTGTCATATCCTGGCAATTCTTCCTATTAATAGTTCACTTTGAGTAAAGACTTGTTTATTTGTTAATCAAATGTATATAGCTGCCCATCTCACAGGAAGTGACTGGGTAGAATATAATAAAAAATAGCACATAAATAAAACAATCATAAAAATATAAAAAATAGTATTAAAATTAAAATTTCCACTGGCATACTTCTTGTGCTAATTGTAAATGTGATTTTTCTTTCTCTCTTGATTTAGGGTAATTACATTGAATATTCAGGTGATCCTCTACAGGATTTCACATTAATGAGGTTTTTGGATCGTTTTGTTTATAGAAATCCCAAAGCTCACAAAGGCAAAGGTATGAAGCCTTTAGTTTAGTAAAGCATCAAAGATTAAGGTTAACATAGCAACTATTATAAGTTTGTTTGATCTCTTAACTTATTTTTGCAGAGAATACCAGTAGTGTGGTAATGCAGCCAAAGAAGAAACAGTCCATGAATGATGTGCGAAACCTGGCAGGTAAAATAGCTTGTGTTCTAAAAATTATCACTGGTAATTTCCTGTCATTATTATAACACTGTTGTGATGTCCACTGGTTTCAATAGAAGCCATAAAATGTGTTGTGTCCATTGAATATCATTCACTGGAATCTTATGAATCAGAAGGTCCTATGAATAGAAATCCTAATATACAAGGAAAGTTTTCTGCCATTTCTCCTGCAGCCCCCAAAATACTAGCTACATTTTTCTGGAGTTTTTCTCAATCCTCTAGAGCAAATTTGGGCTGGGTAGAATTCAAGAGTCTTAGGGGGTAAAGGAGGTAATTGGCGATCACATTTGGCTCTTCCATTCCTAGAGGCTTCCATTGGATCGAAGAGCAGAGACTCAATTTCCTGATACAATTAAAAAATAGTGATTTTTTTGGCATTTCTCTTCAAGACACCACATAAATACATTTTTTCGGACTAAATGATTTAAATACGGAAAGTAATTTAAACTTTCTTAAATATATTATATAATGCATGTATTTGTTTTGATACAATGCATTGGTGTTTAGCTTTGGGTAAAGTTTCAAATTGGCAGCTATTCTTGAGTTAAAGTATTATATATTTTTCTAATTCCAAGAACTGATATCTTTTTGTCTAGCTTCATTCTCATGAATTTAGACTAGCGATTAGAACTGGGTACAAGAGGAAGAATAGGGAAGATTTGTCTCCCCATCTTTCCCTTAAGCTTGTAAGCCGCCCTGAGTCTTCGGAGAAGGGCGGGATATAAATGGAATTAAAATAAAAAAATAAAAAAAATAAATTTGGGTACAATGTACTCACCAGGCATACCTATATAATCTTGGTTCAGAAGTTTTTTTATTTGCCTCAAAATTTTATAAATGGGGCATTTTCAGTAGCATTGTGACCCTAATTTAAAGAGAAAAAGATCCAAAAGGTTTGGAGGATTGTAAGAGGGTAAAGAGAAACTATAGTAAATCATCACTTTCTTTCTTCTGCTGGGAAGCCTGTGCTTCATCCATAAATCCTTTCAGCAGCAGAGGGACAATAGATGCAACCCCTCACAATGAGCCTCATTAATTGAATTCTCCATGTTGTAACACTTCTTTTTGTTACAGCTTTTGAATCCAATTAATGTATTTAAAACATGTTGAAATTATATTGGTAATTTCAAATTGTGTTGTGTTTTGGGATCCAAATAGAAAGAAAGCATTGTATTTACATATCTTAGTCAACAAATTTAGGATAGGAAGTAGGAAATATATATGCAGAGAGGATACTTAAGCATTTGGGCATAAGTGTCCCAAGTTCCAGACTTGTTGCTTCTTGTCAGCCTTATATTATTAAGAATTTGGTCTGCACATCGGTTTCTATTGGTTATATAAATCTGTTTTTATATAGAGCTAGTAATTTTAATCAGTGTAAGGGTAATCTATACGATATATGGTACATTTAATATTTCTATTTCTAGTGAATAGTAAAGAATTCCTTTCACAAGATGAAAGCAAAATACCCGTAGACGAAGTATTTTTCCACAGGTAATTACATATTTTTTAAAATTATATTTTGGTATACCACTAATCCTTTTGTTCTGGACTGGATGTGGGGAGGGTTTTTTTCTTACATGCACATATTTTCATTACAGCTTTTATTATAGCAGTGCTTGTGCAAATCTCATAATTAATACAATTGTATACAGTAGAATAGGGAGGGGATTGTCAGGAGGAAAACAAGTAATGTCAAAGGCTGCTAAAAACTATAAAGGAAAAAGGATACATGTTAAAATGCAATTGTATGAACAAGCTCAATGATGCCATCTTGGCTTAGATTGTTTCCATTTGTCAACATCAGCTTCAAGTAGCTGTTTTGGGAAATCTTGCTATTAATTTTTCAGCCCTGATATTCTGCTGATGAGAAGTAGAGATAAACAAGCCCTCACAAAAAAACTTGGTATCATCTTCGGATATAGTATTGTGCAATGTATTCCAAAGAGTCACTTCAACAAGAGTGTTAGCACCAGACTAGGATCCTCCTTGAAGCATTAAATCAGCTACGTTGTCTGGAAAACTTTCATGGCTTCTTCAAAGTTTATCTCTGGCTATTTGTATCTGCGTCAGGGGACTCCCACTAGCATGCCTAGCAAAATGAAGCCTATTGGATCACTTATATCAATCAAAATCAATATTAAGGAACTAACAGTACATGAAAGAGTAGGAAAGGTAAACAACAGCAAATAAAGAGAAATGTCTGACTGAAGAATTGTAATAGATCAGTGAACAAATCATCACTTGAAGCAGAAATGACCAGGCTCAAATTAACTTACTTGGGACACATTATGTGAACACCTAGTTTTCTGTAGAAATCTTTGTTGCTGGGAATGGTGGAAGAGAATAACTTGCAGCAAGGTGGATGAACAGTGGCAATATGTGCATTGTTGGAACATCTGATGGATCAGCTTAGGGATAGATTGTCATGGAGAAAATCTATCCATGTGGAAACGTAACAGTTGACATTGATTTGATGGCATGTAATACTCGGTTCATAATAAAACAGTAATAGGTCAAACTAATTTTGTCATATTACTGGGGAATGTTCAGAGGGTTCTCTTTTTACCTCAAAGCAGCATATGGCAATGTGTCTTTCTGTGAATTGAAGAAATGCCTTCACAGTTGGCCTAAAAATGACCTGACATCTTAGCAAATAATAAGTGAAATATAATGGAGTCTAAACGTTTAATGCAACAATTTGATAAATATATTTGCTTTTCTCATAAGTGATATCAACCAGTTGTGTTTCAAATCAAAGCTACAGTTATGGTAGTGCTGAAAAAAATGGACAGATGACCAGTCTTCAAAGTTCTAGCCATCACAACAACCCCATGGTCATGTGATCGTGGTTTGGGTGCTTGGGTCATGATTATGCCGCCAGGGAGCCACAGTCACGTGGCCACCATTTGCAACCTTCCCTGCTGTCTTCTCATAAGCAAAGTCAATGGAGAAGCTAGCAGGGGAGGTAGTACGTTGCCTCTTCCTGCTTAATTACCTGCATGTATTGGGGTTATGAATGCATTGCTTAGCAATGGCGATCCTGGTCCTCATTGCCATTGTAACCAGAGGACTACCTGTAATGACTTTAAAATGATAGCGTTTAGAAAAGTAAAATCTTGAGCTGTGTATTACTCGAACAGATTGGACACATCTCAATAACCACGAGTTTTATGTGGACATGTACAATATCCTTTTGATTCTCAGGTTTTATAAAAAATTAGATTTGGACAAAGAAAAAAGGAAGCCTGTGGGAGATGATGAAAGTATAGAAGATGTGGATGATGAAGAATTTGAAAGAGCGTTAGGTAAGGCTATTCATACTGTTCTTTTCCTCCTCTCATGTAAATAATAATTCATAAACGATACACAGAACATTTAATTTCCTTTGAATGTGGTAGTTACTATTTGACATCAGTCTTGAAAATCTGAAAATGGCTTTCATTTACCTCCCACCTATATCAAATTGAATTTAGACAGAGCTACTGTAAGTTACTTTCTAACATTTTCTTTTTTGGGTTTAATTCATGTTTTGCTAGCTGCCGTTTTCCTTCTGTGGTTCTCTACAATAAATTACAATGAACTGTACTTTAAAATTTGAAATATTTTAACTTTGTCATTACAATATCGTACGTAATTTCTTTCAGATTCATTTGAACAAGACAGTTATTTTGAGAATATTGAGAGTGATCTTAATTTTGCTGGGTAAGATTTTTAAAATTCTGTATATAAATTCTAAAGACTCTAGAGAACATAAATAACTGGTTTAAAATAGCACTAAGAACTGATTTTACAGTATGTAGTGCATGACGGCTTAGGACTCTTCTGAAAAAAACAACACACCCCTTAATGTTATGTCACTGAATGGGATTTAGAATAGATCTTCACTCTTGAAATATTACCAATCATCCAAATTACTATGAAATTAATGTAATTTTATGCAAAACCTAACCCTAGACCAGGGGTAGGCAACCTCGGCTCTTTTATGACTCATGGACTTCAACTCCCAGAATTCCTGAGTCAGCTATTCTGGGAGTTGAAGTCCATGAGTCATAAAAGAGCCGAGGTTGCCTACCCCTGCCCTAGACCATGCTTCTTTTATATTTTACTTATTTTCTAGGGTTTTGGTTTGAGCAAAAATGAGGTACCTCTGAGAATTATCATTACTTTATAAAGATCTGAATTTACCCAAGTGATCTACCTGATGTAATATTGAAAACCTTTTTTAACCTTTGCAGTGTTTGAATTTTGTTTAGAAAGGATTTTTTTTAAAAAAAATTATATTTTGAGTTCTGAAGTGTATGTTTTATGTCCTTGGTCTGCTTGTCCTTGAGGTTGAGGAGAAAAGTACTATCTTGCAACGTAAATCTCAGATCTATATTTTAAAAAGTACTTCTGTTCCATGTATGAAAATAACTTTGATAATGTGTGTATGGAAATAAACTAATCCCTTTTCGAGTTCTTTTTACCATAATTTGATGTAGATATAAAGTGGTTAGACTTGAAATAAAGATTATATAAGAAACAGTTGACACAAAGCATTTATCCTGGCATTCATTACAAAGTAAAACTTTGTGTGAACTGATTTTTGTATATGTTTCCTATTTCAAGCCCTACTAAATGAAACCAGTGAAATGGAAGCACAGTAGAATAAGCAATGGATCATTTTTATTTGTATTATCTCCCTTCCCCCTCCAATATATTTGGAGTTTAGTGCTTCCTTTATTGAATAGTTTGGAGCACTTTTTTATTGGCCAAGAAAAAAAAAATTGGGAGAGCCATTGATACTTCATTATGTATTTTTGTTCCCATTAGTTCAAGTTTCATATGCTATGAAATGTTAGCATTAAAGGAAAATAGGGATTTGGGATGGAAAGCTGATCAGCATTCTTGGATTATATAAAGAGATTTAGAAGATTAAATTTAACCATTAAGCAGTTTTGTGAAAGTATCTGCATCTAAATTCATAATCAAAAAACAAAACCACATTTATGATGCATCCTATATATTTAATTTTGTGCACATTTATAGCTAATTCACAGGGGAAAGTTCTTTTATAAAGTACTCCAGCTTTGGATCAGAGTTCTAGCAGCTAATTGGGTGACTCTGGGCCAGTCATTTTCTCTCAGCCCAACTCACCTCACAAGGTTGTTGGGAAAATAGGAGGTAGAATTAGGTAAGTTTGCTGCCTTGAGTTATTTTTTAAAATAATAAAAGCAGGATATAAGTAAATAATTCTGGGGTATTGAAATATCACTCTTAGTTTCAGATACTGCTATTTCTGTTGCAGATTTTTATCTGTTTTCCTTTTGCATAAAGGTTGGCTAATTTGTCTAATATAAAGTAGTGTGGCATTGATGGCTGAGGTTCTTCAGATTTCCTTACAGTGTAAAGAAGCATTACCAGTAAATTCCTTAATTGAGCCATCAGGTTAGTGCAGGTGATAAATTCTAATTTTATTAGCATTCATAAAGTTACATATGTATTAACAATTATATACTGTTCTAGTCAAAAACACTGAAAGATACACAGAGAACATAATCTGGGTTGTCTCAAAATAAAGCACCACAATCATAAGATACTCCCTTTTTCCACCAAGTATTAAATCTACAAAGGCCTTTTTAAAAAAGGAAGGCAAGAATTGTGAGAAAAAGTATATAGTAGATGTGTATTTAAAGTTTCTTTCCTAATTTTTTAGTAATATAAAAGTCAAAAAGAAAAAGAAGAGAAATTCAAATGATGAAACTGAATCAGAAGATTCCGAGGAAGACAATTTTGATGACCTTGATGATGAGGAAGTCTCTCTGAGTAGTATGGATGAAGACTTTGGGGAAGATATTGATGAAGAGGGAGGGACTTTCATGGATGTGTCAGATGAAGATAACACTCCAGGTAAACAACAGTTCCCAAAGTCTTAAAACTTTTCACTCTTGCTAAAGTAGTTAAACCATACAGATAAATTGTTCCAGTTTTAAAAATGATGTTGTAGAAGCCTGCAACAGAGGAGGAGATCTATGAAATCGTGAGTTGTTCCAGTATTTGTAATATGCAAGTTGTTTCCACGTGAAGCTCAGCAAATTTTATGTGGTAATTTTCAATTTTATTATGTAATACAAGTTTTACTGGCTCTTCTTTTTGGTAACAGATGAAAGTAAAGACACTGAAGTCACACCTGGCAGTAAGAATAGCCAAAGGAAAAAAGAAATGGATTTTGCTGGATCAGTTAAAGGTAATATAGGTAAAGGTAATACTTTTAAGACTTGACAAATAAGAAGCATGAGAAATTCATGTTTCTGTCAAAATACCAAGGGATTAGCACAAGTTACCAGAATTGTTTTCTTTCCAGTGCACAATCACAAGCAATTTTAGACTGCATCAGGGATTTATATTAGTGAGAATTGGAAAGTAATAAGCGATTTAGTTTTATTTATGAAGTCTTTAAATGAAAATAACTCCAAAGAGATTTTACATTGTAAATATAATTTCATTGAACCACACGTTCATTTTGTTAGAGACTTTTCTGATTATATTATTAAACAGATTACCAATCAATCCAGTTTTTATATCAGGGGAGTGGCTGATATAACACGAACTTTCTAAAAAGCAAGAATTTCAGTGAGGGAAAAACATGGAGATTTATAGTATATTGTCAAATTTATTCCTTCCAAACCAGTGGAAAGTAGGATCTATAAATGAGGATGTTTGCTGCCGAGTTAAGAGACTGGAACTGTTCATTGTACAGTAGTTCTATGCAATTCAGATTGGTGGATTTTTCTACTTCCCTCCAGCCTCAATTGATTCTTTGGCCACTACTTTGTTATACTAACAACTATGAATGCTTGCTTTATGTAAAACTGTAGAAGCAGTTGCTGAATGCTCTTTTTCTTCAAGGGTCAAATAAAAGAAAAAGAAAACTCAAAGATACTGGTGGTGCTGCTGCAGAAGAAGTAGGTGTATTGATTTTAGTATCTATTGTACTTGATTTGAAGGCATTCGGTGAATCTAATTATATTGCATTTCTTTTAAAGTTTGGTCACTTGTTGGATGAAAATATTGGGTCCAAGTTTGACAATATTGGAATGAATGCAATGGCCAACAAAGATAATGCAAGTAAGTAACATTTACATGAACAGGAAATATATTTTGACATCCCACCTCAACATACGTAAACATTCTTACTGAGCAGAGCCATTATTTTTGGGTTGGTTTGATATTATTGTTGACTCCTGACAATTGCTAGGACTAATCCCTGCAGTACTAGGACTAAGGAAAAATTTATCATGTTAAATGGAATTTTAATGAACTTGCTACTTTCAATCCCTTTTATGCCTGGGTTCTCTATTATGCTTAATATTTTACTTAACATATAAAATACTTCTTTATAAGTGCCGGTTAAATGAAACATACATGAGAAGTATATAAGGATTGGTATCCTGCTCCTTATTCCACTGGGAGCCTTGGCTAGATTTCTTTAGCTTCCAAAATAAGGTCAAATCTATATTCAATCTGTAGTGTTTCTATAGAGATGGAATGTTTAAAGTTTACTTCATAAATTTACTCACACATGAAGAAGCAGTTATCCCAAAGCAAAACTGGTGAGACCTCCATTACTGTTTTTTAAATATACTGAGATGGTTACTTTAGATCAGAGGTCCCAACCTATGGGCCGCGGCCCACTACTGGGCCACGGCTTCTTGGCCAGTGGACTACAGAAATGGCTGACACTCCCCACTGGTGCTAGTGCCCGCGGCCCCGTTTGCGCATGCATACGGGTGCAAACGGGGCCACTAGTGCTGGGTGGGTGTGCCTAGCCCATTTGTGCATATGTAAACAGGGCTGCTAGTAGTTTAGTTTAGTTTATTATATTTGTATACCGCCCTTCTCCCGAAGGACTCAGGGTGGTGAACAGGGCACATATAAAAATACAGAATACAAAAATTAAAAAGAGAATTAAATACGAGCCCAAACTAAAAACAGTAGAAAAATGTAAAAAATCCCCAATAAAAACCCCAGCGCATCCCCCATCAGGCCAGGCCGGCTTGTTCAAATAGGTAGGTCTTCCAAGTCGCGTCGGAAGGAGCGAAGGTCAGGTGCCATCCGGAGCTCAACCGGCAGCTGATTCCATAAAGCCGGGGCGCCCACAGAGAAGGCCCTCCCCCTGGGGGCCACCAGCCGACATTCTCTGACCGGTGGCACCCTGAGGAGGCCCTCTCTGTGGGAACGCACAGGGCGGAGGGAAGTTGACGCCGGCAGCAGGTGATCCCCAAGGTACTCCGGACCCATGCCATGTAGGGCTTTAAAAACCATTACTGCGCCGGTGTATGCGGCCCCGTTTGCGTGCGCACCAATTTGGAAGCTGCTCCCCTCCCCTCCGCAAGCCCAGAAAGGTTGGAGACCTCTGCTTTAGATATATTTTAATTAATTGTTTTCATTAACTGTTTTAAATTTTTTAACTTTTGTATGGTATGATTTTAATTGCCCTGTAAACCGCCCTGAGTCCTACGGGAATAGGGTGGTATATAAGTTAAATAAATAAATAAATAAATAAATAAATAAATAAATAAATAAATAATAATATGAAAAGACACATATCTGAAATGTACAGTAATAAGATTGAAGAGCCTGCTGAAAAAAAAGTGGAGCCTTTTAAAATTCCTCTTAAATGTTTTTTTTTAATGAAAAAATGTAACGAGTATTCATGCTTTGATCTTTTGAATGCTTGCCTAAGAAATTCTTTGCATCCCAATAGAAAACTTTGCTTTCAGGTTTAAAGAGTGCACTTATTCCATTGACTCATCTAATTTATTCACTGTCTTCCTCTGTTAGATTTCAAACAGCTCAAGTGGGAGGCAGAACGCGACAAGTGGATTCACAATAAAGACGTGAAAAGTATCATCAGGCAGAAAAAGAAGTTCAGGCACAAACCACTGAAAAACAAACAAAAATACAAGCGAAAAAAATAAATGTAAATTCTTTTGATATTACTACCAAACTACTACCAAATTGTTTCTACTTACTTTTAGGGTTTTTTTGTAAGCCATTTCTCTTCATCCGTCTCTCTGATCCCATAGATACCAGCCCACTCATTACTCTTGTAATAAACTGAAAATAAGAAAATGCCTTAAAACTTGGCTGAATTAAGATGGAATTTTGAAGATATGACTTTGAGTATACTTTTATTCTAATTTTCAGAGGGAAGTCCTGCAGAACCAAACAACTATATTTAAAAAAAATGGCTTGTTTCAGCAAAAGAATTACATTAGCATAATTATTACCCAAACATACCTTCCAGAATAGATGGCCACCTTCGTTTCATTTTATGTCTGAAATCTGGGGCAAAAGGAAATTCTATTAGTTACAAAGTACTAAAGGATATGTTAATACAGTAGTTGCACGGTGTATACTTTTTTACATTGTGCTAATCTTTCTGAATTCACTGAATACGAAAGTAATTTGTAAAAGAGACAGCAAAATATCTCCTTATGTTTTCAAAAACTTTTAACAAAGTTAATATCCAAAGAATTCTTGGGAAACTCAGCTATTGTGAAATAAGATAAAAAAATCTCATGTTTAATGCATATTTAATGCATTCATAAAGGAGCTTAAAGACTAGCAATGAATAAGTTTGTTGATGCCAATTTATCTGATTAAAAGAAAGCGGGATAATTAAGAGCTTTGAAATCTAACAATGAGCATGATGATACAATTTAGTCTAAGCAAGTGTACAGTTATGGATATTTAGAAAAAAAATAATATCGCAAATATGCTAGAAGGATTTAAACTAGTGCTGACTATCCTTTAGAGCAGGGGTCCCCAACCCCGGGCCATGGCTCACTACTGGGCTGTGAGCTGTTTGGAACTGGGCCGTGGAAACAGGTGAGTGTGCCCGTGGATCCCCACTTGCGCAAGCAGCAGGTGAACACATGTGTTCCATTTGCACAAGTAGTGGGTGCACTTGCCAGTCACCTGCACAGAACCATCCCCTTTTCCGCCCCTCCCTCCCACTCCAGTCTGCAAACTGGAAAGGTTGGGGGAGTCTGCTTTAGAGGATTTTGGAATTAGCGAAGAATAGTTTGACAAAGGCATCTCCTTACGAATAAAAGAAAAAGGAACCGAGGAAATTAATAAGTAATTTCTTAATACAAATCTGTATTTTGATCATATCTGAAATGTGGGTATAGCTCTGGTCATCACACCTCAAAGATAATAGTATGCTAGTAAAGGTGAAAGGAAAAAAGAGGACAACTAGCAGACTCAAGTTACAGTAGGAACGAGCGCCATTGAGAGACGTGAAAGATTATAGACAGATCATCATGGGCATATCTATACAGTTGTTAGGAGTTGAAAAATGCCTTGATGGCATATAAGCAAATATAATGATAGTGAAGGTGCAGAAAATGTGGACCAATTGCTGCTCTATCAAGATTACAATATTTATGAACTAGTCAGATTATTTGATAAATAAAGGATGTGTAGAAAAGGTGTTTTCCAATTGTAGATCTAGCACAAGCTTACTTAACTGATCTATCACCACAACCTTCAAGAAGCCACACCTTTTCCTGATCTTGCTCAATAATACCAGGGACTCCCAGAAAAAAATACCATATGGCTTCCTTATGGTGTGACTGACAATACAGAAGTGTACGAACACCAGATCCAAAATATTTTTCCCATTTCAGATATGACTGCCCACATCAAAGATATTACTTGATGTTAAGCTCTATCAGAATCTTACCTTCACTTGAGTGCATTTTGTGAAACAAAGTGTATGCCCCCAGAACTCCAATAATTTCCAAAACTAGAATTTTTTTGAAGAACCTGATAGAAGATTGGGGGTTCATTGTTTAGCCAATCCCAAGTCCTAGTGATAGAAGCAAATAGAGGTCAGTTGTGACAACATTTCAGTAGTTACTGAAATGTTCAGTAGAAAACAACTTTACACAAGGAAGCTGAAAGAAATAGAACAATAGATCTCACAGATTTCTGTTAAATCACTGCTGAGGTACTAGTATTGGATGTTAACGATTTTCAATTTTAGTTTATTTTCAACATTCAACATTCCAATATTCAGTCAACATACACAAGAATGGAATGTTCAAAAGATTTTTCAATCACTTAAGAATGTGTGATATCTCTTAATACATTATGTGTAAACATCTAAGATGTTCAAGATGATGTAAAAATATAATTTTCATGGACATGACTACTAGAACTGAGGCTCTGAATGAAAGTTGGATGCAATGGAAATAGGATCATTAAGTGCATTAAGAGGCAGTGGATGATGAAAGAACGAATACTAAAATGAGTGATAAAAGCAATAGTAATACATTTATTTGGTAATATATTTGACTGATAAAATTACAAAATATGTATAAAGAGCGAATGGCCTAAAGAAATAAAATGGATGCATGGAATGGAGTTCCCTTGAAGACCACTCGGAGGCTCCAACTGGTACAGAATGCGGCCGCGAGAGTTGTCTTGGGAGTTTCCCGGTACTCCCATGTTACACCTTTGCTCCGCGAGCTGCATTGGTTACCAGTTGTCTTCCGGGTGAGGTTCAAGGACTTGGTTATGATCTTTAAGTCCTTACATGGCATGGGTCTGGGATACCTCGAGGACCACCTGCTGCCGGCGTCAACTCCCCTCCGCCCTGTGCGTGCCCACAGAGAGGGCCTCCTCAGGGTGCCTCCAGTCAGGGAATGTCGACTGGTGGCCCCCAGGGGGAGGGCCTTCTCTGTGGGTGCTCCGGCATTATGGAACCAACTGCCGGTTGAGCTCCGGATGACATCGGACCTCCGATCCTTCCGTCGCAGGTTGAAGACCCACTTGTTTGAGTTAGCTCGTCTGGCCTGATGGGGAATATGGGTTTTTAATTGGTTTTTATTATTTATTATTGCTGTATTTTAATTGGGCATGGTTTAATTCTCTTTTAATTTTTGTATAGCTATTTATATATGCCCTGTGAACCGCCCTGAGTCCCTAGGGAGAAGGGCGGTATAGAAATCGAATAAATGAAATGAAATGAAATAAATGAAATTGCAAGTTGTGCATGCCAGCCCACCTCTCGTGGACTAATTCAGAATAGGCGGCTCCATAGTGTGCCACAGCTCAGGGATTGGGAACCCCTGGTTTGAAGGACAAAAGGCAAAATAATGTATGGTTGGTGGAAGCAAATATTTTTAAGTGAGCAGTGAAAAAGCTTGAAATTAGCTCTCAAAGTCCAAGATTCTACTTTGACTTGTGCTTGCATAATGTTGAATTCCAATATTGCATGATCACTCCCCCCCCCAAGGTTCCTGTGGCTTCAACACCTATCATTTTATCTCTGTTAATGAGAATTAAGTCCAATATGGCTGATCCCCTAGTTCCCTTGCAGTGTGCTAAGGTTAATACCCTTCAGATTTTTGGGACAACTATTCTATAAAAATATCTTGCTGCTTTAAAAGGGAAAGTTAGACTGCTAAAAACAACCCCCCCCCCCAATTCTTGGGAAGAGCAGACTGATCTTGTTGGATTTCCTGAGTTTTGATATGTAATTTCAGTGCACTAAGTGCCCACTCATACCCGAGGGTAGGATATAAATCTAGAAACATTAAAAGTATAAATATAAATGCTAACATTCTTCACTGAAATTTCCTCTAAAAGATTTGCCAAGGCCTTTACTGATGATTATTTCCATTACTGATTTACTGATTTAATTTCCAAGAAATTAAAAGACGCTTGCTCCTGGGGAGGAAAGCCATGGCAAATCTAGACATCACACTAAAAAGCAGAGACATCACCCTTTCAACAAAAGTGCGTATAGTCAAGGCTATGGTCTTCCAAATTGCAATGTATGGCAGTGAAAGCTGGACCATAAAAAAGGCTGAGCGCCAAAGAATTGAGGCCTTTGAACTGTGGTGCTGGAGAAGACTCCTGCGAGTCCCTTGGACTGCAAGGCGATCAAACCGGTCAGTCCTAGAGGAGATCAACCCTGACTGTTCTTTAGAAGGCCAGATCCTGAAGCTAAAACTCAAAATACTTTGGCCACCTAACGAGAAGGAAGGACTCACTGGAGAAGAGGCTAATGCTGGGAAAGGTTGAGGGCAAGAGAAGAAGGGGACGACAGAGAATGAGGTGGCTGGATGGAATCACTGAAGCAGTAGGCGTGAGCTTAAATGGACTCCAGAAGATGGTAGAGGACAGGAAGGCCTGGAGGAACGTTGTCCATAGGGTCGCGATGGGTCAGGCACGACTTTGCAACTAACAACAACAACAACAACAATTTCCATTTTGTTATACTGACAGTGGTATGAAATCATATATGACTACTTTGGTAACGGGTATTGAACTGATCAGCATGCTGGCTGGAGAATTCTGGGGTCTGAAATGCACCCATCTTAAAGTTGCCAAGTTTGAATGAAAAACACTGGGTTAGTCCATCCAAAACAGATTTGGTGCTACGGAGAGCTGCCATTTGCTCCCCCAAATCAACCCTTCCTCCCGATTCAGAGGCAGAAAAGTTCTCCTAGTTTCAGGTCAAACTAGGACTTTCTAGGGGTACAGTCAATGCAGAGCTGCTAAGTTTCCGCGCAAAAAAACACGGTGCGGGCATTGCTCTACTATTCACTTGGGACGAAACATGCAAGCAGCAATTACCATTAATAGTGCCCAGACACTCACAATCCAAAAGTCCTCTTCTGATTACCCTTCCATGCCTTCTGATGCCTCTTTCCTTACTTCAGAGGGAGGAGCCAAGCCTGTGCGCGCAGGCGTAAAGTGTTTCTCGCGTCCGGAGGAGCTTAGCTACTACTCTCCATTTTGCGCATGTGCAAAGGTGACCTCTTCGAGGTTACGCAATTTACTTTAATCCCGCAAATAACGCCTTCTTTTTCGTCACCTGGCAGTGGGAGGCGACCGGGTTATTCCTTTGAAGCAAAAAGCCGGCAGAGCAAAGTACGCCCTCTGTCAGCGTGTTTCGGAATTAGCCTCGCAATACAGGAATGAATGATGGTCGGTGCAAACCAAAATTAATCGCTCAAGAGCAGTGTTAAAAGACGCTCAGGGAATTTGCTAGTGCTACTTCGTCTCTTATTCATGGGGCTCGAACTACTTGTTGCAGGTGTAGCTCTGCATCCTACAGCACTTGTAAAACCTAATAATGGATCACTATATAGAGTTATGTGGTGGAAACTGAAGATAATCTCATTGCACTTTGCCCAACACTGTAAAAATTAGGATGGCTACATAGAAAGGTGCTTTGTATCTATAATTTGGGAGCATCTGGTATGACTACCATCTTAACTTTGCAAAGTTCCTGATCATAGTATAAGAAATTAAATTCTGTAACATACTTGGCAGCCAAGGATGAATCTATTTTTGGTTATATTGTGGCTGTAACGGAGTAGCAGCCTAGACTTAGAGCCGCTACAATAAAACAGTGGCCCTATACGTTGAAATAAATTTGATGTTGATTGGAGATGCTTATTAAGCCATTTAGATATCTCTCTCTCCCTCCCTCTCTCTCTCTCTCTCTCTCTCTCTCTCTCTCTCTCTCTCTCTCTCTCCTACTTCCTTGTCAAAGTTTCTTGCTTTAAGTAGGGATTATCTGCAAAAGTGTAAACAATCTTTAAGCAGGAGGACTTGATAGTTTTTCTCATCTGGAGAATAGAAAGGGAGGAGGGAAAGACGGTAACCCAAGCTGCTTGGCTTTCTTATATAAGACAGAAAACAAAAGGATAAGTATACAGTAACGCTGTTTCGGTCACCTCTCAAATACCTTTAAAAGCTTTTGGTGCCTTAACAACAGGGTAGTTAGCTTAGAACAGAGAAAGCAACCATGACAGAGAAAAAATTCATAGAAGAAATAGAGAAAGCGCTGGAAAAATCCAAAGGCCTTAAACTCCACGACCTTCTCTTTTCCTACCAGGGGATTCTCTACCCGAATACAGTGTGCAGTGCAGAGACATTCCAAGCCCTGGAGAATTTTGACAGCAGAAAAGATGATGCGGTGTTGGTGTCCTACCCCAAATGTGGTGAATAGAAAGAGCTCTTGTGTTATTTTGTTGCCAAATGAGATCATAAGCAACTGTAAAAAAAACCTCCTTTTTAATATTCTGAATGTGTTACATAATATTTATCATTACCATTGAGATGGTTTATACAGAAATAGTGCCACTAATCCTCCTTTTTCTAATGAAAGTTTTTGTACCGGAATTAGCTTTACAATTATTGGTGTTAGATGCTGCATTATGTAAACTGTATAAACTATACACAAAGGAGAGAACAGAATGGTAAATAAAATGTTAAGTGAAAGATTGAACTGTTCAATTAGCATTTCATAAGCTTATGTGAAGAGGTTTTTAAAGCTTAAAAGTATTTTGTATAATAATGAAAAATTGGCATGTGCCATTAACTGATTTTTGCCCTGATGATTTCACCGCAAATGTATACTTCAGTTATTTAACATGCTTTATATTATTTTAAGATATATTCCTTTATGGTTCAAGCATCACGCTTAGTCATTTTTTTTAAAAAAATGGCTTAGTGTATTGTGTGAATCCATCCCTTGTGATTTATTCAACAGAGTATGGGGTCAACTATGACTAAACCTCGGTAATGCCTGATTCAAAGATTTTGGCTAAATCATGACTTTACAATTAGGCTTAAAACTTAGTTGCATTGATTGTCTTTCCCCTTCCCCTTCCCTTGTGTCCTCCAGCTATTATTATTTGAAGTTTTTTTCAATCCTAACTTTTTATTTTTATAAATAAATAACTCAATGTGGTGAACATATCCCATATTCCTTCCTCCTTCTATTTTGCCCACAATCACAAGCCTTGAAATGAATTGGACTGAGAGAGAACGTTTGGCCCAAAGACACCCAGCTGACTCTCATGCCTAAAGTGGGACTAGAACTCAGTCTTCTGGGTTCTGTCCTGGAGCCTTAACCGCTAGACCAAACTGGCTATATCTATTTCCTCATTTGTAATCTGCTATGATGGTAAACAAATGTCCCAACACCACAACTTGGCTTTGAAACAAAAATGGAAATCTCAACTTGAAGTAAAAATTCCTTTCTGATTTTGAGGCATAAACAAACATATTTATTTAAATATATGTGAGGGAATGTATCAAAACATAGAAGAAGCAGCTATATAGATGATAATTTAGCAATCTGGTAAAGATTCAGCTTTAAAATACTGAACAACTAATATTAGTTGTACACTAACTGAAACTTATGGATAGTTTTCATCTAACCATATCTAGTTGCAAATTATTTTGCAGTTAGTTGAGGTAATGAAGCCTTGCTGTGTTCAACAAGAATAATGACGTCCTTAGATTTTATTATGATTTTTCCTGTTTTCTCTTCCCCCAGGAGCAAATTGGTTGATTCTCATTGTGAATGATCTGATTGCCACAACGTTGAAAATTAAGCAAGAGAATACAGAATTGCCATTTATGGAGTGTGGAGATCCAGAAAAGTTTCAGGTTATTTAGTAGCAAAACCTGGCTTTCCAAAATTGGATATTTCATCTGCACCTGCGTGGTAGTTGTTGCAATGAAATAAGGCAATAGAGAAAGTTCTTTTGTCTGAAATGTGCCTCTAGTTTGCCAGCAATGTCCTCTAGTCCAGGGGTCTGCAACCTTGACAACTTTAAGACTTGTGGACATCAGCTGAAGTCCACAAGTTTTAAAATTGTCAAGGTTGCAGACCCCTGCTCCAGTCATTAGATGCTCAGGAATGGGTTGTGATTTTGTTGCTTGTCTGGAATTTAAAAATAGAGTGATATGAAACGTTTGGCATATCTCAATATTGTTCAGTTTGGTGTCATAAAATCTGCAGATGGCATTTAGAGAATCAATGTTATTCTAACTGCCTTTTGATATAGGCGACGAATTACTTTTATATGTCAGTAGAGCCAATCTGTACATGCACGAGTGGCCCATTTGATATGTTTTTTAAAAATATTTTCCTTGTTTTTATTTGTAAAGAGGATGAAACAATTTCCTTCTCCAAGGATTGTGGCTACGCATCTCCATTACAACTATCTGCCCAAATCTATTTTCAAAAATAAGGCCAAGGTAGGCATTATGTTTCACTGATAATATTTACTCCTGGACTTCCTTAGATAAACAATTCATAGGAGTGTTGTGAGCCTATTGTAATATTTATAGGAATGATATAATGCATGAAATTAGGCAGCTATGTAGCCTGCAGGTTACTAACAACCAGCTAGCATGACAAAGCATTGAGAAAACTGTAATCCAGAACATTTGGAAGGAAAGTATCTGATGTAACGTATCAGATATTTTATAACTCTAGGTATTGTGATAGTTTAGCTACTAGACTATAGATATGTATCAGGAACATAGGATATGAAGTGTCTAGTAACCCCATTCAAAATAAATTAACTAGGAAAGAAGGACCTTTGACCACAAGAGATCAGTGGATAATGACAGCTGTGTGAAACATGGTATTGTATGCCTTTGGTAATAGAAGGTAAAGCTAGCAGATTTGGGTTGAAGACATCTGGAGGATGACAAAATGGCAGTAAAGAGAGAACTGAAAACTAATTCTCTGCTGCCATTTGGTGGTTGATTGGATTTTGGCAGTCTAGATCTGGTAGCCTTTCTAAAAGATAAGAGAGGATTTGGAGTATGGGTGACTGTTTTCTGAAGGATTCCATTAAACAATTAATGGATGTAATTTCAACCTCTAATTTCCTTTTAAATGTACTTTAGGAAGTGCTAATCATCAGCATCAATTTGCAATATAATAGGGACTTTTGCCAGTAATACAGTACTTTCATTCATGTCACTGGAAATTTAAAATATCTGTTCTTTTTTTCTCACCTTAGATATTGGTGTTGTTCCGAAATCCTAAAGATACAGCAGCATCGTTTTTCCATTTTCATAAAAATGCTCCAACCATTCCCAGTTATAATTCATGGGAGGAATTTTTCTCAGATTTTATGAATGGAGAAGGTATTCTTAAATTCTCAGATTGGCTTAAATATAATAACTTGGAAAACAGAAGGCTAGGCTAATCTGACAAATCTGACCACCAGGGGAAAACCTGAGATGTGCCACTACTATGATTTCTAATAGGAGTGCTATCAAACTTGCTTTTCTAGGAAGTTAGACACCCTTTGGAAGAATGTTTGCCTTTAAGAGAAATGAAAATGATATGATCAGAGCTTATTTTCTGTGATATAGATGAACACATTTCTATTGCCCCTGAGCAAAAAAGACCCCACAAGATTTTTGAAATAGCATTAAAGCTTGCACAGTTTACTTGCTGGACAGGACTTTGGGACAGACAGCATAGATAGTCAGCATTTTGAGAACTAATTTTTGTGTCTAGCCAGAGCTGAACTGATAACTCTCACAAGTGCTTTCCACAAGAGCTGGCCTTATTTATTTGGAAGTTCCTAGAAAGACGTTTGTATTCTTTGTATCTTGAGAACTTATGTAAGTAGAAATAGAAACTTGTTTCCAACCAGCAGAACAAACACCATTAGCCCATTGCTTTCCAGGAGAAGAGATATTACCTTACAACTCCTATTGTCTTTAGGGGATTGCAGACATTTTAGAGCTGATATGAAGGTTGATGCATGGATAAGGAAATGAATAGATGTTTAATAAAAAAACACTTTGGTTCAACACTATATGTTATCCAGAGAGAGTATGAATGCTATATATATATATATATATAATTTATAATTATAATTAATTTATATAATTTATTGTTAATTGTTAATGCTTTCTGCAGACTCTTTTACAAATAAAGTCATTTTAATATACTGCCTTTATACTATAGTTGCCTGGGGATCCTATTTTGATCAGGCTGTTGCTTGGAACAAACATATAGATGATGAAAACGTTCTGATTCTGACATATGAGGAATTAGAAGAGGTGGGTGTATTCATAATCATGAGCAAAGCTTCTCCATATACATTAGATGAGAAGAGGTTGTCCCAAACTCTTACTGGTTTTATAAGATATGGCATGATCAAAAGGCTGAAATTTGAGTCTTAATATATTATAAGGATCACTTCCTCATCCTGTTCTAAAAGTTGGGAGACAGCCTGAACACCTGAAGAGTAAATGATTGGGAAAAAAGACTGAATAGCAAAAGTTACTTCTCTCACCAGTGAATAATCCTATGCACCCATATCCTAAACTCCTAAAATTATAGGACAATGACCTTAGCCTTCTTTTTTGATTTGCTCTAATGGCATTAAAATATATTTTAAACCTATTTTATGTGCCATTTTGGGTTCATCTACTAGCTGATAGCAATTGTATTACAAAATTTGAAAAATTATTTTGGGACGCAGGAAGAAAAAGCTCTATTGGAGAAGGCTGATATCCAATTATCTTACAAAAAAATGCCACTTGTTTATGACAATTTCCCCTAAAGTGTAACTTAATGATGTAAATATGCCTTAAGCATTTGTGGGTTTGTGTGAGAAGAGAGTTAGATACCACTGAACAGATTTTTATTCTTTCTGCTTTTCCACCATGTAAACTATTCTGGGTTATAGTCTGTATGGCTCCGTATAGACTAGATATATTGTTTGCAATTTCGCTCCATGCTCAATTCAACATATCTAACAGTGGGTTTTGAATATGAAGCTACTCAAGTTTACTCTAAGAAATACAGCTTTTCATAACATTAATATAAATAATTAATATCAAATATACCATTTACACAACTTACATAGGATATTAACCATATCACTACATTGCTTTCAGGACCTGGTTTCAGGAGTAAAGCAAATAGCTAACTTTTTTGGTTTCCCTGCTACTACTGAGCAAATTCAGGCTATTGCAGATAGAACTACCTTCCAAGCAGTGCGCGATAAGTCGCAGGAAACACATGGGATGGCTGGTCCACTGCTCTTCCGGAAAGGTTGGTTTACAAAAAAGGAAACAGGGAAAAAGTGTTTTTTCTAGTGTTCCCCTCTATCAAATTTCCATTAGTAAATGAAAGCATTCACAGCATTTCTATTTACAAATGTCCCATAATTGTATGCAGCAAGCACACTTTGTAGGGTTTACAGCTACAGGTAGTCCTCAACTTACGACCACAATTGGGCCCAAAATTTCTGTGGCTAAGTGAAACATTTGTTAAGTGAATTTTGCTCCATCTTACGACCTTTCCTGACACAGTTGTTAAGTTAGTAACATAGTTGTTAAGTGAATCTGGTTTTCCCATTGACTTTGCTTGTCAAAAGGTCACAGAAGCTGATCACATGACTCCAGCACACTGCAACAGTCATACATATGAATTGGTTGCCAAGTGTCTAGAAGAGATGCTGCAAAGGTGGTAAGTGTGAAAAACAATCGCAAACCACTTTTTTCAGTGCCATTGTAACTTCAAATACTCACTAAATGAACTGTTGAGGACTAGCTGTACTACCAAAGTTTGTGAGAAGTGAACAGATTCAGAGAAAGGGGAAGTCAGAAAATTTATGGATGGAACGAATTGAAAAGATCCTCAAAGAAAAAAAAGTTTCTAAAACAAAGACAAGTTATGAATTTGAATACAGCTCTGGTAGAAGCAAGGCTAGAAAGATCTATGGTCTCATTATAAATTACATTAAACTATATTTCAATCTATTTCCTCTTACCTGTCTGCTTACTTTCTGTTGCTTCTTAGTTCTTATTTTTTTCTGAAGTGTACTGAGTAGAGGTGTGTAAAAGGTTGATGCAGACCTATCCATATTTTCTGGTGCCTCATCAAGTATGTGGTTTCAGAATGTCAAAAGCTATATTTAAATTTCTGAAATTGGCATGTGGAAAGGAAAATTAGTATCTGATATTGTTGGCAGTAAATGAAAAAAGGGGTGGAGATCAAGGGGATCTCACATTTTTGTTTATTGTTTTCCCTTATCTGAGTTGGAAGTGCATCAGTTATCCTGTACTTTTTAAAAATGTGAGTTTGAGGTTAAGACATGCATAGCTATAAAACTATAAGCATTAATATAATATTTGTATTCAGGTTCTAAGGATTACTGGCCCTGATGAACTTGTTTTAAACTCAGTCTATTTCACTTGCTGTGGCTACCTGCAGACTACACAATAGGGTGCATTCATATAAAGAGGTTTTGACTTCATTTTCATAATTGGCTCTGGTGCTTGTACATGACAGCAAATGCTGGAAGCAACACAATAGATTTAATAGATTTGGCTAAGAAAGAACCATAGAAAATTGGTGGATGTGTTCATATTTCTTTAATCCTCAGTGCACTGTATCATGTTGTGCCCAGTTATAAAGTCACAAATCTTTTGTTATTAAAACTATCAAGTAAGTGATTCTGTTTTCTTTGACCCTCCCATTTTCTTTTTGTTGCAGGCATTGTAGGAGATTGGAAGAATATTTTTGGCAAGGCTCAAAATGAGCAAATGGATGCTAAATTTAAGGAATGTTTAGCTGGAACCAAGCTGGGAACCAAGCTGAAGTATGATGTCTACTGCAAAACCTGAACATGAATCTTGTGGAAAAAATATTATTTTTGTGGAAGTTTTGTTTGCTTCCATAAAAAAGGATATAACCAGAATACACATTTCACTATTGCTAATCTGTGAAACTCGTTAGTATCACATTTCTAATATAGGATAAACCTGTATTAAGCTGGATAATATATAGCCAGACTATTTCATAGAACAGGACAATATTTTCCCCCCAGATATATGCAAGCCTCTATTACAATATTTCCAAGGACAAGAGGACAATGACATGAATCGAGGCTTATTGGGAAAATGTACCTGTATGAATAAGAGCTTTGAAGCACCAATAGCCAGGGTGTATCTCATACTCCAATTGCTCCAGTCTTCTGTTATTTTCCCAGCTCAGCTTTGGAGCAAAAGTGAAATACTTGGTCCTGCAGAATAAGATATGTGGAGAGGACCCACTTCAAGAGAGTGAGGTAGTTGCATCCTTTCACTGCTGCTTTAGAACTTTTAAGAAGACAAGACTATCAATATTGACCTTGGGTAATTCTATGTGAATCACCCTAAGGAGAACAGTGATTTTCCATTATTTGATCATTGATTTTCATTCAGGACATTGAACATTGAGTAAAAAGATTTCAAGTTGGTACCATCTATTTAGGATGTCTGATTTTTAAGAGGCACTGGAAGGAGGTTGTAATTTTAAGAATGATGGGCATTTAGGAAGTAAAGTTTTATACAGAGAGGAGGGAAAAGCATCTTGTCATGTTAACAGCCCTTCATTTACCCTGCAATATAATAATTCATGGATTAATATTGAATTATGTTTATTAAAACAATTCAACATTAAGATCAAGATGGAAATAGAAAATGAATGCGTCTAAATTTTTACATGCTACATTATGAATCATGACTTATTATTACAGTACCTGGGATCACACATACTGGTAGAAGGTGGGTACATACAATCTATTAAACCAAAACCAACCAACCATATTATATCTTAGCCTCTGTGTAGCCACACATAAATCTTAGTAAATCAAATGTTCAAATTCAACTTTCATGTTTTCTGATGTGGAATAATCTGTTACCTTGGTCATATAATAAATATTTTTGATGTATAAAAATGACAGTTTAGTTACAATACTAACTTACAAAAAGCAAAATCACATGTAGCATTAGTCTGATAGAATGTGCTAGAAATATAAATATGAAATACTCAAACTGGTGAATTTGAAATGTATTCACTACATCAAGATGATTTTTTTCAGCATTTTGAATAGAAAAGTCTGTATAACACATGCACTGATTATAATAAAACGATTTTATTGTAAATTTTGTACAGATAACATTTATATTCAATTGCTAGAGTATTACAAAAGCACTCACTTCAACTTAACAAAATATTCCTTACCCTTGGCCTACCATATACAGGACTGACCTCTCCTCTGAAAGGATAAGTCCCTTTAAGTTACCAGGCAAAAGGCAGATTCTCCTAGATCAATGATGTCAAACTCAATCGTGTCATGTGATGTATCGTGACATATTGTGACATTTTTTGCCATTGCGGAGTCAGGGTGGGCGTGGCCTATGCACGATGCATCTGGCCCATTGGCCGCCAGTTTGACATCCTTGTCCTAGGTGGACAAACCAATGTATGATGAGTTTGTGTGATGTTTTGCAACTGAAAAGCTTAAATTAATTGCAGGAAAGCAACATAAGTGGATAATGGAATTCAGGCTGTATAACAGAGGTGGAAACAAATAATAGAGAAAAAGGTACAGCAATCCAAAGACAAAGTCAACAATCAGCTATTTGGCATGCTAGTTCAAACATATCTGAAATGTGCCAGGTTGGGGAAGGCTGGTATTTTGTAATGTTCAGCAAAAAAGACTATTTGTATTAACAAGATAGTGAAAACAATTTTGTATGAAGATAGCCTTATGTTAGCTTATTTTACCATTTATGGCTTTGCCAAATACTTTATTGGAAACATCAGACTACAATATTTTAGAGTTGTTTTTGCATTTCCCAGTTGAGGTGAATGACCTATCAAAATGTTAAGATGATTGTTTACTTTAATATGGGATTGTTAGATGATGGTTTTGAATATCCCAAAGAGTTAAATAGAATGGACCAGAATCCAGCACAAGGGTGTCAAACTTGCAACATCTCATGATGTGTCGTGACATATTGTGACCTTTTTTCCATTGCCGGAAATGGGGTGGGCGCAGTTTTGGCATGATGATCCAATCCACTGGCCGGCAGTTTGACACCCTGCAGTACAAACTAACTATTCATGGGAATTACCACCAACAGCAAGGTCTTTTTTTGTGTGGGAAAATACTCTTTTTCTGTTACCTTTTCTCTGCTGGAGTGGAAATGAGATGCTCTATGTTAAACACTAAACTTTCTATCTCTGCAGGCTATAGATTCATCCTTGCTTATACAAGCAGCAAACTCACTAAATGAAGAGTAGATATTGTAGAATAAATCTCAGAAGCAAATCCTGTTGTGTCTGGTGTAGCATATTTCTGTTTAAGAACAAGACTGCAGTTTTAATATTTATGATAGTAATGAAAACCAGAGAAATATATAAATAGTATATAGAATGATGAAAGAGAGGCTGTTGTTTTTCCCCTCTCCCCCAAATGATAAATTGTATATCTTCCCTGAAAGAGATATGGTTATATCTATGAGTTTAGCACATCAATAATCTAATACGTAGCAAGAAAAAAAAGATGACAAAGCTAACAGAAAGAAATGGAATGAAGTAGATAAGGTGACATTTTCTCATTTACCAAATAGCTATAGTTCAAATAGAAGCCTTTCCCAATATTTTAATGGGAAATATAATTAATGTTAGATTACAAAAGCTGGGCCATTAAAATACAAGATAGATGACATCAAATAAATCCTGAAGGGAGCCTGGAAATTAGATCAGGAGCCAAATGGATTTATAATAAAGGCTAGTGGTAACTGTGAAATCCTGTTCTATTATATTACAGTGGTAATTACCTGCAATTGTGTTTCTACTAATTATATTGCTTTGCTGAGAGCACTAGCAACTTGGAATGAATTTATGGTGGAAAGGACTCTGATTTCAGTCCCACCTTAATTGTAGTGTAGCATTGGTGGTCTATTTTGCCCTTCAAAAATTAAACTACTTTACAATTATTAAGAACTGCTAATAGTTTCAAGGATCTGCATTTGAGAAAGTAGAGAATAGCTACACTTAAGAAATGGAACATTATGGCAGCTATTCAATTCTTGATTCTATCGTTCATGCACTTACACAAAATGTTTAACTTATGTGGGCAATTTTCCAAGGAAGAAACATAAGTGCTGTTAAGCAGTGCAACTGATTTCTTACATTAGCAAAACTGGAATTTTTTAGCTATCCAGGGGGTCTCTGCAAATGTGAAGTATTATTGAAGTAGGCATGTATAGAGTAGTATATTTTTACCTACTGAGCAACAGCTCTCTAATGAAAAATGTTGAGTTTTGCCACTTGAACACAGAATGTAGAATTACGGTATATAAAAAAATTAAAGAGAACATAGGCTGAAATTCTCAATGTAAGAGTAAAGTAGCTGTTGACTCACCAAAAGTTTGATTAGCATGTCTATTATCAGTACCATTACAGGTGGGAGCCAATCCACTAATATGTAATTAATCTCATTAAAAAAACTTTCATGACTGTAATATTAGAGCTGCAAAAGTAGGTGAGCACCAGCTTCTTCCAAGTTTCATGCATAACTCACTAGTATCTATCTTGGCTTCTAATTCTTGCCCATTGAATTGTATCATTTGCAGAATTGATTCCCCAGATTAAAGTTGCCCAGGAAGTGCTCATGCAGGGCAGTTGGGAGTAGCTCAGAATTAGAAGGCCAGAAAATGGTAATGTGAATAACCTGTGCCAGAATTTGTTACTTTTACAGTTGAAAACAACAAAGTATTGCAACGGGCATCGGATATGAATAATAACAAAAGCAGTTTTAAGATTTGCTGTTGTTGTGATGTACTTTATTCATATTTAAATGTATTTCAGCTAGGCTTACTGCTTAGCAGTTGTACATAGAATTGCAGCTTTAAACTGATTTTATATGATTTCACTACTATACACGCATTCTTTTTAAACCTTTCCCAGCATATCAAAAAGTCACAACCCTAGCTGGCCTCACAATCAAACCAAAATGTTAGTTTTGGTTTTATCTAGGCATAACATTCTTTGGGATTCATGGTTTATGGATTAGTTTTATATATAAAAACCTAGAGTTGTGGTTTACAGTTAAAATAAACAGCCTAATATGTTTTATGTGGAAATGTTCAAAACCTGCATCTGTAAGCTTGGCACCAGATGAAAAAGTCAAACAAATTCCCTTTAAAACCTTTGTTTTTCAGTCCACAACTTGATCAATGCAGTAACAAGCAAACATGATTCACTTAACTGTTCAAGGAATTGTATGGATCTGCCAGACATCCCATTCTGGTTCAATATGTCTTGTAAAATGGTGGTGACTAAATGAGCGGTCTTAATTTTAGATTTATCCCACTGGTTGATCTTGCTGCCTGCCTACATGCTAGAGCTTCAACAATGGGAGATGTTAAATAAGCTGGAAATTACTGCATATTCTACATCACAAATCAGCTGTAGAGATCTAGTTCTCAAAAATATTTGAGATATGCCAATTTAGTTTTCTGAAATCCAAAACAGAAATGCATCAGAAGAAAGCTGTGTAGCATTTGATTTCCCTGGATTTTGTCTGGAACATTATATTCCTTGGATTATGTATGTTACTCCATAGCTATTTCATTTTTTTCCTGGCTAAATATTGGAATTTCTAAATACTGTATGTCAGTTTAGTGTGCTGATAAAATTCATGGTATATCACAAACTTTAGAAATGACCTTTTGGAATATTTATATATGAACTTGGAAAATAATCATAGTCTTCTCAATATCATCTAAATCCAGAGATATCCATCATGCAGTGACTAATTTCAATGCAATAAGAAACGAGACTCCCAAATGTTGCTGGACTTACAGTTGTTAGCGTCTTTCATTGTTAACAAAGTTAGCTATAGCTGTTGAGTGCTGTAGATTAGTAATATCTAAAAGATTTCAAGGACTCTTCCCTTACCTTCAGGTTTAAAGGTATATTTAGAGGTAACAGTCATCCATCACAGGAGTTTTTAAAATCACATTCTTCCTTCATGACATAATCATATCAAATTGAATTGACTGGGAGTGATAACATTTTATAAATATCCTGAAACCTATACCACCGCACATTACAAAGTTTTAAAGGTAGAAAGAACTTTTGAAATAGTTGATTGGGTGATGGCGAATGTATCTTATGATTTAAAATACAATGATTTATGATATATGACATATCACTTTGTTTTTTGTATATAAACAGAGAGCTTATTTACTGGAGGCAAATTCCTTGTGTGTCCAATCACACTTGTTGTGATAATGACATTGACACGTATATTATTGTCAACTATCTTTCTATAACCCTAACCCATTTTCCAGAGAAAAAGGGGTGAGACCGTAGATGTAATTAATTGGTACACAAACTAACTGGCAGGTCAAAACTTTCTGATGGGCAAAAAATATCCCAAAGCTCCTCTAATTTCTTCTGAGTCCCGTTCTTTGAAATCTACAAGATATGCTAGGCATTTAATTGTTTGGTTAGTTGGTATTTCAACATCTTCTCCTCTACTACTTTCCCATATTGAAAGGGCTACTATAGGTTTTGCATTATGAAAATCTGGGAATCTTATGTGGCATAACAAGTGAAGCGCTCATGCCCACAGTGCAGAGATCTTATGATTATTAGAGCGGAATCACAGCTGGAGCCAAACCTTGTTGAAATCCTTTGATATCTTTATAAGTATGGGTTAAGCCTTTGATTGAGAAAGCTATTGTATAAAATCAAGCACATTTTATTCTTCAAATTGCCTTTGAAGACTGTTTGGAAGCTTCAGTCAATATTGTAGCTGTCAATTAATGCCACTACTCAAGATCCTGTGCTTGGTTGCTGGTACGTTTTTGAGTACAGTTGGAGGGATCGTGTTCTCTATAAAATTCTATACAGGTAGTCCTCGACTTACAACAGTTCATTTAGTGACCATTCAAAGTTACAACAGCACTGAAATATGTAACCCCGTGGCGGCGAACCTATGGCATGTGTGCCACAGGTGGCACCCAGAGCCCTCTCTGTGGGCACGCACGCCGTCGCCCCAGTCCTAGGCCTTCAGCTGGGTTTTATAAAACCTTTTTGCTTTAGGCGTCCGGCGCCATGTGCAAAAACAAAAGGTTCAATCAATCAATTTCAACTTCTTGCGAGAAAAAAAGGTTCTCGCAAAGTTGGAATTGATTGATTGAACCTTTTAGTCCCACCCAGTCTGCCGTTACCACTGCAGCCACGCCCACCCAATGGGCCACATCGACCCAATTGGCTAAACCCACCCAAAGGGCCACGCCCACCAGGCACCCGATGATACATAAGTGGGTTTTGGGTTGCAGTTTGGGCACTCGCTCTTTAAAAGGTTCGCCATCACTGATGTAACCTATGACTGTTTTTCACAGTTACGACCTTTGCAGCATCCCTATGATCATGTGATCAAGTTTCAGATGCTTGGCAGCTGGTTCATATTTATGACTCTTGCTGTGTCCCAAGGTCACGTGATTCTCTTTTGTGATCTGACAAGCAAAGTCAATGGGGAAGCTCGGTTCAACTAACAACTGGGCTACTAATTTAACAACTGCAGTGATTCATTTAACAACCATGGCAAGAAAGGTCATAAAATGGGGCTAAATTCACTTAACAAATGTCTCATTTAACAACAGAAATCGGGCTCAATTGTGGTCATAAATTGAGGACTACCTGTATAGCTTGGCATCAAAATATCTTCAAGATTGCATTTTCCAGCCAGAATTAACCCATCCTGACCTTATAGTACATGAGAAGCTCCTGGTGATCCCATATGTTTGTAGATTAAGCCAGGGAAGGGTGTGTATGTGTGAGAAGTGTGCTGTCTTAGGCCCAACATTATGGAATAGCCTTCCGTTGGACATTATAACTCCCACTGTGATGGCGTTTTAGAAGGAACTAAAGATTAAATATTCAGGGGGGGTTTGAGCGCTGTTGTCTCACTGTTTTCTCATTAATTGTTAATGGTGGGATGCTGTGTAATACCATAGGACTGTTGTGCCATGGAATATTATTATATTAGGACTGTGGGGTGTTAATTGGATTTGTTATATTACCAAGGACATTTTGGTGTTTATTGTTTCATTGTTTTATAGTATTGCATGTATTGTGAACGTTTTAAAAGTTGCAAGCCACCATGTGCTAAAATAAAATTGGCAACATACAAATTTTACAAATAAATAGGTAAATTGTCAAAAACTGCAGAACATTTTTACTCTTCAAGTTGCTTTCTACTTATTTATTATGACTTCATTAGTTTTGTTTCATTCAAAAAAGTATATTTAGCTTTTCCGTTCAAGCAATCAAAGACATGCCTGATCTAATTAGGGGTTTAATTTCTATGCTACATAGAATTAAATTAGTTCCTGTTATATCTTTAGGGAGAATGAGAGCTGTGAAACACCCAGGCCAAAAGCAAATAGCAATAGCATGAAGCTGATGCAAATGATCATGAAATAATTTGAAGCAGTTGAGATTCAGGAAAGCACAGGGGAAAATGCGTCCCAGAGCAGGTCACAAGGCAAGTCTGGCTTTCTCTTCTTTCATCTTGCAGCAGTTGGTTCACCATGTTACCTGCTTCCTGCTTAATTCAGGGTCCAGATATATCACATGAACGAGTGACATATGTATCTGTGCATTGGCTGAATGGTGGAATTTCAGAGTAATTGATCTACTTGGACAATTTAGGAATTGAGGCAGGGAGGTCATAATTGTTGTGCAACTGGAGGTTCTGATGGATTTCTAGCAGGGGTTCCTTTTTCTGCAGTACAGCTGCAGTTGGATACAGCAACTGTTACTGGATGCTCTGTTTACCCAAGGCAAGGTTAAAAGGGTGCTGCAGAACCTCTTTTATAACATTGATAAGTTGAAGATTTTGAATTCTATATGAATTTCATTTTTTTAAGTGAAGGTTCCTCCTTGCAGAGGCTTAAGGTACCCATTGCATCTATAACCAGGGCTTTTTTGGTCATAGAACACTCAGAACGGAGTTCCGGCACCTTTTTTGGATGGAACCTTGTAGGGTAGGCAAGGCAGGTTGTGTGACATGTGTGAGTTCTGGCACCTTTTTCTTTTACAAAAAAAGCACTGTCTATAACATTCAAAATGTTAGGCTCATATGTCAAGTTGTTGATATTTTAAGAGACACAATTGGTATTTTAAGTCAGGGTGAAACTTCTAGGAGGCATGATAAAAATGGACCCTGTCTCACAGGACTAACAAACTTAGTCTAGAGCAGGGCTAAATAATTTGACACTTTCTAGTTGCAATTTCCATCTTGGTTGAAGCAAATGGGAATCAATGTCCCAAACATACGGAGTGGGCCAGGCTGCCTGTCTCTGTTGTAGTTCGGACCCAGCAGTCATGATTTATCTTGAATTGGAATCCACTTCCAGCCCTTTATGGTGATCATAGGGAAAGGTGGGTGTGAATTTTAAGGAATGATTGTGTGATATTTGTTTACACATATACACATACTTATCAGGTTGTTCAGGGGGGGGGCGGGGGATAAGGAATTTTATGCAAAGTGCAGAAAAGTTAAATACTGTAGTAAGCAACAGCAATTGGAGGCCGGGAATAAACCACCCTTGCTTTTGTCACATCTGTGCATCATTTCAAGCTCTTTGTCAGAACCCAGTTTTTCTATGGGCATGGGATTTCTTATTCTTTTCGGGTTCTGCCATTCTCCTGGGGGGGATGCTTGGGGTGCTGATGTGTATTTCCTTTGCTTTGTTCCCTGCTCTATCCTCTTTGATGTTTTTCTGTTGGGGTGGGAATGGAATGTGCCTCTGGCCATCTGCCTTATCTCCACCCTTATCACTCCGTTCCCACAGCCCTTTCACACCTGCAGATTGACCTGTTTGAACTGTCTGCATGGACAGTTGGGGTGGGGTTATTTTGGACTCTTTTGACTATGCCTTCTATTCCTGCTGTCAACATCTCCCAATAAAAGTTCCTTGTGAAATGATGTTTCAAGAGTTCTGCTTCCTTGGGAGGACTGATTGAGGCAGGTCCTTACACTTTTAAAAACTTCTACCTCTCTTCCTCTGAGGATCTCCTCAACTCCATTCAACCACAACTTTCTCAGCTTTCCCTCTCAGACTGTTCATTCTTCCTTCACATATTAGTTATACGATCTACATTCTCTCTATATCACCTGCTCACTCACTCTTGTAATTTGGAGCCCATTGGGTAGGTGGAGGAGACTGTGGAGACAAAGTATAAATTTACTACTTTCTCTTCACATTCACAAGTAAAAATAAACAGAAAGGTTTACTTTTAAGAGAAAGCAGATTAAAGTTGCTTTTCATGGAGTGTAAAAAAAACACCTTACAAATCCCACCCCTGCAATTGCTTGAAACTCAGCTCTGCTGAATGAAGGGCATTCTGGAATAGTTGAAGAAAGATGATGAAATCCTGCAGGGGAAACAGAATTGAATAAAGTCCCATTGTTGAAGCAGAAATTCTGCAAAGCTTTTATCATAGGTTATATGTGACTCCCCATGAATTGCAGGTACTGTATTTTTAATAGCTACATAGCAAAGGGCATGTTGATAAGTACCAGTGCTGGGAAAGAAAGAGTTAACCTGCTCTTCTCCACTTGCCTGGATTCAATAATCTTCAGGTCCTTGCATTACATTTTGTGTAGCTTTGCTGTTATTTTCATTAGAAGAAGATAAGCAAACACAGAAATGCTCAGAATAAAACAAATAGGCCCCTGTATTCCCAACTACCGGTGTGACTACTGCCTGTTGATGGCCTTCAGGTTAGGCTGACACAGGAAATAAAGATTTGTCCCATGTTTGGGGCCTAGCAAGGTAATCTAAAAATAGTTAACAATATATATATTTTGGGGGGAGGCGTTTTGGCAAAAAGCCCTAACCAAATCCAACACCAAGTAAGCAGACTTTTCCAGCAGCACTACCATGAATCAAAGGCCTTTAAATATTTATAAGAAAGCAGCATGAAGAGGAACAGAAGAGAAAATTACATACAGAGAGTCAAGTAGAAAAGAAGCTTTGCCTTTGTGGATTGCCAGCCTATGGTTTGTTAAGCTTTTCACAAATATTTAATTAGACTGACTGCATTAAAACATAAAAGAGGTATGTCAGCATCCTCAATTGTGCTATCTTTAGAATAATTGCCTTTTTTGGACAGCATGGATCTTCATGGCAGGCGCTAACTAGAATCTTTTCAATATACAGCAGATGGTGAAACAGAGATTCACATTCTCTCTCCCTCTCCCTTAAAAAAAAATCTGGGCTCCCAAGCTTTGTATTGTTTGTTTACATTCTGCATAAATTGATTTTATGATTATAAAAGGTTATAAAATATTGTAGCTCTATGTGTAGCATTACAAAAAAATAGGCAGGCCCTGGACCCAAAGCATGCTTAATTGGGCCTATCAATGGTAGTTAGTGGACGATGGAAATTCCAGAATAATTCTGTTGACCTGATTGGCTAATTCCAGTGTTTAGATTTACAGTAACCCAACAAGGGCAAATCTTGCATAGGGTTAACAAATTCATCCAGTCAGTCAGAGCTCAAGTGCATACACAAACACAAAGTTAATTACTGCATTTTGTATAGTACTGTAATATTTTGGACATCATTTTGAAATTCTGTCAGCCAATGAACATGCTTCCCTAGTGCTGATTGTAAATTTAATTTTTTTGTTGTCCAGGCCCAGAATGGACTTCCAGAAGTGGCATCCACACAGAGAACTGGTTGTTCACATATTTGAATCCCACCACTGAGATTCACCAACCACTGCCTGAGAAAATGGGTTAGGATTCTGTGTTCTCAAAATGGCCATTTTTGAACTGAGTAGTGTGATTGTGTGCTGTTGGAATGGCCAGTAAGGAGATTTAACTGGGTTAATATCTGATGGGATTTATTTTGAAATGACAAGTAAATGACAAGTAAAGAGATAAGTCACTCCTTTTCTCTTCCAAAGACAAATCCAAGCAAGAAGTACTGAAAAGTATGCATAGCAGTGCATGAATTTCTGTTGAAAGTCAGATCCTCAGTATGATGTTATGAGGAGATGAAGCTGTCATATTTGTTTTTCCAATGACCACATAGAGCTAATCACTGATAAAAATTCTTCTTCAAATTAGCTTAAAAGATCGAATGAAAGAAACGTGTCCCAGTAGCTTTCCTGTAAGACAGAGCTTCAGAACTAATAAACTTTAGTTGCAGGTTATGACTTTTTAAATCTAATTCAAATGTCACATGGATAGAATAATGTTTCACAGTACAGGCGGACTCAAATAGGATGAGAGGTAGTTTTCTGTTGTTTCCATTGAAAGCAATTTGGAATTCTGCTGGCTTTATTATAAAGATGTTTTGGAGTTATTATGGAGAATTCTACTCCACCCCCAAATATGTTGTCTCTTGAAAAAGAAAAGTACTACAAAATACAAAGGCGAAATGTGACCTTACAATTACTAACTGTGAATCTTTTTGTGTTAGATTGATAAGATAGACATGTATTAAATGCATATTTCCATTAGGTGGCAATGTTCCATAAAGTTTGAATGTCAGCAATTGGTTTCATTTGGTTGGAAAAGCATGGCTTGTCTTCTTAATTATGAATACACTGTGTTTCACAGGAAAGAAAAGAATAGATCCAGTTTTACTAAGAGATGAACTGAAGTGGCTACCTCAAGTGACAATTTGGGGGCATCAAATGGAAGTTAGTTAATGGCAATTTGAAATTAAGAATGCACTGGGTGACATTTGGATTTTTCACCTCAGGCATCGTAATGTTTGCAGCTGGTTCGAATGATACATATATCTCTGGAATGAAACAGTAAATTGTTACTACCATGTTAACATTCAAAAAGGGTAATGGTGTTAGATTCCCCCCCCCCCCAAACAGGAGGCTTCAAAGCAGTGCTTGGTTTCCATCAACCTTTTAACAGGAATGGAAAACGTACTTTGTCAGGATACTTATTCAGATTACAAATGCTTCTCTTTCTTTTCTACATAGACTAAAGTTGGATCTTGAGAAATATAAAGGACACTCAAAGGTGGTTGGAAATGAATGAAAATTGTCCCTGAACACTCTATCTATCTATCTATCTATCTATCTATCTATCTATCTATCTATCTATCTATCTATCATGTATCTATTTATAAAAGATTTTATTAATTTTTCTCTTACATACATATATTAATTTTTCAACCAGCGTGCTGTCTGGATTCAAAAACACATTTTATTCTTCATCAGATAACTCATTGTAATGAGGCAAAAGCAATGACAGCATTATACTTTACACTAAACAGTATAGTGCTACCAGTGCAAACAGAATTTCTCATCATCTAAGACCCCCAGTTCTAGAGAAATGTGTTGGCCATCAGTCTCTTATTTGGTGTAACAAGAACCCTGAAAATAGGTCTACCTTTTGTGGATTTAATCACTTTAGGTTAAGAAAGCAAAACCAGCTTGGTCTTTGAATTAAGCAGCAAAAATCTACAAGAGATTGTTTCTAAGAGTTAAGAACTCTCTCTTTCTTGCCTGTAAAACTATACTGTGATAAAGAGGAAAAAGGTTAGTGCTGCTGTAATTTTTCTTTGTTCATATAAAAAGACCTCTGTCTATATGCTGATGCCTTTTTGACATAACAATGAATAATTAAAGATACAAAAACTAACCTTAGTTAGTAAATTAATTCTCTTGTAAACTCCATTAAAATGGAGGCAAAAAGGTATCTGTGCTTTTAATGCATTTTCATATGTGTATGATCCATGTGCTGTTTTTATATATTTTTTAAATTCCTTACAGTATATTCTGAATAAGAATTCCAGTGGGTGGTGACAAGGAGAAGAGCCTTTTCTGGGGCCCCAAGGGGGCACTTGCCATTGGAGGTGGTTGAAAGGTGGAGGTGAATAAAAAGACCTCAACCGCCTATTTCCTTGGTTTTAGCTTTTATATAGCTGTAGTGCATGCAGTTAACATACACAAGCCAGCAGAACAGCAGGAGGCGCGGAGCTGGACAGCTCCAGGCTATAACCGCGAGTGGTGGGAAAGCCTGGTTTAAACAGGTTTGACAGCTCCGGGCTATAACCGTACCGGCAGGAAGCCGAGGTTTAAAGAGATTGGTTACCTGCAGTGGCAGGAAGCCCAGGTTTGAATCCATTGGCTGGCATTCACCTGGGCAGGTATAAAGCACGCCAGGTAAACCCTTGTCGAAAGCAAAAAATCCACCTAGCTGAATAAAGATATGCTACATCTACCTCCCTGGCTGTTTTGTCTTTCTTGCGACCTGCGATTTTACAATAGCCTTTAAAAATTTTAATTTATTTATATTTATCTTTTTACTCTTTGTAAGTCATCCAGAGTTGCCTTCTTGGGGAGAGGGGCTGCATATTAATTAATTAAGCAAGCATCTGTGTTTTCTTTCATTTATCGATCCTTTCAAATGCAGGACAGGATAAATATTTCTAATATAAAGGGGGGTTTATGCTTGTTACTCAGCAAACCATGGATTATCATTTGGGTAAGATTTAGATTTCCTGGAAAAGGTGAAACCTGCACCAGACGTTTTGCTAACTGTGGTTTGCACATTCACATATAGGAATTTGTTTGATAAATCAGGTGAAGAAATTAGGCTTAATGTGAAGTGGGAACCCAGTCTAATGGTGGAAGGTTTACTTTATCTGTGAGGACACATACATCTAAAGAGAGAGAGATATGTCTTTGCTTTTTATATATAATTTCAAATATTTTTCATGCTCAAGTTATAGCAGGGAACAGCTGCTGGTTTGTTCCTTTAGCTTACTTGTTACATGGATAAAGCAGGAGATTTTCTGGGCCAAGCAGAATGCACTGTTATTTATGTCCCAATTTGTTAGATTTTTTTAAAAGTAGAATAAATAATGAACCTGCAAAGCTGAGCTGGAATCCTGGCTGTTTTACTGGAGTTGGATTCCATCACCCCAAAGAGAAATGTCCTGCCACTGGGAATTTGCAGAGGTGGGAATATTTTGCTGGGTTTGAGCTGGTAATCCCTTATTCCACCATGGATCCTTCAGTTTTCCCCTTCTACCAGCTGCTTATTAAAAATATTTGTACCTAGATATAAAAAGATAAATAACTTACAGTTTCTCATCTTCTGCAGCATTGTACAAACTTTTACAAAACGTAAAGGTTTCCCCTGTCCAGTCATGTCCAACTCTAGGGGGTGGTGCTCATCTCTGTTTCTTAGCCAAGGAAGCCAGCATTGTCCAAAGACATTTCTGTGGTCATGTGGCCAGCATGACTATATGCTGAGGTGCACAGAACATTGTTATCTTCCCACTGAAGTGGTACCTATTTATCTACTTGCATTTGCATGCTTTTGAATTGCTAGATGGGCAGGACATGGGGCAATTAATGGGAGCTCCCCCATTGCATGGCACTTTTGTCTTGAACCCAGGCTGTCAGCTTCCAGTTGACAAGCTCAGCATCTTTAACCATTGAGCTATTGCACACCGTGTTTACAAAAAAATAATAATCACAAAATAGCATCTCTCTCTCTCTCTCTCTCTCTCTCTCTCTCTCTCTCTCTCTCTCTCTCTCTCTCTCTCTCTCTCTCTCTCTCATCAGTGAACAGAGGGGCATGATCCATCTCTGTCCTTCACACTCAGCCCTACTCTATGCACCATTCATGGTCACAACTGATGTCTCAGCTCTGGTATGAAAAATCTTTTCCTTCTTGACTGTGTGTGACATCATCTCTTCCACACAAAGATCTTTCCTTTAGTAAAAACAACTGGGCACCATGTTTCTTTTGCTAGAAAATTAATGTGTGGAAAAGCTGGTATATAAAGAAGTGGGGATGAGAAGGAGGATTGTGACCTCTTTGAGATTAAATGGTTTATTGCAGAATAGGCCTTTGTAGGCAACATTCCAAGTTGTCATATGGTGCATAACAAAGTAATCTGTCATGCGCCTGATAAAGTGGGTTGTTTCTAGGGCAACGTATACCACAATAAATCAGTTTGTCCCTGTGGTAACACAGTATGGTTTCCATTTTTGCTGGAGTTAAAAGCAGCTTAAAGTAACACAATAAAAAAGCCCCTGTTAGTCATTCTTAAGTACTATAAAGTATAGGCCAAAAAAGAAAGTGTACAATCTTAGAGCATTTTTGAATATTGATCATTGCAACAGGAAAACAATGTGTGTCTGTGTGGGTATGTGTATATCAAAACTGCCTGACCTGCATCAACTCAATTAGGGCAAATAGGTGTTCTTTGACTGTTTAGATAAGTGGGTTTTTTTTCCAAGCTTGGCAACTTTAAGATATGTAGGTTTCCACTCCTAGAATTCAGCTGTCAGTATTTGGCTGGGGAATTCTGGGAGGCGAAGTCCAGCCATTTTAAAGTTGCCGATTTGAGAAACACTGGCTTAGTTGACTGAAATAAAGCTGGTTCTCTGGTCAGTGATGGGAAGGAAGAGGATCACTTTGTTCCCAAAGACTCACATTTTGGATGGGTCACTGAATGCATTTGAAATTTTGTTAAAATTTCATGGGATCTTTCATGAAATGGCTGTCAGCAAGTCTGGGGCCAGACCAAAAAAATATCTGCTTCTTAGAAGAGTGATTGATGAGGTTGAAGGAAAATGAGTTTTCCTAAGAGCAAAATGGAATGTTGCCCTTTTGAATCTACAGTTTTCTGCTTCATCATCCATTTCATAGAAGACAAATCCTTTTGGATAGCCTGACAAAGAAGCAGAGCACAAAGTGGGGGTTGCAATACTAAAGCCAGGAGGCAGAATGTAATAAGTTCTCACTTTATGAAAGACAACTGGTGATGCCAAGGGAGACATATACACTATATCTATGTGACCTACTCAGCTGTAGTCCTAAGCCACAAAGCACATTGATGAATTGAACTTTCAGATTTACAAGATTTTGGATGGATTTGAAGATTATCTGGGGTAGATCAATGCAAGATGACAGTCATTTTGACTTCAAGCAACACAGCCTAAAATCTAAAGGTTATATCCAGCTAGTGTAAAATAGTGGCTTATGCTTACTGATTGAAGTATATAGCTGATTTTAAGGCACAGAAATGAAATACCAACCTCCCCACATGTGTATGTGATAGAAAAAGTGATATGGTAATTAAGGTGTGGACTAGAACCAGGGACAGCAAGTTTCAAGTCCATGCTCAGCCATGGAACCTCTGGGGGACTTCTCCCTCAGCCCAAATTACCTGATAGGATTCTTTTTGCTGGGAAACATGGAGCAAAAAAAGCTATGTAGATGATCTTGAGCTGAAATTCGTGGAAGACTGCTGTCCTACTGCCTCCTTATATTGCTCATGTAGGCAATGTCCAGTTCTATCCTTAACCAGAGAGGTTCCAAGGAACTAGTCTACTCACTGGTTCCTTGGTTTTTGCCTCAGTCATTTTCTCTGCTTTCACAGACCTGTTTTCAGTTTATATCATCTCCTGTGGAAGTCCCCAAGTTAAGCATCTTTTCATTCTCAGAGAGTCTTGCAAAACCAGGCCATATTCCTTCTTTCTGGCCCTCAGAACTACCTGTCTGCAAGACCAGTTAGCAGTGAACTGGGTCATAAAAAAAGGTTCCAGAGTGCAACTGAGAGTTTCTTCCATTCCACTGTAGCACAACATCAACTGATTCCACTCTCCGTTGCCCTCTCCATGCCAGATCTTTTTTGTTCATTCTAGTCTTTTAGCTGCTACAATAAACAAATCAGAACTTCAAATCTCCACAGACAAGCGGTGGGGAGATGAAGGAACGAAGAGGAAATGGAACAAAAGAAACAGCATGACAAGTGCAGAGTGCTCTGTTTCTTTCTCTTTGTAAGCTTCACTAGCATTTATTTTTTATAGTAAAATCTGATTTATGCAACAAGGGAAAACCATTTGATAATCCTGCATGTGGCCTGCTAGCTGGATGTCAGGATTCAGCTTCTAATAAGAAATTGTGAATATTCTTTTCCCAGCAATTGCCAGTGCATGTTAAAGTATTGAATCTTCAGCATGGGCAATGTCAGGTTCTATGGATGATTTCAGTAGCCTGTTTTGCCAAATTTGGGATAAAACTGGAAGAATTACAATGAGGGATTCAGACTGAGAGCAAGGCATGGAAAACTGAAGCTAAAAGTGTTATTTTCCTCGAAATGGGGTGCAAGAAATGGGTCTGAAGAAACTTACTGTAGCCTATCTTGGTTGAAACCCTTCTTCAACACCACAAGTTATTTAATCATGGCAGCTTGTACCCTTAGGGTTATCAAGCAACCATCTGATATACTTGATTTAGAGTTATTAATAAAAACCAGGTTCTGGTAACTTGTTTCATTTATTATCATGGAACTTTTACTGGTAGAGAAGGGGAGGAGGAGTTGCACAAATTTCTGCCTCAAATATCAAAATCACACACTTGCCCTTGAATGCAATGGACTGAACACATCAAGGCAGAAAACAGCATGTCTTTGCATTGCTTTTTTCACTTTTGAAGAAGCAGGAAGAGAAAATGGACCTCTCTATAAATATTTTATTGCCTTATAATGTGAGAAGGGTGATTTTGAGCAGAAAAAAATGACTATAGAAAAAACAACTGCACTCACATTTTAAGGAAAAGACTGAACAATTCCTGTAATATGTGATTTTTATTTTGGAGACTAGCTTGCAATTTAAATAAAAAAGTGCACCCAGAAATTGCCTTAAGGGACTATTCTGAATTATTGCTTTTGTTTTGGCTTAACACACTGAAATGCTAGCTAAGTGTAGACAACATCCTAAATCCACTACCTTGCATTTAGCTTAATGGGTTGGATGGATCTAGGGTAGATTATGATTTAGGCTGGCAATCTGGAAAATTGGATTGAGTTGACCATAGCTCAAAGCCTCATGGATAAACATATCATGCCAACACAGCTACTTTTATGTTCAGACCCTTTGAATCTACAGACTTGTTTTTGGCTTTGAATACTCTCTAGGTTTTACCTTCTCTTGTTCAAATTGCTATTCCTCTTTGCCTTGAGGAACTATTCCTTTGTCCATTTCTACAATAAAGCTGCAGTGCAAGATCCACAGAGGGTAACCTTGTTTTGAAGCATAATTAAGTCTGAATAAGATTTTTATCAATTTCTTCTTTGGGGAGTACTAGTATGCAAACACCTATTAAAAATTGTTTTAGAGGCACACTGCTCTCATAAATCAAAGTAAGCAGATGCAAATAAAGGAAAGGTTACCTATTCACAAGGGACAGGTTTATGTCAAATGACAGGTTTTCACCCTAGTGAAAACACACAGAAACAAGAATACAGCCTTATATTACCAGGTGCACAAAGCTTGTGTACTTGAGAATGACAGAGGAATCCCGTCAAAAAGGAACAAAAGAGCCATGTGGATTTTTGAAGGAAAGATCCAAAAGCAGCAGTCAGCAGGAGTTCCATCTTGCTGACATTTCTTTAAAAAATCTCTCTGTATTTGTCATCCTTATCCGGCATTAGTAGCTAAAGGAAGAATGTTGCACTGGGACGGTTTCTTGTAAATAGGAAAAATATGCATTTTTCAGAACAAAATTTTTTTATTTCATAAAAACAGAGCAGCCCTTTAGCTGTGGGGAGACTCTCACCTCTCTTTTGAACTTCTTCTTAAGCTCATTTTTTAAAACTTAAAGCAGGTAAGACTAATAAAATGGACAAGTAGTCTTCCATTAATCAGATCCCAATTGGTGGGGGGCAGGGAGCTAAGAGAGAACCATGCAGTAGAATGGAAATAAATCTATCTTTCACAAGCTGACCATCTTTCTGTGAAGAGTTTTTCCTGCCTGGAGTCTAAGATGATGGGGAAAAAAAATCAGCTGCACTGCCAAAATTTGCACTGGCCGTGAAAAAACAAACAATAAAAACCAGCATGTAGGAGAAATGGTACAAGGTTTACTACTTTGTGCTAATGACTTTTTTTTGTACTTTGCTTCCTGTCATGTCAAATTTCAAGACTGAATATGAGAGTGGAGCACTGGTGGGATTCAGCTGGTTTGCACCACTTTGGCAGAACCGGTAGCTAACTTTTTGTTGCCCAGGCCCAGAATGGACATCTGGAAGCGGCATCCACACAGAGAACTGGTTGTTCACGTATTTGAATCCCACCACTGGAGTGAAGGGAATGACCAATCAGAAAGCTGGAAGCGAAACAAAAAAAGAGGAATGTTAGTGGATTAAAAGAACAACTGCACTTATCTCTTTTCTGATTTCATTTTATTTTTTCTTGACAGATGTTGGTCTCTTTGAGGATTGTTTACCTGTCTGTGCTGTATACAATCTAGTTGAACAAAGAAGCTGTCTTTCATTTTCAAGGAGCATTTGGTGGCATGTTTTTGGTAGTTTAAGGATTTTTAAAAAAGAATTCTTATGTTTTCTCTTTTATAATTAAAAAAAAAATCGGTGTATTTGTTTACTGGGTAAAGTTTTACTACTGCAGTTTAATACCTATACCAAAAATATTTGCCTCAGTTTCCTCCTACTTTTTTTTATTATATCTGGATTTTTCTGCAATCTCTGCCCTGCAATTTTGTATCATACCTTTTCAGCTTTCTTCCAAGTCCACAGGAAGCTATTCCTCAAAGTCATGTTATGGACTGAATTGTTTTATTAATTCTTTTCTCCTCCTTAGTTTCTAAATCACCATTTTATATAATTGAAGTCTTAAGCCACATTTAATCAGGTCTACTGCTGGAAATTTAAGTGGGGCTAAAATAGTAGTGTAATAACTAAAAGATGAAATTGCTGATGATTTTTTCCTGTCCTTATTCCTATAAGTTATAACTGCCTCGCATTTATTTTCTAGTAAACTTCAGTGAGAATTACATTGTAATTCTTTGTACATGTTCCCTGCTTTGCATGAGACAGCTGCTTAATTTGGTGGTTATAAAGACAACTGAATGTATGGTTGTTGCATTTTTTTCACCTTTTGTTTTTGTCTGTCAGAAATGCTTTTGTAGTTTTCTTTTTCTCATATTTATTCATATGTAAATTTTTTCCACTTTGATTCTGTAGCATGACTTTACCTTTTTATAATTCAGGAAGCATTTGTGTTTTGTGCTTTGAATTTTTAAGTAAAACCTGCAGTTCATTAGCGAATAGTCCCTCGTCTCCTTTTTTCATATCTTTTATCCCTTGTGGCATTTTAGCAAATGCCTTGGTAGGCTCCATAATGGAGTCTGTCTTGTATGCGAAGCATTGCAGTGGCAATCACTTTCTCCATTGTAACTCCAGTTCATTGAGCACTTGACTAACAGCCCAGAGCGATATGCTCAGACTTTAGAAAGTGAAATGCATACCTACAGGTGATGTGGAAGAGCGTACATGTTTTGATAATACTGCACAAATCTTCCATTTGTTAAAGTCATTCTTTCTGCAAATATATAGCGTGTCAAGTTTTGAAGCACGATTTTGCTGGTGTGACAAATATTGCTTCTCAGCTTGCCAATGAAGTTGAGGGGAATGCAAAGTTTGGAACGCAAACTTCAAAGATTAAGAAGCCAGACCATGAGACTCAAGGACATTACACCAGGTAATGTCTAGACCCAGAGAAACTTTCTCATAACAATACTTTTCTACTTGATTGGGCAACATGATCTGACCCAGAGAGAGGAGGGAGAATTCAATGCTTACACTATATGGGTTTGGGAGGGGTCTTGCCAGAGGTGGTTTTGGTTTCATTAGTGCCAAAGTGATGTACTCAATAAAGTTTTACATTAAGAGATCAGAATGTCTTGAAGGTGTTTGCTTGGTTGGGCTCGTCAGTCTGAACTTTGACATAGTGTTCTGAATCTTCATTTCTACATTTCTGCACATTTAATAACTATTTTTTTAAGGAAACCCAATTCTTTGCTGCCTCCCATTCCGTTGGGAAAAGTAAAGTTGAGGAGGCACCCTTTTCCTTCTGTTGTCCACAAAGACTGAACATTTTCAATTTGAACTGCAGGTCAAGAGTGCTGCACAATAGGAGCTCAAGCCGTGTATGAGATGGGCAAAATTAACCGTCTGTTCAAAACTTTGCATTTTTGTTTTAAAAGAAAACATCTCCTCTGCCATTATCATTCTTTTTTTGTTGTGTACTTGATGAATATTCCAAGTTGACCTTTGAAGCCATCATAGCTGTTACCTATGTGAGGCAACAGGAATGCTTTTCAGTTTGTAGAGCACAAATATAGTATTTGAACTTTTGGTAGCAGACTCATTTTCTCTGTGGTCTTGGACTTGGTTTGACTCTGTTTCCCTGGGGCATTTCAAATGGCTACTGATTTCACTGAGCTCAGATTAAAATGGAGGACTGAGCCATCTATCTTTCACAGATAAGTGAGGCAAAACCTGTTTCTTTTCTTTATGATTAGGTACATGACTTTCTTTCATCGGAAGCCATGTTTTCTAAATAATAATCTTCTAGTGCTCATTCATATTTCCTCAGCGGTGTTCTTCTTGCTGTCTTACCATGTGAATAACAAGACCAGCTACATTATTCTTTATTCTTTCCCTGAAAAGCAACAGGTGTCTTTGTTCTGCTGTATAATTTATTAATCTAAAAACCCCATGTGAATGTGTGTGTCTGTGTGCCTATAGATAGAGATAGTGATCAAGATAGAAAGAAAAAGACAGGGATAGAAATATTTCCTGTCTTGGTCTCTTGGTGGTGCTGATGATATATGGGAAAACATTGTAGCTTGTGTTTCACAGCCCAGGTTGACTTAGTTTGATACAAACATGATTATTCAGATCTACAGTTAAGCAGTCGTGACATAGATGTGATAAGACTTTAGGCAGCGTGGACAATTTTTCTCATGATGAAAACATGATCAGCTATTTGACTTTTTTTTGTACCTTCCTCTTTTCATTTTATATTGATCTTAAACTGCATCATTTATGCCTTTACTTGTTTTAAAAGGGTCTTTTATGTGGCATATTCATAGTAGTACTATTATCTTTAAAAAAATCTTAGAGGAGATATGGGTGGATTGCTTACAACACTGGACTCCTCCTCCTCCTCCTCCTCCTCCTCTCTAAATTACAGAAAGATAAAATAAGTTATGGCAGCTGAAATCAGTGAAGAACAAGGTAATTCTGTCAAAATAACTCACTTCAAAATTTTATTTACCCAACTCAGTGTCTTTATAGAGGATGGGTAGGTAGTTACTTGTGACCTTGAGTAGGAACCTAGCCAGCTTAAATGCAGATCTTTCATATTATTGTGGCACTTAACTTCACAGAAGATTTTTCAGCTCACAAAAACAAGAATATTGATTAATACCGAATGCCAGTTCTGGAATAATATTTTGAAATGCACTATCCTGTCTTGACCACTGAGACATTTGCATTTCTAGACACAGTGAAGAATGGGTTGAAAGACTGGGATTATATCTATGTTAGGATTAGGATATTCACAGGTTTTCATTTTAGAGGACAGGGGAGGGCTGCTCTTAACATTGTAGAACACTTTTTTTAAATGCTGGCATACACTTTATGAAAAGAAAAAGGATGGAAGAAATGGTGATAAATCTTACTGCCTTCTTTATCCCTGGATAAAATTTCATGGACTATTAGACCAAATTCGCAAACTATGGCATTGTTTGAAAATATCCTCAGAATTGTTTATCTTGTGCTTTTCAGATTCTATATACCTGAGGTTGTCCAGCTAGCAGTATTGTTGTATTAATATTTGAACCAGTAATCAGTTTGTTAGAAAGCTAGCATTCTTTGATTCTGTTATTTATAATTTATTTATTTCAATTGATCCCCATTTTGGATTTTAGCATGTATAGCCATGGGCAGAGGCTCATCATACATATTGCAAAGAGCTAGTCTAGTATTAGACTGTGACTAGCAAAATTCAGCTTCAAAAATATCCACAACTATTAAAACACACTGGATGGCTTCAGACCAATTGCTATTTCTCATTACCTGAGAGGATTGTTCTGGAGAATGAACAGAGAACTCACTGCTGACTTGAACTTCTGGAGGAATGGAAACTGAATGAATGAATGAATGAATATAAGTAAACTTTGTGCATTCATGATGCTGGCCCAAGGTCACCAAGCTGGCTTTGTGCCTAAAGCAGGACTAGAACTCATGGTCCCCCAATCTACCAGTTCACCATTACACCAAACTACTGTAGCTCTATTTCTTTTTGTATTAGAATGCAGGTGACTTACAATAAAGGGGACAGTGGTGCCACAAATGCCAGAACTGTTATCTGTCTCCCTACAGCCTGTAATATGGAGAAGAGAAAAAGGTGGTCATTGGCCAGCACAATATAAAAAGCTGAATGGTCACAACAAAACAGCTATCTTTGTCTAGAAGCAGCCTCAAAGGAGATTAACACCTTGCTATTGAACTACTTCTTTCCTGGGCATTTCTCAAGATCCATTATGAGTCGACCAATGGCCTTGGGAAGAGCTTAGAAAGGTATGAATTACTGAATAAGTAATTGAGTGTAAACTGTAAGGTCAATTTAGTTCAGGTAGTGCTTCTACTTGATTTTATTTGACTTTCCCTCTATTTACATCACGGAACAACATCAGCTTGTCCATTTCATTTCTCAGGGTAAAGTATATTTAGAAAAGAAGTCTCTATGGATAGTCACCTTTGAAGTATAAGTATATAAAATCTGTTTGTCCAGTTACAGGCTCAGGGACGAATCTTTTAATCAAGATAGTGCGAGATGGCAACTCAATTTTTTTTAAAGTTTATTTGCAACTGTGGCATCTATCTGGAAGCTCAAGATCTTTCTCTTTGATGACTGGTACCTCTGTATTCTGAAGCAAGGAAGAAATGATTAAAAACCCTGACAAATTTGGCAGTCTTAGGAGATTGTAGACAATATCATATATTCAGTTATTATTATAGTCTAATTATGTTCGGCTTGAAAAGAGATAACTTCATCCTTAGATAACATGAATATTCAGCATAGTATATATAGATAATATTCATAGATAATGCAGGTAACAACATAAATCTCTAATTTAGATATACATGGATATTTAACATACAAAATGTATATCGATATTGGATAAAATACAGACAAGATGTATATCATATTTACCTGTCATATATTCAAAATGCACATAGATAAAAGAGATAGATAATATACCGAAGGCATGTAATAGTACGATATTACATAGATAGTATGCATATCATTCACAGATAAGAGGGTCAGATGCTTTCTTTCTATGCACATATGTCCTGAGTGCTCATTTGCCCATCTTATTTATCCTGCTGTGAGGGTGACCTATGTACTAGTTCTGGAGAATGTCAACATGTAAACACATTCTCCGCCTACTCCCAGCCCATGGTGAAGGCAATTTCCCACTGGTCTTTTCTTGTTCCACTTCAAAAGTAATGTTTTTCAACTTCTACTTGCTACACTTCATTTGGTTGTGGACAATGCCTCTAATGGGCACATGTCCTATGGTGGGCATCTTCACTACTGTCACCTGGATGTTGCCCTCCACAGCCATTTCATCCTGGTTTGCTGGAATGGTGAACTTTTGTGTGTGTCTGTGTGTGTGTGTGGTGGTGGTGGTGGTGGGGAAGTAACTAATCCACTACTGAAATATTGAAATAGTAGTCATTTCCTTTTTAATTTTCTTTTTAAATTGGTTTAACAGAGATTATCTAGGCAAAGGAACAGAAAACTGGAGTGCCTACTAAGGGTGAAGGGAAAGCTGTATTAAAGACAAAGGGTTTGGAGGGAAGATTCCTCTCTGTCTCTGCACTCATGAAGGTGGGTCCAATAAAGGAACAAACAGACTCCAAACTTTTTCCTGACAATCATAAAGAAGAGAGAGAACAATTATCTCTCTGCCCCCTTTTTTCTCTCCCAGCACAGATACACTTCTCACTTCTCCCAGAGTAGAATCCAGTAATGTTTCTTCCCTCTTGTAGTTTCTTTGGACTGAATAAAGTCCTGGGGTAGAATTGACAAGAATTTGCTGGGTTTGTTTATCAGCTCAGTAGCAAGAAAGGTGAAAACAGTAATGTGTTATTTTCCCCACTAGTGGACTAGTGATATTCTGACCACAAACAGGCAACCTCTCCAACTGAAAAGGGGCTTGGATTAGATGGTTCCTTCACACTATACAATTCCAAGACCTCTAGCTGTTGTTTACTCATGCCAATAGAAGCCAGTATCTTTAAGAGCTACTCAAGGTTAGGAAGGCATTTGGCATTTGTTTCCCAGTTCGAGTAGGAAGGTAAAAAGTAGAAGAATGCAGTAATTGGGGGCTATTTTATCCACCATCTGGACAGAACAACTGACCAACATTGCTGCTGAAGCTTGAAATTTGGACATTTCAAAACCAGCATGGGTTTGTTAAAAATAGATTATACCAAACCAATCTTATTTCATTCTTTGACAAAATGGCTAAAATTAGTAAACCAGCAAAATGCTGTGGTCATAGTATACTTAGACTTCAGCAAGACATTCAACAAAATAGATCACAATCTACTTCTTGGTAAACTAGAAAAATGTGGGATAGACAGATGGACTTGTTGGCTGACAAACTGTACTCAACAAGTCATCATTAATGGTACTACATCTACATGGAGGGAAATAAGCAGTGAGGTACCACAAGGTTCGTTTTAGGCTCAGTACTCTTCAATACCTTCATAAATGACTTAGATGAGGGAATTAAAGGGGAACTCCTCAAATTTGCAGATGAAACTAAGTTGGCAGGAATAGCCAATACCCAAGAAGACAAGCTCAGGATCCAAAAAGATCTTGACAGACTTGAACAATAGGCCCTATCCAACAAAATGAAATTTAATGTGGAGAAAAGCAAGATTTGACAAATAGGCAGGAAAAACCAAAGGTACAAGTACAGATTAGGCAAAACCTTGCTCAGAAACAATAACTTTGAGAGGGACCTTGGAATCCTAGTGGAAAATCACTTAAATATGACCCAGCAGTGTGCAGCAGCAGTCAAAAAAGCTAATATAATCCTTGGTTGTATAAAGAGAGGCATAGAATCAAAATCATGTAAAGAATTAAGTACCAATTTATAAAACCCTAGTAAGACCACATCTGGAATACTGCATCCAGCGTTGGTCATCATATTGCAAAAAAGATGTTGAGACTTTAGAAAAAGTGCAAAGAAGAGCAACTAAGATGATTAAAGGTCTGGAGAAAAAAACATATGAAGAACAGTTCCGGGGTTCGGGTTTGGCTAATCTAGAGAAAAGAAGAACTAGGGGGGACATAATAGCAGTATGGCAGTATTTAAGAGCTTGCCACAAAGAGGAGAGGGTCAACTTATTTTCCAAAGCACCAGAGGGCAGGACAAGAAACAATGGATGGAAACTAATCAAGGAGAGAAGCAACCAGGAATTAAAGAGAAATTTCCTAACAGTGGGAACAATTAACCAGTGGAACACCTTGCCATCAGAAGTTGTGGGTGCTTCATCACTAGAGGTTATAAGAAGAGAGTAGGCAGTCACTTCTATGAAATGCTATAGGGTCTCCTGCTTTCAAGAAGACCTTGAAAGTCCCTTCCAACTCTATTCTGATTCTGATTTTAAATAATTGTTCTCCTTTCCAGTATGGGAGACGAGCAGCTCAAAAGTGCAGTGCAAAAATACCTTGAATCCCTTTTTAGAAATTGATTCTGAAGCTGTGAACAGACAAGAATGAAATAATGCTATGCTACCCATCCATCTGCCATGATGTCTCTAGTACTAGTGCAATCCACTGAGGAGCCAGTATTCAACTATTGTCAAGGAAGCTCCCTTTGTCCTTGATTTATTGCATTCTAAGGCAACAGGAAGTTAATAAAATATAGGACATGAAAATTTGAAGTGGACTGTATATATTTTATTTTATTTTGATGTATTATTATTAAATAATACAAAAGTGTGGCTTTTGAATCTTTGAAGTTAGAAGAATACTGTCATGGCATGCAAATCATGCTGCTTGATCCAGCAAAACTGAGATGGTGCTAGGACTGCTCATTTGTGAGCTCATATTTGCTGTAAGTTGGTGCTAGTAGGGGCTTTGTATCTTGTACCCAGAAATCTAAACAACCTTCCCTTTTTCAGCAGTTTGTCAGTTCTTTATTACGATCAAGAGCTGTGGTGGCACCGTGGTTAGAATGTTTTTGAATCTGCCCTCAAGAATTGCAGGGATTTTTTTTTCAGATTTAGTTCTCTATAGAGTTGAAGGACAATTATGTGATATGTCTACATTATTGGCATAAATAAATGTGGTTCTTTTTTGATAAGCACTGCCACTTTTTCTTAGAGGAGAGCAAGTTAGTCAAGGGGTAGCTTATGTTGGGTGAAATAAATATTGTCTACAAATTGTTCCCTCCAAATTAGTACCACGTTCTGTGTACAACTTTCTGGTTGGGCTGGACTTGGATCCCGATTTCTGCTTCATCTCTACAGAAACTATATTCAGCCACCCAAGATTAAGGCATTTTTTTATATGCCCGTGAAATTTGGCTCTTTTGTGTTATTTTCCTGATGGCGTTCTTTCCTTTACATGGAGAAATGTTAAACTTAGACTTCCAGGATGAAGTATTATATGCAAGGAGAACACTTGAGTAAATCACGCACAGCTTTTAATTTAGGTCAAGAGGTGTTTTTTTTTAAAGATTTGCTGTTAACCATTCTTTTAAAGTGTTTTATCACATTGCATTCATTATCAAGGCAAGATGCTACTGCATGGAGTGTTTGTTCTGCTTCATCTCTACCTGTACCACCTCTTCATGCTGACTAAGAAAATCCTTTTTTAATTATGCCACATAACCCATAGTGACCATATAAGGCCTTTTCCTTTTTCTTGAAATGCCAAACAACCAGTAATAATAGTTCCACAAGCTGCATTATTGGCTGGGAGAGATTTACTTTCAGAACCATTTAAAATGTCACCCAAATAAAATTGAATATAAAAATTGTCATCCCCATAGTTTAGCCTTTTTCAAAGGTTCATTGCACATTTGATCTACTTCCAGGTTGCTATTAAAGCTGCAGAAGAGGGTAGATATTACTCACAGCATGAGACCAAAAGTACATTGTCTCCGGCATGCTCTTTCAAAGCCTATGCTGTTTTATGTTTTGGAAGCTCACAGAGAAAATGTAGAGGTTCGGTCTTCAGCATCAAACCCAAAGGTACACTATCACTGTAAAAGAAAGTTCTGTTCAGCAAGATGCCTGACAATTATTGATGGACCCATTCTCTCTACATGTGTCTATTATACATTGTCCATTACACAGAATATTAACTTTCCAAGATACGGTAGTTAAAAGGTATTTTGTACCTTTGTACACAACATCTAGGATTATCTAGTAGACATTACATGTATTTAAAACTGGGCCAAATGTTCAATAAATTACATTTGTAAATTAATAATACTTTACTGATTACCAAAGCCACTGAGGAAAAAAAGGGTATTGTAAGAGTTTTATTAGAAAAATTATCACAATAGGTTAAAACTGCTCTTGAAAAACTGGCTAATTTTAGCTTATTTACATTTAGAATCAGATGATGCTATATATCCTATTTGCTTTCTATCAAGAAATAGATCATTTATAGGAGGAAAACACTGTTAGCGTTACAAAATCTGGGTGTACACTGAATAATATTTAAAAAATTATTTATGCAGTAGAAGATACATGACATTTCAGATATTCTCTCTTTCTCTTTCCCAGCCCCCCACATAACAACCAGTAACTGAATTTTGATCACCAGGAAACAGATACCAGGATTCATTCTTTTGAGGATTCATCAGACCTGGGCAATTAGATGTTACCATATAGAAGTCAAACTGTCGGCCAGGAATTGAATTCAGAAACATTTGCATTTAAATGAATTTGGAGATATCTAAGGCCTGCTCAGTGGTTGAAAGGAAGGAAGCTCTCTCAATGGTAAAACAGTCCATCTTTCATGAGGTCCTTGATGCTCTTAATGCTTGATTCTTTTCTTGCAGATGTTTCATTATCAAACTAGGTAACATCATCAGTGCTAGAAGGAAGTGGGTTTGCTCTCATTTTGTATACTAATGTCTTGCCCTGTCAGTGTTAGTGGGGCTGGTCTTGGTAGTTCCTTGATTAGACTGTTGTCATCTGTTAGTTTGTTTGCATTGGTAGTTTCTTGATTGGGGTATAATTTACATCTTGATTTTTGGTCTTGTGTTAATCTTGGTGTTAATTTGTGTCCATTTGGGTACTCACTGTTTGTGAAAAACTCTTTGGAACTTTTTGTTTCCTTTTTGGCCTTTAGATTGTCGCTTTTGAGTGGTATGTAGAAGTTGTTTATTTCAATGTGCCTGTTGATGGCAATTTATCTCAGTGCCAGGCTTCCAGGAATTCCCTAGCATTTTTGGACTTGGCTTGGTCTAGAATGCTCAGTTTCCCAGCTGAAACTATGGTTAAGCCTGTCCATGTGTTGTGAAATTAAAAAAATTTCATCATGTCTTCTGATTTCTAGTTGGTGTTCATAGATGTGTTGTGCTAGTCTTCTGCCTGTTTGTCTTACATAATGACTGTTACAGACACTGTATATTGTAGATGACCCCTGTTTTTTTCTTATGGGGCTGCTGCATCTTTTGGTTTACTTAGGTTGTTATGGAAGGCTTTTATTGGTTTGTGTGTTATAATGAAGTAGTCCATCTTCCCCTATAGTCCCAAAGTAGAGAAATACAGATGTTGAATTATGTCATGACCTTGTTTATTGGATTAGTTGAATATGTAAATTAGAGAAAGGATGTATAGGCAGTACATTGTTGAAGGAAAAGTCTTCATCATGGCTCCATCCAAGCCGGGAATAAACAACATGGCAACTGCTTTAGAAAGAAGGTTGTAGTTTATTGAAGAGGAGAGCCAGACAGAAAAATGACTCTGGAGAAAAGAGAGAGCACATGTAGGGAGTGGGTTTTTATACCCTCTGGGGCTTTTGTTTGGAGTTGTTTCCTGTTCCTGTTTGAGGCTTTGTATTTCCTGTGTCATGTTTTCTGACCTGAGTCTGAGTGTGCCTTTTGGCACCTGTGGGTCAATCCTATTATGTCATGTCTTAGAGTTTGGGTGGGGTATGTAGATTTTAGGTGTCTTTGTCTTCTTACTCTTCTAGCTAGGGGCATCCAACCTGCCTGGATTTATATCTGCATTTGTACAGAACTGGTTTCTGATTGGAAGAGGGAGACTTGGAGCTACTAAGAAAACTGATCATGCTTTTCTGCCTCTTTAAGATCCTTTAAGGAAATATATTTTTCTGCCCTTTTAATATTTCCTTCTCTGGGGGGCTGACTTCTCACAACATCATTCAATGACCACTTGTTCAGTGATTATTTGAAGTTCATTGGTGCTGAACAAGGGGACTTACAACTGTTCCTCATTTTTTGACTGTTGTAGTTTCCATGGCAACATGATTGCCATTTGTGACCTTCAGTGCCGGCTTCCAATGAATAAAGTTACTGGGGAAGCTGGCAGAAGGTCACAGCTGGTAATAAATTACTGAGGCATATGGTGACCACAACAGATTTGCCTAACAATAGCAACTGTAATTGCTGCAATTATTGTCATAAGTCAGTACAGTCAAGTGATATTCTTTTTGACTATGTCACTTAGTGGTAGAGTTGCTGGTCCCAATTATTGTCATTAAACAAGGACTACTTATAAAAGAATTTTGCCATGGCTTCTAGTGGAAGCAAATTTGAATGCTGTTTTTTCTTTCTCTATCTGCATGTCTTTGCAATTAAAAATGGAAAAGAACCATTCTGCTTTTCCCCATTGCACGACTGAGGAAATATTATTTGACAGCAATTATTTGTTACATACATGTCTTGACCTTATATTTTTTCTTATCACATATCTGCTTTGTCCTTACTTAGGCTGGGACAAAATTATGAGTTGCAGAGCATTAATAACCTTTGCACCAAGATGTTTCACATCAATTTGTCAGTAAACTATACTCATCAAAATTACATCCACTTCAGTTTCCCTTAGCTTTACTTTTTTCCTTCTTCTTCTTTTTTTAAGAAGAAAAGTCCCTTACATTTATGACGATATGTCAGGAATACCTCCTTGCTTTTAATGAAGGAATCTCTGGAGCAGGATACTGAGTCTGCTTTTGACATGAGTAGGAATGAGCCTCAGGAAAAAGAATGGCTATTATCCATATTATCCTGCTCTGCTCATTCCTGGTTGTCCATTGAGTAAGGATAAAGTAGCACTTCTTGATCATGAGAGATGGACAAGCCCCTGGCAAGCGCTGATCTGTAAGATATCACAATTTAGTATCTGTTTTGCCTTTAGGTATAAGTTACAGAGTTGCTTTCATCAGCAGTTAGCTGGAGGCAAGTGGAGCTATTTTAATGAAATGGAGAATTCCTCCCTGTACCCTGACTTTTTAATTCTACAAGGAAGGCAAGATGAGTTTTCTCTCTCTCTGATCATTTCACTAGTTTCCCTTCCATCAAAAATGGGCAGAAAAGTAGGCCTAGCTTCTAAATTGTGGATAAGAGCATTTAACAGAGCTAGGATGTGAAATTATATTGCTTGTGACACTTAAAAAATTAGCTGAGACTTAAAATATACCATAACGTTACCACCATGCATCTTTTTCCACTGACCTACAAAGCCTAATTATTCTGTATTCTTAAAAAAAGAAAAAAAGGTTAATTAAAATCAGATTATATTGTCTTTCATCTCTCCCCAATCTGGTGCCCATTAAATGGTGGTGCCTACTAAGAGAAATGTCCTGATGGTTAGAACAATTAACCAGTGGAACAACTTGCCTCCAGAAGGTGTGAATGCTCCAACACTGGAAGTTTTAAAGAAGAGACTGGACAGCCATTTGTCTGAAAGGGTATAGAGGGTTTCCTGTCTGAGCAGGGGATTGGACTAGAAGACCTCCAAGGTCCCTTCCAACTCTATTATTCTTATTCTTATTCTTATTCTTATTCTTATTCTTATTCTTATTCTTATTCTTATTCTTATTCTTATTCTTATTCTTATTCTTATTCTTATTCTTATTCTTATAAAATGTACTTTACTACTATCTCCCAATATATGCAGCCCACAATGGGCCCTCAATTATGTAGCTGTGATTGATGAGAATTGTAGTTCAAAACATGTAGACAAGATTGAAGGATGATAATCTATGGCTTCCAAAAATCTGACAACTTTTTTATTTAAAGCAATTTGAAATAAAATGATTTTTTTTTGTTAGGAGTGGGGTTCAGCAAAGCAAAGCTAAGCAGTTTTATAATTGTTCTTTTTTTTTAAAAAAAAATAAAAAATAAAGCCTACACCTCACTCTTCTCATTGTTATTAAATGAGTTTAGATGTTTAGTTTTTTTAAAAAAATAGATAGATAAAATGCAAAGAAGAAATGACATGATCTACAAAGAGGCTCAGCTCCATATCACTCATGACTAGATTTAAGTATCACTCAGTATTCACATTCTATCAAAACCTAATCTTGTTCACATTTAACAGTGAACAAGGAGCACCTTTGAAGTCTTTGGTGGTGTGTTTTTGCAGCTAGATCTAGTTAAAGATATTTTATTACATGAAGTGAGCAAGAAAATGGTGGTATTTCCCATTTCATTTACATAGCTATTGAATATTGTGTCACTGCTGCTAAAATGCATTTAGTGCTGTACCTGGAGAGAACAAATTGGCCTTGAAAGGGGGAGACAGGGCACATGGTGGTGTGGATGATGGCCAAACGACACACCTGGCTGGGCCTTTCAATGCCTCACCCTCCTTCCCTGCTCCCAGCAGTTACCCTCAGACCCTATGTCTCCTTCTCCATAATTCAGAATTTGACTCTGTTTCTGTCACTGCTTTTATTACAGAAAGAAAAGGAGATTATAAGTGGCTGAGGTCAAACTCTAAGCGTGCCATTCTTCCTTGCCTAGATAGTATAGCTGATGGATTATCACCCCAACTGCACAGCCTTTTACGTGCTGACGGAGAAGTGTGTTCATTCCTTCCAAGCATGGCTTAGAAAAATGAGAGAAAGGCTGCTCTTTAAATAAAATGCAGCTACAATTCTAGAGGGTGAGATTCACCTTTGAAAGAAAACTTTGTAGATGCACTTGCTGGAAAAAGATACTTTGATTTGCTTGGATGCCACATTACAGTATGTGCTTCAACTTCACAGCAACCTCTTAGTGCCATCAGAATCCAAGAGGTCTATGAATGACCAAGATGCAGACTTTACCTTGCTGGGGTCTATTATCAAGATGCTACTGAGGAAATTAGTACAATTAGAAACAACCCATTAGCTATAATGGTTCTTTGAACACTGCACTGCCTGGGGATCCCAGTGGGGCACATTCACTCAAATTACTCCACATCTGTCCAGGAACAAGCTACCTGCATTATGAAATCAAACACTATGAATTGTTTAAGAAAACTTACAGAATATACTGCATTGTTTAAGCATTACAGAATTGTGGCAGCACAATTTTTTCTGTAGTGCAACATATTTGTACTCATAGGCTGTGGGATATAATTAGCATACTTCTAAAAGCTCTGAGGAAATGGAAGACATTTTACGATCAACTATATATTGCCAGATTTAGGGTCTGATGTATCAACATATCAATGATAAAAGTAAATCTTTCCTTTCCTTTCCTTTCCTTTCCTTTCCTTTCCTTTCCTTTCCTTTCCTTTCCTTTCCTTTCCTTTCCTTTCCTTTCCTTTCCTTTCCTTTCCTTTCCTTTCCTTTCCTTTCCTTTCCTTCTTTCCTTTCCTTTCCTTTCCTTTCCTTTCCTTTCCTTTTTCAGAAAACAAAAGTGGTAAGTTAGTTACTTCACTTTGACCAAGGTTCTACTCCAGGATTTTATAAAAGCACAACTTATTTTATTCTTAGACAATTGTAAATTGTATGTGTACATAATAATAAACATGCTAACTAAATATTGACAGTTAATATTTTGCCTAAGTATAGAGGGTAAAATGCTTACCTTTGTTGTGTGTAGTTGGTTTCTGGTGAAACCAACTACACACCATCAACCTCACATCTGTTGTTTGAATTAAATAACATTGAATAAGTTCATGATTACACCTTGCTGTCAGAATTTTCATAAACAGCTATTTCATTAGATTGAATGAATTGAATGAACCTTTATTGTCAAAGTACAACCATGTATACATTGAGATTGGTTGAGCCTCCCTTCGTGCCCCCCCAATCCAACTCACAGTGACAACAAACCCACCATCTTGTTACACCATGTGAGCTAGTTGCACAAACACACCAGCCTCACAAGTCAATCATACATAAAGTTATTTCCCATTCAAGAGCCTGACAGCCCATGGATAGAAGCTGTTCTTCAGCCTGTTAGTACGGCTGGCTATACTTTTGTAGGAGAGTAAAGAGGTACTGACCAGGGTGTGAGTCATCTCTGAGAATTTTCCTCACTCTTCCAAGGCAGCGAGCCCTGGTGATGTCATTCAGTGGTGTCAGGGAACAGCCCACAAAGTTTTGTGGTGTGCTCACCACCCTCTGTAATATTTTCCTATCCATGGCTGTCAGGCCAGCATACCAAACCACAATACAGTGTGAGAGGACGCTCTCTATAGTAGACTGGTAAAAGAAGGTCATTAGCCATTGTTCTACCCTGTTCTTCCGCAAGACCCTGAGGAAGTGGAGTCTCTGTTGGGCCTTTCTGGCCACCTGGGTTGTATTGACTTTCCAGGTAAAATATTCACAGAGGTAGACTCATAGGAATTTAAAGGAGGAAACTCTTTCCAGACAGGCCCCCCCCAATGTAAAGTCGGGCGTGTTCCTCTCTTTTCTTCTGGAAGTCTACCACCATCTCCAGTTTGAATTTGCTGTAGATGTTTAAATGTTTGCATGTTTTTAAGCATTTTAAACATGCAAACATGGTCTGGGTAGGGCCAGGTATTGTGAAGTAGCTTGGAATACTTGTAAGAACCGTGGTGGCACATTGGTTAGAATGCAGTAATGCTGGCTAACTCGCTGCTTGCTCCAGGAGTTCGATTCTGAGCCTCTCAAGATTGACTCAGTCTTCCATCCTTCTGAGGTCAATAAAATGAGGACCCAGATTGTTGGGGGCAATAGGCTGACTCTGTAAACCTCTTAGAGAAGGCTGAAAGCAGTATATAAGTCTAAGTGCTATTGCTATTGCTATTGTTATTATGCATACTGTCAAGCCCCAGGCTCGACAATCAGTTGGGTGGGGGGATATCTTCTAAGGCGGCCTGTCAACTGCCCGTTTCGCCACCACTTGACCTGCCAGCCATGTGCTGCTCCGCTGCTCAGCTGGGAGGTTGGGACGCCGGAGCCGTCACTGCCAGCTGGCTGGGAGCCCCGCTGCTCAGCTGGGATGCTTGGACATCAGGCCCACCACTGGCAGGCTGCAAGAGACCCCAGTGGCCACCGGAGGAGCAGAGGTGGCGGCTGCATCCTCCTGGGGGTGCCAGTCAGCTGGAAATGCCAGCGCCTGTGCTACACAGTCGCTGAACAGTTGGTGGGCCTGGTGGATGCCTCTAGAACCTCCAGGCTACTGGGAGGGCTTCTGCAGGCAGGCTCGGCATACTGGAGCTGAACCTCCCTCCCCCCCAAACCGGCTGCACTTCCAAATGAAAACAGGTGGCTTACTGGACAGCGAAGCTGACGGCAGGATGGAGAGCTGCGCAGACAACCAAAGGACAACCGAAGGCTGTGGCTGTTGTTATTCAGGGTCAGCCTGTGGGTTCGGCAGTTGGGTCAGACAATTAAGAAGAGGAGGAGGGGGGTGTTGGAGAGCCTGCAGAGGACAGTCCTGAGGCTTTGCAGAGCCCTCAGCCAGGCCCCTCTCATCTGGTCACTACACAGACCCAGCTGTGTGAGCCTGACAGCGTGGATGAAGATGACCCACAGCTGGCCCTGTTCAAGGACGCCCGACGCAGGAGGCAGTCAATCAGGAGTAAACAGAGGAAGGCAATGGGGCACCTCAGAAGGAGGCAGAGAGAAGCCACGCCTTGAACTGTTTAAAAGGGGAATGTGTGGGAGGGCTGGTTTGCTGAAGGCAACCGTTTGAATAGCTCCTGTTTCATGGTTCGTGTTTTGGTTTTGCTCTGTTGTGTGTCAATAAATTTGGCAGGCTTAGTTCCAGCCTCTTGCCTTTTTGTAAAGGGGTTGTTCCTGCCTTTTCTGCAGGGCCGGTAGTAGGCTGGTACAGAACAGTGGCCAGGGAGCAGAGGGATTTATACCTAACTACCAGGATGCTGGTCTGCTGGGAAGGGAAGGGTGGAGCAGCAGGGGCAGGGTACTTAGATCACTGGGAGCAAACCACTCCCAGTGCTAACTTTGCATTTTCAGCATCTGTTAAAATTTGTTCCTGTTTCCCAGTTTCCTGTGTTGTTCTTTCCTGTGTTGGTGTTGGGGAAGGCCAGGACCATTACGGACATGACACATACTTTGATTTCAAACCCCTTTTCATAGACAGATGGAAGTAAGAGGTTATCAGATTGACAGCTGTGATTCTTTAGTATAAAATATTTTTATTTGTAGCTGAATCTAACACATCATGAATTTTAGGACGTAAGAAATGTGCCACTTGACATCCAATTTGAAAAAAGTAATGCAATATTAATTAAACTAGAATATAGATAATGTTTTTATTGTTATGAGGATGCTTGAACTAATATGAAATGATAGACAGATATATATCCACAACTTATTTGTCTCAATGTTCTGTATGGATGGTCCTTTGTCTAAGGAACTACAAAAAATGGAAATGACTCGATATTACTGATAATATTTTTCTAGAGATATTTCCCAGTTCCCAGTAATAACCTTCTTTGAATCAAGAGCAGAATTCCTCATTGTGTAAATAGACTTGGAAGGCAATAGACAACAGCTGTGTAAAAATTTATTCTGGAGATTTGAATCCAAGACAATTTGTTTGAATAAAGTTGATTTTCCATACTGAATGAATAATTTGGATACAATTATCAAATTAAATGGTATGCCATTTGGAAGGTAATATGCTTAGAGAACTGAATTAAATTAATTAAATATTCTGAATCCCCAAATTATATAGAAATAAACATTTTGAATTGGATCAGAGCTGTCTGCATGTCTTCTGCTAGATAGACTCAGAAAGATAACCAGCCAACATTATAAAGACTATATAAACTCAAAAGAAATGCCCATCATGATCATAAACCATATTGAACTGAAGTAGATAATTATTTATCGGATGAATACCCTATTTTAATTCTCAGTGAATAGCCAAGATAGGTAAGAATTTTTTTAGGGATTATAAAACATTTTTATGAATATTAACATTTACACCAAAACTAATCTGTGATACCTTACCATATAAACTCTAGTTCTATGTGGCAGACATAGCAACAGGAAAAACATAACAAGTTGCTCTAGATTTTGCAGTGAACTCTGTTAGAGCTAACATCTCAGTATTTTTAACTAAGTTGCAAAAGACTTAGGTCTTTCTGTATGTTTGGTTTTGATCACCAGCTTAATTTTTATTATTTATTTGTTAAATTTATATCTTGCTTTTCTCCAGTTGCTCTAAGTAGTTTACATGCAGATATCCCTTCATTTTTATTACCAAAGCAGCAACCCTGGAAAATAAATTGGGATGAGAGAAAGTGAATGGCCTCAAATCACCATGTGAATTTCCTTGGCTGAGAATAAACCTGGGTGTTTCTGGTCCAAGACCAATACCTTAAATGCTGTATCACCTTGATTATTTTGGCTTTTGCAAAGTTTACTTTTAGTCAATCTAATATAGAAAATGTATTTGTCATTTAGGTGAAAATGCTTGAATTGTGGAAATTTCTTTGTTTTATGTATTATTGTCAGTGAGATTGCACTGGAGATTGTAAAAGGCTAAAGTTCAGCCCTGAGCAATTTGCATATAGCAGACAAAATAGCAGAGGAAGAAGAAATAAGGGAAATTATAATTATTTTGACACATGCTTAAGCCTAGTCTGATATGAAAAATAAGATTGGACAAAATTTATGCAGGATCCTGAGATTATCACCTTGATATTTTCCTGTCACATGAAGACCTTTAGTACAGAATTAGGGTGTCTTTTTGATTTCAGGACTTTCTATATCATCAGGCAGAGGTGATTATCTACATCATTGTGGCAGAGGTCCATCAAATCTCTAGATGATAATATTTCAGTACTGCTACTCAAGGTTTTAAGAATGGGATTGAAGCGGTTGCCTTTTATAGACAAAGAGTGTTCTTAATATTGAAATATATATCTTCCTAAGCAATGGGCAGATGGTTCAAACAACTGCCTATGGTTTTTTTAATCTGTTCATCCAGGTTGGTGCTAAATGTTATTCTTGGAGACATATTTATTGCAGTGTCTTTTGTATCAGCCAAATATTCAGTTTATCATCTTCTAAAATTACACTTGGATCTTGTAAATACTGTCATCCAGGGACTTATGCATTCCAAGCCTGAAATTGGCAGGTTATCATAACAATTCACATCTGTGTTCCATTGTAGGCAGAGCAGCAGGTGCTAGGCACTTTAGCAGGAAGCCCAGAGAAGCTTAAATCATGATAAGAGGGTTTGGAACATCTAATGATACCAATCCAGAAACAATCCACTCCTCCCAAACTCCAACTTTTGATATTACAAATAAAATCTAACTTCTCATATTAGCCTTCTAGCCTGAAGAAACCATCAGGGAAAAACACACTTGTCTAAAGAAGCCTGATAAACGTTTGATCCAAATCAGAATGTGAATAATATGTAGTGATTCAGATAAAACATACAAGATGAAAAGTTGAAAAGTGAGATGAAAGTTATAAACACTATCTTGTCAATATCAAGAAAGACAGTCCAGCAATGAAAAGCTAGAGAGAGCATACAGTATGTAATATATTTTACTTCTATCAGTCTTGCTATGTGGAACATATATGTAGATCAAGAAGAATTTTAGATAAGTTACCTCTTAATGACAGATATATACTGGTTGACAACTACAGTATTTCTCAGGAAAAAATTATGGCACTAATATTAATAATTAAAACTGTAATATCTGACTATCCAAAGAATATCTCATCTGGGCATAGAGATCTGCAGAAGAGAACATTTGGATAATTCAGATATTTTCATTTTCTGATTCCTGTTGATCTCTTTTTTGCATGCTAGGACCAGCAGTAGAATTTTTCCTTTTTGAATTCTACGTTATGTGGTGATCTCATAAATAACTTTATGATCATAGCTTGGTGCACTAATTTCATGTCTTCACCATTTCTGCTTCATCAAGGGAGAAGGCATAGGGTGAATTCAGATGACCCTTAAATAATGAGAAATGGTATAGATTTGTGGGCCTGTTCCATGAATCTAATTAATATTAGCACAGGAAAAAAGGTTGAGCATCCCCCATATGCAAAAATATGAAATATTTGTAGAACTATTCATTATCCTTTGTGATGATGAGACTGTAATAACAGAAAATGCTGGAGGAAACAATCTATTACATAGGATTTTTTTTCAGCTATAAACCAATGAATTCAACATCAAAGTTTTTTTTATAAATGTCACATATAATAGATGAGGACAATGAATTGGTAGAAACAATGTCATCAATCAACAAGTGCTTCATTTATACCATTTCCACTAATCATTACTCTAAAAATCTATCTAAGAGGGCAAAATGCAAGCACTCTTAAAGAAAATCAAAGCAAGCTAAATGCACTCTGGGATTACTACTGTCACTTGGAGACAGGTTGTGATCCATACCACCAACTATCCATGAGTGCATTTGCTTCATTTGATCCTACAGAAGATAGTTCCACAAAGTGCAGTGAGGTTTAATATTGAGATATTGACAATATTTGATCCTGTTCAGAGTCAGAGGTGAGAAGACATTGATGCCACACAAGGATACAGTTTATAAAGACATTCCTTCCTCTCTGCCAAATTTGCTTCACTCGAACAAGGTCATCTGTCAAATCCTTATTGTTGGTGGGTGTTTCCTTTGCTTATTTTTCTTTGGTTCCTCAAAATCCCATTAATCAGGAATATCTCTAAAAGATCTATTGGTTTTAGTGCTACCACCAAGCCCTTACCCAATCTGAATCTTTTTCTCTCTGCTGTACATTTATCTGTCTGCCTGTCCGTCTACCTCTCTTTCCTGAACAGCACCATAATTTTGTTAATATTTAAATGAGGAATTTAATTACTACTTATGAAATAACTTTAAATGGGTTGAAAGCAGGTTTCATTAATACTGCAGCATGTTGATCAGCTGTCAGTCCTTGCTTTTCCCTAATTCTATATATCTACGTATATATTACTAAAACTTTGTAACTTTTGTAACAAAAGTTTGTAACTTTCAATTGGGTGAAATGGTGCATTACAGAGCAACAATTTTTGAATCAACATACCTCAAATGGGCTAACTTACAGAATGCATCCAAAATCCAGGACCTATGATTCTTAGGACTGCAATTTAGCAAAGTTATGGCTGCTTTAGTGCTGCCGCAGTCCTGTGTTCCAACACTCCCTGCCAACTTGCTACAAGGAAAATCAATGTGGAAACCAGTAGGAAGTGCAAAGTTGCTCCTGCTCCCCATGCTTTTTTGTTCACTCATGGCCATTCTGTTTCTCTGGTTAGATAAGGAAATATCTCTGAAATGGTGACCCAATGGTGACCTGTCCTACTGTTAAGTGTTAAAAATGAAAGTTTTTTCATTAGCATATAGAACAATTAGAAAAAAATACAAAATAAAGCCAGAGTCAGTAAGAATGACTTATGGTAGCTCACATTATTTATCCATTATTAAACTAATGCCTGGTAGATTGTCTGACATAGCCATATGCCACTCAAATTGGAGACCAGGATATAGAGTGTTCCTTGGAGGTCTACCAAATGATTCTCTAGAGCAGGGGTGTCAAACTCTCAACATCACGTGATGTGGGCGTGGTTTTGGCATGACACATCTGGCCCATGGGCCAGCAGTTTGACACCCCTGGTCTAGTGCTATAGAAGTCAATGGTCCACAGCATGCTTATATTCATGGTCTCCACTTCCCCATGTTCACTACCAGTAGGTTGGTGAAAATAGATCAGTGATTCAAAACTGCTTCATTAATGTTTACAACTGATAATACTGGTAGCATTTTTTAAAAAAAAAACCGAACGATTAAACAGATATTGAATTCTATTACCTATTGTGAATTCACATGTACTGATGACTTTGATCATACAGGGAAGTATGAATAGAAAATGTAATAATGAATTGGATGAGAGATCAACTTGTCCCTAACGCCCTATCAGAAATATTGAAGGACATTCTTTTTATGTTTACAATTTGGTATATTACTAGAATAAAGGGGGGAAATCCACAAAATATTTAACAACATCAAATAAAAAAACAAAAACTAACAAGAAAATGATAGAAGAATAAATACACTCAAATAGAATAATAAACTAGACAAGAAACTGAACTCCTACACTAAATGGCATGGGTCCGGATTATCTCAGGGAGCAACTGCTGCCAGCATGAGCCTCCCAGCATCCTGTGCACTCCCACAGGGAGGGCCTCCTTAGGGTTCCGCCGGTTAGGGAATGCCGACGGATGGTTCCAAGGGGGAGGGCATTCTCTGTGGGCACGCCTGCCCTATGTAATGAACTGCCAGTAGAACTTCGGACTGACCCAGACCTTCGCTCGTTTCGCCGGGACCTTAAAACTTGGTTGTTTGATCTTGCTGGCCTGGACTGAGGGGGTTTTAATTTTAATAATTTTAATTTTAATTTTAATTTTAATTTGTTTAATTGTGGGCTAGTCTTATTTAATTCTATTTTAAAGTGTACTTATTTGTATTGTTTAAACTCACCCTGTAAACTGCCCTGAGTCCTTCGGGAATAGGGCGGTATATAAAATCCATTAAATAAATAAATAAATATTAAATCCAGGATTTTAAGACCAGAGCAGTAATTTCTTTCCAGCTAAATAAAACCTTCTTGTCTTCACTCCTGACTAATAAATTCAAATGTCTTTATAAATTCCAAATTTTAGCATACAACTCAAAATTGCAATAACATTTTAAAGTTTATTTCTTTTTGCAAAGAAATATTTGTCAAAAACAGGACTAAGCCCAATTCATGTGTGTCAAAGTCTACTCAAAGAGATTACAACTCCTGAATAAAAAGATCAATTCCCAACTCTTCTATGGAAAAACATTCTTAACTAGCACTTTTGCTTGATGTAGGGTATGCATAGAACATAAATAGCAATTTATTACAGATACAGCTAGAGATGATAGCTGATTTGTGAATAGACCATAGAGGGAAAGCATGATCAAATGCTTTACAGTGATCAACACATGAGAAACAGATACAATCCAAAACATAATATAAAAATTAGCTTAGAATTTATTTCATGTCAAATGTAATTATGATTTTATGGCTTAATCCTAAGTAATTTATACCATATTGTTACATCACTGCACCCATTTACTTATACTGGTTTTGCAAGTCAACAACAATGATATCTGAGTAAGAAGAAGAAGATCAAAGCCAGGAAGATGGTAGATGGAAAATTGTAATACAAGGACCTACCATTCTGTATATGTGTTAACCTCTCTGTTAGATGCCTGTAGAGTACTATGTAGAATAGAATAGAATAGAATAGAATAGAATAGAATAGAATAGAATAGAATAGAATAGAATAGAATAGAATAGAATAGAAGCTGGAAGGGGTATTGGAGGTCTTCTAGTCCAGCCCCCTGCTCAAGCAGGAAAACCTATACCATTTCAGACAAGTGACTGTCTAGTCTCTTCTTAAAAGCTTTCAGTGATGGAGCACCCATGATTTCTAGAGGCAAGCTGTTCCGTTGGTTAATTGTCCTCACTGTAAGGAAGTTTCTCCTTAATTCCAGGTTGCTTCTCTTTTTGGTCAGTTTCCAACCATAGTTTCTTGTCCTGCCCTCTGGTGCTTTGGAGAATAATTTGACCCCTTCTATGTGATACATAGGTACATAGATAAGATGGAAAGAAAGAAAAAAGAAAAAAAGAAAGAAAGAAAGAAAGAAAGGAAGGAAGGAAGGAAGGAAGGAAGGAAGGTAGGTTAAAATTACCCCTATTTGTCCTACAGGAGAATTACTATGATAGCAAAATAGCAATAATGTGGTTTTTAATAGTTTGACACACCCTTGCTAAATATAGTAGCATAATAATAAATATGTTAATACATAAAGGTAAAGGTAAAGTTTCCTCCGCACATGCGTGCTAGTTGTTTCCGACTCTAGGGGCTGGTGCTCATCTCCGTTTCAAAGCCGAAGAGCCAGCGCTTGTCTGAGGACGTCTCCGTGGTCATGTGGCCGGCATGACTAGATGCCAAAGGCTCATGGAACGCTGTTACCTTCCCACCGTAGTGGTCCCTATTTTTCTACTTGCATTTTTTATGTGCTTTCGAACTGCTAGGTTGGCAGAAGCTGGGACGAGTAACAGGCGCTCACTCTGCTACGCAGCACTCGGGATTCGTACCGCCAAACTGCCATCTGATTGACAAGCTCAGCGTCTTAACCCACTGAGCCACCGCATCCCTACTGTTAATACATATTAACATATTAATATGATAACATATATAACTTAGATCAGGGGTCTTCAAACTTAGCCCTTTTATGACACGCTGGTTGAGTAATTCTGGAGTTGAAGTCCACAAGTCATAAAAGGGCCAAGTTTGAAGACCCCTGACTTAGATGGTTGATGAAGTTCTGGAAAAGTCCCTTAACTTCACTCTTTTCTGCCCCTTTTTACTGTTCTTTTTTTTCTATCTCACAGTATGATTGCACAGAATAAAGTTCTTTTTCCTACCTCCTTATGAATATTGGTGCTGTGAATGTGAAGATGGTTTAATTTTTAAGAGATGCAGTTGCCTCAGTAAGAAGAAAGGAGAAAGAAAAGAAGGGAAATGAAAATAAAAAGCAGAGCTGAAGTAAAAATCACTTTTATTCAAACATTTCTATTCTTTACTCAGCCCTTTGCTGCACAGAATAACTCATACCACACAACATTTTCTACAACAGAACATATAGAATGAAATACCACCACCCCCGATCAATGGACCTGCTGCTGTGAAGTTAACAAGATTAGACCTTTATGTCAGCTTAAGTTTCTTGGTAGTAATTTCTATTGAACCATTACTTTCTACCCTTATTGCTCTTTCCCTCACTTTGACTCCTCATTATATGTAATGCACAGTAAATACTTTGTACTATAAACCACTGAACAGATTAGATTCTATTTTGTTCTTATAAGCATCTAGACACACAATAATCATATGTTGGAAATAATATCATACAAGGCCCACAAGCAAATGAAAGCTGCAGTTTTTGAATTAATGGAAACCATATGCTCAAGTTTTGTTATCATAACTATTTCCATGTGTGTATCTCTGCTTTAATATATGTAACATGAATTTGTAATGTAGTATAAATGTTTTTAACCAGAAAAAATGAGGTTTTTTTCCTGAAGTGTTATGTCATGTATGCATATGAACAATGGCCTCTTGTTAAATCAAATTTTGATACTTGTATGTTGGTGCTGGCAATCACAAAAACAACTATTATTGTGAAAAAAATCCTAATCCTTTGTTTACATTTTTGGGATAAAAATGCAATATTTGCAGGGAATCAAATAGATCTGATTACTATCAATGGATGTATACATGTACTGGAATTTTGTAACTTCTAATGAAATATCACAGTTCAATTTGGTATAAAGTATCTTGGTGTTATTGTTGCCCTCACTTTGGGGATATGGCTGATGATGTACCTGGTAACGATATGTAAGAATGCCTTTCATTTTCTTGACCTCCACAAATATCTGGCTGCTACAAGCTCACATGTGCTCCTCTTTACAGTCCTAGATATTTTAGCATATCCTCCATGACCCATATAGAAGGGCATTCACATTGGCACAATTTCATGCTCCACCCTCAGTGGTCGTTAGAGGTACCTCACTCAAAATTGGCACACAAGTTTCTAGACTCATTTATATCATACCTTACATTGTTCTGTCACTGATCCACTAATTAGTAAAATTCCCACCTATCAATTAGAAACAGCAATTGTAGATCAGTTGCTGCAAGATCACTATATTGAAACATCTAAGAAGGTTGCAAAATTCTTAACTGTAGGAATCTCTATTAGAAACCACTGTGTTTGCTCTACAAATAGCTAAGCCTATGTAATTCTCCTCTTCATCTCTCTCTTCTACAACTGTTGCTTGCTTTGCTCCAAGCCATTCTATTTATAAAGTCCTGATACATTTTGTAATACCTTACTCTTCTCAGTTGAACATTACACACTATGTTGACTTTCTTGTTCTAAACACTATTAGTGCTATGTTGTTTATTTCTTTTAATTATAAAACTTCCTCCCCCCACAGTCTATGGCTACTAAATAACATTTCAAGGTAAAGTCAGATGAAATTGATGAGATTTATCAATGTTTACCTCATTTTATTTTACTGAGAGAATATGTATAAAGCAAGGAAAAGCAGAGATATCCACTTTTAAAATAATTAAAAGTGCAAACCTGAATACTTTTGATGAATAAAGAAAAGCAATGCTTTCTTTAACGTAGATTGTTCACTTTAAATAAATGTTCAGTTAAAACAAATGCTTCTCCCCAAATAAGGATGAATGATATCATACTGCATAGAATTTGCAAAGGAACATTATTACATCTTTACTGTGTTAACAATCCATTGAAATCAATCAATTGATTTCACATTCAAGTCATTAAAGTCTTTGAGTTTCGGTCCAATTAGTTAAAACAGATTTCCACTTACATTCAATTAGCTGACCTCTAGATGATCTAGATTTGCTTGAAGATAATTTTCCTTCCATATGAATCCCTTTTCAATACAATTGTTTCATTGTTCTGTGCACATATTGTAATGTTCATATGAAAGTGTGTTGCATCCTGGGGCTGTCTGTCATCCTATCCTATCCTAACCCAAACATACACATTGTTCTTTTTTTAATTGATAGCAAAGATTAAAGAAATAGGACATTTTCTCACAGAAATAGAAATAAACAGTAACTTGCTCATTAGAAAAGGGGATGGGAATGATGGAGACTTAAAAGAGAGACTTCGGGAATGAAGATGGGCAGAACTGAGTGGCAAGTCAAAATGGATATTGGACAGTGGTGGCTGTTGAAGACTTGTTGATTCCTAGAGGGGCTGGGTCAAGATTCTTGAAGAGATGCTGGTTGGAGATCTAAACACTACTGAAGAAAGAAGAGGGACACCCAAGTATTGGACTTACTGATACAAATAGCTTTCAAAGAGGCTGAGGAGATTGATATGGATGAGACAGATATGCCAATGCAAGAGAGATTGCACTTACTTAACTTTAAATAGGAAATAGGAAAGGAATATGGAAACTGCATAACATATATTTAGTCAACAGTATAGGAAGTCCATGTATGTTCAACTGAAAGATAATTAACTTTAGAATGCATGGTCAGGTGCTCACAAATAAAGTAGTGTTTTATGGCTTTGCTGCTGCTTGGCTACTGATCATTCAAAAAGGAGACAGGAGAGTGGGGGAAGTACTTATTTATATATTTATTTATGTCTCTATTACAATGGAGTTTATAATAACTAAGAAAATTTCAGAAGAATCCAACAAATCAAATAATCATGCAGTAATTAAATATTATCTGAAAGATATTTATTTATTTTTATTTATTTATTTTATTACATTTATATACCGCCCTTTCCCGAAGGACTCAGGGCGGTTTACAGGGTGATTAAAAACAAAAATACAAAAGTTAAAAACAAATTAAAAAAAATTAAATCCGTCCCTGAACAAATAAAACCCCAGTTAAAATTAAAATTAAAATTAAAATTCTCAGCCTGGGCCAGAGAGCTCAAAGAGCCAGGTCTTCAGGTCCCGGCGGAATGAGCGGAGGTTGGGGGCAGTCCTAAGCTCCACTGGCAGCTGGTTCCAAAGGGCAGGCGCACCCACTGAGAAGGCCCTATCCCTGGGTGTCGTCCGCCAGCAATCTCTTACTGGTGGCACCCTGAGAAGACCCTCCCTGTGGGAGCGCACTGGACGAAGGGAGCTTGATGCCAGCAGCAGGTGTTCCCTCAGATATCCCGGACCCAAGACACCAAGAGCCTTGGTGGAGCAGTGGGCTAATGCCTCCTTAAGTAACACCAGCTGCCTGCAATTAGTGCAGGTTCACATCCCACCAGGCTCAAGGTTGACTCAGCCTTCCATCCTTCCGAGGTAGGTAAAATGAGGACCCAGATTGTTGCGGGCAATTAAGCTGACTTTGTAATAATGCCACTTGGGGGTGTGTGAAAGCCCTAATAAGCAGGCATATACATAGAATGAAGGCTACTGCTAAGCTTGTAAGCCGCCCTGAGTCTTCGGAGAAGGGCGGGATATAAATGGAATTAAAAAAAAATATGTGAAAGCAAAACTTATTACTTGCCTTATTTTATTTATAAAAATGAAATAAAATTGGAAGGAGATTGTCGGATCTTCTGATTTGAATCAAGCTGCAAGAAGCTATGAAGCCTTTATAACCATTCATCTGCTCTTCAAACCAAGGTACTTAGGGCTGTGACCATTGGAGACACTACTGCCAAAGGAATTGTAACCTTGGAGAATCCTTCTTCTCAGAGTGTTATTGATAACACAGGGCTTACCTGTCTTGTACAGCCATGGCAAGAGGTATGCAATCGATGGCTCTGTTTGCTATTGTATATAAGAATACCAAAATCTATCTGTGGCGTTACCATGTGTCCTGGGATTGAAACAGATGGGATTGATTTTTTATTATGCCTAAGTCAGAAGGCATTTTTAAGTTTGAAAGTTGTAGTGGAGCACTTTTAGTTACTCTTTTTGTTGACTAGAATGTTGAGGGCTCAACTGGGTATGGCTGTCACTTGTAATGTAGTGAGAAGTGCAAGGATCTTCCTGTTCTGTAATGATCTGAGACGCTTCTGTATCCCTCTCCATTGATCTGAAAAATAAGCAATTTCAGAAAAGTCATCATGAGAATGGCTTTGGTCTAGTGAAATATTTAAGAGTTTAGAAAAAGGGGGTTGGGGAGGGGGAAATTACAACAGTTTCCAGATCTCTATAATTGTCCTACCACAAGATCAGGGCCAAAAGTCTTTTTCTTCTCTGTATTACTCTGAAGCTGAATATAATGTCATTGACTAGCCCAGTATTTATGCACACAGTCCCTTTTGAGATAAACATTATGATCTGGCTGGCTCACATATATAGAAGCCCACCAGCTAAGGTCTATCAAAACCATACAAGCAATGATCGGCATGTGCCAGAGACAGAATGTTCAAGTGACTGGAAATGCCATGCTTTTCCAAAAACTAGTTCAGTGCAATCAGCTGCTGCTAATAAAGCACAACATTCAAATAAATGATGTGCATGTGTCATAAAAACTGGTTTGTTCTCCCACAGTGGACTTTCCATATATCGACATGATGTGTTTATTACATCTATATCCCATCTTTATTATGGCAAATGACTGTTTGAAATCTGTTAGAAGCAATGATCTGAGTGTTTTCTACCTAGGTAATTAAGTGTGGAATCCTGGAAAAGTACACAGTATCAAGTCTTTGAGTTGGAAAGGGCCATATAAGCCACCAAGTTCAATCTCCTGCTCAATGAAGAAATCAAATGATTCCTAACAGATTACTATCTAGATTCTATCTGAACACATTTGATCTTCCTAAGTAATTGGTTCCTCAGTATGTCCATCCTATCACTAGGATGTTTTCTTCATATTCAACTGAATTCTGCCTTCCTGTAATTTAAGACCATCATTTCAGAACCTAGTCATTAGAAAGTTGCATAATTTAACAGGAAAAGTATACAGAACTAGATAGTGAAGAACAGGCATGTCCTTGCACTCTCCCTTATGGGTAACATGACTATGAGGATCCCATAGGAAACTGATTTCAAATCTAGGTTGAAATCCTACACATACTTACCCTGAGCTTTAACTCCATTGGAAACAACAGGACTGTCTTCCAAAAAGACACATATATAATTGCTTGGCATATGAAATAGCAGTGCCTCAGTCCATAGAGTTCAGTAATGGTCTAGACAACATTGTAATTACACAATTTTTGCAACTGAGATTGCACACTTTCCCACTGACCTTTGAAAGAGCAAGCTTCTATATATACTCACTTTATACCTTCTATTAGAGAAAAGAAATGTCTTCATTAGCAATGGACATTTGGATCTTCTGTGGCAGACTATCCGGAGAGTTTTAATTATGTATCCATTGATTGTCAACCTACAGAATCTGTTAAAGAAGGAAATAAATCCATACTTATCTTATTGGGCAAATTTATTTGGCCGAACTTTGTTTTAAGACTTTGGAGAAATCAGATGTTATCTAATGTTCTTCCCTTGGAATCCTCTGGAGTTTTAGAAAAACTGACTGAAGAAAAGCAGTGACTCAACTGAAATACAAGATGTAGCTACAGGTGCACATATACTGTTGGAGTATATACCCCCCCCCCACACACACACTTTGGAAAGAAAATTACATGCATTGGAGTAGTTATATTTTATAACAGTTGTATTCTTTATGCTATTGGTTCATGACTTGCTGAAGGAGAAAAGAGAGATGTAAAGTCTTAATATGATGAAATGTCAGATGAAAGATAAGATCCTAAACAACAACAGCAACAACTATTAAACCAGCAACATTTGTTCTGTCTAAAAGATTCATTCTGAGAACTCCAGTAAGTGTTTCCTAGCTCTGCTATCTAACTTTTTAAACTGGAAATTCCAGGGCCCAGGTACAAAGTACAAACCACTTGCCATTCATCTTTATATGAAAGGGATATCAGACAACTGCATGGCAATAACATTTATTCAGATGGACCCTTGTTCCTTATTCAGTTCTTGTAGCCACTATAAGATCTGCACAAGTAGAAGAAAACTTGGAGTTATGTCCTTAGTTCCATCATTATTGTTCAACAAGATGAGGGGTAGCTTTCTCCAGATGTAGAATTCTGGAAGATTAGTTTTGGCTTAAATCATCTGCTTACTCGGGACTGAGAAATCCAGTCTTTTGGGTCAAAATGCTTACCGCAGAAAAGGAGCCAGATTATTTTGGTTCATAAGGCAGAACATTCCCCAACCATCTTTCCTCCAGCAAAAATACAGCAATAAATTATTAATATTTAGCTATTTGTAAGCCTTTCATGATGCCCTAGATCTGCTGTTAGAAGCAGTTGCTTCAGCCCAGCTAAGAGAAGGGCTGCTGTCAGGTGTGAAAAAATAGGTCACATGTGAAGGTTTACCCACTGATTTATTGCTAAAAGCCTATGCACAAGAATTTTCTCAGACTACCCTTTAACACCTGGTTAGAACTAGATAAAGACCAACAGCTTCAAGGGGGTAAGGCTTAGTTTACTTGTGGTTATGTAACCATTCTAAACTGATGCCTCTTTTAACTCCTCCCCTGTCTCTGCCAGTCTTCTCCGACAGCTGCCTTTAGCATGCAGAACTGACCCAATCAGTTTGAAAGGTCTTTGCCATCATACAAACCATGGCTACATTTGGTGGTGTCTTGCTCTTTTCTCATTAAGGGAAAATTGATAACTATGAGCAAGCCAGCAGAAATCAATGCTGCTCTCACTCTTGTAGTAATATGGGTAAAATTGGATATGCAATGCCCTCTCTTCACTTCACTCCATCTTTCCTGTTTAAAGGATCAAGAAGAGCGACTTCTTAGAAAAGCAGGTTAGAAACCATGATTTCCCCTCTTTTTCTCAGAGAAAAAAAGATGGTGGCAGGGGATGGGATTCTCTCTTCAAGTCTACATCACTGATATCAGTGGTGGGATTCAGCTGGTTCGAACCACTTTGGCAGAACTGGTAGCTAATTTTTTTGTTGCCCAGGCCCAGAATGGACTTCTGGAAGTGGCAACCACACAGAGAACTAGTTGCTCACATATTTCAATCCCACCACTGCCTGATATCATCAAGTCTGCTGGAAAGAGAAAGTATGGCCCTCCATTTTAACAAATGGTAGGTTGTGTAGAGATTTGGGGTGATAATCTTGGTGGAAATAGGTAAGAACTATTACAAAAGCAACGAGGGCTAAAACATTCCTTACGTCCTGTGAAGAAAGGTAAGATAGGCTGTTCCTTGACTTACTGGGCATAAGAGAAGAAAAATAAAGCACAATCAGGCTTGCAAGATTCTGTTATTATATCTCATCCTGAAGATAAGTAACTATTTTATATATTTTAATATTTATAAATTTAAGTATATATTAATGTTGATATTAAACATTTCGTTTCTTCCCTATTTTGCCCTTAATAGCGATGCGAATAAGAAGAGAAGTCTGACCATTGGCTGAGGGGAAATATAAGCTGTCCCAGCATCTTGTACTTTATTTTTTTTGTTCACGTCAAATATTGTTATCTGCAATTGGGTAATATAAATGCTATAATTGGAAAGAATTTGGCTTGGAAATGGGAAAACATAACAATCAAGGAGCGTTTTTTCAGAAAGGCAGTTGAAACAAGTATCAGATTCAGCCAAAGACGCTAGGTAAAAATGAGTGTTGGATGATATCCAAGAAGCAAGTGCAGTAGCTGTAGCATGTAAAGAAAGATTCTGAGAGTCTTCATATCTCAGCAGATGGATCAAACATTTTTTTTTTCAAAGACTGGAAGTCCCCCCCCCCCAAAAAAATCCTGGTTCAATTGACTAGGAAGATAGTGGCTGAAGTGGTTCCAAACAGAGAGGAAGGGGACAAAGTACAGAAGTGTATTAGTATGGAAATTTGGGTTGAGATTATCAAGGGATCACTGCAGATGTATAAAATGATTTTTTTTTTAAAAAAGGAAGAATAAATGGGAAAGCAGGGGCTTCCATGGTGTGTTGGATAAATGAGATGTGAGTTGTGAAGCCAGCATTTTCACTATTCTCAGATGTGGTGCTTTTCAACATTTGCTATTGAGCACAGAGAAGGAAGATGGATATTTGAAATAAAACCTCATTAAGGAGCAAATAGCTTTTTCGAGATATTGTTAGAGATCACAATGCAATTAAACAAGAGAGGAAGAGACATTGCAATTAAAAGGAAATAATACAGTGGTATAATTACTTTGAAAAGTTGTTTCCCCCCCAAAAAAAGTTTAATATGTGGATCTCTTGAAGGCATAAACATTTTTGTGCCAGATCATATTTGGAATTTTGTGTCTGTGACTGTAAGAGCTGAAGCTTTAAATATGACAAATTCTGGTTTGCTTAATGAATTTTTGGAATATCCTCCTGAGTCTTGGAAAGTGACAGCCAGCTTTCAGCAGGGATTATCAATTTGATTTTTGTATCTAGAATGAATTTTAGCTACAAAATTGTAACCTCACTGCACAAATGGACAAATCTCTTAAGAGAATGTCAGATAAGGTTTTATCCAGGTCTGGCTTCATTTTTTTGATCAATAAAATGGATCTGTGATTCTAACTTAATAAAAAAAATGTTTTGACTGATGCTGTCCTATGCATCTCCTTTTTCAGGAGTATAATGTCTGCTTCATGTTTTTGAACAATGCTCATGGGAAACGTATGGTATTCTATAATGTATTGGCTATTTCAAAATACATAGATTGACCAAATATAGAGAAAAACTCCCATTTCTGTTTCCTTCTTCTGTGGATCCTACTTCTCCCTCTTTTCCTCCATCTCCTATCAAATTGGTTGTCCTCTCCTGTGATAATTTAGTATTCAAAGGAAGATTGTAAAACAAGTAGTCCCTATCATCTTAGCTGACATTAAAGGAGCTTGTTTGCCTAGATTAGATTCTGAGACCAAGGCTTCCGGTTCGTCATGCAGCTGCTATGGACGGTTGGGAGACTTTTCTCTCTCCCGCATCCAGTTTTGCATCACTGGGGGCCCCTGAAAAGGGCTGAAAGTCGACCCGAAGAGGTGACCAGCAAGGAGAGGTGTTTGCTGGATCACAGGAGAGCCACAACTCTCCTGTTAGACCTGGTGATCCCTCCAAACTGGCGGACAAAAGGACCGGCCATTATGGCTTGTCCCTAGGCTGTGGACAGTTGAAGTCACATTTTTCACCAGGCAACTCTTAAAGCAGCGTGGAAGAGACTGGGTGAGATCTACCTCTTTTACCTCTTAATTACTTTCTGTACCTCCTTAAGCTGCTAAGCATTTCCACCCCCCTGCGGTGAGGGAAGGGGACTTTTGCCCTCCCTCCAGAAAGAGTGGCGACTAAATACCCAGGTGCATTTTAAATGTTGAAAAAGTAACTGAATCCCAACTGGAACTTTATTTCTCAAAGCATGTGGATTGAAAGATATTTTATTTCCTATTTTTCATTGTCTACTTCTGTTGGAAGTCTGGATTCTTTCTTATGAAAAAAAAAGAAAAACTAAAAAGATTAAGGCAACTTTGGGACTCCAAGGGAAACTTTAAAAGGGGCCTGGCTGACTGCCCAGGAAAATAGATAAGATACATATTTATTTATTTATTTATTTATTTATTTATTTATTTATTTATTTATTTTTGGGACTTATATGCCGCCCTATCTCCCGAAGGACTCAGGGCGGCTAACAATAATAAAAACAAACAATACAAAAGTTAAAAAAAATTAAACAAACAGCCCCAAAATAAATTAGCTAAACAATTAAAAATTAAAACAATTTTAAAACCCGTCGTCAATCCAGGTCAGCTTGATGAAAAAGGAGTGTTTTGAGGCCGCGGCGAAAGGACCGGAGATCCAGGGCCATCCGGAGCTCAAGGGGGAGTTGGTTCCACAGGGCTGGCACTCCCACAGAGAAGGCCATCCCCCTGGGGGTCGCCAGCCGACATTGTCTAGCCGACGGCACCCTGAGGAGGCCCTCTCTGTGTGAGCGCACCGGGCGATGGGAAGTCATCCCCGGCAGCAGATGGTCCTGCAAATATCCCGGGCCTAAGCCATGTAGGGCTTTAAAGGTAAGTACCAGCACCTTAAATCTCACCCAGAAGACAACTGGTAACCAATGCAGCTCACGCAGGAGGGGTGTAATATGGGAGTATTGGGATGCTCCCATCACTACCTGCGCGGCCGCATTCTGCACCAGCTGGAGCCTCCGGGTGGTCTTCAAGGGCAGCCCCATGTAGAGAGCATTGCAGTAATCTATCCAAGAGGTAACGAGTGCATGAGTGACCGTATGTAGGGCATCTCGGTCCAGATAGGGGCGCAACTGGTACACCAGGCGAACCTGGGCAAATGCCCCCCTGGCCACGACTCCAATATGATCTTCAAAACTGAGTCTTGAGTCCAGGAGGACGCCTAGATTGCGTGCTCTATCAATGGGAGGTAACATCTCTCCTCCCATAACCAAAGATGGAACCTCTTGGACTAAACGAGATGCCGGTACGTAAAGCCACTCAGTCTTGGCCGGGTTGAGCTGGAGCCTGTTCTTCCCCATCCAAATCTGTACCGCTTCCAGGCAACGGGACATCACATCGAGGGCATCACTGGGTTGGTTCGGGGTGGAGATGAAAAGCTTGGTATCATCAACATATTGATGATACCTCACCCCGAAGCCACGGATGATCTCACTCAGCGGCCTCATATAGATGTTGAACAGGAGAGGCGAGAGTACTGACCCCTGAGGCACCCCACAACTAAGGGGCCTAGGGGTTGACCTCTGCCCCCCTGCCAACACCGTCTGCGGCCCGAGAGGTAGGAGAACCACCGTAAAACAGTGCCTCCCACTCCTAACCCCTCAAGACGTCGCAGCAAGATACCATGGTTGATGGTATCAAAAGCTGCTGAGAGATCTAATAGGACCAGGACAGAGGAATAACCCCTATCTCGGGCCTGCCAGAGATCATTCACCAGCGCGACCAATGCCGTTTTCGTGCTATACCCGGGCCTGAAACCCGATTGGTATGGATCCAGATATTCAGTTTCCTCCAGGACCAAAGGGAGCTGCCGTGCCACCACGGTCTCAACAACCTTCACAAGAAAGCGAAGGTTGGAGACACGATGAAAGTTATTTAAAATAGCTGGATCCAATGCAGGTTTCTTGAGGAGGGGCCTTACCACTGCCTCTTTCAAGGTGGCAGGGAAGTACCCCTCACTCAGTGAGGCATTGATAACTGCTAGGAGCCAGCCTCGTGTAACCTCCCGAGACGTATAGACCAACCAGGAGGGACACGGGTCCAACAGACATGTGGCGGCACTTAATTTACCCATGATCCTGTCCACTTCATCCGGAGTCACAGAGTCAAACTCTGCCCAAATGTTCTCGGCCAAACTCATCGTTTTCCCCTCGTCAGATACTGCCCAGTCAGAGTCCAGACCAGCCCGAATCTGAGCAATTTTGTCCACCAGATATTTACTAAATTCCTTGGCCTGTCCTCGTAAGGGGTCCTCTCCCATCCCTTGATTTAAAAGGGAGCGGGTCACCCTAAACAGGGCGGCCGGGCGGTTATCTGCGGACGGAATGAGGGTGGCGAAGTAAGCACGTCTATACAAAATACAATAGAAAAAAATGAAACATTCAAGTACGATGACAGAAGAATATACTATTAAACAAATATTGATATTTGAAAATCCAGAAAAGACACTGACAACTTAAAAAAAGGAAAAGGTTTCTTATACAACTCAGAAGGAACTAAAGGATCTAGATGAGAAGACAAACAATTCAGAACAACTACGCCAATATGGAAGAATAAAGAGACGGCCCACTAGACCTACAAGTCCTCTCAAAAAAATGGCGACTGGATGGTTTTGCCAATATCAATTAATATACATGATATTACAAGGAGATTGGTTCGATGACCCAAAAACAAGGACATGGAAGATGATTTGGGAAAGGGAAAAAAGCCAGAATAAGACTCAAGAACAATAGAGTTTGGACCATCTTACTGAAATCTGAAACAGAATGTACTTAAATAGATAAGATGTGTATGTTGAACATAAGACGTTATTATGAACTGAGATAAATAAAAAATTTTGGTCATTAAAATTTAGCAGTATAAAAATAACTAATTTGAATATTGATTTGTGCATAAAGGTCATGTAAAGGTGAATAATGTAGACAAGCTAAAAACCTATTGTTGAAACTAATAAATAGGTTTATATGGAATGTTAAAAACGAAAATTATTAGTTTAAGCAAGAGACAGCAGATACAAAGAGGAAGAGAAGTATTAAATATTGAAATAAAAAGAAATTTTGATTACACTTAAAAAAACAACTGAAAATTAGCAAAAAGGAAGGATATCATATTGTATCCTTAATTTGTTGACATAGAGGGTGAGAAGTTAAGTAAACGGGATGTGTATCTTGAATATTAGATTTTGTGAGGGATGGTGATAGATGAATTGGGGGTATAATAAAAATCTTGGGAATGATAAATATCAAACGTTAAATCTAAATGTTAGTGGAAATTAAAATTAAAAAATTTACTAGGTCATTGATTGTCTAAAAGGATGTATGTTAAAACAATTAGAATATGTGTAAACTAAAAACTATGGATATATGTAAAAATTTTATTTTCTATGTGATTGATAGGATAAAACTTGTCTTTAAATCTACAAAAAGACAGTATATATGAAGGGAAAAAGAGAGGAAATGTTTATGGTAGCAATTTGAAATCTGTACTAATGATATCTGTATGTAATTGAATTACTATTACTCAGCCACCACGATGCTTTTCAAATATGTGAATGTAATATTAGAAAATCAATAAAATTTGTTAAAAAAAATATATTCTGAGACCAAACTGGCCTCCAATATCTAGCCTACCCACCCTTTTAGAGTTAAGAACCATCATGTTGGACAATACCACAATTTAGGACAGACCCCTCCCTGCCCAGTTTTCTAATACCCATGAGACAGAGAGAAAAATCCCCAAAGTACTATTTAAATCATGTCTGATTTGAACATTCCATAGTTGCAAACCTATGAATTGTAAGGATGTTTCCAGTCAAATATTTTGTTTGTCAGTCATTCTGCCTTAAATACTGAATTTTAAAGGTAGTCCCTTCCATGTATAAATGTTCTTCTTTTAAAAATTACTCCTCGTTTCCTTCATGACTCCATACACCCACCTATCATTTACACAATGAAAGACTGGAGAGTTGGGCAATGTTTTCAACTGGTAATGCTAATCTCACCTTAAAGCACAAAAATGAATAGATAGCTTATTTTTGAATGAATATGGTCCAGCATTGCACTTCACTGGAATTTAATTGCACAAATTTAATTTTTGAAACATTTTCAGTATGCAAGTATGCTGAACTGTGTGAAAGGTTTAGAAGATATCAGGGTTATGTTTGAGTGGGGATGTGTGTGATGTGATATTTGGTTTTGATTTTTTAAAAAAATATTTAAACTCTTCTATCCAAAAGAACAGCTCTGAAACCAAAATGCAACATAACAAAAGGATGAAATGTTTAATAAAAAGAGGTGGCCAAATAAAATAGCACAGTTCAACAACAAAAATAGAAAGAACAAATCCAGGCAATTCCACCATCTTATACATTTTGAATGTGTCCATTAGCCTGCTATGTACTGAAAATAAGTTACTTGGTCTAAATTATGTGCAATATGAAGGAAATGTTATAGACCTCAGTATCTAGATAACAAAATGATTTACTTTTGTTATTTATTTACTTTCTCTAGTGTCATCCCATTCAACAGACATTACTCTTTCAAATGGCGCAGCAATTGTAAGAAGGCTTCAATTTCTACATGCCAATCCGCATCTGACAGCAGACAAATTTTTTTTAAAGCAACAGCATTTTCCCACTGGAAGGATTATTATAATTAATTTCAAAATCTTGTTTCAAAGCCATCTGCACTCTCAATCCATTTATGACTTTCCAAAATCAACATTCTACTCACCCCTCTGCTGTTTATTCACCCCCAAAATATTTTTTAAAATGTTCTTAAGCTTATCTTTAAAACCTTTGGGATTTTTGCTAAGTATTAAAGCAGGTTCACCTGGTATGTATTATCAGACGTTGATTGGACGGTTCTTAATATTTGTAAAGCAGTTAAGAAGTAATTTCTAAAAGCAATTAAGCAATGAAGTTTGACAGAGTGTTGTGTCCATAAGGCTACATTGTGGCTGTGAACTTGTTGGAAATCCCTTGACTTCCAAGCTGCTCCATTCAGATGGAGATTAGGATACATACCCTAAAATCAGGAGTCATTGTTGGAATTAGATAGAGGAATTTACTCCAGGGATTTGGTAGCCCCCCACCTTCTTAGCCTTCTGGAAGGCCATAAAGCGTTGGTGCTGGGCTAACTGTTGTTGGAGTCTGGGGATTTGTTGAGTTGGAATCATCAGAGGAGGATGGTTGTGAGACCAGGTTTTGGTTTCATAGTTTTTATTATGTTTTGGGTTTTATTGCTATTGTGAACCAACCAGAATTGTGTTTTTAAGAATGACAGCTATACAGTAACTAAATAAATAGATGATGATGATTGGATATTCACCCAGAAATTTTATTTTCAAGAAGTGTGAATTGTTATTCCCACACTAATGTTATAGTGTGATTTTGCCATTTTGTAGGGTCCCCCAACATCTTTATCAGTTTCAAGAGCCTCTATGGACAGCATGGTATGGTAGCGTTCCTCTAATAGAATTTTGGGTCCAAACCATAAAAAGCCAATAATCCTAGATTTTGAACTTCCATTTCTGAAGTCTCTTTGGCCGGAAGGCATTTCTTCAAAAATTTTGTCCTTAATTTTGTAGGTAAGATCATACAAATAACTGAGGTTACTTGAATGTGTCTTTGCTTTTAAGAATTATGATTTGATTAAAAAATTGTCATCAGTCATTAGGTAATTTGTTCATTACTCTGTTCATTACATAAATAACTAAATGATTATAATTAGCAAATGTAGAGTTAATGTCAACTTTCATATTGTCACTGGGCTTTGGTTTAAGGTAGATGGCTTCACTTTTTTTGGAAATGGCATCATGTAAGGATTTGGCTAATTAATAATAATAATAAAGTTGGAAGGGATCTTGGAGGTCATCTAGTCCAATCCCCTGCTCAGGCAGGAAACCCTATACCATTTCAGACAAATGGCTGTCCAGTCTCTTCTTAAAAACTTCCAGTGTCGGAGCATTCACAGCTTCTGGAGGCAGGTTGTTCCATTGATTAATTGTTCTAACTGTCAGGAAGTTTCTCCTTAGTTCTAGGTTGCTTCTCTCTTTGGTTACTTTCCATCCATTGCTTCTTGTCTTGCCTTCATGTGCTTTGGAGAACAGCTTGACTCCCTCTTCTTTGTGGCAGCCCCTGAGATATTGGAACACTGCTATCGTGTCCCCCCTCATCCTTCTCTTCATTAAATAGACATACCCAATACCAGCAACCATTCCTTATATGTTTTAGCCTCCAATCATCTTTGTTGCTCTTCTCTGTACTCTTTCTAGAGTCCCAACCTCTTTTTTTTACTTTGATTAATTGATTTTAAGGGCAAAGCAAGCATGGAAAAACCAGTTTAAAAATTCATTGGGCATTTCTTGGATAGAAAATGAGTCTGAGATAAATGGCAACAAGTCACCAAATAATTCATCCAAAATTCTGATCATTCACAGGGATTAGAGAAAAACTACTTTTTAAAAAGAGCTACCAATATAATAACAGGCAACACTCAGTTAAAAATAGGAAAAGAATGTTGAAGTAAGCATATAAGAAAAGATGGCACGTGTGAATTGAGTCATGCTTTTCTAGAGGCCCTGCCAGGAATCTTCCCCATTAAGTGTAATATTTTCTTCATTGAAAAGATGGTATCTACCTGAATTCAGATTCTTCCACTAGCCATGTCACATGATTGCCATTTAGCCAGTTGGGGATCGTGGTGACAGTAATGAACTCTGAATTGTGATGGAAAATGAAGGAGGCATCATGGCAGCATTGACAAATGAGGGCCAGGCTGCTAATTAGATCTTTCTTGACAAATGGTAATTAATTAGGGCCATTCTCCACTAGCTTTTAGTGGTATAATTAGAGTGATGAATATGTAGAGGTTTTTCTGGGGCAGGGTGTTTGTGTAATGGATAAATGGATGATGGGGATAAAGATTGAATCAAAGTTAAATCATGTTCCTTTCGTCTAAGAGATGGAGACTGTTTAGGCAGTTTTAAGAAAGCCATTTTGGTTTTCTTCCTATGTTCAGTATAATTTATTAAAAGACTGGTAGCCTTCTTAAAGGCAACCCATCTATATCTGATTCATATAAGAATATTAACTGAACAGGCATGTAACTACAAGTAAATTGACCTTATGAGCTTGACTGGAGCTTCTTTCATTTGCACATGGAAAATTGGTCACCACATTACTTTACCATTTTACTTGCCAAAATTTATCTTCCCATTGCAGGACCTTATTGCAGTTCTTCATTTAAGTCTGGCTGAAGTGACATGCAACAGGATATGGTAAAATGATGGTTTCAGTTATTCAAGCAATACTTTGGCATCAGGACATGAACTATTGCAAAGATACATCACAGAAAAAAAATCCCTGGACTTCCGTTTCAATAAATAAGTCCTTTGAAAGGACCCCAAAAACATAATTTAAAAAGTATACAGAATTTCAAAACCAATACCAAGCAGAGTGCAAGAAAAGCAGAAAGGTGGCATAGGAACGATGCAGTATAGCTATGGGTTGTCAGAAAATCGTCTAAAGTTATGTATGAGGCTAAAAGATGTCTGGACCAGAGTAAAGCTGGGTAAATAACAGCATAAGTCATTTTTATGAAGCTGACTCATGAAAGCAATAAAAAAGACTGTTAAAATCACAAGACTTGAATGATAGAGCCACTTTCCCCCCTTTCAAGCATAAAAGCAATTAAACAATCCTTTATTAACTCTTGTACTGCCATACATAATGTATTACCCATGGATGTGGATGTTTTAAACTACTCAGTTTGCACTACAGTGCCTTGTGCCATTATGCTGTAACGTTGTTAATTTCTTCGACTTGCACCTTGCTCTGGGGATCACTCAGTGTAGCTAATGCCGTTTAAAAATAAAAATAGAATAGAAAAAGTTCAGGGTACAAAATAAAATGGATGAGCAAGCCAATAATAAAATCATGTAACTATTGAAAGCCCAGTGAAAGAGATGCATTTTTGCAGATTTCTTAAACACAGCTTTGGAAGAAGGTCCTCTCCCACATGCCAGAAATTTGGGTCTCCAGCAATAGGGGTGTCATCAGACGGATTAATAATGGGAGAAGCTGTATCTTCCTTAACTAGACCTTAAGCTATTTTGGGCCTTAAAAATCAGTGGTAATATTCTTTTTTTTTCTAGAATCTCTTTTTTTTATTAAAGAGTTTTACAAAAACAAAGTTTTACAATATATCCCCAAATCCCCCCCACCCCAAACCCGCCCACTTCCCCCCCACTTCCCAGAGCTAAATACAGGATTATAGTTACAATAATCATATTCTAAATAAAAATTATGCATAATATACAATTAACCAAATTCATAATGTGCTTTAACTCCCCTTTAACATAACTATAAACAAAGTACCAATAACAATATCCCACTAAAATCTACTCATAAGGTTAAGGTTTTTTGGATAAAAGTCTGGTGGAATATGCAGAAGATTTTTAAACGGAGGATAAAGTTTTGTCCGCAATTTTTTTTGTTGGGAATAATTGTTGACGCTACAGTTGTGGACTCCAAGTTGATGTTGAACTTAGTTACGGCAGCAAGACTTTTGATAGGTCAATATTGGAAGAAAGAGGAACTGCCGACCATAGAAGAGTGGACTTTAAAGGTTTCCGACCTGGCAGAGATGGCGAAGATTTCGGCCTATTTGAAAGATCATTCGCAAGAACGTTACATTATGGAATGGAGAAAATGGATTGAGTTTATCCAGAACAAGTATAGAGTTAAGAAGTTTTATGTAGCATTCGAATAAGTCTTCTTTCATTTTCTTTTTTCTTTTTCTATTTTAGTTGTTTATATATATTTAATATTGCTAAGGTTTGTTTTATCCTATATAAGCTAGAGAGTGATGGATTTTAGAATTTATAGTTGTTAGTATATGGTTGTTTATGATTGCTTTTTTATATATATATATACCTTGTATTTAGCTCTGGGAAGTCGGGGGGGGAGGGGGGGAGGGGGGGAGGTAGGGGGGGAGGAGGGAGGGGGGGAGGGGGGGAGGTAGGGGGGAGGTATGGGGGGAGGAGGGAGGGGGAAGGGGGGCTTTTTAAAGGAAAACTGTATTTTAAAACTTTTCAATAAAATCTACTCATAAGCTAAATGGAACTTTTTAGTCCCGTATTTGTTCTGAATATAATTTATCCATCTCCTCCAAACTGAAATATATCTTTCCTGTGAATGATCTTTCAAATAAGCAGAAATCTTAGACATTTCTGCAAGATTCGAAACTTTAAACACCCATTCTTCTATAGTAGGCAAAGTATCCTTCTTCCAATATTGTCCCACCAGTAACCGTGCTGCTGTTATCATATTCAACATCAAATTAGTTTCTTTAACATCACAATCTACAACAATACCCAATAAAAACAATTGCGGAGAAAACTTTATCTTTCTCTTAAAAATCTTTTGAATGTTCCACCAAATTTTGATCCAAAAAGCTTTTATATTTCTACAAGTCCACCACATGTGAAAATACGGTAGGTAGCTTTTAAACTACCACATCTCCAACATTTAGACTGTAAATTAGGATACATGTTAGACAACTTCTTGGGATCCAGATGCCATCTATAAAACATTTTATAAAAATTTTCTCTTAAGTTTTGAGCCTGAGTAAATTTAACATTTCTGACCCAAATTATCTCCCAGGTGTCCAACGAAAGCTAGGTGGAAGTCAGATCAAAAGGTTGGCATCGCAATTACAGATCAAAATTTAGTAAAACAAATTAGAGATTTAAATTGTGCACATATAAAGAGGATATATAATGCTTTAATTGAATTGTATTCGGAAACGGAATTGGTTAAAGACTGTATGATAAAGTGGGCACAAAATATTCAGTGGTAATATTCTTAATTGTGCCTGGTAAACTGCTTACAATCAATGCAGCTCTCTCAGTACAGATTTCTGCATTTTGCACTGGTTATCATCATTGCCGCACAATTTGTATTAACTGCAGCTATTGGATATGTTTCAAGAATAGAACTGGTATCCATTGGTGGTGGCGGGCAAAAGAGGAGTGGAATTATTTTGGTGTCACGACACCAGCCCTATCTCTCTGTATTTGCCCTGCAAGTTCTTGCAGAAGCCCAGGAGGATAGAATCATGGAGAGCATATTGCAGCAGTCACGAAGAGACATAGCCAAGCCATGAATAATAGTTGCCAGATCTATCTGGAAGGAAATTATCTGAAAATATTTGTGGATGTTTACTAAAACACGTTGCATATAAGGGAATGTATATGCCAGGCTACAAAATTTAGTTTTAGACATCATTTCTCTGGCCTCATCACTTTTCTCTTAGGTTCCTGGTATTTCTCTTGCAATGCATCCATCCTAGAATTTTCTAAGAGCAAGATTTTCCCTAGTTCTAGCCACTTCCAGCCACTGTGTCATAGTTATGAAGCAAACAATACCATTAATTCCTATTGTTACCTAGTATGGCTGTGCTGGCAGAAAGACTGCCACAACCCAAATATGGTCTTCTAGTGTTTTACACATTTAAACAAGCTAATCTGAGGCAAGAAAACCCCAATTTCCATTTTTTTCTCCTGAAAATGGAGAAATATTTAGGGTTCTATTATTGCTTTATTTAATAAATTATTTGACCAAGTGGCAAAATTAGTGGATCAGAGGAATGCTGTGGATATAATTTACTTGGATTTCAGTAAGGCATTTGATAAAGTAGATCACAAACTACTACTTGATAAGATAGAAAAATGTGGGTTAGATAGCATCACCAGTAGATGGATTCATAGCTGGCTGACCGGCTGTACTCAGTGTGTGGTCCTCAATGGAACCGCATCTACATGGAGGGAAGTGTGTAGTGGGGTCCCCCAGGGCTCTGTTCTGGGCCCAGTGCTCTTCAACATCTTCATCAACGATTTGGATGAGTGGATAGATGGGGAACTCATCTGCAGATGACACCAAGCTGGCAGAAATAGCCAACACTCCAGAAGACAGGCTTAAGATACAAGAGGATCCGGACAGACTTGAACACTGGGCGCTATCTAACAAAATGAAATTCAATGGTGGAAAAAGTAAGGTTCTACATTTAGGCAAGAAAAACCAAAAGTACAGGTATAGTATAGGGGGTACCTTGCTCAATATAGTAAATGTGAGAGGGATCTCCGAGTCCTAGTGGACAATCACTTAAATATAAGCCAGCAGTGTGCTGCAGATGCCAAAAAAGCCAACATAGTGCTAGGCTGCATTAACAGAGGGATAGAATCAAGATCACGTGAAGTACTAATACCACTTTACAATGCCTTGGTAAGGCCACTCTTGGAATACTGCATCCAGTTTTGGTCACCACGATGTAAAAAAGATGTTCAGACTCTGGAAAGAGTACAGAGAAGAGCAAAAAAGATGATTAGAGGTCTGGAGGCTAAAACATATAAGGAATGGCTGCTGGAATTGGGTATGTCTAATTAAATGAAGAGAAGGATGAGGGGAGACATGATAGCAGTGTTCCAATATCTCAGGGGCTGCCACAAAGAAAAGGGAGTCAAGCTATTCTCCAAAGCACCTGAAAGCAGGACAAGAAACAATGGATGGAAACTAGTCAAGGAGAGAAGCAACCTAAGGAGAAACTTCCTGACAGTTAGAACAATTAACCAGTGGAACAACCTGCCTCCAAAAGCTGTCAATGCTCCAACACTGGAAGTTTTTAAGAAGAGACTGGACAGCCATTTGTCTGAAATGGTATAGGGTTTCCTGCCTGAGCAGGGGGTTGGACTAGATGACCTCCAAGGTTCCTTCCAACTTTTCTATTTATGATTATGAATATATTCCTTAAATTTTACTTATTAAAGATAAGTATCTTTATTTCTTGCCCAACTCTAGCCCTAGCAAAAAAGTAGTATTATTTGAGGTGGGGAGTTGCACAATTTCCCCCCCCCCACTTGTTTATGTAGAAATGGAAGACTGCATTGATTCCCCGCAGTGGAGGAATGGTTACAAAAACTGATAGAGCTAGCAGAGATGGCTAATCTGACTGTACTGATTAAAGAAAAGACTACGAATACTTGTATTGCCACGTGGAAACAGCTTCTAGATTTTGTGCTTGAGGTGGAAAAAAGTGAAATGCTGATTTTGGGCTTTATCAGTTAGATAGATTTGATGTTATTGAAATGGCTACTTTATAATATTTTGTAAAAGTAAAAAGTTGAAGTTTGAAGTTGAACTCTATTGCACCAAAGGAAGTCAGAATTCAATGCCTTTTTTCTTTTTTCTCCATTACCTCACTTCTCTACTCCCCTTCCCCTTCCCCATCTTTTCCGTTATTTGCTTTTGTATTTCTGTTGTATTGTATATTATAAACTAATAAAACTTTCTAATGACTTGTGTGTGTACGTATGTCACAATATCACAGTTTGAAAAATCCCAGTCTAGAATGTTGTCTGCCTCTGAGACTCAATTACTTCTGTAATTCATATATCTTCTAAAAATATTAACTCTGTCTCAAAGTACATGTAATTACTTTTCCCCAGAATATAACAATCTTAGGATATTGCAAAGATGTGTATTTTAATAAGCATTATTACCACAGCATCTCAACCAATATGATTAGATTTCTTTTCTATTTAAATGCAGAAATATTACTTTTTGTGGAATCCTTGATGCTCTCTGAGCTTGGTTGTTTACTTGCAGATGTTTCTTTTCCCAACTAGGTAACATTAATAGTTCTAGTGAGTGTTGGATTTCCTCCCTGTGTTATATACAGTAGCTTGCTCTGCCAGTTTTGGTTGGGATGTGATTTTCTCCTTGGTAGTTCCTTGATTAGGATATTGTTTTCTGCTTGATTATCTGATACAAATCCTTGTTTATCTGGGTGTTGGGTGTTGGAGAACATGTGTTCTGGTCTTAGCTTTTTAATTATTTCTTTTGAATGGTATGTTCATACTTTTTCAAGAGTTCTTAGTATTTTAGGTCTCTGGGCCACCTCCAAGCAAGAATGTTTATAGTTTACACACTGAGCTACATATATTATAATTAGGATTATATATTTAATGGAAGTAGAGAGAGGAATGGAAGAAGATGGCATGGGAAATTACGTAACACCAGACCTTCCTTGTATATTTTGCAATGATTTTGTTGTGATTCCGTGCCAGCCTGTGATCTGGCAGTTGATTCTGGGAAATCAGAGGAGGAGGAGGAGGAGGAGGAGGGGCCTGGGGAGCTGTCAGTGTCAGAGGAAGACTGTCAGGACCCACCTCAATCCACATCTTAGGAAATAAGAACTCTTGGATGCAAGTTTAGTCCAAAAGGAAAATGTTTACTAGGAAGGAATTGATTGTGGGAATACAAGACGGAATCTGAGAAAAGTTACATTTCAATCCTATATAAACCATTCCCATTCCAGCCCCTCCCCTCATCCATTTGGTCAGGCTGTCGTCAGTTGCTAGGTGTCAGGTTCTTCCATGGGAAAGGGAACTCTCCTTGGTTTTATGGTTATTGCTTCCCTTTTTTCAGTTGTAAATGAAGACACAAACCATATCTGTCTGTCCCCCTCCCTTCCCCCGTTAAAACATCCCCTGTTGTTTGAAAATCGCTTTAGTAACCATCCTCTCTCCCCCCCCCTCGGAGAGATGGCAGAATCCCCAGTAATAGCACGTTGTTCTACCTATACAATTATGAAATGTGATATAAATGGATTCTGACATTCGGCTCTCCTTTCAGAAAAAAGATGAGTCCATCTGTGGGGAAAGAAAACATATAAATGTTAGCCTGGTTTGTTTGGATATTCTGTATGAAACCTCTTAAGCAACTTAGGTGCTTTAACATGGAGTTTGTTAACCCATTCGTTTTCTGAGGAGGGGAGGTGTTTCCATGCCACTAAATATTGTATCGTTCCATGGTGTTTTCTGGAATCTAAGATTTCTTTCACTTCAAAATGTTGTTCTCCTTCCACCATGATGGGGGGTGGTGGTGGTGGGATTTTTTCTCGTAGTGGAGATTGTTGTTCTCTCTTTAATAGACTGCAGTGGAAGGTTGGGTGTATTCGTCTAAGATTTTTGGGTAGTTCTAATTCAACTGTTACTGGGTTTATGATTCTTTTAATTGGAAAGGGTCCAATATATTTTGGTCCTAGTTTTTTACAGGGTTGGAGTGATTTCAGGTATTTTGTGGATAAATATACCATCTCTCCTACCCTAAATGGTGTGGGATCGGTTCTTTTTTTGTCTGCCTGTGTCTTGTATGCTTTTCTGGCATCTTCCAAGGCTTTCCTAACGATTGGCCATGTATTTTGTAATTGAGCAATCCATTCCTTCAGGTCAGGGATAACCGGTTCTTTTGGGGTTAGTTCTGGTATTGGGTTGAAACTCTGGCCTGTAGCTACTTGAAAAGGAGTGTAACCTGTGCTTGAGTGGACTGCATTATTATATGCTACTTCTGCAAAAGGCAGTAGGTCCGTCCAGTCGGACTGCTGAAAATTAATATAGCATCTCAGATATTGTTCAAGTATATTATTAAGTCTTTCAGAAGCTCCGTCTGTCTGAGGATGGTGACTAGATGACAGTCCTTGGGTGGTTCCTAAGAGGGATAAAAATTCTTTCCAAAATGCCGATGTAAATTGCACCCCTCTGTCAGATATGATACGTTGTGGTACCCCGTGCAATCTGTAAATATGCTGTACAAAAAGTTTTGCTAATGCTTTTGCGGTCGGGATTTTTTGGCAAGGTATGAAATGTACTTGCTTAGAGAACAGATCTGTGACAGTCCAGACTACGGTGTTTCCATTACTTTCTGGCAGTTCTACGATAAAATCCATGGCTATTTCTTTCCATGGGGCTGAGGGGTTTGCCACCGGTTGTAACAGACCTGGCGGTTTCCCTTGCAGTCTTTTGGCCATCGCGCAAATTTGACAGCTACCCACATAGCTTTCTATGTCCTTTTTCATAGATGGCCACCAAAATTGCCTTTTAGTTAAGTGTAAGGTTTTTACAAACCCAAAGTGTCCTGCTGATTTTGTATCATGGCACAGTTGCATGAAATTGATTCTCTGTGTGGCAGGTATATATAGCTTCTCCCCCACCCACGGTAGTCCATCTTTAATTGTGCACACATGTTTATTTTTCTGGAACCATTCATCACTTTCCAAAGATTTCCTGAATTCTATTCCAGTTTGGCTATCTACCTTCGGCTTCATTTTTTCTTGTGCCCTGGTGGTGACTGGTGCTGCCAGTTGTTGTTCCGGTACAAGTGGTTTAAAGTCAGTAACTCTTGTGCTGTTATATTGGGGCATGCGGGATAATGCATCTGCCAGGAAGTTCTTTCCCCCCGGTAAGTGTTTGAGAGTGAAATTGAATCGGTGAAAATGTTGGGACCAGCGGGCTTGCTTAGGAGTGAGCTTCCTGGGCGTTTTTAGTGCTTCCAAATTTTTGTGGTCTGTCCAGACCTGGAAAGGTATTTTATTTCCTTCTAAAAATTGGCGCCATGTTAGTAATGCCCACCTCAGCGAGAATGCCTCTTTTTCCCATATTGGCCAGCGTTGTTCTGTTTCTGTGAGTTTTCTGGATGTGTATGCGCATGGTTGCAATGTCCCCCCATCATTTTCTTGTAATAGTACGGCTCCTACCGCTACATCACTCGCATCTGCCTGTATTACAAAAGGTTTGTCGGGATCTGGGTGTTTTAGGACAGGTTCAGCAGAAAAAAGTCTCTTTAGCCTCTCAAATGCTGCTTGACATTCCATTGACCATTTCAGAGGCTGGCTGGGTTTCACGGGTGACCCCCCCCTTCGTTTTCAACAAATTTGTGAGGGGCATGGCTATTTGGCCAAATGCGGGGATGAATTGGCGGTAGAAGTTTGCAAACCCCAGGAAACTTTGCAATTGCTTCCGTGTGCGGGGGGGTGCCCACTCTAGTACTGCTCTGACCTTCTCAGGGTCCATTTCGATGCCCTCTGGAGATATGCGATATCCCAGGTAGTCGATTTTTTCCTGATGGAATTCACACTTCGATAATTTAGCATATAAGTGGGCAGCTCGCAACTTCTTCAGGACTGCTCTGACTAGTTTGATATGTTCCTCTTTAGTTTCTGTGAAGATAAGGATGTCATCGAGGTAAACCAGGACCCCCTTATATAGGTGCTCTCTCAGCACGTCATTAATTAATTGCATAAAGACTGCGGGGGCCCCTTGCAGTCCGAATGGCAATACTTTGAATTGATAGCACCCCATTGGGCAGTTGAATGCAGTCTTCCATTCGTCTCCTTCCTTAATCCTAATTCGGTAGTATGCTTCCCTCAGGTCTAGTTTGGTAAAAATCTTTCCTTTCGATAGGTGGGATAACATATCCTTCATTAGGGGAAGGGGGTACAGATTACATTCACTAATTGTGTTCAAATTTCTATAGTCCACAACCAAACGAAAGGATCCATCCTTCTTCTCCCTGAACAGAACCGGGGCGGCCACTTTGGGTTTGGCAGGCTCAATAAATCCTCTTTCTAAGTTTTTCTTTATGAATCTCTCCATTTCTGCCATTTCCCTTGGGCTCATGGCATACATCCTGGGTTTTGGGAGTTTTGCCCCAGGTTTGAATTCTATGGTGCAGTCTGTGGGGCGGTGGGGGGGGAAGCTCATCTGCTCTTTCCTCACTGAAAACCTCAGCCAGGTCCCTGTATTCCTCTGGTATCTCTGGTAATCCCTTCTCTTTCCCCACTGCTGCTGTCTCCTCCCTCTGGGTTGGGGGGGTGCTTTTGGAGTCTACGTTCTTCTGCCCCCCCTTTGGGAAGTTGAGTTCTGCTGTCCTCCAGTTTATCCCGGGGTTCCATTTCTTCAGCCATTCCAGTCCTAGGATCATTGGGCATTCCATGCCTGGGGCCACTATAAACGTTATGTCCTCCTCATGGGGCCCCAGTGATAGGTGGATTGGTAAAGTGGCTAGGGTGGCTGGTCCTCCCCCTGCTATTGTCCCATCTAATTGACTAAAAGAGATTGGATGTTTTAGCCTCCTCACTGGGATGCTCAATCTCTCCACCAGCGTTGGGCTGATAAGGCAGCGGATGCACCCAGAGTCTATCAGAGCTTTTATTTTGGCTGCTTCAGGCATAGGGGAAGCTAATATAGTCACTGTCTTAAGCATGGGTGGAAGGGGTCCACTTACCAATGGTTCTCCCTCTGAGCTGTCTTCCGAGTTGTCCACCGTCCCTGCGGTGCAGGCCGGAGTCCAGTCCCAGTTCCTGGCAGGAATTGTGGACTCTACAGCCTCTGTCCCCTTCATGGAAGATTCTTTTGTGTTGCCTTGGGGCTTCCCCGGCTTCTTGGAGGATGATGCCTCTGGTTTTCGGGGGGGGGCTTTTGAACGACATTCTGCAGCACGGTGGCCCTCTCTCTCGCAGTTGAAACAACTTGTTGATTTTTTGGCTGTGGCTGGTGGTTTTTCCCCCTCGCGTGTTTGCTCGGGTGGCAGGCGGCCCCATGGTTTTCCTCTGCGGTGTCTCTTCAGTAGGTCTATTTCCACTTCCTCCGCCAGGATGTACCAGTCGTCGAGGTGGGGTGGGTCTCCTCGAGGCAGGCAAGCATCATACAGGTCGTAGTTCAGACCGTCTTTGAAATGGCTAAGGAGGATGTCTTCTGGCCAGTTCAGCTTGCTGGCGATGGCTCGGAATTCTTGGGTATAATCAGCCACTGCTCGCCTGCCCTGCCTCACCGTTTTGATTCTCTCCCGGGCCTTACGGTCAGCCAAAGGATCCTCGAACCGTCGCCTCAAAGATGACATGAATCGGTTGAAGTCGTTGAGTTCTGGGGCGTTGGAGTCATGCAAGTTCACCACCCAGTCTGCAGCCATCCCGTCCAGGGCAGATTGCACAATTCGGATGCGTGTTTTGTCACTGGGGATGTCCCGTCCATACTCTTCCATGTAGCTGAGGACTTGGGTTAGGAAAAATCCCAGTCGTGATGGCTCCCCCTTGAATTTGACTTCCAGGGGCGGGAGTCTTTGGCTGGAGCGTTGTCTGCGCCGTGGCCGGTATCGCTCCTCATCCTGGTCCCCATCTGTGGTTCTGGGGGGGTGGGGGGGTACTGCTGAGGTAGCAATTCCTGTTCCATTGGATGGCCCCGGGGTTTCAGGTGTTGGATCCCCTCCGTTACCTTTCCAGTTGCGTCCCCAGGCGCTGCCTCGGTTGCGATTTTCAGCTCTCTCCTCCCTCAGTGAACTCAGGGTTGCTTTCATCAGATCAATGGCCTTTTCCAGGATCCGCTCCTCCTCGCTGGCGTGCAGGGAACTCTCCATCTCTTGCCTCCATTCCGGTTGGTGGTTACTACGCCTCAGGGTCTTTTCTCCCGAAGCCTTTTCCCACTCACTTTTCCTTCCAACGCCCATCGACCACCGGGGTTTTCGGTCGTACTGCTCCACCGCTTTTTCCCCGGGGGAATATGCTGCTTCAGTTTCCCATTGTCTCTGGGATTCCATTTGGGGGGAAGACTCCCCCTCCATGGGGCTTCCCTCCTCTCTTGCTTCGTCGCCAGACATTTGTATTTGTTGCAAAGTCCCCCGGTAAGGTTTTCCCTTCCAGGTTGACTCTTAAAGCAGATTCCGTCTACTGTCAGGACCCACCTCAATCCACATCTTAGGAAATAAGAACTCTTGGATGCAAGTTTAGTCCAAAAGGAAAATGTTTACTAGGAAGGAATTGATTGTGGGAATACAAGACGGAATCTGAGAAAAGTTACATTTCAATCCTATATAAACCATTCCCATTCCAGCCCCTCCCCTCATCCATTTGGTCAGGCTGTCGTCAGTTGCTAGGTGTCAGGTTCTTCCATGGGAAAGGGAACTCTCCTTGGTTTTATGGTTATTGCTTCCCTTTTTTCAGTTGTAAATGAAGACACAAACCATATCTGTCTGTCCCCCTCCCTTCCCCCGTTAAAACATCCCCTGTTGTTTGAAAATCGCTTTAGTAACCATCCTCTCTCCCCCCCCCCTCGGAGAGATGGCAGAATCCCCAGTAATAGCACGTTGTTCTACCTATACAATTATGAAATGTGATATAAATGGATTCTGACAAAGGCTCTCCTTTCAGAAAAAAGATGAGTCCATCTGTGGGGAAAGAAAACATATAAATGTTAGCCTGGTTTGTTTGGATATTCTGTATGAAACCTCTTAAGCAACTTAGGTGCTTTAACATGGAGTTTGTTAACCCATTCGTTTTCTGAGGAGGGGAGGTGTTTCCATGCCACTAAATATTGTATCGTTCCATGGTGTTTTCTGGAATCTAAGATTTCTTTCACTTCAAAATGTTGTTCTCCTTCCACCATGATGGGGGGTGGTGGTGGTGGGAAAGTGAGGAAGAACCTGGCCCCTCCTCTCGTGATCAAGCTGAAAGCCACCTGTGCTGGGAGGCTGAGTCAGACTCAGAGGAAGCACAGCTGGAAGACCTCACACACACACATAAACGTAGACAGGTCACATGAGTAAATCAGAGGGAGGCAATGGGGTGACTCTAGGGGAGAAGGAGAAAGCAGTGAGAAGCCACGCCTTGGGGGCTATGTAACAAAAAGGGAATGTGTGGGCAGGGCTGGTTGCTGGAGGCAACCATTTGCAAAGAACGTCTGTGTCAAGAGATGATGGTCTGTTTATTTTATCAGTGAGTTATTTCCTGTTTTGGCTCATGCTTCATTTTGTTTGTGGGCAAGGTCTGTAACTCAAATAAAAAAGGGTTTATTTTTCCAGTCTATTGTTAAAAGAGGGGTTGCCTTGTGAAGTAACAAGGACGTACGTAGGCTGGGACAGAACAGATTTACTAATGTCTGGTTGTACTAAGAACAAAAACTAGCAGCTTTAATATAAAGTATGGTATAACATATAGATTTTAAAATAAAGAATGGGATACATTCTTATAAGAAATAATGCAGAAATAATGAGGGCATTATGGAAGTCATTAGGCATCTCCTCCTCTGTGGACCAAATGTTTTCCAAAACAGTCTTCTTGCAAGGTGTTGGGTCTAGTGCTTTGAAGAGTTCAGCAAGACTGTCATCCTATCCTGTTGGTTTTATTGAGCTCATTTGAGAAATCACTTTCAATCTAATCAGTAGAGGGATTATGGTTAATATGATGTGAATGTGGAGTTGGGTAAATGGGTAAATATTAATGGGTTGTACGGATCTGTGCAAATGTCAAAACTAAGTGTGTCTATCGACTTAGAAGATTTTTGTATCCATCTACATTTTAGCTATGCTTCACTCCCTGAGTAGGCACTCTAGATCAGTTTGAAACAGAATGCATTTCTCAATACTTTTTGTGTGTGTGTTTGTGTGTGTGTGTGTGTCCTTTGAATCAGTCTTGATTCAGTGGTTTGCTTTTGCCTTCTTTCCTAAGGCTGAGAGAGAGTGATTGGCCCAAGATCACCAAGCTGGTCTTATGCCTAAGGAAATACTAGAAGTCACTATCTTAGGTTTCTCGCTTGATACCTAAAATCCTGTTCCAAACTTGGTCTCTCAGAACTTTAGGTGTTATAAAGATCCGGGGATCATTTATGTGAAGTTTTGGCTTTTTGTTATGCCTTCCTCTTTTTGTATTAAATCTAGGCTTAGACTTAGCAATGTCTTCAGGGGGATTACAGTAGACTGACAAAAGCTGCTGTATGCCATCATGTTGCAAATGAACCTCTGACCCTTTTTTAAATGTGTGTTGCAATGCTATACACTAAAGGGATGGAGCTTGAACTGTGCTCCTGCAACACTGCTTTTACAACAAGTGGTGAGATTCTGTGGATGCTGCTTCTTTATGATATAATGTATTGCCATCATTAACCAGACTAGGCAGCGAAACCTAATGCCCTTAAACTGCACCTGCATGATGAGCACATTTAAAACAAAGAAGGCACAATTTCCTATAGGAGCTTTGTTTTTAATTATAATTATCCTTTACTGTTAACTTCTATGCAGAAGGAAGATAGGACAACCTATATTAAGGAGACAGCAATAGCTTATGAAATCAAAAGAGCCCTGATAACCTCAAATACAGCTGTGTAATGCCAATCTGATGAGACTAAGATTCACATAGTACTGAAGGGTGAAAAAGTCAACACAATGGAGAACAGAGCTTCAAGCAACTGATAAACAATGAATGAGAGATATCAGGCAGAGTAAGTAGAAAAAAAGTATCTGGAGAAATACAGATCCTTTGAAATATGGAGAGAGAGAGAGAGAGAGAGAGAGAGAGAGAGAGAGAGAGAGAGAGAGAGAGAGAGAGAGAGGGGTGGGGGGTGGGTATTGGTGAATGAATTCTAAAAATATTTCTTTGATCCGTATTGCTATATGAGAAAATGCTTGTTTTTCAGAATGTACCAGAATGTCTTAAACTGGAATAAAACTGTTCTTTTCTAACTACTGTAATCCACTGTTTCAAGGATGTTCTGGGGCCTCTAGTATACTCTGATTTCTCAGTTCAAATGTTCTTAAAGGAAGTATGTTAACCTACAGTTGTGCTTCCCAACCTCAGGAATTTTAAAATGGATTTGGGGAATTGAAGTCCATGTATCTTAAAGTTGCTGAGATTGAAAAACCTTGACCTCTGGGATGTACAGATGGGCCTTTGCTTTGTTTTATTTGACTTTGTTGTAAAATGGATGAACTGGAACTGCTTAATCCCAGACTGGACAGAGAGCTGTACTTTTGTCTAAGCAAATACAAGTTCCAGTACCATTTCAGTTTTTTCAACTAAACATGGAGATATAAAGCTCGGTAGGAAGCTCAAGTCAGCAGACATGAGCCCTTCCTTTATGTATTTAAGACTTCACACATTCAGTAGAGAAGTCTTGAAATGGCACACTTAGTCTAGAGGTCCCCAACCTGTGGGCTGCGACCTACTACTGGGCCACGGTTTGCATGTGCACATAGCTCCACTTGCACGAACATCACAGCAAGCATTGCAGGTGTTCATGGCCCCACTCATGCGAGCACTCACTGCCCCACTCACACCAGCAGCAGGTTGGGGAACTCTGCCTTAGTCTTTCTTCACTTAAACTATCACAGAACACATATATAGATGTTACATTCTGTCACATTTTCTATGACTTCCATCCTCATTTCTTTTTTGATGGAAGAGATAAACAGAGATATCCTGTTTGGCATTTTCTCAGCTGCAAATGATCAGCAGGAAGCAGCAAGTAACATGTTTTGTCTATAAAATAAAGAAATGTATCCACCTCCAAGAATAACGGTAAAAATAATGTAAAACCCCGTACATCAGGGTCTGATATAAAGTACCATCTGTAGCACTCTCTTACAGGAAGGTGAACTTTATATAGTATTCTGTCCTTTAAAAATGCATTTATATTTATATAAAAATTATATCATAAAATTTGAATCAAAAGAAAACAGGAAAAGAAACAAGAACAAAAAGTGCAAGAAATGAAAAAGAAAACTAGAATTAGGAAATATATAAATAATTTCTTTTCATCAGATAATTACAATCTTATTGTCTGCCATCCCTCTTAAATAATTTACAGATCCCCTCATCCCCTCATATAGTCTGCTTCTTTCTTAATCTTCAAATCTATAAATCATCTATTCATTATTTTCTTCTTTCAGCAAAAGGTCCATATAAGGTGCCTTGTATACACTATACAAATAGCTTCAACAGCTTCCTGGAAATGCTGACTAGCAATATCTGAATAGCTCTTAAAAGCTGTTGCACTGTCATGGTCATTTAAGTTCAAAGGTCTAATAGTTGAATTCCATTGGGAGGATTTGAATCCCATAAAATAACATCTAGCTATATCTGACAAGTCCCAAATATGATGAAATTGTCATGTGGTGCCTCTGAAGAGAATTAATATATTTCTAACTATCTGAAGACATTATTAATTTATGTACATTTCATATTTCTTAACTTTAAAACTTGGTAAAAGAGTACCGCCCAGTACGTGCCCACAGAGAGGGCCTCCTCAGGGTGCCTCCAGTCAGGGAATGTCGACTGGTGGCCCCCAGGGGGAGGGCCTTCTCTGTGGGCGCTCCGGCATTATGGAACCAACTGCCGGTTGAGCTCCGGATGGCATCAGACCTCCGATCCTTCCGCCGCGGGCTGAAGACCCACTTATTTGAATTAGCTGGTCTGGCCTGATGGGGGAATATGGGTTTTTAAATTGGTTTTTTAGTACTTTATTATTGTTGTTTTTTAACTGGGCACTGGTTTAATTTCCTTTTCACTTTTGTATCGTTATTTATATATGCCCTGTGAACCGCCCTGAGTCCCTAGGGAGAAGGGCAGTATAGAAATCAAATAAAACTGAAACTGAAACTGAAATGTGTTTCTACTATTTTCCAGAATACTGGGAGACTGGGGGACAAACATATCTCCTTAGAAAATGCATACCCTCGGTTCAAAGTAATAATAATAATAATAATAAGTTGGAAGCGACCTTGGAGGTCATCTAGTCCAACCCCCTGCTCAGGCAGGAAACCCTATACCATTTCAGACAAATGGCTGGCCAGTCTCTTCTTAAAAACCTGCAGTGTTGGAGCATTCACCACTTCTGGAGGCAGGTTGTTCTCCAGAAAAATGCCCTTTCACACATATCTGATAGCTCTGTTTCTAGTATGGTGGCATATCTACTTAGGCTCATAACAGAAGAAGTTTTGCATACAATCAAGCCCTAAGCCAGGGGTAGCAGATAGTATTCCAGGTGTGGTCTTACTAGGGTTTTTATAAAGCGGTACTAATACTTTGTGTGAACTTGATTCTATCCCTCTGTTCATGCAACCCAGGATTGTATTAATTTTTTTGGTTGCTGTGCTGCTGCACATTGCTGGCTCATAGTCAAGTGATTGTCCACATTGCCACCCTGTATCTGAGTTCAATATATCTGGAGGGCACTAGGCTGAAGGTCAATGTTTACACCTTTGACAATATTTATTGAGTAGTTTTTGTTGTTTGAAAGCTGGTTAATTTTAAAGATAAAAGCTGGTATTGCAAAAAAATATATTTATTGAAACATAATCATTTAAGTGTTTAGAAAAAAAGATCACTAGTTAAATATACAATCAGGCTCTTCATCCTAGATGTAACAGACATACTGATTAATAAAACACGCAGGGTTCTTTTATTTTTCAAAAACTATAAAAACATAAATAAAATATATGACAGGAAAAAGGCTTTCCCTGTTTTGATGGCACCAGTAACAGAATACAGAATAACAGAGTTGGAAGGGACCTTGGAGATCTTCTAGTCCAGACCCCTAGTCAGGCAGGAAATCCTATAACATTTCAGACAAGTGGCTGTCCAGTCTTTTCTTAAAATCTTCCAGTTTTGGAGCATTCACAACTTCTAGAGGCAAGCCATTCCACTGATTAATTGTTCTAACTGTCAGGAAATTTATTTTTAGTTCTAGATTGCTTCTCTCCTTGTTTAGTTTCCAGCCATTGCTTCTTGTCCTGCCTTCAGCTGATTTGGAAAACAGGTTGACTCCCTCTTCTTTGGGGCAATCCCTGAGGTATTGGAACACTGCTATCATGTCACCCCTAGTCCTTCTCTTCATTACACTAGACCAGGGGTCCTCAAACTTGGCCCTTTGATGACTTGTGGACTTCAACTCCCAGAATTCCTCAGCCAGCGTGCCTGGCTGAGGAATTCTGGGAGTTGAAGTCCACAAGTCATCAAAGGGCCAAGTTTGAGGACCCCTGCACTAGACATACCCAAGTTCTGCAATGATTCTTTATATATTTTAGCCTCCAGTCTCCTAATCATCTTTGTAGTTCTTCTCTGTACTCTTTCCAGAGTCTGAACATCTTTTTTACATTGTGGTGACCAAAACTGGATGCAGTATTCCAAGTGTGACCTTACCAAGCCATTGTAAAGTGGTATTAATACTTCACGTGATCTTGATTCTATCCCTCTGTTAATGCAGCTTAGCACTGTGTTGGCTTTTTGGGCAGCTGCAGCACACTGCTGGCTCATATTGAAGTGATTGTCCATTAGGACTCCAAGACCCCTCTTGCAGTTACTACTATTGAGTCAGATATCATCTACTGTATATTGTACCTGTGCATTTAGTTTTATTTGCCTAAATGTAGAAACTTACTTTTTTCGCCATTGAATTTCATTTTATTATAGACAGGAACCTATGTTCAAATCTGTCAAGACCCTTCTATATCTTAAGCCTATCTTCTGGAGTGTTGGCTAATATATTTTCATTTATGTGCTATTCGTTGATTGTTGATTAACAGCTAGTTCAATGCTTAATTGTTTCCTCTGGCATTCTTTGAGCCAATAACAGTGCACAGAACTATGTCATACACTTCATTATCATCCAGTAATGTTTTTATTCCAGATGTTCTCAAAATTAGCCAAAGCATTCATGTTTGTGTCTGGAATATTGTAGTATAATGTTAACTCTTTACAGACTATAAACAAAGCTATTTTAAAAAGCTGATTATAGTTCTGACATACAGTACTTGATATCTGTGATTAAGTATAGTGATTTAATTTTGCATCCCGGCCAAAATATACTATTCAGGTATTTAAAGAGATGCCAGTTTTATTTGACACATTTTCATCTTCTGGTGAAAAAAAGGGAAGTTCTTAATTAGTTCAGTTTCTGGAGATGGACTGAGATCTGCGCTACTCAAAGCCTACATCAAATTAATGAGATATTTCATCCAAATCTTGATGCATGTTGAACTATTCTCTATAGCAACACAACTCTCCTGCTCATTTCTCTTTACTGAGAAGTCTTCATTATTAATACTCCTTTGATTTACAATATAGTAGTGGTTCATGTTTCTTTTAAATACTGAGCTCTTAGAGTTGATCTTTAGTGCAATTCAGATGATGAAAGATTTGGAACACTGTGTCATTTAATGCAAGACTGCAGGTACTTAACTGTTTGGTAACACTCCAGCAAAGAAATCAAATGTATAACTGTAGAATGAAGAATATCTGTTGGTCTGGCTTGAATACTTGTGAAAAAGAATGGAAAACATAGTATGACTGAATTGCAAAAAATAGCAAATGCAACTTTTAACTAATAAAAAGCATATGTGTGTGTGAGTGAATGTGTATGTCAGTGTGTATGTGTATGTGTAAGTGTGTGTGTCTGAGATAGAGAAAGAAAAAAGGAGGAGGAGGAGGAGGAGGAGGAGGAGGAGGAGGAGGAGGAGAGAGAGAGAGAGAGAGAGAGAACAGGTCTTTCTATAACCTTTTAATGGGTTAGGGTTAGTATTTTCCTATAGAAGTCAGCAGCTGACTTACAAAAACAGAAATGTAGGACATACGAACATAAGTAACACCGTGCTGGATTGGATCCCTGGTTCATCAAGTGCAGCACTTTGTTCTCACAGTGGCCAACAAATTGCACAAGGAAACCCATTAATTTTTCAGCAGATGGCTTTTAGAGGCAGCCCCAATGCCATCATGGCTGATAGCCATTGATCCCTATGACTTCCATGAATTAGTCCAGCCCTTTATTGAAAGCAGCTTAGATGGTAGCTTGTACCACAGATTGTGGTAAATGGAAATAGAAGGAATGTTTGGAGGGAGTTGATAGAAGTGTAACGACCAGACGACTAAAATGAATGTAGACAGCATTGGCAGTCCCCTTTCATGTAGAGGAGCTCACGTTATAGCTAGTTATAGCAACTTTGTGATATTCTGCCAATAATATTGGAGCTTTAAATGAGAGTTGGATGTGAGAAAGAACTGTCAAAAGAAGTTGCAGGAATAAGAGAATCCATTTGCACCAAAATCACACAAGAGATTTCAGATTTGGCATCATATTATTATAACAGAATAAAAGCATAGCTGAGTTTGAAGAGACCTTGAAAGTCTGTGCTTGGAAGTCCAACCCCTGCTCAAGAAGGAAATTCTATAACATTTCAGACAAATGGCTTCCAATCGCTTCTTTAAAACCTCCAATGTTAGAGTTCCCAAAAATTCTGGAGGCAAGTTGTTCCACTGATTAATATTTCTCCCTGTCAGGAAGTTTCTCCTTTGTTTTAGGTTGCTTCTCTCCTTGATTAGTTTCCATCCATTGTTTTTTTGTCCTGCCTTCAGGTGCTTTGGAGAATGGGTTGAGCGCCTTTTCTCTGTGGCAGCCCCTGAGATATTAGAACACTGCTTTCATGTCACCCCTAGTTCTTCTTTTCATTAAATTAAACATACATTATTGAAGTTTTTTTTATTATTATATAAAATATTCCCAAATACATTTCTTAGTTATAGGGCAATCCTACCTTCACTGAGTTTCGAACTAGTCTGTGAAAAAAGGGGCAGACTCAAGCAAGTAATCAATCTAAGTTGTTACATTCCCACAAATGGTCTAAGACCAACTGTTGAATTCCATTGACTTTTATCTAGCACCAATTTAGTGCTGTTAGTTGACTAGATTCTTGCAAATAGACATGATCAATGAATTATCTTAACTTCAACTTAATGTAGCAGTCTAGGCTTAGGAATTTCTGTGCATAACTATATCGAAACCTACCTTGATGTTTTGATTTTATTTGACTTAAAATATTTGTAGCATCTTTTAACAATCCTGAGGTCATTTACAATAGATGATCCCATTATTTAAATGGGAGAAGTAAAGCAAAGGGAGTGCAGGATTCTAACTCCTTGGGGTTCAGTTATAATGACTAATTTGTTTTAGTATATTTTGAAGAAAAATGTTATTTTTTGTATTAATTATAGGTCTCTCTCTCCTGCCCAGAATCACATGGTGATAAATAAAAAATAAATGGTATCTATAAAAATGGCCATTTTCTCTATTGCTCCTTGGTATATATATCCTTGGTGGAGCAGTGGGCTAATGCCTCCTTAAGTAACACCAGCTGCCTGCAATTGGTGCAGGTTCGCATCCCACCAGGCTCAAGGTTGACTCAACCTTCCATCCTTCCGAGGTAGGTAAAATGAGGACCCAGATTGTTGGGGGCAATAAGCTGACTTTGTAATAATGCCGCTTGGGGGGGTGAAGGCCCCAATAAGCAGGCATATACATAGAATGAAGGCTATTGCTAAGCATATTGGTTTGTGCTTAAATTGTAAGCCGCCCTGAGTCTTTGGAGAAGGGCGGGATATAAATGGGATTAAAATAAAAAATAAAATGAAATATTTTCTGTTTAGATGTCTCATAATTAACACAAATGACAAGGATAAACAAGCACTGAATCAAAAATATTTATATATTTATATTTTAATTCCATTTATATCCCGCCCTTCTCCGAAGACTCAGGGCGGCTTACAAGCTTAGCAGTAGCCTTCATTCTATGTATATGCCTGCTTATTAGGGCTTTCACACACACCCCAAGCAGCATTATTACAAAGTCAGCTTAATTGCCCCCAACAATCTGGGTCCTCATTTTACCTACCTCGGAAGGATGGAAGGCTGAGTCAACCTTGAGCCTGGTGGGACGCGAACCTGCACTAATTGCAGGCAGCTGGTGTTACTTAAGGAGGCATTAGCCCACTGCTCCACCAAGGCTCTTTTGGTGGGAGCCATACTAGGACATACTAGGCTATTAATAATTGCCACCTACATATCTGTAAGCATCCGAAAGCTCTGTTTTATGAGTGCATTACATTGTTCTTTTTCAGTACAGGTCCTGCTATGAGTCCTACATGAAGCAAATCTCTAATGCAGTTTTTCTACCTGTAAAGCCAACATACCAAAAAGCAGCTTAGCTGCTGACACAAGATTGATCCATTTTTTGAACAGAAAGTTTCATAGACAGTGAATTCTAAGTACTGGTTCCATTTACCCAGAAAGAAGAAGGCTCGGATGAATCTTGTCTACTTTTTCCCCCTTCAGATGCTTATTTTGCTCTTAGCTTCCCTTCCTTCAAAGAAAGTCAGACGTTCTTGCTCCTTTTAAAACCTTGGTCTGATATCTTGAAAGAATATCAGATCAATGAAAAGATAAAAGGTCACAATACACCATTTGCGTAGCTCCCCTTGCTGCTTCCCTTTGAATCAATAGTTATTGTACAGAAGAACTTCATGGAGGAATTAGCTGGAAGGACTATTTATAAAATACACCAAGACAAACCCAAGGAACCACATTATGACCCCAATTCATAAGTAAAGGCATACTTATACCAACATGATTCCAATAATTTAATTTAATCAATAACTTAAATAAATGAATAAAAACATTTGTTATATTTTTCTTAGTAGCTGAATGTGCTCTTTGGGGATTATCCTCCTAATTATATACCATGTAGATACTGCTTTTCTAAATGCCTGAGGTAGCTTGTGATAAACAAATATAGAAAAGTAACATTAAAACTTAACACTGCAACTATTAAACAAATCAACAGTGCAATAAAAATTGGGCAACAACATGTTCACAAACTCAGCAATTTCATCATAACAGAAATCAATAAGTAACTCCTATTAAAATAGTTTATTGTTATCTTACTGCATTCTTTAAAAAACACCAATCCTGAAACAAAATCAATATAACAAATAGAAAAAGTTTATACCTAATTCAGAGAAAGTTCATTCTACTTATTGATTTTAATTGGTCTTAAGCAGGGCCAATTGATTTTAATTGGTCTTAAGCAGGGCCAATTTGCTTTAGATTACAGTTTTAAGTATTAAAATATATTGTTTTTTGGAATGATGAATAACCTTCAGTCATAAATCAAAGTATGGACTTGAACATGGGTCTCCCCAATCCTAATCCACTACTTTCCCCCTCCTCTTTCTCTCTCTCTCTCTTTTCCCCTCTCCTTCCTTCCTTCCTTCCTTCCTTCCTTCCTTCCTTCCTTCTTCCCTCCCTCCCTCCAACCCACCCTCCCACCCACCCATCTATCCATTCCTTCAATAATATTCCAAAGTGGTACTGTGCATAATGAAGACATATTTAAAGTGAAGCAAATGAAGTACAAAATAGAAAGAACAAAGTTAAAGAAACTTGAGGAAACTTGAATATAAAAACTTGAGGAAACTTGAATATAAAACCTACCTAGTTATGGTGTTATGGTGTTCATATCCATGCTTTTCATAACTCATATCTAACAATACTCAAATATCACAATGATAAGATTCTGTCTTTGCAACAGCTTTCAGGAATAACGGGATTAGTCAATTTTCCATGTAAGAACAGAGATATAGTTTTATCTCCTGTTTACTTTTAGTGGGACTCAGTGACAACCAATAGTTTGGGAATTTTATTGTTTTGTAGGGCAGGGCAGATCTTCTCTGAAAATCAAGAATATTTTCTTAGTAATTTATTATACTACTTTTATACGGCTTGAATAATACAATGAGGAAACGATCTGTTAATGAATACTATTTAATTGTACTTCAAACTAGAGGGAATAATGAATACCCCAGGCAATTGAACGCCAATGTTTTCAAATGTGCCTTTAAGTTGTAATCATTTTCCAAAGAAAGCTATTCATTCAATTATCTCATTTTAAAGATGAATTATTTAAAAAAACATTCAGATTCGGTAGTAGTTTGATCAAATCTCTGAATTGAATAGAATTTTCAAATTAACTCAATGACTCAGATAAATTAATTGAACCAAAAAGAGCTCTTAATCAGTCTGGAAAATTGAATCACGTGGACACAATTTGACAGTTCCAAATCTTTGAATCATTAAACTGGATTGATGTGCTTTTCTGTATACCCCAAGGAAACATACAGATGTTCATTCCCATTGGCAAATCACACCCAGCTTAAATATCACAGAGACCATTATGGAGGGAATGTTAGATTTTATACAGACTAGATTGAATTTCTGATTTGAACTAGAAATGTGACAAATAAAATTTACAAACAAAAGTACAAAAAAGAGGTTTTACTGATATGTAGAAGAAGGTTTTATTGCAAAAAAAGTTGGTGCCTGCCCCCCCCCAAATGCAATTTTCTTTAGATTCTGCCCTTATATCTGATAGATACTTTTCAGAAAAAAATTGAGAAATGTCACATTTTGATAAATAGTACCTGTTGGGTATTGAAGGAAATGGTGGGTCAAGAAATTGAACCCTGTAAGCCTGGGAGAGGAAACAATGACTACTGGAAGGAAAAATTAATTATGTTGCGTACCATTTTGGAGGAGGAGTGATAGGAGATATCTATCAAGCCTTTGCCATCCATCAAATCTGCTCATCCATTTTTCCTAGTGGAAGATTCAAACTTCATCGCTGCTGTGCTGAAATATAACACTCTGACTATCCTGGCTGTGGTTAGAAAACAAGGAAAATGTTTTACTGTATTTTGTTGAAAGGGCTGCTGGAAGCTTCTGTTTTTAAAACACCATTTACAAATGCAGACTGTGACAATCCAAATTGTTTCAGAACTGTTTTGCCAAAATTCTGCTGAGAGATGTCTGGCATGATTTTTATATCCCTCTCCAAATAAGGAGTGAGATAGGTATGACAATACACTAATTCGAGGTTTTACTATCCCAGGAAACAATAACCTCCCCCAACTCTCCCCCTCCTCGATAAAAAATCACCTCATTCACTCTACCAATAACAATACACCACTGAATACAGGTTTTTTTAGGCTTAGAAATACATGGAGAAAAAGAGGAGAGGTAGAGAAAATGTGGCTGGTGACTGCAGAAAAACTCTTCTACCCTAGTATACAACCTTGTTTCCCCGAAAATAAGACGCAACCAGAGAATAAACTCTAACCTGATTTTTTTAGCATGCTCCTAATGTAAGCTGTGCCCTCAAAATAAGCCCCAGTTAAGATCGTCATCAGCCCTGGGATGGGTTGGCATGGCCAGCACAAGAGGCAGCGAGTGCATGGGGGTTGATGGTCTTCGGCAGCAACCGCAGCCTGGGCAGTGCAGGTAAGTCTGGGTGCTATGACTACCAGACTGGCCCTCCAAGCAGAGGAATGTGGGGGGGGGAGAGGCAGGCAATCCCGATGTGCTGTGCGGCTGCCTGCCCCAGCATGGCTGTGTGCAAGCTGAGAGGTGGTGGGATGGAGTGGGTAAGCAGCTCTGGGAGATTCATCCTCATGCAGTGGCATTGGCAGCAGGCAGAGGCAGAGGCAGGGGTGGGGGAGTGATGCCTGCCCACTCTGTCCCGCTGTCTCTCAGCTTGCCTGCAGCTGCACTGGGGCAGGCGGCCATGCAGCGTGTTGGGATCACCTCCCTCACTCCCTGTGCCTCTGCCTCTTCCTGTTGCTGATGCCGCCATGTGAGGATGAGCCTCCCGCAGACGCCCACACACTCCGCCCCACTATCTCTCGGTTTGTCCACGACTGGGTCTTATTTTTGGGAAACACGGTATTTCCAGGAGCCAGACTTGGTTCAAGAAAATGGGTCTGAATTCCTGCTCAGTTGTGAAGTTCTTAGGGGCCTTGTCTCCACTGTCTACTTTACAGGGGCATTGTAACAATTAAGCAAGGCATCAGATACATTCTGACTTCTCTGCCCTCTCTGCGACAGGAAAGGATAAAAGGATATTATTATAAATTAATTAAGGTGGGTGGATGGGTGAGGAAACTTATACAGTATCTGAAGGCTAAATTGAAGGAATATTTGATAGCTGATGAAACACAAGAGCAATGCTTTGGGTTTTTTTTAATGAAAAATGAATATATCAAGGATCTATGATATATTTGAATAAGACCTTTTTTCAACTTGGTGTCTATTAAATTCATTATACTTCCATAATTCCTTATGCTGGCTCAGTCCAATAGATATGAAAGGCACCCAGTTGGGAAAGTGAGATTTAAGTACTTTGGTGAGATAAGTATATAATATTTTTGTGTAGATATCCTCATACTCTTAATGAAGAATATTCATTAGTGTATCAACCTCAACGTGAACATATGGCTAAAAAAAAAAACTCCTTTACAATTTTTTTTAAAAAATCTGCTGAGAAAACCTTCTTTCCTTGCTCCCCCCATATGAATGTTGGCATAGACTGGCATACAAAAGAAATGTGTATTTGGCAGAGTTTATATTCAGTTCCAATTAGTATTTAATGGTGTCACATATTGATACCTTTAATAGTTTTAATATGACTTTTCTATATAGAATGATTGTTGTTATTTTGTCAAAGGTTCAATGAGAATTAAAAAAATAAAAAGAGAAGATAAAAGCTACTATCACAAACAGAGTATTTGCCAATGATGTTATTTCACAAGTGACCCTGAAAACCTATGAGATGTCACAGCCAATTTTGCAAACCAGCCAAAGATGATAATGGGAGCCTGAAGAACTTAGGTGGAGAATAGCAATAGCACTTAGACTTATATACCACTTCACAGTGCCTTACAGCCCTCTCTAAGCATACTGCCCCCAACAATCTGGATCCTCATTTTACCGACCTCAGAAGGATGTAATGCTGAGTCAATCTTGATCTGGTGAGAATTGAACTGCTTAACTGGACTTGAGTGGTACTCACATGAGTCTACCCTGTTGTTTTCCTACTAAAGCACTTAACACCTCTGCCCCATTCACCTAGTATGTGCCTTGGACATTGGGCTGGCACATGTGTACATGGAGTGTATATACTTACTGATATAGACACCAAGTTTTGCAGAACATTCAAAACATGCTGGTATGTGTGTGGTTCCTCATCATGAAGCATTGAAGGAGAAAGGTCTTTGGAAGACTAGCATAGCTGACTCAAAAACTATCCTTCATGCATGTGCACAGATGACATTTTATCTAGGACCACCAAAAAAGCAAGAGTTCTAGAGACACAGTCATTTAAATAGCTGCATATATGCTTTGAAAGTCAGATCTGCTCTAATGCTTTGAAGTAAGCTGCCTCCTTTGTACTAGTATCCTTTATAAACTCATTGTTTTGAAAATGTTGCATGCTTAAGCATGTGTGTCAAGCTCATTTATACAGTGGTGATTGGCCAAGGATGCCCATTCGCAAAAGATGTTTTATAGGAATATATCCAGGAGTATAGAAGTGCCTTGTATCCGTGATACATTTGAGCTGTGGTACGACCCTCCATGTTCTCTAGCAAGTAAGAGAAAAACATGGACATTTAGATGTTTGGCTCCAAAGAGCCATTTAGCTGCTTGCTCATGTGAAAATGATGGGATTTATTTGCAAGAGCAAAGTACATTTTCCAGTCACAAAGACAAATGCCCCTGCCTTTTGCTTTTCAATGTTGTTTACCATAGTTGCTATCTATTCAGTTTGGACGAGGCACAGCTGCTGCCTTCAGGAACAGAGGAGAGAAGCTACTTCTGACAGGGACATTATTTCCTCTGAAGAACAAATGCTCTTAGACAAAAACAAACAAACAAAAAAACCCAGTTCAGTTTCTCTCAATATCCTAACCTCCTCCTGGCATTGGTGGACACCTTTGCCTGGGATGACTTTACAAGTAGGAAAGGTTTTACATATTGGTTGATGCCTTATGGGTCTGCAACATAATGTTTTAACGAACATGGACAAAACATACTTAAATTATTTCTCTGGACATCCATTTGCATGGATATTAGATATCCAGTAATGGACAATACCTCCTTGTCATATGAAGTAAATTAAGTGAAACCAGGTTACTGGAGGTACCATCTCACCTGCACTGGGATTGGCCTGTACCACTCATACCAGCAGAGGAGGCAGGCTGAGGGTCCCCTCAGCCCGATTATTCCAGCTGGCGGGGTCCAAGAGGAGGGCCTTCTCTGCTGTTGCTCCTGCCTGCTGGAATATCTTGTCCCCTGATGTGAGGTTGGCCCCAATCCTCCTATCTTTTCATAAGGGCCTAAAGACGTGGCACTGGCAGTCGGCTTAGGGTCCCAGTGGGGGATCAGTTCAGTGGAGGTGGTTGATTAATAACAGATCCCACCTCCGCCACTCCGCCCTCCCCGTGTGCCTTGGTTTTAATGCCTGATGATAAGATAAGATAAACTTTATTGTCATTTTTTTTACTGTAGGCACAACGGCACACATCAAAAATGAAATTTAGTTGCCCACTCTCAAAGTGGAACACATACATGACACACACCTAACCATACTATATACACATATGTATAGACCCACACCCCTACATATACATAGCATATGTATTTTAAGTTTTTATGTTTTAATATGAATGTACTATAATTGTAAGTTGCCCAGAGTTACCCTATGGTAAGATACGGGGCCAATAAATTTTATAAATAAATAAATAAATAATAATTAAAGTGGAGAGCCATTCTAGTACTGAGTTGGCCTCAATGGTTCAATAACTCTCTCACTGAGTACTTTCACTTGTACTAACTAATAGTTTTCTTAATACATTTTATTGATGAATAGCAGTCCAAATTGTTGGGTTCAGATGATACACTTATTAGAGGTGCAGAAAGTGCAACCTGAAAGTCTTAGGTTGCCCAATAGCATCATTTCATGTCCTAGAATCCCCCATCCCTCAAATGGATACAGGTAAAACCTAGGGGCCCTTTTCTATTTCACAGCATTTGGGATAATTTAATTTGTGCACTTGTTTAAGGTATCCATGTCATGACTTAAAGCTCCTGAACCCCAACCAAAAATGGTCCCTGGCCTCAACTTTTCTGACGTACAGCACTCAAAATGCCACATAAAGCCTGATGTAATCTTTAAACTGCTGGAAGTTGCACTAAGCCAAAAAGGGAAAAAATATGGTTTATGCCATATATTCCTCTCATGCTCACAGCCCCCAGAAATTTAAATCACCTTGTACAATTCATTTATTTCTGCCCAAGGAAGCTCCATTTCATGCTCTAGACCAGGGGTGTCAAACTGCCGGCCCACAGGCCAGACACGTCACATGGAAGCCGTGCCCACCCCATTGCCAGCAATGGCAAAACTGTCCTGATACGTTGCGCGACGTCACATGACATCGCAAATTTGACATGTCTGCTCTAGACATTTAGGGTTTTGAAAAGTGAGTTGAACTGATTCTCTGATCTGAATCTAAGGATGGTATCAGTCTGAGAAACCAAGATGAGGTGGCCCTGTACACTCATTGTGATTTTTTTTTCTTTACGTGCCCTTCCTAATTTATTTGTTGCTCTGGAAAGAAAGGGTTAATTTAATTTCAACTACTACAAATGTAGCATGCCAATTTTAAATAACAGACCTTCCTCTAATATAGGTCCTAGAACTATAGATTAGGAGGTGTCAGGATCTTGGTAGCTGATTCAACTCCAAGCAAGATTTACACTGATTCTTTAACAAGATTTAGGAAAAGGTTGACAGATACTGTTACAGAAATTTCAGCAACTGGATTACTTTTACTTTAAGGCCTAATTCAACCTGCAGTTCATTAGAGTGGAGGCTTTTTCAGTCTTCTTGTTAGCAGCTTCACTGTGAACCAGTCAGGTAGCTATTCTTTTCAAAGAGATCTGAAAGAGTTGCAAGTGATTGATGTTTTGTGAAACATTTCCTGACTGTTTCTCAAAGATTCTGAACAGACCATTACAGGAAGTCTGGGAATGATACTGATGTGTATATATTTTAGATTTTTCTGAGCTCCCCATTCAGTATTTGTGGATGCTCTCTGTTACTGGCTTTCCCTGAAGCTTCCAATTAGAAGACCAGATAGAAAAAAATAGTTTGGGAAAATAGGAAGGATGGATGTACTCATTCTCTCTCTGCCTGTGGTTGGTATATATTTTATGTTTAATTAATTTTTTTAATGTTGAATTTTTATATTTTTAAATGCTTGTTTTCATACATGTTGAATCGTTGCAGGAATTGGGTATGTTTAGTTTAATGAAAAAAAAAAAGGACTAGGCGGTGACATGATAGGTAGTGTTCCAATATCTAAGGGGCTGCCACCAAGAAGAGAGGGTCAACCTATTTTCCAAAGAATCTGAAGGCAAGACTGGAAGAAATGGATAGAAACTAATCAAGGAGAGGACTAGTCTAGAAATCAGGAAAAAAATCCTGATTTCTTGAACAATTAATCAGTGAAGAGGGTTAGGATTCAGAAGTTGTGGGTGCTCCATCATTGGAGATTTTTAAGAAGAGTTTGAACAACCACTTGTCTGAAATGGTATAGGGTCTGCCTGAGCAGGGGGTTGGACTAAAACACCACCAAGATTACTTCCAATTCTTTTATTCTGTTATGTGAGAAGTCCTTGGTGCTCTCTGAGCTTGGTTGCTTTCTTGCAAATGTTTTATTACCCGAACTAGGTAATATCATAAGTGCTAGCAGAGTGCTCAGAGAGAACCTCATTTTAACCCCAAGCTACAAATACTCTCCTTAATTGATATTCTGTTATATGTATTCAATTATTGCATGCTGCCCTGAGCCACTTCTCGTGAGATGGGCAGCTATACAAATTTAATTAATGAATAAATATTTGCAGAGGAAAATCAGAGGATAAGAAAAAGCTCAGAATTTTACCTGATCATCAGCCGGTCTGGTCCCCTGATGTAATTGTATATGAATAAATATAAACATTACAGTTGATTTCTGAAACCTATAATATGAAGGTTTTTTTTCTTTAAGATCAGAACAATACTGCAGGGATCCTACAGTGTCTTTTATATCAGCTCAGCTTCTAGAAAATCAGCAAAGGTTTAGTGTAAAGAAAGGCTTTAAAAAAGACCAAAATTGAAAGGTTAAAAAGTAATAGAAATGCAGCCCTCCCCTTACCACCCTTTAACTTCACACAAAGAATTTTGTATGTTGCTTGACATTTGGAACAAACATAGAATTCTGCAGTGACCACAAGCTAAATGTACAGAAAGGATCAAAATTCAGTGGGCTTATCATACCCATGGGAGTCATGTCTCCTTCAGAGGGTTATGGACTTCCACAGTGAAAGGGATTTTATCTGGTGAGCTGAACCATTAATAGGTTTTCTTGCAGAAATTCCACTGTGGCTTTTTCTTCACCTTTATTTGGACTTGGAAAAAAAATAGGGTTACTAGACCTGGAGGCTAAAATCACAGCAATTGCTAAATGGTGACAAGAAATCTGGGTTTTCTTTATCTTCTTGTTGCTGTCAAGTGGTAGTCCAGATTTTTGCAGTTCATTTAGGTAGCACTAATTAATCTATACAATGGCCCTATTGACTTGGCCTACCATTTATAAACAACTTGAACAAAACTTTGCTTTTTTTTCATCCATCCATTCTCGGGAGCCATAAATAGCGCATCCTAAGAGGATCCAGCCTCCTTGGCTTTAGCAAGGTTCTTCATGACTAGTCTACAAAGACTAATTATCTAATTTTGTACCTTTATGGGATAAATTAGGATATTTAGATTGTGCATTGCTTCATGCTGGAAAGCAAAAAAGGTAGTTTGAAACTTATATTTCTTCCATTTGCATCCAAATGGCTCTTTTCCTGGGGCTGGATAACATCCATGGAAAGCAATTATGAGTTTCTAGGGAAAAAATGCAGCTGCTTTAAGGAGTTGCAGGCAAGGACTTTATGAACACGCCTACTTGGTCTCAAGCATTTCCTTCAAATTGTCCTAGTATGCACCCATGTAATCATTTGTGTGACATCACTCCTTTAGGAAATACATTAATTTGCTAATAGGACTCCTGAAAAATAAGGAAATGTATATTCATCATATAAGATGGTTTTTATCATATGCATTCAAGTTTGATCTTATATATTCTACAGTCAAAGAAACCATTTTGACACATCATATTAAATTGTTATATAATTTATTTAATTTTGATTACTCCTTAATTATTTTAGCTCTTCCTTGTTTATCTTGGAAAGATTACTAATGACACCTGGTTGTAGGCACTGAGCAAATAATGGGACTAGATGGGAAATGCCAGTAACAGCAAGTGAAGAAAGAAATGCCTGAAAACTAAAGCTACACTTTCAAGTAAAAGCAAAATATGGAAGAATCTGCAATTTGAGGCCAAATGTCTAATTCCAAGTTATTGAGGGATACTAGCTGTGATAAGATCATGGGAATCAAATACAACCAATGTTGATGAAAATACACAGAACTGTGTTGGATTTACCACTGAGCTTTCATGCTTACTTCTGAATATTGGATTCAGGTGTGTGTTTGTTTTGTGATGTCATTACTTGCCACCCCTCCAGAGGCCTATGGGCAGGGTAGTTAAGCATAATGCTCTAACAAGCCTTTGAAAAATATTGATATAGGATATGGCTTTTGTCAATATGGAAATCTGTGTGAATAAATATACCAGATAGACTATACTGATAATTATGAATAACACAGTTCTTAAGCATGCTGTGAGGTTTGAAACATCTAACAGTATCTTTTGTGATAAGTATTGTTAGTATCACAGTCATGTACCTTTTCATCACTGTTGGTACTGACTGGGAAAATGCAGTTGCCAATGGCAACCTCTTCAGATTTTTTTATACTGAGACTCCAAAGCTTTCAGCTTCAAAAACCAAAGAAGAGAACAAATTGCCAAATATCATTTGACCCCGAGAAAGCAATATTATTAGCCTCAAGTTGTCAGGTGTAAGAGGTCAATATGTCAAAAGGGTACTATTCATTTGATTTGAATTTCTTAAGTATTAGCAGCCAAATGATCAGATCCTTATCCTTATCTTGGGACTGAGATTCTTGCTATGATCCTATAAATATATAACAATTGTATATGTTTATATATATGAAATTCCTTTAAAACACAGTTTCTGGCATCTATTTGCTACAAAAAAAAAAGAAAAATAGACTGAGACTAGGACTGGGACTGGGACTAGAACCAGGTTTTGCTTTGTGGTTGGCCTAGACCAGGGGTAGGCAACCTCGGCTCTTTTATGACTCGTGGATTTCAACTCCCAGAATTCCTGAGCCAGCCGAGGTTGCCTACCCCGGCCTAGACCCTATTTTGCAAGTCCAATAAAACAAAATAGTTTAGGTAGGCCTTTTGAATGTGAATGGCGGCATTAGGCTGTTGTTTATGTTATGAGAGGGGGTTGTCTTTAGATCATGATTATATGGAAGATTATTATAAGCTGACATTATCTTTTATGTTTTTATTGTAACTATCCAGGATCTTGAGATAAGCAATATATAAAGGTGCTGGTGATGATCTATAAAGCCCTAAATGGCTTGGGTCCGGGATAGCTGAGGGAACACCTGCTGCCGGCATCAAGTTCCCTTCGTCCTGTGCGTTCCCACAGGGAGGGCCTTCTCAGGGTGCCGCAGGCAAAGGATTGCCAGCGGGCAACACCCAGGGGGAGGGCCTTCTCTGTGGGCGCGCCTGCCCTCTGGAACCAGTTACCCGTAGAACTTAGGACTGCCCCTGATTTCCGTTCGTTCTGCCGGGACCTGAAGACCTGGCTCTTTGAGCTTTCTGGCCAGGACTGAGGATTTTTTTAATTTTTTAACTTATTGTAATTGGGTTTTTAATCAGAGATATAGGGGTTTTAGATTTTAATCAAGGAAAATTTAATCTATTTTAATTGCTATTAATTTTTGTATTGTAATGTTGTTTTAATTACCTTGTGAACCGCCCTGGATCCTACGGGAGAAGGGCGGTATATAAGTTTAATAAATATAAATATATAAATATAAATAAATGAATATGATAAATACATAATTTTGCTAAGCTTGTAAGCCGCCCTGAGTCTTCGGAGAAGGGCGGGATATAAATGGAATAAAAATAAAAATAAAAAATAAAAAATAATTTAACTTTACAAACTAGAATATTGTGCAATAAAGTCATATTTTTTTTAAAAAAACCCAACTCATTCAAAAAGCAAGGAGTACAAATGAAAGTGCAGAAAGCAACTCATTTTAGTTTTGATAGTTGTGTTAACATATTTCCAATGTTTAGTAATTTTGATCCATACTACAGATTAGTACGAACTGATATATTTCTATCTGAAGTGCCTGGATATTTTGTTAGCTTCTTTCTTGTCAGTGACTAAATAGTCACTGACGAGTCAACTGCTGGCTATTACAGTTTAATATCCATAATTTATCATGGGAGTGTGTGTGTGGTGTTTATAGCAATTTCCAAAATACTTTTTAAAATGCTAGGATCATTATTAAATTATATATGTTTATAATCATCTCATCTGGTAGCTGTAATTCCTTGCTGCTCTACCAGAATAGTAATAATAAAAATCTTTGCTGAGACACTAGCTCTCTTCGATCTCTTGAAGTTTGGGGCCATCGGCATTTTAAAATTTAGAGATCGTTTCAAGGGAAGATTCTTAGTGCATGGGCCACTTGTAAATCTATCAATTTATCTATTTATTAGATAGCAAATTGATGGGATAAAAAAACCCTAATTTTGGACAAAAACTTAGGGTGGGTTCCATACAAAAAATTCTTTTAATTCCAGCAACTTTACAATTCTTATTTTACTGTACAATTACTGTGCAATTAAAAGCTATGATTGTACCAGCAGGAATAACAAGAAAAAAATAGAGAAATAAAATTCAGCAGAATAAATTCATTACTCGGTTTCACAAAGGCAATTTACAAAGAAACAGCAACTTTTTAGAAAGTTTCTTTGTGAAGTTTCATGTTTATGTCTCTGTGTATCCAATGGAAAATCAAATGATTTAATATTTTTAAATTAGAAATATCCAACTTCATATGAAATCATGGTGATGGATCTTACAAGATTTGATTAACTTGGTGAAATTTCATCTTTCTCTGTTTCTGTCTCTGTGTCTGTCTCTCTCTGTCTCTCTGTCTCTGTCTCTGTCTCTCTGTCTGTCTGTCTCTCTCTCTGTCATCAGATACCAGGTACTGGCATTGTACAGACTCTTTGAACAATGCTGGGCTCTGGAGAGAGCGGATAAACAAAATTACTGTGTAATTGAAACCTCAGCCCTTTTTACTGTGCATCATATAGAGCTGTGGCTTTGAGCATGCATTTGCAATGGCCATTTTGACATTTGGATATCTCTGTTTCCATATCCCAAAGGTGCTTTTTCACAAGGTAATTGGACTTTCTTGTTTTTCTTTGAAGACATTCCGCTTCTCATCCAAGAAGCTTCTTCAGCTCTGACTGGATGGTGGGGAACAGAAGGATTTACATAACTTGCAGAAAGCTGGTCATTTGCATTCTTTTAGAGATTCATTGAGGCCACCTGGAGGTTTATATGTATCATCAGGATCACCTGAGTAGTGCAAATGGGTGTGGACTTTGGACAGAGAGGACCGCTGGTTTGAAAGAGGGGTGAAAGAGGCCATCCTTGTCAAAACTGAACAGCTCTCTCAACAGAGGGAAAGGGATACAACATCATCTATCTTCAGTCTACAACACAGTCCTTTCAACAGTTCCAAAAAGGCTCCACACCCATTTGCAGGAGTATAAATCCTTCCATTCCCCACCATCTGGACAGAGCTGAAGAAGCTTCTTGGATGAGAAGTGAAATGTCTTCAAAGAAAAACAATAACGTCCAGTTGCCTCATGAAAAAGCACCTTTGAGATAACTATGACCTGGATGACTGAGAGTCTCCATAGACTCTGTTTCCATAGGGACTCTGGTGTACAGTTCTTAGGAAGAATTCTCCACAATTAGGATGCTATCACTAAAACCCTCACTACTTGCCTACTTGTTTCAGTTCTCTGTCATGCTAAGTTCATTTGCCATCAAAAAAATCACAGAAATTCTGACTGCCAGAGTTCCATCTTGGACAGATGTTACTCAGTGAAGCTCATCTACACTTCTAGCATTGTGCCAAATCCTTCCAGAACCTATTTCAGATCATGGAATTTCAGCATTCTTTACGGGTTGAATGACAATAATAGTAATCCCCAAGGAAAAAACATTCAGGTTAACCAAGGTGAATTAATGTACTGTAACTCATTAAACATCAGTTCAAGGAACAAAGTAATTTGCTTCCCCTTATTCTAAAACCCATTTAAATATAGCTGAATTATGGTTATTAAGCCTCAATCTCACTGAACTAGTAATAGTGCTTCCTCAAAATATGTAATCAAATAGGAAAAAAAAGGAAACTTGGCTTAATTTCAGCAATTTGAAAAAAAGTATTGATAGCAGAGTGATTTTATTGCTGTCATCTCTCTTATACAACACACTTCATTGTGTACTCCAGTTAAACCCCAAGCTTATTGGAATGAAATTGCTTTTATTTATGGAAGGAAGAAAAAACTGAATTCTTACTGGTGGTATGAAATATCTCTACAATATTTTTATGGCGAGCAGCACGGAAGTTTTTAAAATTAAATTACTAAGGGTGATTCATAAGATATGCTAGGAAGGATATCCTTAAAGAGATTTTTGAAATTAATACTTTAGGAAATGTTATCATCCGCAAGAACTAGAAGCTGAAATAAAACACATTTGCATTTGTGGTTTAAATGTCGAACAATGGCATGCATGCATTTTGAATTGGTCAAGTAACAAGAACTTGTTCTCAAAGTATGGGATTTCATGGGGCACTAAATATGCCATATCAGAGAGGCAAATTAAATTGTATTCTAATTTCTAAATTTTAGACTCAGACAAAATATGAAAGACATCCATGTTTTAGAAAATAACATCTGCCTCCCCTCCCCCAATAATAATAATATTTACTGAAAATTAGCACAACCAATGGACCAGAACTACTTTATCAAGTAAACCTATTTTTATAAGCTTCTGTTATATATGTGCATCACTATGTGATGGAAAATAATGCAAGTACAGTATCTAAATTACATCATTTGCAGAACAATGTCACGAGTCAGCCATATTACAGTACTTGCTTCCTGTGGCGGCCTCCTGAAAAGCTATTTGTATTAATTCAGAAACATTCAAAGGTGACTTGATTCTTAAAATACTTGCCTTCTGCTTAGTGTTTTATCTGTCCAGTCCATAGAAAAAAGAGCAAAAAGCAGGGTTTACGCTTCCATGAGCTCTTATTCCTGGGATATACAATACTTTATAACAGGGGTCTTCAAACCTGGCCCTTTTATGACTTGTGGACTTCGACTCCCAGAATTCCTCAGGCAGCAGGCCTGGCTAAGGAATTCTGGGAGTTGAAGTCCACAAGTCATAAAAGGGCCAAGTTTGAAGACCCCCTGCTTTATAACATGGTTTGTCTTCTCGTCTTCTCTGACGTACTGTAGATATCTATGTCTTCTGGGACTTTGCAGGGTTTTTTTTATAGATAGCATTAAACCATATGGTGCTTTGTATAGTTTTAAATTACTTATTAAGGAAACCATGGGATACTGCCATGTTTTTATTTCTCTCCTATTTTCCATTCTGATTCAGGTTTACCAGTGAAACTTCAGTTTTTCAAGATGTGCCTAAGCACATATAATTCCTTACCTCTCTTTTTGCTTGCTCTGTCGCAATTGTTAGAAATAAAAAATAATATCTAGAAATAGAATTAGCTTATACGGTAGAGATCAGTTCAAAAGAAAAGGGCATATGTTTCTTATGCTTTGTCAATATTCTTAAACTAATTTCTCCACTCTGTCAAGTGAAGCCTCTGTCCAAGATGCTGATATTTCCATCTAGATTATTTGCATATATGGAAGTGCATGTTTATGCCTATGAGATTCAGATACATGGTAACAACAATCAGATACATGAACAGAGTATCAATGGGCTGGAGCTGTCTGGATGCCCTAACTATGATACAAGGAACACAAATTGTGTGTGGTCCTACCTATTCTGCAACTTTTGCTGCTGAATTGTTCAAGAAAAATAGCATTAACCTCTATAGGACAGTAAATACTGAACATGACCTGTTGGAACTAAAAGGAAAAAGGAAAGGAAGGAAGCACCAACAGCTAAATCATTCACTTATGTTATAATCTGAATGGGTTGTTGTTGTTGTTAGTTGCGAAGTCGTGTCCGACCCATTGCGACCCACTGGACAATGTTCCTCCAGGCCTTCCTGTCCTCTACCATCTTCTGGAGTCCATCTAGGCTCACGCCTACTGCTTCAGTGACTCCTTCCAGCCACCTCATTCTCTGTCGTCCCCTCCTTCTCTTGCCCTCAACCTTTCCCAGCATTAGGCTCTTCTCCAGTGAGTCCTTCTTTCTCATTAGGTGGCCAAAGTATTTGAGTTTTAGCTTCAGGATCTGGCCTTCTAAAGAGCAGTCAGGATTGATCTCCTCTAGGACTGACCGGTTTGATCGCCTTGCAGTCCAAGGGACTCGCAGGAGTCTTATCCAGCACCATAGTTCAAAGGCCTCAATTCTTTGGCGCTCAGCCTTTCTTATGGTCCAGCTTTCACTGCCATACATTGCAACTGGGAAGACCATAGCCTTGACTATACGCACTTTTGTTGACAGGGTGATGTCTCTGCTTTTTAGTGTGCTGTCTAGATTTGCCATGGCTTTCCTCCCAAGGAGCAAGCGTCTTTTAATTTCTTGGCTGCAGTCTCCATCTGCAGTGATCTTGGAGCCCAGGAAAATAAAATCTGTCACTATCTCCATTTCTTCCCCATCTATTTGCCAGGAATTGAGAGGGCCGGATGCCATGATCTTGGTTTTAATCTGAATGGGTATCCTCATTTATGTTATAATCTGAATGGCTATCCTCATTTATGATGAAATAAAATGGGAGTATGAAATTTATTGTAGAGTAAATCACTCTATTATGCTGCTGTGTACCACTCAACAAACGCGGAAGGCACTAAGCATCTTAATGCAAGGACAAAAAGGTATTAGTGGCAAATGCTCATTCTTTGATGCTGAATTGAAAATGACAGCATTAATAGTATATTTTTCATGGCTCAAATCATCACCATCATAGCATAAAATGTGTTTTGATAAACCTCAGTGTACTTTAAATATAGATGAAAGCGACTGAAGACATGTTGTGTCTCGTATCAATGGTGCATGCAAAAGATCTTGCTGCATGGGAGAAGCTTAGTAGGAGTTTAAGTGAGTATCTGGCATGTGTGACTAAAAGGGCTGAAGTTGTGGAACAGGACGAGCATAAATCTGCTGAATCATTTATTTTGGGCTTCTTTGAATGAAAGTTGTTAACCTTTTGCTCAGAATAGTTTCTGCTGATTCCTGAATTCCAGCTGGTAGAATTGCTAAGCTCCTAGAGCTTAGATGCCTACTAAATTCCCGCAAAATCTCATTGAATGATAATGTGTAGGGGAAGAAAAGGGACAAAGGGAGAAAACATTTGCAAAGAGGGAAATACAGAAACACACACACACATACACACACACACACACACACACACACACATATTTAGGACGTGGTGGCTCAGTGGGTTAGGATGCTGAGCTTGTTGATCGGAAAGTCGGCAGTTTGGCGGGTCGAATCCCGAGTGCCGCGTAACAGAGTGAGCGCCTGTTACTCGTCCCAGCTTCTGCCAACCTAACAGTTCAAAAGCATGTAAAAATGCAAGTAGAAATATAGGGACCACTACAGTGGGAAGGTAACCGCGTTCCGTGCGCCTTTGGCGTCTAGTCATGCCGGCCACATGACCACGGAAACGTCCTCAGACAAGCGCTGGCTCTTCAGCTTTGAAACGGAGATGAGCACCAGCCCCTAGAGTCGGAAATGATTAGCACGCATGTGTGGGGGAATCTTTACCTTTACCTTTATACACACACACACACACACACACACACACACACACACAAATAAATAAGGAAGCAGGGAATATTTTTTTCCTCTACCTTATTTTCTATTTCACCAGGTGTGGCAAACCTTTCTGAGGTTGAAATGTGCATCTAACTTAAAGATGATGGGTTGCTTGTCGATCCTTGTTCTAGACTTAGTCTAATGTTCTGTTTGTAAGCAAGCTCTGCTTATGAGGCAGAAATGACTTCTTCCCTTGCCATTCTCATCAACTTTTATATGTAGGAGGCAAAGGAATGCCTCTTTCCTTCAAGGATGCCCAAGCTAGGATTTTACAAACTTGTTTTTATGGAGCTCTAAAAGCACAGGGAAAGTTCCTAGAGATAGGGCAGACTTTCCTCTATGGGTTAACACTTTTTCTAGGTAAAGGGAAGGATGTACATAATTACATCTATCTTTCCAATGTGTATCTCCTTCCTTCCTTCCTTCCTTCCTTCCTTCCTTCCTTCCTTCCTTCCTTCCTTCCTTCCTTCATTCTTTCCTTCCTCTGTCAAGCCACCTGTCCATTTAATTCAGAAAAACCTACACTTGCACTATCTTTCCCAGATATGTGAATAGTACTTTGAAATACAAATTAAACTATGGAGCTTCAGAGAGTGCATTGATCATTATATCTGTCTTCCTGTAGCTACAGATGTTCTCCCAAGCTTCCACCATTGTATATTTTGCCTATACATGCTCAGAGGCAAGCCGATAATATACTTAGCCATGGTATTAATGTAAATTTCCATAGCCAAAGTTTACGATGCACATATTTCCTATCCCAACTAGATTGTAGACCTGGTAACAGAGAAGGCATGCAAACTCTATACAAAGCCCTCATCTTCATGATATAATATTTCTTAACAGCACTATTATACCAAAGAATAACTTCAGAGAGATTTGGGGAAAAATAATGATTTAAAGTACTTTGAATGATATATGTCTTCCAAAATACATAGAGATGGAGATCAGGAGAACTGAGAATTCATTTCCCCAAAATAATCATTTCATCAACTGTCATTTTTCCATTTTTCCCTCTCCACAGTCTCTCATTATTATATGTATGAAATTCCTCTTACTCAAGAATTCAATCTCTAAGGGAATAATGTACTATTCCATTAAGTGAGGCACAAAACGACATCTTAACGTGGCTGCTTTTTAAAATTATAATTAGTATTAGTATTATCTCTTCTGAGTAATATCCCCATAGAAACAGACTTAATCTGGTGGGCCATGACTATGTCATCAGCCATAAGTATACCAGGAAGTTTCCATGGCAGCCAAGAAACCAGAATGTGGATTTCACTCATCCTAATCCAACATTTAACCACCATACTCCACTGGCTGAAAAATATCGAGAATGGTGGAAAAATATTTACATTCATAAGAGACAGCTCAGATTAAGGAACTGTTAGAAGACCAAAACACAGAATGCCTACTTAAAACTACTTCACCCCTTGTTTTAGTAAAAAGCCTACACAGTCACCTGCTCCATTCACGAATGAAAAGAGCTCTTTCTGCATCCAATTAATAGTCACAGTATTTTCCATAATTTCTTTTTTTTTAATTGAAAAGTTTTAACATACAATTTTTCTTTAAAAAACCCCCCTCCCCCTCCCTTCTCCCTCCCCCCTACCTCTCCCCCCCTCCCCCCCGACTTCCCAGAGCTAAATACAAGGTATATATAAAAAAAACAATCATAAACAACCATATACTAACAACTATAAACTCTAAAATCCATCACTCTCTAGCTTATATAGGATAAAACAAACCTTAGTAATATTAAATATATATAAAGAAACTAAAATAGAAAAAGAAAAAAAGAAAGAAGACTTATTCAAATGCTACATGAAACTTCTTAACCCTATACTTGTTCTGGATAAACTCAATCCATTTTCTCCATTCCATAATATAGCGTTCTTGCGAGTGATCTTTCAAATAGGCCGAAATCTTCGCCATCTCTGCCAGGTCGGAAACCTTTAAAGTCCACTCTTCTATGGTCGGCAGTTCCTCTTTCTTCCAATACTGACCTATCAAAAGTCTTGCTGCCGTAATTAAATTCAACATCAACTTGGTGTCCACAACTGTAGCATCTGTAATTTTTCCCAACAAAAAAAGTTGCGGACAAAACTTTATCCTCTGTTTAAAAATCTTCTGCATGTTCCACCAGACTTTTATCCAAAAAGCCTTAACCTTTTTACAAGTCCACCATATGTGAAAATATGTTGCATCTTCATCACCGCACCTCCAACATTTAGGCTGATAATTCGGATACATACTTGCAAGCTTTTTAGGATCTAAATGCCATCTATAAAACATTTTGTAAAAATTCTCTCTTAGATTTTGAGCTTGTGTAAATTTTACGTTCCTCACCCAAATCTTTTCCCACGTGTCCATTGTGATAACTTCCTGGATGTTTTGGGCCCATTTTATCATACAATCCTTAACAAGTTCTGTTTCTGAATCAATCTCTATCAACGCAAGATATATCCGTTTAATATGTGCTGGTCCCTGATTTCTAATTTGCTTTATCAAATTTTCATCAGTCATTGTAAAACCATTTTTCTGGTCTTCTTTCCACCTAGCCCGTAACTGAGTATATTGAAACCAGTTTTGAACAACCTTCTCTTCTCGCAAGAGGCTATATGATTTCAAACACCAAACATTTCTTTCCAAGCTTAGGATCTCCTTGTACGTAGTCACATCATGTTTGAAACCAGCATGTATATTTTCTATTGCGTGTTTTGGAATTGCCCACAGTGGTATCTTGCAATCTAGCTTATGTCTATACTTCTTACAAACTCTCAACAATGCCTGTCTTAAAATATGCACTCTAAACACATTGTCTGCCTTCTTGTCATACAACAAATATGCATGCCAGCCAAACAACAAATCGTGGCCCTCAAGATTTAATAATCTCTCTTGTGTCAAATTAATCCAATCACTTATTCCTGCTAATGCAGCAGCTTCATAATATAGTTTAAGATTGGGCATTTTAAGACCACCTCTTTCACGAGTATCCTGCATAATCTTAAGTTTAACTCGTGGCCTTTTCCCTGCCCAAACAAATTTATTGATACCTCGCTGCCATTCCTCCAAATTAGAATCTTTCTTAAGAATCGGTATCATTTGAAATAAAAATAAAAATTTAGGCAGGACATTCATTTTCACTGCTGCAATCCGTCCCAACAAAGACAATTGCAATTTTTCCCAACTCTCCAATTCTTTTTGAATTTTCCCCCATAGTTTTTCATAATTATTTTTATATAACTTTGTATTAGAGGGCGACAAAAGCACCCCCAAATATTTAACCCTTTTAACAATCTCAAATCCAGTTAATCCTTCTAAGAGAGCCTTTTGCGAAACTGTCATATTTTTGGCCAGAATTTTGGTTTTCTGTATATTAACTTTAAATCCAGAAACCTTCCCATATTGTGTTATTATCTCCATCAGGTCCACAACAGAGTTCTCTGGCTGGGTCACTGTAACAACCAGATCATCTGCGAATGCTCTCAATCTATAATCCTGATCTCTAATTTGTATACCCTTAATTTTTTCCGAATTCCGTATTTTAACCAATAATATCTCTAATGTTAACACAAATAACAAGGGCGATAACGGACACCCTTGCCTTGTGCCCTTCTCAATATTACATGCTTCTGTCAGACTATTATTAACTATAATTCGGGCAGTTTGTTTTTGATATAATGCCCTAATCGGTTGTAAAATTTTTTCCCCAAAATCCATTTTGTCTAAAACTTTCAACAAAAATTGCCAATTCAATTTATCAAAAGCTTTTTCAGCATCTAGAAAAATTAGCGCCGCAGGGATCTGGTTGTTCCTTTCCAAAAACTCTAACACATCAACTACATGCCTCACATTATTTTTCATTTGCCTACCACTAATAAACCCCGTTTGGTCCCCATGAATCACCTGTTGCAGAACCCTCATCAGTCTATTAGCCAAAACCTTAGCAAATATCTTGTAATCTGTATTTAAAAGCGATATCGGTCTATAATTTTTAACTTGAGTAGCATCTTGGTCTTCCTTCGGAATCAAGGAAATAAAAGCTGTTCTCCAAGACGGTGGCACCTTTCCCCCCCTCTGGATTGTCTGGAACAGTTCCTTTAACGGTTTTATCATCTCTAATTGTAGATTTTTGTAGTAAGCCGCAGTCAAACCATCCGTACCTGGTGCTTTATCCACCTTCAATTCCTTAATTGCTGTAAAAATTTCTTCTTCTGTAATCAATTGATTAATCCCCTCTTTTTGTACTTGCGTAAGAACCGGGATGCTAGCATTCTCCAAATATATATCAATGTCTTTTTCATTAATCTTCTCCTTAGCATATAATTTAGAATAAAAATCCACAAAAGCATCCTTGATAAGGTCCTGTTGAAACACAACCCTTCCTTTATGCTCAATTTTGTCTATATTAGAAGCCCTTTGTTTTTTCCTCAATCTATAAGCTAACCATCTACCTGGTTTGTTAGCGTTGCAAAAGGTATTATGCCTGGCAAACCGCAAATTGGTTGCCACTTGGTCAGCCATTAATTTATCAAATTGTCCTCTTAACAGTTTAATAGCCTCCTTAGTCTTCACATCCTCTGAATTCAAAATCAAAGCCTTTTCTTTTTCCTTTATTTCATTCTCCAGTTCTTTCCTCCTAGCTTCTACAGCACGTCTATGTTTATTATTCATATATATCAACACCCCTCTCATGTAGGCCTTGCTAGCATCCCAAACCATATCCATAGAGGTGCCCTTATTCATATTAATTTCAAAAAAATCCTTCATCCGCTGTTTGCATTCTTCCACATTTCTCTGATTTCTAAACAAATTCTCATTTACGCGCCACGAGCGCCTGTCTCTATTCTCCTTATCAATCTCTAACCAAACTGGACTATAATTTCCATAATTTCCATAGGCCCTTATCTTTCCTTTCCTTTCCTTTCCTTTCCTTTCCTTTCCTTTCCTTTCCTTTCCTTTCCTTTCCTTTCCTTTCCTTTCCTTTCCTTTCCTTTCCTTTCCTTTCCTTTCCTTTCCTTTCCTTTCCTTTCCTTTCCTTTCCATTCCATTCCATTCCATTCCATTCCATTCCCCCTTTTCCCTTTAATCTTCCCCCTTCCCCCTCCCCCTCTCCCTTTCCCCAAATATGAGATGTATTACTAACTGGATAAACATAAATGAAATCAATTTTTCATCATCTTCCCCTTCCCATTAGGATTTTTTTTAAAAAAAATATAACCTAAAGAAAACCAGTTTTAGTTAATCCTGATCTTCCTTGGCTTGTATTTTTAGGACATTGCATACCAGATTCTAGATAACTTTATTTAATTTTTTGCCTACCCCATCTGAGAACTCACTGGGACTTTGAAAAAACACTCTATGGATCTACGCGCCCCTGTCCTATCTATCTATCTATCTATCTATCTATCTATCTATCTATCTATCTATCTATCTATCTATCTATCTATCTATCTATCTATCTATCTATCTACCTACCTACCTACCTACCTACCTACCTATCTATCTATCTATCTATCTATCTATCTATCTATCTATCTATCTATCATCTATCTATCTATCATCTATATGAAATTAGTTTCTTTCTTTTTTGGATCAGTCCAACGATAGTTACATCTAAGCAGACTATTTGTAAAAATATGTTTCATTATTGCTAATTTATTTAATGGTGAGCATAACAATCTAATCACAATGAAATCCTCTGATATTAATCTTGTAGCACAATATGTACAGTATTTGCGTGAGAATTCTGATGAAGCTTCTCATTAATTAATACACTGAAAAAATGTCAGCATTTTAATTTGTTTTGTGTAAAGTGCAACAGATTTCCACTTCTTAAAAGTATTTATCAAAATAAATATGGCTACAACCTTAATTTCAACAATAAATAATTCTTTACAGCTGCCCATTTATAAGGGTATCACATTACTATTTAAATTATCTCTTTTATTTATAAAAATTATCACTTGCGAAGGCTGAATCACAACAGCGGTGCTCCTCACCCCCAAGTTTCATTGCTCATTACATCTCCCCCCTCGCAATTCTAAAACTAGATTCTGCATTTTCTTTTCTTTGAAAGCAAAAGGAAATTGTGGTCCTCCCAAAGCTGCTTTTTCCAAAAGGCAACTGGACTTTCTTGTTTTTTTTTTCCTTTGAAAATGTTTTGCTTCTCATCCGTGAAGTTTCTTCAGTTCTTGGATCAGGGTTGAGAATTTCTATAGACATCCAATTGTGTTCATTCTTCAACTTTCATCAGCTTCAGCCAGCAAACCTACTAACTAGTAAAGGATGCTGGGAACTTTTAGTCTGAATTGTGGCCAGAAAACAAAATTTGTATACCTTTCTAAAACAATGAAGGAAGGTATGGTTGTGTTCTCAAAGGATGCATTCTCAGAAGGCCCCAACAGATATAGAAATGGTTTAGCATTAGCTGAATTAAAACCCTGTTTGAACAGTGTTCCCAGCTTTAGCGTGCTGCCTGGGGAATTCCTGAGTTAAAGTCTATACATCTTAAAGTTGCTGAGCTTCGATAACACTGAATTAGAGGAATCTTCCACAAAGCTTACAGTGGCTTCTAAAGGGCACCCATATCATTCTCCAAGAAGCCATAAGGCCATTGCTTGTTTGATTATTTTGCCTGATGGGGAAAAAGTGTGATTTGTTGAAGCAGAGCAATCCTTACAGTGCACCAGCAGGATTGTTTGAAAATGCAAGAGTAACCATCTTCAGGAATCCCACACCTTGTTCAATAAGAAAGCAGAGGTGTGTCTGAAATGCTTCTCTGGAATATGGAAAGTGTACAGTAGCTGCAACTAGTTTTTCTCTTTTTCACATTTTGGGGGCTTTGGAAGATCCTTGCTAGATACCCCACAGGCTAAAGATGCCAAAGCTTTTCAATTCTTGACAGATGGGTTTATTATATTTTTATTTGAATTCTTTTCTTAAGCTATGCCCTGATTCATATAAGTTTGCATTGCAGCCCTTCATTGATTTATTACTTTCACTGCTTTGAGGAACAGAATCTGCCTTCAGCATATTTGGTGTAGAGATTGTTTAAAACCTGGACAGATTGAAATTGAATTTATCCTCAGTTTGGCTCAAACTTCACCTCACACAAAATTCTTTTTTTTTCTTCTTCCAAAGTTTCCTAAAATCAAAATTAAACTCAGATGGCTATAAAAAGGGAGAGGCCAGTAAAAGACTCAGTTTTTTTTAATGATTAAAATCTCCATTACTAAGCTGCTTTTTTAACCACTTGGGAGAACCTCTTTTCCCATCTGTAGTTAAAACAACAAGAGAAAAGAGGATACCTGTGTCTATCCTTTCTTGAATGACTTATTCTGTCTTTCTCTCTCTGATACATTCAAGGCTCTAAAGGGACTCCTTAATTTTATGCATCATTTACCTGCAATGGAAAGAGATCAGAGAAGGCACAAATAATCTTGTTTTCAACCTCAGGCATAATTCAGCTTGGTTTTTTTTTAAATGTACTATGTACTTGCTTGAATATACATAAAATATATGTAGGTATGCTTATTCTTTCATTACAGGTAATGTTCATTTACCAACCTTCTCATACAGTGACTGTTCACAGTTACAGTGGTGATGAAAAAGTAAATTTGTGACCAATTCTCATTATTTGCAGGTCTGTAAAGCAAAGAAAAGCTGAGGTAAGATCATAAACACAGCTGAGGTTTCATTACTGACTGTTTTGATTAACAACTGAATTGTCAGTCCTAACTGTGGTCTGAACAAGGACCATGTGTATTATTTACTAGTATATGCATTGTGATTTCATATTCATTGTGTTACTTTTTGTTGGTTTTTATTTTTTGGAAACCACTCAGAGTTACTTTGTTTGTAAGTAACTTACAAACATGTAAGTGTTTTCAATAAATATAGTCAACAACAAGAATCACATATACAGCACCCTATTATGAGATAGGAGAAACCTTATTAGTATTAAGGCAGAATATCAGAAAATAGCCCAAGCCTGCAAAGATGAAGCGAGGAAAGCTAAGGCTCAAAATAAACTAAGGCTTGTGACAAAAGTCAAAAATAACCAAAAAAAACTTCTTTCAACATGTAAAAAACAAGAAAAAAAGTTAAAGAAATGATTGGTCCATTAGTGGGAGGAAGTGGCAAGAAGGTGAGAAGCAACAGAGAGAAAGCAAAATTATTTAGCTCATTTTTTTGTATCCATCTTTATGCAAAAGGAAAAAAAACAGCCCAAGTTATAAAAAACAGTACCATAAAAAACAGATTAGAAACACAAGTTAAGATAGTGAGCACCTGTCCATCCTAGACAAGTTCACATCACCAGGACTACAAGGATTACACCCCAAGATTCTGAAGGAACTGGCAGATGTGATCTCAGAACCACTTAACTATATTTTTCAAAGATCTTGGAGCACTGGGGAACTACCAGAGGACTGGAAAAGAGCTGATGTAGTTCCCATCTTCATAAAAGGAAAAAAATGGATTTAGGAAACTACAGACCTATCAGCCAGACCTCAATAGCTGGGAAGTTTCTGGAAAACATAATAAATCAATCAACGAACACTTAGAGGCAAACAAAATCATTACCAAAATCCAACATGGGTTTGTACTGTAGAAAACAGATCATGCTAGGCAAATCTTATTGCATTCTTTCACCAAGTGCAAAATTAGTGGACCAGAGGAACGCTGGTCTTCAGTAAGGCATCACAACCCATTACTTGATAAGACAGAAAAATGTGGGTTAGATAGCATCACCACCAGATGGATTCATAGCGGGCTGACTGGCCCTACTCAGTGTGTGGTCCTCAATGAAACTGCATCTACATGGAGGGAAGTGTGTAATGGGGTGCCCCAGGGCTCTGTTCTGGGCCCAGGGCTCTTCAACATCTTCATCAATTATTTAGATGAGGGCCTAGATGGGGAACTCATCAAATTTGCAGATGACACCAAGCTGGCAGGAATAGTCAACACTCCAGAAGATAAGCTTAAGATACAGGAGGAACTTGACAGACTTGAACATTGGGCGCTATCTAACAAAATGAAATTCAATGGTGCACAGGTATAGTATAGGTGGTATCTTGCTCAATAGTAGTAACTGTGAGAGGGATCTTGAAGTCCTAGGGGACAATCACTTAAATATGAGCCAGCAGTGTGTTGCAGCTACCAAAAAATCTAACTCAGTTAGAGAGGGATAGAATCAAGATCACATGAAGTGTTAATACCACTTTACAATGCCTTGGTAAGGCCGCATTTGGAATACTGCATGCAGTTTTGGTCACCATGATGTAAAAAGTTGTTGAGACTCTAGAAAGAGTACAGAGAAGAGCAACAAATGTGATTAGGGGACTGGAGGCTAAAACATATAAATAATGGTTGTTGGAATTGGGTATGTCTAGTTTAATCAAGAGAAGGACTGGGGGTGACATGATAGCAGTGTTCCAATACCTCAGGGGTTGCCACAAAGAAGAGGGAGTCAAGCTATTTTCCAAAGCACCTTAAGGCAAGAAGTAATAGATGGAAACTAACCAAAGAGAGAAGCAACCTAGAAGTAAGGAGAAATTTCCTGACAGTTAGAACAAATAACCAGTAGAACAACCTGCCTCCAGAAGCTGTGAATGCTCCAACACTGGAAGTTTTTAAGAAGAGACTGGACAGCAGTGGCGTAGCGTGGGTTGTCAGCACTTGGGGCAAGGCAACCGGAAGCAGAAATAGAGGGGCGGGCGGGCGGTGACGTCACGGCACCGCCGAAAAGACGCGCCCCGCAGCGGTGTAGACTTTCCAAGAAGAGTCGCGCGCATGCGGGATGCTTCCGGGTCCCTCTCGAGGGCGGCTGGGCGGGGCTCCGACCTCCAAGAGCCGCTGCATTCAAGCTCGCACGTGAGCCCTGCTAAATAAAGCCACGCATGCGCACGAAGCTAGGCCGGCCGGCCGGCGGGTCCGTCTTCGCTCGGCCAAGCCTGCCGGGGCGCCTGCGGGGCGCTTGCGGTTGGCCTGAGCCTGGGCGGAGAGTTGGCCGCTTCTATTTATTTTATTCAGTTTATGTGGCCGCCCATCTCACCTGCCGGACTCATTTCGCTTTGCAAGAAAGAGCAGCTCAAGAGCGGAGCCAAGCCAACTCTGTGCAGCCCTTGGGGCTCCCTGAGCAGCTCAGTGCGAGCGCGCCCCCCCAGATGTTGCGCCCGGTGCAGCCGGCCCCCCCTGCACCCCCCACGCTATGCCACTGCTGGACAGCCATTTGTTTGAAATGGTATAGGGCAGGGGTCTCCAACCCCTGGTCTGTGGACCAGTACTGTGCCATGGCATGCCAACAACCAGTCCTCACAAGAAAGAAAGCTAATGTACTTTTCAGATTTGTCCAGAATTTTGTACTAAATACATAAAGATCTCTGGTAGGGTTTTTTTTTGGTATACACCATCCTGTTCCCTAATCCATTCAGAAATTTTAGTCTGGGTACCTGGATCAGTGAATCATGTGCAATTTCTGTGCTCTGACCTTAGCATCTTTTATTACTAAAGGAAGTAGGAAAGATAAGGTAAACTGTGTTAAGTGTAAACCTTAATAGCCTTGTGGTATGTATGTAAAAAGGAAATAAGTACAGTCTTTAGACACTAAATAACAATTCACACAATATTGCTGTGCATTTAAATGAACTACTTTCTGTGCAGCAAGATAGGTTGGCTGGTGGAGGATTGATGTATTTTCTCATTACTTGGTCATGTTGATATAGTAAATCATATTCTGCTTACTCATATCCTGCTTTTTTGCTTTCAGCTATATGAGTGGAGAGTAGAGAAGACTTGAGTATAAGCTCTTCTTTTCATAGCTCTTTTATGAGTTACTTGCATTAATGAAGTCCATGTCTGATCTAAGGAACACTCTTAACAATATCTACAAAGAAGGAAGCAGGAATATGATTTGGGGTTGGGTTTTTAAAACTAGTTTTAACTTTAATATGTATTGATTTTATGGGCATGATGTTTAATGGTTTTTTAATTTTTGTATTCGATTTTTATTGTGTATTGCCCTGTTCACCGCCCTGAGTCCTTCGGGAGAAGGGTGGTATAGAAATCAAATTATTAAATTAAATTATTAAATTAAATATGTGCCAATGAACTCCAGAAATTAATTTATGGTTGATGGTTCCAGGAACCTAGGGTTCAACACAATAGTGAAATTCAGTGCAAATGATCAAGCTGGTTATTTTTGCATTTGATCAGGAGAAGTACAATACTGAAATAATTTCACAGCCACTGGATGCCCGGAGACTTTTTTTTCTGTTTATTTTTTGAATGGTTTTATCACTGAATTTGTATTTAATCTGAATAAAATGGCACAGGCTCTGGAAAGGCCATTTTGTTATTGTTTGGGGCCTTTGAAAAACACTTTGGTTCTTGGACATTTGTAAAAGTAGTTAAGATCAATATGCTGTTATTGCTGCATTTCTATATCTACATTTCAACTCAGTGACTGGCCAGATTTATTTTGACAGCTTCTTGTTCACAACTAACAGAAACACTTTTCAGAGAGCTTTCTGCAAGATACAAAGAAAATTACTTGCATTGTATTTATAAACCCTATATGAATATGCTAAATAGGTGGATTGTGCCATGTTTTCCCTCTTCGTTTCAACCTTGCCAAGAGTGCTTCAGACTTCAATAGATATTATCGGTTGATGGGAAAAATATTACAATCTACTAATTGAGTTTGTGGTTACTGAACAATAAAATAACCAGTCAAGTTCATTTTACTCCGTCTGATCATTCCTTTTCCAAATGTATTCTCCTAGCTTAATGCTTTTGGAGCTTTGGACAATGGAGAATATCATAACTATTCTTGCACAACAATTAAGAATTAGGTGGCAGTTAAATTCAGCATTGTAAATATGGAGAATACCTGTGAAAAGAATCAGCAACCGTTCATTCATTCTGAGAAAAAAGTTATAGCATAAGCAGAAGGATGCCAAGTAACCCAACATTATCTCCTTATTCTCTTTTGTGGGACTATCCTCTTTCTCGTTTGAGAATAATTCTAGGATTAATAATACAGTGGAAATTTTTAAGGAAGGTTCTCTTCATCCTGAGGCCTACAACCCAAAACTGCAGGTAGATGGATTTTCCCAAAAACATTGATATAGGGGGAGCATTAATGGAATAGTAGATTCGTAAAGTTCAAAGAATCCAAACTTCATCAAGTTAACCCTCTAGATCAGTGCAGGATGTGCTATATTAAAACATAATTCAATAATGATTAATTCAATGTTGGTAACATAATGATTATTGAATCATGTCTTTAATTTAGCAGATCCGACAGTGATAGAAATACAAATAGAATGGCATCAAATTTCACTTTTGTCTGCACTCCTTACTTTTAGGTATATGGTTCCAGGATAGGATTCATGTTCAGCTTAGAAAAAATTGAATTCCTCTACCTAAAGACTTAGGGAAGATCTGTCTCACAGCTCTGCCTCTGCCATCCCCCATCATTTTCAGCCACAGTGGGGATTGGAGTGACGCTGATAATGAGTGTTCCTGCATGTTTTTTGACTTGGCCACTATCCATTAGTAACAAGAACAACAACTGTGTAGTCCAAATATGAGTCATTTGAGTGGCCTGAACAAGTGGAAAAAGGGTGGAAGAAAAAGTGAAAAAAGAAGGAGAAAGTAGAATGAGAAATGGAGAGGAAGGAAGGAGATGAAAGGAGAGGTGATTTATTTATGTATTTGTAAAATTCATAATATTGTTACCTTCTTTTCAGAGTTAAAAATGATCCAGTTGGGAAAAAAATGGAAAAATTCAAAAATTTACAAAAAATAAAAAAAACGAGGAAAATAGAATGAAGTAATGGAGACCCAGCAAGATGGAAATATGGCTAACGCAGATGAAGGAAGCAAATTGAAGCAAAACAGGACAGGATAAACTTCATAGCAAAAACTAAGATTTTGAAATCATAAAGGTCTCATTGAGGAAAGTTCTTCAGTCAATTGCCTTTTATAAAATTGAGAACAGAGAAGAAGGAGAATGAATGAAGGCATGAAACTAACCATGAAGTATAATTTGAACAAGAGAATCTCTGTAAAGTGATTGGGGAAGTGTCCTATCTTCAATCATGTATCCTTTCTCAGCCAAAGCTTGACCTGCAATGCCAGAGTAAATTATGCCTGGAGAGAGTTCATAATTTTACAATTCAGAACAGCACCCAAATCTTGGCAAAGTCTTTGCATGATGATTAAGTGCTTAATTTCCAATATGCTGGCTCTTGAAACACAAGAGAAAGTCGGAATAAGTTTAATACTATTATCTTAAACTGAAGGGAGTTTGTTTAAAGAAATGTCCCTGTTTTTTTTATACAACTGCAATATTTTATACTGCACATACAAATATAAGTTAATATTTTGTCTTTCATATTTACATCAATTGTTGTTTTCTTTAATTGCCTGTTCTGCAGATACCATAGTTGGGATGATTGCAACTCAACTCCCCAAATTTCTAAATAATAGGAAAATTGTTAGTGACTGACATCCTTAGTCTGAACTGATGTAACAAAGACCAATTATAATAACATAATTATAATCAATATATTTCTCTGCAGATGGGCTGGACATGATGACACCCAATTCCCTGGTAATACATATAGATTCCATATTCCTGATCCGTACCTATTTTAATAAGAAAGCTAATCAGATTGTGGGCAGATGGGGAAGAAAAGATGGATAAAGGTATAGCCAGTGGTTCATGTGATAAATGGAACATTTACCTAGGGAAGGTAAACAAAATTGTGTGCAGATGAGGTTGGAAATGTTTGTGGGTTTTAGGGGACATCTCAAGAGAAGGGAGACGGAATTTCCTCACTAAGAGAGCTACTGGTGCACAGGAAGCACCAGGCACCTGAAGGTAGGGGGCTGTGAATGAAAGAACTGGCAAGTGCCACCATTTTTCTTCCTAGTTTAAGGGAATTGAAGTCAAGGACAGCTGCCCAGCTGTCCAGAAATAAGCATGGTTAGAGATGACAAAACAGGGCAGCTGAAGCAGCAGGCAGATGCCATTTTTCCTTCCTCCTTACAAAGGAAGCAAAGCTGGAGGTAGAGTGTCAGTGTCTCAGTCGTGCAGGTTAGGAATCAGCAGTTTTTCTACATAATGATAAATTGTGTAAGAATCGAGATAGCTTTTTTTAAACAAGGAAATAGCAAAACCCTTGAAAAATGCTCATTTTCTGATTTTTCAGATGGCTTCTGAACAAATGTTATTGAATAATGTAAGTTTAAATGGTCAGAGGTTTGAGCAAATTCCTTAATTTCCTCTTCCTAGATTACATTAACAACTAGAATTGCTTCTCCCCTAATACTATTAAAATTAGCATAGTTAAGGCAATTCCTTCTTCTTCAATCTTGGTACATGTCTAGAGCCGACTCACACCTTCAATTATATTAATTTTTGATTTATCAAACGTGTTTACTTATTTTATAAGCAATACAATGGAATAAAAAGTTCAGAATGAAACAAAATAAATGGAATGGAATGGTTCTCACTTAATAGAGCTAACCCTTTGAGTCTCTATGCCCATTGCAAATGTTTTCTTTATTTTTTTTGGAAGGAAACAAAGTATTTGAAGAAACTAATCCAAATCTTGGAAGATATGTTTTCCTGTAATTATATTTCTATATCTGTAGCAAAATTTCATTCATTAATCAATAGTTCAACTGTATACTTATTAAAAGAATCAGAATAGTACTTTTTTGTTTTGCATTGATGCAGATGTAGCAAAGTATTCATTTGTTCACAAATTTCTTAAAGGATCTATTCTTCCTAAAACCCTGTACTTTTGCTTTGCCCTCTGTATATCTTGTATCTTCCCCCATTCCAGTGTTCCAATGCTATTGGCTAGTGGGAGTTGTGGGGTGCATGGGTGTTTTCAAATTTGGCAGAATGGCAAATCAAGCATCATAATGCAAGTGCTGCCTCTTTTGAATATATGTTAATCTGATATGCATGTTCAAAGGGGGGGGGCTAGCTTTGTACATCATCTTGCTTAATTTGTCTCCTCCCAGTAGATTGATTATTACTTTCTAGAGAAGGAGATGAACTTTGGTTCAGAACTTTTCCTAAAACAGGTCTTATTTGTTTGGCTGTTGTGCTTGGGATTTTTTTTTTTAAAAAAATCTTAATGATGAGGTCAGTAACAATAACTGACTGGCAGGGTCTAAGAAGAGAGCCTTCTCTGCCGTTGCCTCCACCCTATGGAATATTCTTCCTCTGGAAGTAAGGCAGGCTCCTTGGCCTTCTGAAAAAGTGTTAAAACATGGCTCTGCAGCATTCTGTGGGGAGTCCAAAGGAGCACACAGCTGTGTGGTTGGTAAGTACCACCAGAGCCCTCCCTTTGTCTTTATTAACCAATTTTTAACAGGGTTAATTATTCTGAAATTTTTTAAAAAAAAATAACTCCAAATTTGAACTCTTACATTTTAATTTTTGATGTACAGTTTTTTATTTTTATGTTTTATTGTATACCATCCAGAGTCTCACTTTGAGGGAGATGGATGGTTTAGAAGTGTGAAATATAAACAAACAAACAAGTAACCCTTGCCTCCATTACAAGGTAATATTTGAAGGCATGACGGATCTTGAAGCTCTCACTCATCTAGCAACCTCAAATGGCAGACACTCTGCATCTATCTGTGCACACTCTGGCAGCTCAACAACGTACAGTAATATTATATTTTCATTAATGTGGTAACAGAGTAAAATGCTGGCTGAAGCTGATGTTACTGATGTCTGAATCTACACACAATATGACTTTCAAGTCAGAGAGCCATTTTTAGCTTTTTGTGTAAGTATTTTTATTGACATGCAAAGAGCACTGATAATATTACCTAGTTTGGGTAACAAAATGTCTTCAAGAAAACAACCAAGCTCAGAGACTCCTCAAAATTTTCTATCAATGTCAAGTAAATCATGATTGCCCAATTTGTATATAATTCTAATTTTGCAGAACTTATAGTACAGCTTGCTCTTTATCTGCACTGGCAGAGAGACTTAGACATTTGGTAATTGAATTGGAGCTGTCTTCGCTTCAGAGAGTTCAATAGTGGGAATAGAATACACCTTCAAGGTTGTGAGCCCATCTGACAGAGGCCTAGATTTTATTTCAAAGCAGGAAAAAAATCTGTTTGCAGTCTTTTGATATATGCTTGTCACAATTTAATGTAATAATTGGGAAGGAAGTGGAAAACATTTAGAAATATGAAGAGGGACAGCAATCTTGTAGAAGGCGGAACATTGTAGTAATAACATTTGATGGTTTGATGTAGTTCTATAGTAAATTATCTTCAGTATAAAAAAAGATCTTGGGTTCAGTTTCATTTTCTTGCAACTCTGGTCAAAGTACTGCATGAAATTTCAGTGACTGCTAGCAGCAGTTTTGACAACACTACCCTGCATCTACTAAAGGTCTGACTCAGGGCAAGATACCTTCCATTGATCCATATGAATCCAGAAATATTTATTTATAAACATAAACATATAAAATATTTATTTTAAGCACTGCCTCAAGCTTAAAAAATCTCTAAGTGCTACCCAAGGAGCAACAGTAATGACCCAATGCAATAAATATAAAGAAATATAATAACACCAAAATTCAATTAAATGTTGGATTGAAAACTACACACCAGCACAGTTGGTACCAATGAGGTGCAAAGGCCTTCCAGAATAGTTACACCTTTGTTGTGTGTAATAAATGTGTAACAAAGAATGGGGTGTGTGTGTGTCAACCTATTCTCCAAAGCACCTGAAGGCAGAACAAGAAGCAATGGATGGAAGCTAATCAAGGAGAGAAGCAACCTAGAACTAAGGAGAAATTTCCTGACAGTGAAAACAATCAATCAGTGGAATGACTTGCCTCTAGAAGTTGTGGGTTTTCCAAACACTGGAGGCTTTTAAGAAGAGATTGAACAGCCACTTGCCTGGAATGGTATAGAGTCTCCTGCTTGAGCAAGGTGTTGTACTAGAAGATTTCCAAAGACACTCTGTTATTCTGCTAGCTTCCAGCAGATACTACATGTGGGAACCACTGTCATACTAAGGGGCAAGCTATTTCACAGGAGGAAAGCTCCTGTAGTACATACTCATTTTCTATCCCTCTCTTGGATTTCTTGGTAGATGGGGACTCTCAATAGGGTTCTCAGTTCACTTAATTTGAACAGGCAAAATCTTCTGGAATAAATACTTGGGCCCTGATTCATAAAAGGCTTTATAGGAAATGATCATCATGGAAATAATCTGGTAGTGAAAGTAGCTCCTACTAAAGCTGTTATGTCACAATAACAAGATTGTTCCATAGGTGTATGAGTTGCTACACTTTTCTCCAACTGATGTTTTCAACTGGTCTTTAAGGCAGCCTTGGGTAAAGCAAATTATAGTAACTTATATAGTAGATAACATGTAGATTAGTGACCATACTTAGTCGTCCTAGTGGCATACAAATTGCAGAAGCTGGATAAAGTCCATTTTGGCCATAGTTTTCTATAGGAAGCCATGAGTTCAAGAGGACATCCAAATTTCAAGTCTGTTCTTCAGAGAAGAGCACAATCTGTTGAGTACCAAAGTATTATAGTTCCAGAATCAGTAATATTCTCAATAACTATCTAATCCATCTTGCTTAAATTGAGTCTAAGCAGTTGTTTTTCTCATCCAGACATTAATAGCTTGCAGACATGAAATGAGGAGAGGCAGATTTGTGAACCATTAGTGTAACTGTTTCTCATACAATATCCAAAGATATTCTACATAGTACACACTTAAATTTTTTTTTGTGCTAACAGTGCTAACAAGTGATTGTTCAAGCATCACTTCAGGCAATACAAACAAAATTTGAGCTTATTGTATTATCATGCTTGACAACATGGGATCAGTGAGGAAAGAATGTAGGAAAGGGAAGAATCACAAGGAAAGGGTAACTTCCTGAAGTAGAGTGTGTGGAATGTGAAAAAAACATTCACAGTCTGTCCTCTGGATAAAAGCATTTGCCTTTATCTTGTAACTGAGGCTGGTATCCTGCTCTGAGTACACTAATGAATAGACTATTCTGTCCTCAGAATAAAAGGGTGAACAATTAAAGAGGGTATTCAGAATATATTGCCAGCCTATGGCTTTATTTCTGTAACAGGCAAGAATCCTTACAATGATATAACTGTAAGTTTTAACTTTTTCCAGATATAGAGGAGACAAAAATCGATAAAATTCCAATAGGTAACCTATGCCATCTTTTCAGATTGGAAAATGTTCTTAAATGAATGCTTCAATCAATCAAATTTCAATGGAGATTATTAGAAAGGTTCTTGGGAAGCTTTCCCATTGATCTTTGGGCAAAGCAAAAGTGATGTGGGAAAGAATTTGTGCCTTGGGAACAGATGATGTAATTTATTCCTTTTGAGAATGGATTTGGGTCTCTTTTTAGCAGCCTGAACCACAAGTCAACCAGAAGTTCCTGACGTTTTGCTAGCTCTAAGTGAATTTAAATCTAAGCAGTTTTTTTTAACCAGCTTGTTGAATCATGATGAAAATAATGATATATTATTAAATTCTAAAGTTCTAGATGATGGCTTCAATTTCAATGCATTTATCAGGGGAAAAGCCAGGCTATATGACCTAGTCAATGGGAAAGGCCAGGAAAATATCATAGAATCAAGAGACAGCTCAAAAGAAGAGCATTGAAAAAATGAGAAATGGAAGTCCTCATAACATGGGATCCACATAATACAGCCTAACATTTTGCAATGGATATTCTATGGACAATACCAAAAGGCAAAATGATATGACACTGGAAGATGAGCCCCTCAGGTTGGAAGGTGTCCAATATGCTACTGGGGAAGAGCAGAGGGCTAGTACTAGCAGCACCAGAAAGAATGAAGCGACTGGGCCAAAGCCGAAAGGATGCTCAGTTGTGGATGTATCTGGTGGTGAAAGGAAAGTCTGATGCTGTAAAGATTTTTTCTCCATAGGAACCTGGAATGTAAGATCCATGAATCAAGGAAAGCTGGACGTGGTCAAACAAGAGATGATAAGACCGAATATCGACATCTTAGGAATCAGCGAACTAAAATGGACAGGAATGGGTGAATTTAATTCAGATGACCATCAGGTATACTACTGTGGGCAAGAATCCCTCAGAAGAAATGGAGTAGCCTTCATAATCAATAAAACAGTAGGAAAAGCAATACTGGGATACAATCCCCAAAATGACAGAATGATCTCAGTTTGAATCCAAGGCAAACCATTCAATATCACAGTAGTCCAGGTCTATGCCCCAACCACTGAAGAGGATGAAATTGACCAGTTCTATGAAGCCTTACAGCACTTTATAGAACTAACACCAAAAAATGATGTCCTTATCATCATGGGAGATTGGAATGCTAAAGTAGGAAGCTAAAAGATAACCGGAATAACAGGCAAGGTTGGCCTTGGAGTACAAAATAAAGCAGGGCACAGGCTGATAGAATTCTGTCAAGAGTATATGATGGTCATAGCAAACACTCTTTTCCAACAACCCAAGAGACGGCTCTACACATGGACATCACCAGACAATCAACACAGAAATCAGATTGACTATATGCTCTGCAGCCAAAGATGGAGAAGCTCTATACAGTCAATAAAAACAAGACCAGGAGCTGACTTAAATCTATTTGTGGCTCAGACTATGAGCTTCTCCTTGCAAAGTTTAGGCTTAAACTGAAGAAAGTAGGGAAAAGCACTAGGCCACTCAGGTATTAAATCATATCCCTGTTGAATATACAGTAGAGGTGACAAATAGATTTAAGGAATTAGATCTGATAGACAGAGTGCCTGAAGAACTATGGACAGAGGTTTGAAACATTGTACAAGAGATAGCAACTAAAACCATCCCAAAGAAAAAAAAATGCAAGAAAGCAAAATGGCTGTCTGAGGAAGCTTTGCAAATAGCTGAGGACAGGAAGGAAGCGAAAAGCAAGGGAGAAAAAGAAAGATACGCCCAATTGAATGCAGAATTCCAGGGAATAGCTAGAAGAGATAAGAATGCCTTCTTAAATTAACAGTACAAAGAAATAGAAGAAAACAATAGAATAGGGAGGACCAGAGATCTGTTCAAGAAAATTGGAGAGATAAAGGGAAACGTTTCATGCAAAAATGGGTATGATAAAGGACCAAAATGGCAGGGACCTAACAGAGGCAGAAGAGATTAAGAAGAGTTGGCAAAATTACACAGAAGAACTATACAAGAGTGAGCTTAATGTACCTGATAACTACGATGAGGTGGTCACTGACCTCGAGCCAGACATCCTAGAATGTGAAGTGAAGTGGGCCTTAGAAAAGCTGAGCAACAACAAAGCTAGTGGAGGTGACAGTATTCCAGCTGAGCTATTCAAAATCTTAAAAGACGATGCAGTAAAAGTGCTACACTCAATTTGCCAGCAAATTTGGAAAACTCAACAGTGGCCACAGGATTGGAAAAGATCAGTTTACATTCCAATTCCAAAGAAAGGCAGTGCCAAAGAATGTTCAAACTATCACACCATTGCACTCATTTCTCATGCTAGTAAAGTTATGCTTAAAATCCTACAAGCTAGACTCCAGCAGTATGTGGATCGAGAAATACCAGAAGTACAGGCAGGATTTCGAAGAGGCAGAGGAACTAGAGATCAAATTACTAACATACGCTGGATCATGGAGAAAGCTAGAGAGTTCCAGAAAAACATCTACTTCTGCTTCATTGACTATGCTAAAGCCTTTGATTGTGTGGATCATAACAAACTGTGGCAAGTTCTTAAAGAGATGGGAGTACCAGACCATCTTATTTGTCTCTTGAGATACCTATATGCGGGCCAAGAAGCAACAGTGAGAACTGGACACAGAACCACTGATTGGTTCAAAATTGGGAAAGGAGTCTGGCAAGGCTGTATACTGTCACCCTGCCTATTTAACTTATATGCAGATCACATCATGAGAAAGGCAGGGCTAGATGAATCAAAAGTTGGAATTAAGATTGCCAAGAGAAATATCAACAACCTAAGATATACAGATGATTCCACTCTAATGGCAGAAAGTGAAGAAGAACTAAACAGCCTCTTGTTGCGGGTGAAGAAGGAGAGTGCAAAAATTGGGTTGAAACTTAACATTAAGAAAACCAAGATCATGGCATCCGGCCCTCTCAATTCCTGGCAAATAGATGGGGAAGAAATGGAGGTAGTGACAGATTTTATTTTCCTGGGCTCCAAGATCACTGCAGACGGGGACTGTAGCCAAGAAATTAAAAGACGCTTGCTCCTGGGGAGGAAAGCAATGGGAAATCTAGACAACACACTAAAAAGCAGAGACATCACCCTGTCAACAAAAGTGCGTATAGTCAAGGCTATGGTCTTCCCAGTTGCAATGTATGGCAGTGAAAGTTGGACCATAAGAAAGGCTGAGCGCCAAAGAATTGAGGCCTTTGAACTAAGGTGCTGGTGAAGACTCCTGCGAGTCCCTTGGACTGCAAGGTGATCAAACCGGTCAGTCCTAGAGGAGATCAACCCTGACTGCTCTTTAGAAGGCCAGATCCTGAAGTTGAAACTCAAATACTTTGGCCACCTAATGAGAAGGAAGGACTCACTGGAGAAGAGCCTAATGCTGGGAAAGATTGAGGGCAATAGAAGAAGGGGATGACAGAGAATGAGGTGGCTTGATAGAGTCATTGAAGCAGTAGGCATGAGCTTAAATGGACTCCAGAAGATGGTAGAGGACAGGAAGGCCTGGAGAAACATTGTCCATGGGGTCACGATGGGTCGGACACGACTTCACAGCTAACAACAACAACATTCTTTGAACAATGAGTGCCAGTTTCATTTTTAAATGATAGTCTATAACACACAGTAGAAGTACTATGTAGTATAAAATTAAAATATTCTTTTGTTGGCTACTTTGACATTTTTCCTTCATTTTCTTGGCAATAAATGAAAATGTACCTGACTACTGCTTACTTCTGGAATGTTTTTCCAAGTTTTGAGTCAGGAGTATAGACCTGATACTTGGTATTCCCCCATCCTAATAATAACCAGATATGACCTTTGTTCCTTTTCTGAAATCAGCCAAGAAATTCCACTTGCTGTGGTTCTATCTCCTGAAGTAAATAAACTCAAGCTTTGTTATTTCAGCTCATGTAGGCTGTATTCCAGATCAAAGTACAACTGTCAGAATCAGAAAAAAATAAAATGGCAACACAGAGAATACAAAGTGGAAACTTAAAAGAAGCTTGTTGGGAATATTTCATTACTAAGCTTTACAATCCTGGAAGCTTGCCTTTCAACTAGCTTAGTCCATGGTTACTTCTTGTAGCAAATAAAAGTTTTAAAGTCTGTAAAGTGGCAAACAACCTTTGCTTCACTCCAAATGTTCTTACACTGGTTGGGCTTAGGTGCTTCTTTGTGGTTGCTTTTCTTGTGGTTACAACCAAATTCCAGACCAAGGTCTAAGCCAGGGGTCTTCAAACTTGGCCCTTTTATGACTTGTGGACTTCAACTCCCAGAATTCCTCAGCCAGCATGTCCACAAGTCAAAAAAGGGCCAAGTTTGAAGACCCTTGGTCTAAGCCAAGCTATAGGCAGGAATCACACTACAATGGGCTGCTTATCTTACCTCGTGGTCCTGGCAGTTGACTGATAGCCCTCTTACTTGTCTGTATTGTTGTATCTTCTATTTAGAGGCCGCTTCTTGTTTTTTTGTTTGCTTGTTGTCTTCTTTTCCTTCTCTCTTGCACACCCACATTTTTGTAGGCAAATGGCCTGGGCAGGGTGAGGCTGATTATGGGTATTATCATGGACCAAGAAATAACAGGGTGTGGCTCAATTAATCAGACACTTGGAACACTAGCAGAGTGTAGAAATGAATGAATGAACGAATGAATGAGTCCATCTCTTCTCTACTTTGAGAAAAAGCCTATCCTTGAAGATGTGGGGATGGGAAGCATTTCTGCCTGGCTGCAGCTGCTTTCCCCAAATGCAGATAACAACCCCACTTTATTCCCCCCCCCCCCGGCCTTTACTCTAAGATTGCATATGTAATTAATGAAACAGTGGTCCTCTTCCATTTCAGTCAGGATGCTATTACCAGAGCCAAATAGAGTAAGACTCATTCTCCTTGCCTTCACTTCCTCTGATATTGGTAAATGTTTAAACAAATCTTTAAAAATGCTAAGTTACTTCAAAAATGTTATTAGCTTCATAGATTTAGAGGCAAATTGGCAAAGACATTTCTAAATGCTCTCAGTCATTTCTATAATGCAGCTAGGAGTTAAGTGTCAGATTCTTGAAATAAACTGCCTACTTTTTCATTGGTTGTGTTGTATGTTGTTCCCATTACATGTTATAGTTTCATGAAATGGAATTCTTTTTGTGACCTTCCAATGTTTCTTGGTTTCAATTAATATGGCTAGAGGATTATTGACCTGCAAGACTGGGACTATCAGGTCAGTAAGATAGACAACACAACTTTCCCAATTAAATGCAGGAAGTCAGACCTTTATTCTGTGCCCCTTTGGAGAAACAGACAATCATTAGAGAGTTGAAGAAAGAGAATGACATAAATCCTTTCAAAAATATAATATTATACATTATTTTGTTTTGCTGGGTCTCAAAATGTTGTTTCCAATGTGAAGCAGGTGTCCATTTTTATTGCTTATTCTCAGAGAGCTTGAAATATTTTGTGGAATTATGGTTTTTAATTTACTTTAATTAATTTAATTTAATTTAATTTCTAAGATGGCGGCGCCTAGAATGGCTGGGGCTGCATTGGCTCTTGAAGGCGAATAGTTTTGGGAGGGATAGTAAGGGCTATAGGCCACATGATCAGGAAGATTTTAATGTGTTTGAGCAACATTGTGGAACTAAGGTAACATACGACATACGACCAACAATCTTTGCTGGCCTGGCGAGTTTCTAGTTGTTTTGGAACTGTTGGTGAGACCATTAAAAGTCATTGGCGCTGTTTGAATTTGTTCTGCCAGCAGCAAGATCTGACTGTTGGCCCAGTGATGGATTCTATTGCAAATCAGGGCTGTTTCCAGAGGAGGCAGAGGAGGAGAGGACCTGGAGCTTATGGAGCGAAGGAACTGGATGAGGCTGTTGGCAGGCCCAGAGGAAGAGAGAGAGGCTTTTGGAGGAGTTGGTGGCGGCGGCAGCGTGCTCCAGGGGCAAAAAGAAGCAAGGCCTCTTTAAGGAAAAGGTAGAAGAGTCAGGATCAGAAAAAGGAAAGAAGGCGAGGTTGTCGGAATACAAGCGAATTTGAGGGCTAATCCACATGGAGCCCCATTTCCATCTGTCCTGTTTGCCATCGTTCACTCCCTAGAGACTAAAATGGACAATGTGAAATTTGAGCGGGCCACGAACAAGGAGTATATATCGGAGGTGGTGACCCTTTGAGAGCTGTATGCAACGAAATTTCATTTTGATGTATGCCGATTGGTGTACATTCAAAGTGACAATAAAGTTATCATCATCATCATCACTTGATTATTGGGGTTGCTGATTTTTCCTTTCTACTTCTTTCCATGTGTCTGACCAGAGTACATAATCAAAACAACCACCACCAACACAACGGGATGTCATCTCTTAGGATGTCATCTCTTGGGATTTCATTGAACCTGGAATCACTACTAATAGAAGACAAAATGTCCACACCCACCCTTTGGCTAAATCATACCAAATAAACGTAGAAACCAAAAGGTGTATCCATGACAACTTCACATAATTTCTTTTTAAAAGCAAATTGTATTTTTGTCTTAATGAACTGGTAGGGAAAAATGCAGAATAATTTTTCTGTACCATATTAAAGAAAAGGTAAAACCATCATCTGCATTTTAAAACAGAACATAGTTTAGACTTGGCTTTATAAGGCTTTCATGAAAGTCTCATAGAGATACTGTTGTTCAGGCCTCATTGTCATTCTTGAGATCATATATTTCTGGTTTGTCCTCTGCCTCCTTAGGAAAAGATTCAGCTTAGGAGAAGGTAAAAACACAGTTCTTGTTGCTATAATACAGGGCTGAGTCATTTGATTATTTTCACTACAAAACAGCTAGTTGTCTCTCAGAGCTTCTACAATTCCTGTTAACTAGATACTAATAGGCAACAAATAGCTCCCCAATATTGTCCTGGAATATGGAGAACTTGTGCATTTTTTGTTAATACTTGTCTCACTTACATCCAGAGAAATCATGTGAGGAAGATTAGGGAAAGCAATTATAAAAACTTCGCAGAATCCATGTCCCACATCTTATTGATGCAAGTAGGCACTTCTAATTTTCACTTGTTCCACACTGTTTACTAAAAGCAATGAGAAATAGCTCAAATACTTTTTAAAAATGGGAGCACAGTCCAGTAAATAACTGCATGTAATCTCACAACTTTTATACATTGCAAGAAATATTTTTATTGTAGTTGTTCTCTTGCCGCTAGGTTTATAAATCCATAAACTGTTCTTGCAAATAAATGCCAGGCTGGAGCCCAGGAGAATGTGGATGCAACTCTAAACACTTACAAAGACTTTATTGCCTCATAAACTCTGAACCAAATGAAGTTGTTAGAATATTACATTTTACATATGAAATATGCACCTACCAGTTTCCTTGAGAATTGTGCTCCTTAGTTACTGATTGTCTTCTCTGGTCTCCCTCCACCAATTTCAACTTGAATACAGATCTACAGTATTTGGAAACTTTCCACTATATAAAACCAAAAAACCTTCCCCTTTTCCTCTCTAAGTTTGGTGATTTATCCATTATGCAGAAAGTTTTCAGTCAGGATTTGCTGTGGTAACAACCAACTCAATGGAAAAGTGGAAAGTTTGCTCTAGGATACTAGTAATTTTACTACAGATAATAAAGTGTATGGGGTTTTTAAAGAAAATATTACAAAAGTATAAGAAAGACTCCAAGCATGTTCTTTTTATTCAGGCCAAGGGAGTAATGTCTTGAAACTGAACAAAGTAAAAATGTCTTAGTTTCTCTTACAAAGCTGTCCTAAATTATTCTGTCACTCTTAAAGAGGGAAACAACCACATAAAACAATATAGTGTAGAGGGTAGGCATGCCCTGGAGTGAAGAAGATAGTGTCCTACCAGCCTCTTAATCTTTCAGGTTTATGACTGTTCAATGTGCCCTATTAATTACTTTGGAGCGTGTGTGACCTGATGACCTTTAAAGCCAGAAAATATTTTTCACTGTCTACCAGATCCAGGGCCATTCATCTTCCAATCTGCAAAGTATTGGTTTGCCATAGCACAAAGAGCCCAAATGTCTTTGTGGTATGGTAGGCAGAATTTCTGACCAATGCATGTTCAAAAGGACTTCGCAATATGAAGTCAGAAAGACATTGGCCACCATCTCTGATGATACAGCCCTGGAGCCAAAGGACTAAATGGGAAGTCTGAGAGTACAGTATGATTTCTAATGCTTCCTGATGATAGGATCAAAATTCTCCCAATTTAAAATTTCCAATACATTTACTAATAAAAATAACTTACTAGTGGAGGCTAATTTCTGATTTACTATAATTATATCTTTTAATTAAAGCTTCTTTTTATAATAGTAGTATCTCAATCTAGTCTGTGGTCACTTTCCTCAATATTGAATTAAAACATCTTCATACTATCACACAGTCATAACTGAAGTGATACAGTATAAAGGTTCTCATTAGTGTTATTTTGAATAATAATGGTTGGATGATTCTAGATGATGCCAAAAATTCTCTGCATATAAGCCATATGGCAAAAGCAAGATAGAAATATTGTGAGTTACACTTTGATCCCTCTAACCCTAGACCAGGACTGGATACTTTATGCAGAAGCCACGCCCACCCTAGCTCTGGCAAGGGGAAAAAAGTCACGTCACGTCATGTGATGTGGCGAGTTTGACACCCCTGCCCTAGACCTTCTAAACATGGACTGCAAATATCTAGCTTAAATGGCAGAATTTTTATAGTAGTAGTGGATAGCCACTCAAAATGGCTGGAAGTAGGTCCAGTCCCTAATATGACTACTGTTAGGACCATCCAGGTGCTGAGAAAACTCTTTGCAACAAAATGGGTTGCCTGATATTTTGGTTTCTGATAATGGGGCTCAATTCACTGCTGTTGAGTTTCAGGCTTTTCTCAGAGCTAACCTCATCAGACATGCTACATCTGCACCATTTCACCCCTCTATGAATGAACAAGCCGAACGCATGGTGAGGACAACAAAGGAGGCGTTCAAGCGCATCATCATAGGTGACTGGCATCATAGACTGGCAGATTTCTTGCTCTGTCAATACACTACACCCTGCACAGCTACAGGAAAAAGTCCTGCTGAGCTTCATTGGGGAAGGCGATTAATTACTAAACTGGACAGGTTGCATCCAGACAGAGTGGCATCCGAAGCCTCTAAACCAAAACCCCTGAGGGGGCTGCAAACAGGTGATTGGGTTTGGGCCAGGAACTATGGACCTGGAAACCTGTGGGTTCCTGGTCAGGTGATCAAAGAATCCAGACCCCTATCTTATAAAGTGGGGTTGGAGGGAAGACATATTGACCAACTTAGGAAAAGATTCCCAGAACAGTCACTAAGTGAGGACTATGGCACAAGTCTCTCCCGAGTTCCTCAAGCTGGCATCCAAGCCAGCTCTCACCAGTACCACCAGGGTTTTCCTTCCTCAGTGGAATGTGATCCAGAAGAGGAACATGGCAGCTCAGAAGTGCAACATGGAACCCCTGACCAGGCAAACCAGCCGAATCTCAGCGACCATTGTGCCTACTCTGCTAAACAGTTGGACTCTGGGGTGGGCCCACCTGGAGAGGCCAGTCAGAGCAATTCAACTCCCCTGGACACAGGAGCACAAGGGGAAATGGGTCTACCCAGCCCACCGGGTTAACTGGTAGACCACAAAGTGACTGGAACCCCAAAGCGTTCATCCAGACCACATAAACCCCCAGCATATCTTACAGACTATGTTGTAAAATAAAGTGATGTGTAACACTGTACCACTACCTACAGAAATTGGGGGTAAAATGTAACTGCTGTCAAGCACGTTCACTTAGACGTTGTTTTATCTCTTGTAGTTTATTGCATTGACAAGCTATTCTTTAATCTCTTTGTAGCCCACTCTACAAGGCACGTCTGTAAAGGTCGTGTGATATCATTCTAACTATCTTGGAAAAACAAAAGATTACAAGTATTATTGTTATTATTTTACTATTTTGGTTGTTGGAAGTGATTAATAAGCCTTGACTATTGTCAAGGGTATTATAGCCTGATCTTAGGAGGGAGGGGTGTTATGTACTGGGCTTTTGGAATATCACCACGTGATATTCCAAAACAGACAGGACATCTCCGGTCCTGCAATTGGTCAACTTTGGGCGGCAAGCATAGCTTCAATCCGATTGGTTAATACCATAGGGCCTGGCTATATATTGAAGCAGGGTGACTCCAATCTCTCAGTACAGTTTCTGCTTAAATAAAGTATGAGTTTGTCTGTACTCATCTGCGTGTCCTCATTCCTGCTCATCAGAGCCCACGACATAATAGAGTGGTTTTGACATAATGGAGTATTGTATTCAAACCCATATTAAACATTTCATCACAAGGTGGCACAGAGCTGAGTGATATCCAAATGGATGCAATCACACATTTCCCATTAACATTCTCCTCTTGTTTAAGAATGATAGTATGAGTGGCTTTCTGTTGGGTGACATATATCAGGTAATTCAAACAAGTGCAGTTGAAATACCTTATATCCTTGCTGTATTGATCCTAGCAAAACATATCCTTTCCTTATCAATATTTTCTCCCATCCCATTACAATAACTAATTTTGCTTGGCATTTCTCTGCATATGAGAAAAGTTAAGGGGAAAGTTAAATGTCTGCAATCCCACACCCAAAGTACCTTTTACACTTGATTTCTTTTTAGAATATTTTTGGTTTGGCAAATATCTTTAAAGGGCTTGTAAGCACATTCTACTTAAATAAGCTTTCAGAAGTCTGTGCCTGGGAAGCAAGCTTATCAAAGCCTTATTCTCTAGATACTCAGACTGACTGCTTAATCAGTTGTCTTAAATCTTTTCCTGGAGTAGCTTCAAGTCAATGCTTTTTAGCTTCTGGGCACATTTCAGCTACTGGGCACAGTGTGAAAATGTCATGGGTGCTTTGCCAAAATGGCTGCTATAGATGGCGTTCAGTCATTGATGATAATGATCACCTATTTACAAGAGTGCAAAGGCATTTCAATTCTTGCTAGCAACTCTACCAGCCCTGAAGGATTCTGACTATAGCTCCTTTGTTCTCATCTTTCTTAGGTAGGTGGTAACATTTCCAAACAATATCACTAGATTGCAGCTGCTTTCTACTCTTATTTTATTGTTTATCTCCCCCCCCACAAAAAAATCTATGAAGCTTCTGCAGAGCCCAAAAGCATTCTTGTAAATAAATACAGTGGTAGACATCACCTCTTTCCTTCAAATGTTTCTGGAACACGCCCCCCCCACAACATTCACCTTTCATCTACTTCAACTTTCTCTTTTCTACTTTCTCTCAATAAAGCTACTTTTGTAAAAAAGATATAACAATATAAAGTTCTGTAAAATCACTCCACTACTGCACCTGAGTAGCCCAGATATTTCTGCAGATATGATTACTCAGTTCAAAATGAAACAACAGAGCCTTAAGAAACTGGGAATTTAATTTTGAAGTTTATAACAGGAGAAACGTAGTGTGACTAAATCATGATTATTACATGTTTATTTATTTGCACTAATTTAAATGCCACCTACATGCCAGATAATAAAGGAACACATCAACCAGTTGTGACATAGCATCCATTTGACACTATGTCGCAAATAATTCAGCTCTGTCATTCAACAATGAAAACCAAAGATATTTCTGTGAGATTTCTAATACAGATTTTAACAGTGAGCAAGAACGCATGAAAGTAAGGAAATAAAAAAGTCCTGATCTTAGTTTTATTGTTTCACTGTTTTTATTGTTTTTATAATTGTTTTATTTATCGGTTTTATTGTTATTGTGATCTGCCTAGAGTTGTTTAAAATGGCAGCCATATAAATCTTTTAAATAAATAAATAGAACAAACCTGAACTTTTTTGACACTCTACACACCCAGTGGAAGATCCTGTGTTAAAGGCAATGTATACATTCTTAGTGAGATAGTTCATCAGGCTTTTCAAATGATGGCAGGGTTTTTCCAAATATTAAATTTCTGCTAGCCATCTGTTATATTCAGTCCTAATACAATAGTGTATCACAGGTGGAATTAGAGAAATAGATATATGCAACGTGGACTGATAACTTCATAATGCAAATCCCACAGAAAGCCATATGGACAAGATTGCATCGCCAAAGGTTGTTTTCTTAACTCTCAAATAAATTATGTTAGGGTGAAGATGCCAGAATGATTAGTTTTCAAGGATGAGACAGTGATACCTTAACAACAATTGAACTTTTCTTATAGAATGATTGACATCCCACTTGTACATTGCCATTTATTTTCTTAAAGAGAGGTGAAAACAAAACCTAATTGATTTTGATCACCCTCATTCATTTCCCAAAGCATTCTAGTGAATGGATTTGTGAAAATTAATAACCTGTAGAATTAATTTATAGGTACTCATACTCATATTGCAACTCAGCATTCCCTGTAAACTAAACAGTTACTCATAAGAGAGCCAGTTTGGCCCAATGGTTAAGCATCAAGATAGAAACCAGGAGACATGAGTTCTAGTCCCGCCTTAGGCAGCCTGGTGGCCTTGAGCTAATTGTTCTCTCACAGCCCTTATAAAGAAGCAATGGCAAACCACTTCCAAAATCTTGCCAACAAAACATCAGGGACTAGTCCACACACTCACCAAGAGTCAACAATGACTCAAAGTCAGTTTTTTTTTTAAAAGACCACCCCATAAGATAAACCCGAGACATGCCTTCAGACAGATTTATTTATTGGTCAGATATAAGGAAGAAGAGGTGATTTTTCTTACCAGGTTTTCTGCTGGCCAATTCTTGTCTTGTAATCATATTTTTCATAAGTTAACTTCTTTCTATATCCATG